>NC_046320.1:48605395-49211841 GCF_009819535.1 Lacerta agilis
GCTGTTTTATGCTGGATTCTTCCAGTATAGCAGGCTATTCTGCTAAGGAACAAAGCTTTGGTACAGACTAAGCGTATTGATTTTAGCCTCTAAATTAAAACAAATTTCGAAGGACAAGCTTAACCACTTGGCCGAAGTCCCTCAGTAGGAGCATCTGTGCTGTTGCATTCTATTGATGTTCCATTCCATTCAAAGCAGTAGCATGGTGTGTGTCTTGCTACGCATGGCAGAAAGGCAAGAGGAAGATGCCAGGTCTTGGAAACTACCTTTTCACACAAAAACTTAAAATGTTTATACACTTACAGGTTTGTAATATGTTTGATTTCAGTAGGAGGGATTAAAGTTCAGAGAGAATAAAGCTTCAAACACATCCCAAAGTATTGATTTCATTTGGATACATTTTGCACTGTAAAAAGGCTGCTTATATTTAGAGTATTTGTTGTGATTATCATGTATTTCTCTCTCTCTCTCTCTCTCTCTCTCTCTCTCACACACACACACACACACACACAGAGAGAGAGAGAGAGAGAGAGAGAGAGAGAGAGAGAGAGAGAGAGAGAGTATTTATGTTTAGAAGGCCCATTTTAATAACTTTAGAGTCTCAATTCACACATCCGTATTCATCTCCTTCCTCTAAAGAGCTCAACGTGACATGCCTGCTTCTTCTCCCATTTTATCCTCACAACAAACCTATGAGGTAGGATAGGTTGGTTAGACTGAGGGACAGTGACTGGCCATAGGACATGTAAAAGTTCACAGGATTCTCTTTGAGTAACATACATTGATGAATGCTTTGTTTCCACCCTAAACATTTCATTAGAAGGAACACCACAACCTATTCTTCTCGCATCAGAAATGGACCTATGTTGCTTCAAGATTTTGGATTCTGTGAGATTCATATTTGATACTGAGTTTTAATCTGTAAATTTGCTAGAGATGCCTTAGGAATTTGGGAGGGAGAGCAGATTTTCCAGAGATCTAGGGCTGGTGGGAGCTATATGGAGAAGAAATACAATTTTGTTTTTATTTTAATGAGAAACTGCCGAATTCAGGGTTTTTGAACCAATACTTGAACAAAAACACAGTTCACACTTTTTAAAATCTTGCAATGCAAGTCTTCAGTGCACATAGATGCATTATGTTACTGAAAAGTGTGCTTAAAATGTATATTTTAGTGGCAATAACAAAATATGTATTAGATTGAGGAAATTGCTTGCAAAAAATGTATCTGTTATAGAACAGCATTAAAAAATGTATTAAGGTAAAGGCATTTTGAGGGTTTTTTTTTTACTTGTTCTTTTCGTATAAGGCCTCCAGTAACATTGTTCTCTAGGTGGCTCACAAAAATAACATGATAAAACACAACTGAAATATCATAAAAGAACAATGCAGTCTAAAAACTTCCAGCAGAGAGAATAAACCAACAGGAGAACTAATCAGTAAAACCACATATTTCAAAAAGTCCTGGGAGAAATTTTCTTCAAAAAGAAGGCACCAGACAAACTTCTTGGGGGTGGAATGCTTTCCAAAACTGGGGAGTCGCCATCAAGAAGCCACTCTCCCTGGCAGCTTCACTTTAGTTGGTGGGGACAGCCAGAGAAAAGGTATCTGAAGCCAAACTCGGAGCTTAGGTAGACATATGCAGGAGAAGGTAATAATTCAGATATCCTGCTTTCCAGCTCTTAAAGTCTTTTACGTGGCACTGTGTTTGGATGATCAAGTCTTAGCTGAATAAGCTAAGATATGACTGAGCTTCATATACCGGTACCCACATGCAGTTGCTCCATGACTGCTGAAAGAAGCCATGAAGCCACCGTTCCTGTTGCATTGGAACCAAGAAACTATGCTTAATGGCTTAAAAGACAAGCCAGGAAATAAAATTATGGAGTGAAGCAGCTGCATTTGGAGCAGGGGGCTCATTCAGCTCTCGCTTATTAAGCAATATTTGACTGAATGCAGTACAGATCAGGCGAGCTTCCTTAGGAAGAGCATACACTGGTTTGCCAGTGTGGTGTAGTGGTAAAGAGCGGTAGACTCGTAATCTGGTGAACCGGGTTCGCGTCTCCACTCCTCCACATGCAGCTGCTGGGTGACCTTGGGCTAGACACACTTCTTTGAAGTCTCTCAACCCCACTCACCTCACAGAGTGTTTGTTGTGGGGGAGGAAGGGAAAGGAGAATGTTAGCTGCTTTGAGACTCCTTTGGGTAGTGATAAAGCGGGATATCAAATCCAAACTCTTCTCTTCTTCTCTACAAGCCGGGTGCCACAACTGAGAAGGTCCTCTCCCCACTCACCTCATCTCAGACATCCAAGGATGTTCTCAACACACAGGGAGGCTGATGTGCACCTGTTGTAATGATTGCATCTGCACTTGCCAACAGAAGGGCAATAAGCCATCCCTGGCCCAACAAGGATTTCCCCGAGATACAACCCTATGCACCTAAGGAAATTATTCTTGGAAGAAAAGCTCTTCCAGAAAAAAAAAAGTGCATCACTGAGCCAGATAACAACGGCTGATTTCATTCATTCCTGCACCTGTGATTCAGATCCCCTTTGATAACAATGACAGGTTGGTTTGCTTTCTTTCTTGCTCACTTGCTTTCTAAATAAAAGGACAATGCTATGCAGTTGGGAATGTGGAATGAATTGGATGCTCCACTTTGATCACTTTGAAAATGCTATCATTGTTCACACATTTTTTGGCAGGTCTTTTCATGTCTCCTTGATCACCAGAAGGATGGGGAAAGGGACCCGTAAGGAAAATGCAATAAACAACTGATAAGATATTGCACTAGAGGTTAGAGATTACCTTAGATATAGGGTAATACCTAGGATAATTGCTAGATATTTTTAGGATGATTGGCACAGAGGCATCTGTTCTTCAGCCACACAGTTTAAAACAAAGCTGCTGCTGTGCTCTGAGGTGCAATGTTCTGTTCAAAAGGCACAGTTTGTGTGGAGTTCGGCTAATATTCACCTGTATGAGATAGGCAGTGAGCAAATGACACAGCAGCCCAAGGGTGATTATTGTTACTAGTAATGTATATAGTACTTCTGAGCACTCTGCTGTATTTCCCACAATGCTTCTGTTGTCACGGGAACTGAAGGTGAAAGATGGAGGCCTGGTGTTGGCTGTTTAGGACTGGAAGGAATTTGAACCCAAGTTTTCCATATCCAAGTTTATTTTTTTTATCCCCATGTGTGTTGTCTCCTGTTCCTGGTGACCTTTAAATTATTAACTGTGAGAGAGTGTGATTGTTTACATGTTTGTAAGACATTATTAATTAAAAATATATATTTTATTTTTAATGGTATTGTTTTATTATTTTTGTGCTCCTTTGAGAGGGAATGCAGGATATAAATTTAATAAAGACCAACAGACACAAGTGATGGCAAGAATTATTTCTGATGCTGCATATTTGAGAACTACCTTGTTTTACTTTCTGTGACTGGAATTTGTATGCTGGAATTAGTTTGATGCTTTTATTGTTCTGTGACTATTATATTTTCATATTTCATATATTTGTTTGTTTCTTTGTTTGCTTGCTTGCTTATAAGAGTATTTACAAACTGCCAACTCATAGGGGGAAAGTATCACGGCAGTGTACAATAAAATCGTTGGAACATCATAAAATATATAAAATCCAATATAAAATCCAAAAATGCTGAACAAATGAACAGGACTGAATCAAATTAGTTCCCTAAAAATGGTTGATGAAACAAAAACAAAAAAATGGTTTGTTATTATTTGTAAGCTGCCAGATAACACTGTTATTGAGTAGCATTTTATTGTTGTTGGGGGGGAAATGATTTGTACTTTTGACTGAAACAGTCAAAAAGGAGGATATTTGAGTAACAAAAACTGTTAATGTATAGCACATACAATCTACCTACTTACCTACCTACCTACCTACCTATCCATCCATCCATGATAGATGATAGATTAGATAGATAGACTTATACCGAAATTGGGCATGGAATTCAGCATCTTTAAAATTTGGTCCTTCCTTTTTAAAAAACTGACAAAACAAAACCCTTAAATTTCTAATCCTTAGGATTCAGAAGATGGTCTTGAAAGTCTTTGGGAAGCATCTGATGAATCTCCATAGTTAAGGAAGGGGCAGTTGATCTAGATCATCCATGGTCCAGATGTGGAATTTCTTGGTTCAATAGTGTTTTGCTGTTGCTCATCACAGCAAAATCCTATCCTTTTTTCTTTTTCTTTTCTTTTTTTACTGAGAAGCAAATCCCACTGGTTTCAATGGGACTTGCTCTCTAGTAAGCAAGCACAGTAGGCAGCAGAATGAATAGTTCAAAAAATATATATAATTAAATATAATGTGCATTTAATTTATCAGAATCAAAAAAATTGGGGTTCCTCAAATCAAAACTTGACTTACCCCCCCTCCCCAGTATAGAAAATACATGGAAAGGGAGGTGCGTGCCCACCCCTTGTTTTGAAACCTACAACCCTTGTGACATTTCTGGGTTAAAATGGTCCTAATACGGTTATGAATTCTGCACTGGAAGGGTGAGACCTTGTCTTACGATTCTCCTCCCCTCCTTCCCCACCCCACCATCCTTCATGTCTGTCTTTTTGATGGCCAGGAAATCACTCTTCAAACTTTTTTCTTTCTTTCTTTCTTTCTTTCTTTCTTTCTTTCTTTCTTTCTTTCTTTCTTTTTCATTTCTCTGTGATTTTATTTTCACAGCTTTGGCTGCAGATGTCAAAAGGCATCCAGTGGCATTTCCACTCCTGGATTTAATTTGGCCAGGTTTATAAAGGAGGTGGCTCAACTGTACAATGACAGATTATGCAAATCCTCCAGGAGCAGCTAATCAATCACTAGGGTGTGAGCGGAATGCAGCTGATCTCTGAATTAGCTTCTGCTGGAATGTGTTTGTGTGTAACCCCACACTGTCTGAATGACATCACAACAGCTTCTAGTCCTTGAAAACCTTGAGGATGATTAGCTGAAGGAATTGGCTGCTTCTGCCAATCATAATCCTCCAAAGCCGCCTTTATAGTTCTGTAGACATGAGCGGAGAGGGAGGGAGAAAGGGAAGAGCACAGCTAGGAAAGAGGCAGAACAGCGGCAGCAGCAGCAGCAGCAGCTGGTATTCGGGTGATTAAGTAGTTCTCATTGCCTCTTTGCTGTTCGGTGACTGCTCCCTGGTGTAATTCCTATGTCCGAAAAGGAAGCTGCATTTTAACGGTGTGCTGAACAGAGGTTTGAACCATTCCAGCTGGCTGCTTATTCCGAAAAGGACTCTGTGTGTATAAATAAAATGTGACTGTTCCAAAGGAATCCAGGGAACAGGGAGCAGAGCAGAAGGAGTCTTCCCGGGATACTATTCAAGCAGTGGGTATATATTTTTTTTTTAAAAGGGGGGGGGGACAACTCCTGCCTTGCCGGGAACTGGATGAAGACATCTCAACACCAGACTCTCCTTTCCCCTCATGGACCGTTACTTGAAAATAAATTCTCTTTGGGTAAGTTACGCCACACTTTGCACAGAGCATGGCTTCAGATGAGTTTTGTCTGTATTTACTTGTAAACATATGGTGTGCATGTGTACATATGGAATAACTGTATGTATATATACATAATTCTGTAGTATATAAGAAGCCCGGTGGAATGGAGGAAATCGCCAAATAACACCCACTATTCATGAAGTCTATCGTGGGGAAACTGGGGAGCATAACCAAACAAACCCAAATGCTTTTCAGTCAGGTTTCAAAGCTGAAGTATTCCGATAGGCATAACTGTGGCGATTGTTGATTGATGTCTGTCTCGAGGTTAGAAGGGTAGAATAAGTTAGCAGCAAATTAGAAAACGGTGGGAAATGGGTTGGGAGGAACGAAGTTGAGGATCTTAGTCTGGACTTGCACTTCATGCTCTTTGCTCCACACTTTTTGACAGAAGAGACTACTAAAAGCCTGGCAAGAAAGGCAGATCAAAAGGTTATGATTATCTGGGATGATCCTTAAACTGAACCATTTAAAGCTCTTCCCTTGATAACTAATCTGTGAGGAAGGCAGCCCAGGCAAATTTGTTCTGTTCCACTGATTTTGTAGTTGAACAACATCTGTCCGGGACATTTAAGAGAGACTGATTGTTCTGTGTTTGCAACTACCAATTGCTTAAGCATGGGAGAAAACAGGGGCCGGGGGCGGGAGTGCAATGAGACTGGAAGAGAAAGTGCCTTCTGCTCTAGAGTTACAGCGAGAAGAACAGGGCATCCTAGCTGCTTTATCTTCTGGCTCCCAGTCACACTGCTGCCAGGAAGAAGTACTCAAAACAGAGCCATTCCTAGAAGTGATTCATACTCTTCACATAAGCCAGAAGTGAAAGCAGCTACAGCCACTTGTGTTATGTGTTTCCCATACAACCTGCTTCTGTGCCCCTTAATATACACTGTCTTAGAAGTGTAGAGTCCAAGCAAAGTAATATTTTATTCCTGGATCCTGGTACTCATGCAGTCTGCGCCTGTGTATGTTTACTTAGAAGTAAATGTTGAAATGTTGAATGGTGCTTCTTCCCAGGTAAGTGAACACAGTCTTACAACTGTCCTCTTTCAAAGACTACTTAGGAAGAAATTAATTCACAGCAGAAGATCCTGGACACTCCAAAAGCTATACACAGAGGAAACTTTTGAATCAGTAAGACTTGTATTCAAGTCATCTGTTCAGGGCAGTGTGTAGAGCTGCCCAGAACTAATAGGTTACTTGAAAGTAGTTTCACTGATGTTAATGGCGCTCTGGTAGAGTAAAGGCACTGATATAAGCCAAAGTCTCGTGGAAGACAAGGGGAAAGTTTTGCTTGCAATTTTTCTAAATATTGTCAGAGAAACTCTTATCCTTCACTCTTTAGGCTTAGGGCTTCTTTGATTACCAGCACATGTGTAATGTATTATAATCTCCAGAAAAGCAAGTGTTCACAATTCAATTCCAACCTGGCACAGGGTGAGGACTTTCTATAATGCTACTGAATAGTTCTCCTCTGTCCCATCAGTTTGAAAGAATAAAACAAAGCCTGTGAATTAGTTTTAAATATAAATAGCAATGGCTGAGTCACAGACCACTTGCTTGTCATTAACTCTGATTTCCCTCTCTATATACAAATTATGTATTTGTATATAAGCTTTTTAAAAGTCCACAATTTCAACTCCAGCAACTTTGATCAGAACTTCATGGGTCTATAAACACTGTGATAACTGCTGGATGGTTTGACAATGGCAAGGCATCATTGTCATAATTGTCTCAGTGATCAAACTTATTATCATTTTCAGTGATCAGGCCTTACTTCAAAATGGGGCATTTCCTCCAGTTGCTAACCTTCAAAGTTGACCATACCAGATTTGTTACTCACAAGCAATGCTGCTGTGAAACCTAGAAAGAAATGAAAAATAGCGTACTGCGCGGAACAAATTTATTTCATAGGTTTAACACACCTACAAACACAAATTGCATATAATGTACATACCACACTTTTAAAAAGAAAGAAACTGCATGAAATAATCCTGCATTTTGAATATATATATAGACAGGCTGAAAGTTTGGGCAACAGCACAAAGCACACTTATCTGAGAATATGTCTCCTTTAACTCAGTGGGATTTACTTCCAAGTAGACTTGCCTAGAATTGCTTTGTGCATGGAATGATTAGGAAAGTGTTCTTGGAAAGTATAGGCTTCCTTTGGCCCACATCCAATATTCCTAAAATAATTTTCCCTTCCAGGTCAATTATAACTTAACTTCTCAAAAGTTGTCTGACAGGATGAGAAACTCTACTCAGCAAATGTTTCCAACATTACAGAGATGTCAAATCTAATGATAGCTTTCGGATTTTTCTTCTTCCTGGAATTATATTTTGAAATAGAGTTAAAAATTCAAGCAAAAACACTTAGAGGAACACATATAAAAATAAAATAAGGTCACTGAAGGAATAAATAAGTCCCCTGGTTGCAATCCTTAGCATATCAAGCTCCTGGGATAGCTACAGGGCAAGAGCATACCCTACAGTGCCATCCTAACCCATCTACTCGGAATTAATTTCTGCTAAAATCAGTGGGGCTTATTCCAATGTTAGTGGGGTTAGGATTTCAGCCTAAGAAACAGAGAATTGCAAAGGCTTAGTAAGCATGTTCTTTCTGACCCAATGTGAACATTTTCTAACAGCAAGTATTTACTATACCTGGTAGGTAAATTATTGACAGAGTTGGGTCAGAATCTCAGTTCCACCTGTGATTCATCAAGTGGCTCTCAGCAATTTGATGCTTCACTTCTCAATGCCAATTCCATAAACTGGGAGGAGAAGAACTTTCGTCCCCCGATTTGCATGAAAATCTAGTGATCTAGTGATAAATTAGTCTACAACAGTATGATTTGTCATTTAATAACCTTTTCTAAAGAAATAAATTCAAGGACTGGAATACAAACATATTTACTAGGGATATAGTATTTGACTACCTAACACTTGGTGGGCTGCTTCACATATTATCATTTTCCTACATGGAAATAATCTCTTATGTAGGAAAATGCAAGCTGACTGCAATATAGGAAGTATGTCATGAATAATTTTTTAGGCTGCCATTACAGGGATTAGGTGGCTAATGCTGCTAGACTTTACACACACACACACACACACACACACACACACCTATATTTGCGTAGGTAGGTTAGTAGATAGATGGATGGATGGATAACAGAGCCCTGGGCTCCTGCTGGGTAACACAGCAGATAGCTGAACTCCTGGGTAGCTCATTGTTGCCTGGGCCATCATCTCTGATTTCCAAGTTCTGCAGAACCTCAGCTAAGAAAATGAGAATGTTAGTATCTGGCTGTGAGCCAGACTAGGCAGGTACGGCTGTTGAGAAGAATGTTTTCTGGGTTGAATTTCATTAAAACATCATGTAAAAGCACACTATTGTACCTTAGCTTTGTCTTGGAAAAGTTTCCATTTCATATTGGCAAGCGTTCCTTTTCTCCTAATGAGAAGCTAGTGTGACTGTACTTAATAATAATTTTAAATTCCTCCTCCTATACGGTACATTGTGAAAGACATGCAGAAGAGCGTTATATCCATTTTTTAAAAAGAAGAAGTGCAAATGCCCTTTAATATCATTTTATAAGTGAATGGAGTTTAACCTATAAAAATGAGTGGTGTAAAAAAAGGAATATCATGCATATTAACCCAAAATCGGAGCAATTGTTAAAATACATGACTGCAGGTGATGTGTGTTAAATTGTGCCTTAGTTTGGCAAAACATTAATCTAGCACGTAAAAGGTGGTATTCAACTCAGTTTTACTCAGAGAAGACCTATTGAAATGAACGACCGTAACTAAGTGATATTCATTCATTTCAGTAAGTCTGCTCTGAGTAACACTGAGTTGAATGCCACCCAATGCGTAAAGTTAGTTTTCCTTGGGAATTTGCTAAGAGAATAGATGTTTACATGCGGGCATATCCATGCAGGGTCATCCTGCTCCTTTGCTTATTTGGTCTGGTGTGGTTATGATTATGGGCAATGTGCTGGCAATTGTTCCCTCACATTTCAGTTCACCTGCATTCTCACTCGCATGTCTTTGGCAAGTTGGTACCTCTCAGTCACACCTGACCAGGTGTGACTATCCATTATATACATGTTTCTTATCTGTAACATGGACTTGATCATACTGACCTACCTTGCAGAATGGTTCCAAGTATTTCTGGAGCATATAAAGACAGTCTTAGTGAAATGGCCATTGTTTATGCTGGGCACAGTGTGTATGAAGGGCCTGTATATTGCAAGACTCCACAGGATCCTCTGTTTGCAGAGATGCAGTACTTGTGCAGTGTGCACTGAAGTGTAGGTGGGTTCCCACGAAGCAAGATGCAGTGGTAACAGCAAGAACCTTTACTGAACTAACAGAACTGGGCAACAGGGGCAAAGCAACTGTTTATATGCATTTCTGAAGGCCTGGGCCACTCCCACTCTCAATGGGATTGGCTGTCTAAATTCCGATGCTGTGAATCATAACTCAGAGTTTAAGAGCCAATGGCAATGGCCCAAATCCTGAAATGTTCCGTGATTGGATATCATGTCTCAAATCAGAACACAGAGGCTCAGAATCCTGAGTCCAGACTCGAGCTCAGGAAAACACAGACCACTGAATACATAACATGCACAGACTCACACACACATCTCAAAGGATCCTAGTGAGTGAGTGATGGACCACTCAATAACATGGATGGAGCAAGCCCTCACCACAAAATTGCTTCTCCATTCCCAAGGAGTGTATGGCAACAATGCAGTTTTACAGGAAAGGGATGCAGAGCTGCCTGATTTCTGCCTCTTGTGACATAAGATATTGAATCAGAGCTTCTTCTCTTTGCCTAACGAGTCTCATCCTGGGTTCTGTTTCATGCTCACAATGGTGTCATGCATAAAGCAGTATCTTGGAAAAGAAGGCACCATATTGCATTGGACTTTGTGCAAATGTCCTTCCGTGTGGAACATACTGTCTGCACTGACCCTAACGTTCCCCTAATGTGCTGTTTTTATTTGCTGTGATGCTTTAGGGCCAATGACCAGAGCCCCATTTGACAGAATGAGCAGAAGGACCTTCAAAAACTGCACGGATGGCACACCACATTTTGAAGTATTCACATTTCAATTTAAATAGGTGGGCATCAAGCCATCCAGGGTAGATTCACACTATACATTTAAAGCATATTCAACATTTAAAGCCCATAACTTCCCCAAAGGATCTTGGGTATGGTCGTTTTCCCTTCACAATACAGCCATTTCCAGCAACCTTTACAAACGAGAGTTCCCAGCATTCTTTGGGGAAAGTCATGTGCTTTAAATGTGTGTTGAACATCCTTTTAATGTACAGCGTAGATCTGCCCTCAGCCCAGTGTCTAAAACTACCTACCTGCACCAGTGAACATTTTAGAAGGCTTGTCAGGTTTCCCCATGAGTGCATCGAAAAGCAAAGGAATAACTTTTTCTTCTCCTGATCATATTTTGCCATCTCCTCGACCCTATCTCATTGTGACTAACGGTGAGCGGTGGTTACATCTACAGTTTTCTTGTCTTGTTAAAAATGGTCCCAAAGTGTTCCTGACTATTAATATTGTATGACGCCAAATTCGTCTGAATAGCCTGAGGGCCGTCCTCAGGGTGTTCCACCTCAGGCTGCTTCCCATTCTGCCTTTCTTGCAGCACTTTGCCATGACTGCCACATCGTTAGAGATGGCTCAGATCCAGAGATTTTTGAGACCAACCTGTTTCTTCTCCACTTCCTGGGGAAAAGGCTGGACATAGAAAGCAGAACCTGAGTTGGGAAGTGAAAGGGTAAAGAAAGACACAATGGGAAAATAGGTCAACAAGCATTCCAAGTTCAGGAAATAGTAATGGTCATGAAAACACCCCCTTCTCTGAACTGTAAATCTGGAGAAGTGGGATTTTTTTACCCATCTTTTTCAGGGGAGCTGATGTACAGGTTGTTTTCAGAAGAGGTATTGGCTGCTCTGGGAGTTTTCTTTCTGTCAACCTTCCTTATGAATGCACAAGTATACATAACATAATACAGTATGTGAATTAGGCATGTGTGGATTCTGTCTGTAGCATTTTTTCAAGCACCCATGATCACAGAAATCTTTGTCAGTGGTACACCAGCTATATTCATGTGTATATCCAGTTCATGTGGAATAAAGGTGGGGAACATTTTTGACTCAGTATTTCTGACAGGGCTCTCTCCTAGCCCTTCTGGGGATGCTAAGGGTTGACTTGGGACCTTCTGCATGCAAAGCAGATGCTTTGCCATTGAGCTACAAACCTTTCCATAGGAGGCCCCTCTCTGCTTCTTCACATTTTCAGTGGTGCCATCAGGGCTAAACTTTGGGACAGATGTCCAGGGCCTCACTTAGCAGAATGAGCAGGAAAGTTCATAAATGCAGAAGATGTTGTGCAGTAATAAAACTGCTAGTGTGTTTGCAAAGCTAAGCAGGGTCTGGTATGGTTGAGGGACTGTGTGTTGAGATGGGGTTTGGACTAGATGACCGTCGGGGTTCCTTCCAACTCTATGACTCTTTTATTCTAAGTTTTAATATAGGATCATCTGTACCATATTTGTGTTGCTAGTGATGTTTAGGAATGCAGTTTCAACCTGATGAACACTGACAGTTTGGCAGATGTTAGCTGCACTAAGATGATGATGAAACATGTAAGCCTTACTGGGCTCTGATCTGCTCACAAATTCCAGTCCCCATTCCTTGTGAGATAATAGCTGAAATAGTGGGAAGGCTACTCTGACAATGTGGTGTACTTTTACCTTTGAATCTTGGGGCATTCAGGACTGCTCAGTGGGAACCAACTTCAGCAAGCGGGGGGAAGGAAGGATGTGCAATATACATGCTTTGTTTGCATGCAGTTTAGTGTTCATAATACAGATTGACCTGTGTGTTGCGGCTAGGGAAATCAGTCTAAAGTGCAAAGCGACAAGTGAAGTGTTGTTTTTGCAGTTTTCACAAATCCTGATAGACAAGGAGATGGAGAACAAAGCATCAGCTCTTGAATGCCACTGAATGTGTGAAGGAGAACATTTGGCATCCTTTAATAACACCCAAGAGTGTGCTGGGAAATGCAGCAGCCCAACGCAATGTTGATGCATTCAGAATGCCTCTATCATTCAAGGAGTTGGAAATGTAATAGGGTGTGGTGTGTGCACAAACATTGACAGCAGGAGTGTGCAGTAACCAGAAGCCTAATAGCCCATGCCCCAAAGCACAGGTTAGCAAGTGGGGATGAGGCATCCTGACTTGCATTGGCAAGATGTATCTTGTCCTGGAGGGGTAATTTAGCCATATGTCTGAGCCTCTTCTCAGCCAGTTCTCTGCAGCAAGCATTTCTTTTTAGCCCCTGGGGGACAAATACACATTCTGCTTAGTTAATTAAAAGACAGAATCCTGCATGTGAGAAACACATAGAACCCTAAAGTTGGAGCGGGGCATGCAGGGCAGGACATCTCTTCCAACTCAGTGTAGGAAACCCATATGCCAAACATGTGGCTATCTTCCCTCCACCCCTCTGCTTGATGTTCCCTCCACCCCTCCTAATGTTCAACTGCAATTGACCTTCCTATAATTTGAACCCTGTTGGTGTTTAGAGTTAACATACAGCTTGGAAGCTTAACTGAATCACAGTTGGAGGTGCACATTTTATCCATGGATATAATCACAATGAGATTCTGGATTTGGAAAATAAGAAAGAAAAATGTATTCAGGAAAATACATAGTTGATAGGAAATATTTTAGTTCTGTCTAACTAAGGTGGAGATACAAAGAGCTATGATTGCTTTGGTGTCTCTTCTTCCAAGGTGAGGATGAAGAGGAAGCAAAAAATGAGGTCAGCAGTACTGATGGTGTCACTGAAGGAAGATCAATAGGTCTGCACAACTAGGACAGTCTAGGAAGGTTAGATGTTTCTCTCTCTGTACCCTTCTCATAAAGGTATGTCAGCCTACAGCCTGAATTGCACCCCAACACTTCAATTGCACCCTTGGGGGCAGTTGTTTTCCACATCTTTGCTGCCTTCCAGTGAACCTGTTCCAATTAACCAATCCAGAAGTGATTCACCCAGTAGGGTGGAGCTGCAGTTCTAGCTTCCCAGCAGCAGTGTTGCTGTTGTTTATGGGGAGAGAGGAAGGGAAGGGCCAGCCACCAGCGAGGTCAGGGCTGTACAGGTGCACCAGTGCGAATGCTGGATTGGCTCCACTGGTGCATCCCCACCATCTTGAACTTGCTTCTGGCTTGCCCCTCCTACTGCTGAGAGAGAAGCCAGCATTTTGGCCTCACCCCTGCTGCTGCCTACATCCTTAAAATTTGATGTCTGAAAGTACTAGATGTGGAGTACTGTGAGGAATAGTGAGGAATAAAGCAGCATTATTACTTTATGCAACTTGGAAACCAGGCTAGAGTTAAATGCATAAGTAAATAAACAGCCTAATGTGCCCTGCTTGATTTCTGATATAGATATTGTTGTTCTGTAGTTGTGAACAATTCCCCACCTCCCACCCAATTTTTTGATTGCCTGGTTTTAGAATTAGCAACTGGATACACAAACCCCCCATTCATTTTAGTGAAACAAACTCTGCTGCAAGCTAGCTGGAGAGGAATAAAACAAAGGCTGAATTGTGCATCCAGGTGCTGATGTCCACTAACATCACATTGATTGACATAACTGCTTTGTGGGGGGAGACTGAGGGGGGGGGGAAGGATGATGAACTCCACATATGGAGAAGTTGTTTGGAAAAGCACAAATATCCAGAAAATGTCTTTTTGGATCCTAGCCCGTGTATATTGAAGTAAAGTTGCCAAATTTCTGCAGATTCCCTCTTTCCTGCTGCATTTCCCCCATATAAGTTACAGAGCAAGAACCGTAAGAGGTGGGAGTTTTAAGCTTTGTTGTCTGTTGAGCCTGGCAAATCTGTCAATGTTGTTTTCTCTCTGTCCTATTTCCAATCTTAAGTTCAGTGCTCTACATTTCCACATCAGTTTGCATTTTTTTAAAAAAAAAATCATGAAAACTCACCAGCATTTTAGTGTGAATTTACCCCAATATGCACATTTTTGCAGACTGATTTTATCTATTATAATACATTATTGTATGTTCTTTCCATCAGTATATGCATGTTGATGCACAATTCACCCTAGTATATTCATGTTTGTACACTTGGTTGGAGAACTGCATTGCAAAATTTGAAGAAGTGCAAATTTTGAAGAATGGCTGGGTTTTGGTTCCTGTTTTGTTTTAGAACATGCAAATCTGGTCAGTTCGCCTTTAAATGCAAACAGAATCAAATTTCTCCCTCCATCCCTAGTGTAAATTCACATATAACATAGCAATGGGAAACCCGTGACCCTCCAGATTTGTTGGACTTCAGCTCCCACAATCCTAGCAGGTATATAATCATCTACCCAAAACTCTTTTCCAGTACATAAAGTAGAGGTGTCTAGCATGATGTGCACTACAACTCCCATCATGCTAGAAGTAAGGATTGACTGGAGTCTGACAACATCTGAAGGGCCACCCCAACTTAAAAAGTCTATGTCACCCCAAAGCATCTGCTGATGGGGTGGTGGCAGCTGCAGATTTTTGGCAGTGTGGTGCCAGCAGGGTGTTCAGTGGAGTTGCCCTCCCCCCATGGAGTAGGGTTGCAGCTTGCAGAATACCCCTGGATCCATCACTATCATTGGTGATCCAATGGTCCCTGTAGTGTAGAGTGCCTTTAAAAAATGCCATAGCCAGCATGTGGGTAACCTAGTTTTAATTATCTATGTTCAGGAAAGCTTCTGGTTTTAACTGCAATGTATTATATGTGGGTCTGTCCAGAAACATCTGCTAGTACAGGATTCTGCAGACAGATTGCTAATGAGGACCAGCAATTCAGACTTATAGCACCAGTTCTGGCATGACTGCACTGGCTTCTAATACATTTGGGGGCACGATTCAAAGTGCTGGATTTGACTTATGAAGCCTTACATGACTCACAGACCCATACCTTCTGGAACATTTCTCTCTGCATAAACCTGCCTGGACCCTTAGGAAATCATTGGTGGCCATCTTCCAGCAAAAGTACAGTGAGTGGCTATGGGACAGAGGACCCCTTAATAGTGGGCCCCCAATTATGGAGTGTTCTCTTCAGGGGTGCTGCCTTTCATAAACATGGTCCTCTTTCAGCACCAATCCTTGACTGCCAAGCATTTGGTTGGTGATGTTTTCTCATCTGCTGGGTTGTTTTTAATGGTGGGTCATACATCATGCATTTGTGTGAGAAGCTGGATGTTTTAACTTTTTGGATATTTATGTATCACTGCCTTTGAATGTTACTGTAAGTTTACTCTGGTCATGTTGATGTAAACCTCCTTGGGTTTGAGGTGATAAATAAATAAAGGAATATTTTTTTTCCCTTTTAAAGTGGGAAAAGAACAGTGCATTAACTGTAACTGCCTCGTTTCCATCACGTAGAGCCACAAAATAATTCTTCATATAACGAGTCATGGCCTGACCCAACCTATGTTGAAAGGATTGCATAGAAATGTAATTGCAAGAGCAATCATAACTAGAAAAAGGCAACAGGTACTGGATGTGCCACTTCTACAGCACACAGAAGTTGGTGGTACATGGTGTATTCATATCCCTTCTTTTAACCATTGCACTTGCCCCATGTCTTGAGCATGTAAAAACCACCAAAGTAATATAAAAAATGCATATATACACATTAAAATAAATAAATAAGGAATTTTTCATACAGCCCTCTCTACAATTCATTGAAGTGGAAGTACATTAGTTTAACTGGTTTCAGACCTACTGAAATCAGTGGGGACTGATGACCCAGGTTTGTTTAGACCTCCTATTATGTAGCAATTTCTTACACCACCATGCTTATAAAGTGGTTCTCATAAAACAATACGTGGAAAATAATATTGTGCTGGAATTCAAAATGTTTTGTAAAATCCCACCCACAAAAAAATTTTTGTGGAGGATTCTAGTATCCCACTCGGTTATTTTTTCTTGAGAAACCAACGTGGATTTTCATGCACAATGTAATCTTTTTCCATATGCTGACTTCCATGGGATTTACTCAAAAAAGGGCGTACGACACAACCAAACTATGCTTTTTCTAAAATGGGGGTTTTGCTCCATGAACAAATTGGTTAGTTTGAAAGACAAAGAAATAATAATCTCGGCTATCTGACACAACCGAGAGCAGAATCCAATCCAGGCCCACTGACTTTTTCTGTATTCACTATCAGTGTGTGTGTGTGTATTTGAATTAAAAAGAAATCATTTTAATTTACTGTGTGTTTGTATTCAAGCAACCATTGCAAGATGCTTCAAATAGTGTCAGCATTCCGGGGGGGGGGGGTAGGGGAGGAATGCCACAGCAACTTTAACCCTGGAAACACGACACGGCTGAACTGTTTGTAGAAGTTCGGGAAACTTTATGTTGTAAAGAGAAATGCAATCTCTTTGCTACCATAAATGTTTAGTGGTTTGTGGAGTTTTGCATTCATGCTGCATTCATGCTATTTTTAGTGCATTGTGGACTTTTATATCCCTGCTGCCCCAACCATTTTACAGACCACTGTAGTCATATACATAGACAGCATGTAATGGGACACTGTAAGATTCTAGTGCACCACAAAAGTGCCAGGCAGTAGAATTCATGCGCTGATTCACACATGCGCTGAGAGCTGGAACACCTTGGTAATCATTGGCAAATCTCTTCTAAAGGAATGGCAAATTTAACCTGAGCTAGTCTTTCAAGTGCCAAAGCACATCAATGTACTTCAGTAGCTTTCCCCAACATTGTCATGAGTTTTATCTACATTCAGAAAGGGAAACAAGTCCTGGATGTGCACACAGAAAACGATGCACACTCCAAATCCGTTACTTCAAAGGCACTAGGATTTTGTTACATTGCCAGTTCCCATTTTGTTTAGGCAAGTGAAATCAACTAAAGAAATGTAAAAATGCATATAATCTAAAAGGGCGGTATTCAGCTCAGTTTTACTTAGAACAGACCCATTAAAATTTATGACCACGGTTTTCGCTTAGTTGAATATCACACAAATGCCTTAGTATTACAACCCAGGATTTAGGGAAGTTTTCACCTATTCTTTCCACATCTATACAACTCTCAGCATTTATCTCTTGCCCTGGGTCTGCAGAACAGGAGGGAAATACACTACAGGCCAGGGGGACCAAGAGTCGCTGGGAAGTTGCACCTCCCAGAAAGAACACCATGGCAAGGAGATCAGCATGGACTCGTCTATCGTCATGAACTCATTGACAGGCTCTCTTTTTAAGTGCAGTCCACACCAGGAAGCTTAAAACACAAGACAGTGCAATACAAAACCGGAAAGCAAAATAAGGCACATTACAAAGGTTATTTTTAAAAATCTATCGACCAGAGAAGGAGCAGCTGAAAGAGCCTGCTTTCCTGCTCCCTGCCAGAAAGAATACCCTGTGTTAATGCTTGCTTTTCTCTTCCCTCACCATTCCTTTCCCTGCCCTTTTGTATCATGAGATCACATCCACCACATACATTTAAAAGACATTGAAAACACATAGCTTTCCCCCAAAGATTATTGGAAACTGTTGTTTCCTATTACAGAACTACCGTTAGCAAGCTACAGCTCCTAATATGCTTCCAATGTGTTTTTGTTGTGCTTTAAATATATGGTGTGGGAAGGCCAGTCTGAGCTTGCAGTGAGTGACGTGGCCTAAACTTTTATCTCTTTACAATGCTTAGAACATTTTAAGTGCAATTTGTGGCGGTGGTGGTTATTTATCCTGTGTATCACAGTGCTGATTGTGACTTCAGATTTACCACCACTTCCCTATGATACAGGAGGATCAGCTGTGGAGTGCATGGTATTAAAGCAATGCACACAATTTATACCTCATTAATGAGGTATGATTTCTGAGAGTTTAAGTAGAAGTAGTCCTGCAAACCTGCACTTTAAGAGTAATCCACAATAGTGAAACAAGACATTTGTCTCTTGAATGTGATTTTTCTTTTTCTAAAGCAACTATAAATCAAAACACTGGCGAGTTGTAAAGAGGAGAAAAAAATGTATGAGAAAATATTTCTCTTCCTATCTCACATCCTGATTTTGTAACCAGGCTGAGATAGCCAAACTGGCTACAAAGGACTAGACTTCAGTGGTCTAGTAATACCATTAATTGTTCCATGTGCAGCTTAACTTTAAGTGCATATCTTCCCTATTACAAATATTCTACATTCCTTGGTGAAACATTCTATTAGGACATATTGCTGCTGGGTGCGGTGTGTGTGGTCCAAAACTCTGTGGGGTTCCTATGTGCACAGCGGAACTTCTTCCAATCTGAGATGGCTCTCTTTCTTTTCCATGATGTGGGGATTCCTGTCACATACCCCCAAATAGTCCACAACTCTTAGGAGATAAAAGGACAGCTTCTGGTAATACAGAGCTCTGTTTGCACACTGGATCCCCTGCATGCTGGGTTGGGAAGTGCACATTCCAAATTCATATGCAAACCAAAACACAACGGTATTTGAAACGAATTATGCAATGTAGTTCTCCAGCCAAGTAATGTGTTCAAAAAGTGTGCATATAAATATACTAAAGCCTTTTCGGCTTTGGCCCCAGCCTGGTGGAACACTCTATTGGAGGAGACTAGGGCCCTGCGGGACTTGACATCCTCCTGCAGGTCCTGCAAGACGGAGCTGTTCCACCTGGCCTTCGGTCCGGACCCAGTTTGACCCCCCCTCTATGGGACCCTGTAAGTTACCTCTTTGGCCCTTTTATCGGCTCATGTGGGACCAACATGATGAATACTTGAGGTTCCCGACCCCTATGATTGTAAATTGTGGGCAGCCACTTAATTTTACCCTGATTATAATTTTTAAGCTGTATTTCAATCAATTGTTTGATTGTGTTTTAATGTATTTGATATTTTATGTTAGCCACCCTGAGTCTTGACTGGGGAGGATGGGGTATAAATAAAAAATTACTTACTTACTTAATTACTTACTTACATACAAATATGTGCTAGACAAAATAACATACAAATGCATTACAATAGGGGGAATTGCTTTGCAGAAATGTCTTTATACGCAAAATTGCATTTAAAAATGTATGTAGTAAAAACTGCATTAAAATGCAGGTGCAGTTTCATTAGGATTATCTTCTAAGTCACAAAAGTGATATGGAAATGTGGAATTGAAAAATGAGAAATTGAGATAAACCAAATGTATGAATTCCTTAATGTGTGTGTGTATGTGGGTATCTATTTCCCATTGCACTTATTGCTGGCTCTAATCCCATGCTCTTTGTAAACCCTGGCATATGCAAAGAGCTTGCAGGGGAAAGGAGATTTATATCATATCCCAGCAGAGGATATGTGGCATCATATGCTATCTAGTCCCAGGAGACCTGGCTACAGAATGGTGGTTAACTGCGTTCTTGAGTACTGTATGATACAAAAGCAATGGATAAGGATAAGTAAAGAAATGAGGGGTGGGAGACAAATAAAGTAAAAGAGTTATCTATCACATAGATAATATTTTTTCCTGTTTTGCTTTTAGTTTACCATCGCTGTTCAGTCACCAGCTGTGCGCCATAAAACCCGCTGAGTATGTGTGCATATTAATGCTGCTGTTTGAGGCTTTGCATTGCCTGCCTCTTTTTATTTTTAACAGAGCTACCTTAATGTTGCCTTAATGCAGGTCTCCTGGCTGAAAGAGGAAAGCAAATCATACCTCAGAAACTTGATTGTGTTGCTGGCAGCAGTACAAAAACAGCTGTAAATGTAATATATACTGTATGGACTTCACCAAAAAGCATTTGATAGTTACTTGCAAAATTCAATTAAATCAAATTGGCTCAGAGCAATGACTTGACACATGGTCCAAAATGTAGCCAAAACCCATTTTCAAATCCCAATGATACGCTTTAATGTATTGAGTTGTAATATCTTGGAAATCGGCTAGGCACTGGCCATAGTTTTGTTTCAATATTCAGTCTGTATATTTATTACTTAGGAGAAGAGAAGGGGTTCGGAACAGAATCATTTGGTTTGCAAATTCTGGAAACATGAGCATGGGCATAGAAGGGAATCATGGGACTGGGTCCTTTTTATAATGAAAGACCCAGAGATGAAAGAATTGTGCTCTGTGCCAGATGCTGCTCATCAGCCATCAATTTCTGGCACCAAACCTTCAACAGGTTTACTGTCACAAACTACAAAACACACCCAAATACACACTTCAAATACACTTTAGTCAATGCGAGAGCCACATGGACTCATAGCCAACCCTCTGGGAACAGCTGCTATACATGGTGGCATTCAACTAACTTTATGTTAGAGTAGACCCATTAGGCTGGATTCAACTAACTTGTTGCATCCATGGAACAAGCTTCTCTCGTGCAACAAGCTTGCCCTGCGTCTCCTCCACCTGCCCCCTGTGCTCCCTAAATTAGCTCTGGAGAGTTGGGGGGAACCTGCAGAAGAAATGTAGGGGGGATGAGGGAGCAATCCTGATGTGCAAGCAGACCTCATTCTGCACATGCACATCCCAGTTAACGCTACATTGAATTCCACCTACTGAAATGAATCGACATGGCTAAGCTAGGTCTATTAATTTAATGTTTCTACTCTGAGTGAAACTTTGTTGAAGACCAGCTATTACCTCTGACAAAAAGATATAGTCTGCAGCCTTGCACTTTGCTGCCTCTCAAGAATAATTGCTATAAATGCTCATAATCGGTACAATGGTCCTTGCATAATGAAACATTCACAATGGTCAAATAAATAACAGGAAACGGAATCTATCTCCCCAATGGTCCTCATCTTTGCATCCTTCTGTCTTCGATGGCTCAACTGCATCCTCAGCCCAGGCTTGAGAAGATAGGCATTGAGACAGAGGAAGGCAATGTGTGGCACAGGCATGCATGGGGATAACTGATCATTAACAGCAGAGAAAAAATTTCAGCTGCAAAGGCTGACTCCGTAAGCTCTTTCTGGGGATATGTGCAGTGCATCCCATTCAGTGGCCTCTGGCTAGTTCAACCACATGACAAACATCATACCTATATAAAGAGAAAGTATATGCAGTGTTGATATACTATCCTGAACAAAAGTCCATGGGATATAATGAATGCTTGAGAGTAGCTTCATCAAGGAAGTAGAGATAAGGGTCAATCTAAAACTGCAGGGTCTTGGGTATCTCTAAGCAGACAACTGGCTCCAGCAAGGTCTGGGGTTAAACTGAAGCCTTTTATCTCTCCCAAGTTCTGTCCACCCACCTCTTTTGAAGCTTTAAAGGGGTAGTCCTCTGGCCTAGAGCCTAGAACTCCATCAGCAATGAATCAGCTCCTACTCTGCACACTCCACAGGCACCGAGGAGCATGAGACCTATGGTGTTAAGGGAGCCAGTTTCATCAAGGGATGTCATCTCTGGGGTTCAGAGTTCAATGAGGTCAAGGGACTTGCCCATTAAATCTGAGAAGTGAGTGAACAGTGGTTGCTTTGCATTTGGCTCTTGAGATATCATCAAAACTGCTGAAGTACATTCCCATCTTGAAGGAATTGCTCCTTTCATCGTGGAGTTGAAATTGACTAGGGGTTTTGATTTTTAAGCCCATTGTATGTTTTGCTATTAAAGCAAAGGAGCTTCTTCCGATTTCTTATATAACTGGTGGAAGGAAGAGACTGTCCTTTTCACTGCTGTCCGTCACAATCTTTGCACAAAATTATCCCATCTTAAACAATGATATTAGACATTATTTTATTTCTGCTACAGTGACTTGAAAAAGCAGTGGTGAAATGGATAGACAAGAAACCCCCTCAATGTAAAGACGGAAAATAAGTAATTGTCATTTCCTTTAAAAATACACAAATATAAACACAGCTGGTCTTTGAAATTTGCATTTTTCTGAGTTTTGTAATACAGTTCTCCTAACAAAAATGTGTATGTTGTGCCTTCTATCTTCCATATTGTTCATAACTCCAAGGAATATTATGCTTTCAGTCACAAGTTGCCATTGTTTTCAATATCACCCTGCTATAGCCGTACTAATTTACAGATCATTGATACAATCCCACCAAAGTTAAGTGCTTTTAAATCCCATTAAGTCTAATGAGAGATTTTTAAGCATATCCTGAACACTTTCATTGATGTGAACAGGACTTAAATGTACTTAACTTTGACTAGTTTGTGCCATGAGCTGCTTTGAAACAGAGCAGAAACCTAGGAATAAGTCTGGCCTTCGTATTTCCAAAATTAGAAAACAGGAGAGCATTTAAAAATAAACCTGCATCTGTCAAGATGTTTCCTCATGATAGGGATTTTGTTAGCTATATTATCAATAATTTAATCCAAAACAGATTTTCTTTTTCACCAAATATTATTTCCATAGCTTAGAATTCTGGTGCCCAACTCACCTTAAGAGAAAGAAAGACAAAAAGGGAGAAAACATCAGCCTTCTAATTTCACCTGTTCTACTGGTCCAAAGTAAGAAATATTGTAAGTATGAACATGACAGCAATATATTATCTATGAGAATTTACATTATTGTTTTAGCAGTAAAGTCTCCAATCCACTTTTACACCTGTTCTTTAGAACGTTGCGACTCTAAGGTTGATTGAACAGCCCTTTGTTTTGTAAGCTGTCTTGGTAGTAAAAGAGGTGATAGCAATTCTTGTATGAGGAAAAATGGGAACATATTGCCCTCTAGTGTTGAAAAATATATAACTGGAATGAAAACAAATGAGATTTCATGTAAGAATGCTCTACTCTACTCCCCCCCCTTTTTTCTGGTAGCAAAAAATTCAAAAGGTTTTTTTTTGTTCTTGCTTGCTGTAAGGACCACTTATTGATTTGTTTAGGGACAGTGTATATACCTAATGAGATTGTAAAACCCAAGATGTGTGTGTGATTTGATGTACTCCAAAAGTGAAGTTGCTGTGATTTATCAGTGTCACCAGAGCTTCAAAACTGCAATGAACTCTTGTGGAGAATTTCACATGATCTGCTGTATCTGTCTAGAGCCTTATCACTTTGCACAAAGCACCTGAAAGATTAAAGTTAAGCAAGAAATCTATAAACATTGGGTAAATCATGATTATGATCTCAGTAATTAAGCAGCAATTGAACTGTTACTAGCAGTAGTAATATCAGTAGTAGAAATGACAGGAGCAGTAAACTGGTTATATGTATTATTACACTTTAGTAGGCTTTTTTGGGGGGAGGGGACTTTCCAGTTATAGATTCTAATATAGTAGGCTTTTTTGGGGGGGAGGGGACTTTCCAGTTATAGATTCTAATATTCCAGTTATACATTTTTATATATTGTCTCTGCTTTTGAAGCCTTATCTAGAAAACATATTCATCCTTGATACTCCACCTGTAAGTATGGGAGCAGTAATCAATAGCATCCTAATGCTGAGCAAGGTTAAGAGTGTAAAGCATTTTGCAAACTATAAGTATTATATAAATAGCCGTTTTAACATTATTAATGTCTCTTTTCTATATTTACTCAATTGTGTTTTGGGGGCCTGCCAAATCAATCATATACATGTATACTTAAAAGTAAGACCCACTGACTTCCATGAACTTACAATCCTATGCACGCCTACTCAGAAGTCCTATTAAATACAGCAAGCTTACTCCCAGGTAAGGACAGTTAGGTCTGCAGCCTTGTTTCCAAGTACATGTGTATAAGATTGAAGCTTGACCTATAAAAACACTGCAGTTATAATTGCCAAAGATTTCACTTGCTGAATGTTTGGTTAAGATTTACCTTAACCCAAAATACCTCTTTGCCATCATTCTGCTGTCCTTGCAATTAACCTTTGAAGTCAAATTATCTTAACTTTAATTCTGCTTTTATGTAACACAATTCATTCCGACTCTAATTACTATAGCATTTTTTTTAAAAAAAAATAGTAATGATAAATTATAAATATTTTCTACACCTAAATGACACCATGAAGGCATCCCACTGTCGTCATCTATGGTGGAATCAATAGAACTTTTTAAAAGGTGACTAGCTTATTTAATTAACACATTTTAATTGCTGTATGGATTTTTCTTAACCTACTCTAATTTCTCACTTTGTTGCAGATGATGTTAATTGTCTTCTCCATTGATTATTGGCAACTGGCGCATTCAGAGAAGACGGCTTCCAATATAGATTTCCAACTCTTTGGACTTCCAGCTCTCAGAGTTTCATAGTTTTGAACACCCCCCTTATAAATGCATTGCAATGGTCACATGAACGTTTGGAGAGTGGTACTGACACCATCACTTGGTCTGTTTATAATGGCACTTTAGAAGGACGAAGCCAATTGTTGTTGTTTTTCTAGTAACTAAATGAACAAACATAAAGTGCTGCAAAAAACATGAATCTTATTGTGAAGCTTCGTAGAAGTTTTCGAACATTGGTCGTTCTCTTAGCCACCTTTTGCTTAGCAAGCATAGTCATTTCTGCTTATTACTTGTATACAGGTCACAAGCAGGAAATAGCCCTCATTGATACCACAGGAGGGGCAGAGTGTGAGGATCTTAAACTCTTGCCCTACAGGTCAATGGAGCTTAAAACGGTGAAGCCCATCGATCCATCTAGGACTGACCCGACTGTGCTGCTCTTTGTGGAGAGCCAGTACTCTCAGCTCGGCCAAGACATCATAGCCATTCTGGAGTCAAGTCGGTTTCAGTTTCAGATGGTGATTGCATCAGGAAAAGGGGACCTTCCTCCACTGGCAGACAATGGCAAAGGGAAATACATCCTCGTAATCTATGAAAATATTTTGAAGTACACCTCCATGGATTCATGGAATAGAGAACTCCTGGAAAAATACTGTGTGGAATACAGTGTTAGCATAATTGGTTTTCATAAAGCCAATGAGAACAGCATGTCGAGCACTAAACTCAAAGGATTTCCATTACATCTCTACAATAATGCCGCTCTGCAAAACTGCTTAGTAAACCCCCAGTCTCCTCTGCTTCACATTACCAAAGCCCCAAGGGTTGAGAAAGGCCCATTACCTGGTGAAGACTGGACCATTTTCCAATATAATCACTCCACTTATCAACCAGTGCTTTTAACAGAATTTCAAGCTTCCAAACCATTCCCAGTATCACTGCCTAAGGCTTCTCTCTATGCGACAGTGATTCAGGACCTGGGACTTCATGATGGGATTCAAAGAGTTCTTTTTGGAAACAATTTGAACTTTTGGCTGCACAAACTCATTTTTATAGATGCCATCTCTTTCCTGTCAGGGAAGAGGCTTACATTGTCCTTGGATAGATACATTCTTGTTGACATCGATGACATCTTTGTTGGGAAGGAAGGGACAAGGATGAATGTTAAAGATGTGAAGGTAAGACAAGAGTGAATGGTGAAATCTCTTCTCAGCAATACATTTCTGACACATAAAGCATCAGAAGGCTAGTTTGCAAACACCCACCAATCCTTTCACTCAGGGGTGGAGAACCTGGGACAACCATCCCTGATTTTGCTGTCTGAGGCTGATGGGAACTGGCATCCAACAACATTTGTAGGACCACAGTTTTGCCATCCCTGCTATAGGTGTTTAAAGGATGGAGGTTAGGCATTTAAGAGTGGTAGACTCGTAATCTGGTGAACTGGGTTCGCGTCTCCGCTCCTCCACATGCAGCTGCTGGGTGACCTTGGGCTAGTCACACTTCAAGTCTCTCAGCCCCACTCACCTCACAGAGTGTTTGTTGTGGGGGAGGAAGGGAAAGAAGAATGTTAGCCGCTTTGAGACTCCTTCGGGTAGTGATAAAGCAGGATATCAAATCCAAACTCCTTCCTTCCTTCTGCCTGTTGTAAACCTATCCATTCTCCAAACTTCTCAAAATACCATATGAGTCCTGCCTCCAATCTGATCTTCACAACAGCCTTGTGAGGTGGGTGAAGAAGAAGGATCTGATTAGCCCAAGGCAAGCCAATGAGCTTCACAGATGAATGGGAAGCCAGGTCCCATCAGTCCCTGTCTGACACTCTCTATCCAATACACCACACTGATTTGTGTTTGTATTTAGATTAAAATGTCTGAATTTATTTGCTTTCAGTTAGAGGACTTGTCTCTAACATTTCTGCTAGGGTAAATTTTGAGGTAGGAAGCTGATAAATCATTCTATCAGAACTACTTGTCCTCCACACCTTAGCAATGATCATCAGGCTAGTGGACCAATGCTTTTGCTAGTAAGAATAGCATCAGAAGGGGGGCAAACACAAAAATAGTGAATAAACAACTTGGTCATCCAAGGGAGCTCATTGAACTTTGTATTTAATAGGCCTCAATGCACCCATGGACCACTGTGTGAAACAATTAAGTGTCTTTGTACTAATAAAGTTTGCGTCCTGCTAAGACACTCTTGTTGGCTTGAAGGGAAATGTTCTTGGAAGTTATGTCCAGAGGAATCCTCAGGGAAGAGACTGGGCAAGTCTTACATACAATTTTGAGATTAAAAATAAATTAGCAGGACTAGCGATATACCTAATTAAATCCTCCCTGGGAATTATCTAAATGTATCTAAATATTGAATTAATCATCATTATGGGAGCAAATACCACAACCATTTCCCCATTTCAGTACAGAGAGATTTTCATTTATGGATGATTGTTCACCTTGTAAATACTGTGGTTTTTCCTCTCTCTCTCTCTCTCTGATATATACAAATATATACACAGTACACATATACAAGCATCCCCTTTGATCTTCTTTTCCTCAACTGTTGTCCTGGCCACAATTCCAAGGAAATCAAATCATAAAGATGGTGCATGGCTCATCAAACGTTTACCATTTGATTTCTTTGTTATTCAGGCCAGGACAACAAGTGGCGAAAAGAAACCTGAAACTCCAGCTGTTCCCTAATGAATCTGACAAAGGCCCATATAAGGTTTCATAATGAGATACTTTGAACCACAATCTTAAAATGTTGCATCGCTTAAATAGAACAATCTGCTTTCTGAATAAATTGTTTGTTTTCTTCTGTATATATGGATTTGCAAACCTCTCTCTTTGTTTTTGTGGAGTTTTTTTTTTTTTGCTTTTCCACCCAATGCATAGTGTCTCAAATAACCCTGATGTTAGGAACTGCAAAAATAAACAAGAGGCATATCCAGATGCCCAGCCAAGTCCAGAGGATGTTCTTTGTTTTCATTGGGGTGTGCATTTAATAGTGCATTCCTCATTCTCAAGCCCAGCAGCAGGATCTTTTCCAAGATTTTTCACTTTGAGCTTCTGACAATACTTTTTCCTGATGAAAAAACCCCAGACAGAATCATATAGAACTTGGGCATCAAAATGATGGTTTTCTCCAGCATAAGCTATCCATTAACCAAGATATGCTGAGGCTCCTGTCTGGGCATATCTGCTTTCTGGGGTTTGGTGATTAGAGACTTAATAGGACCTTTTTGGTAGCAGCACCTTAATTACAAAACTCTCTCACTTAACATACTTGCCTGGCACCATCTTTGCTATCTTTCATGCCCCAGGCAAAGTATATCCCATTCTTTCAAATGGTATTAGAAGATCTCAAATGCTTTTTAGTAATAGGTCATTCATTCATTCATTCATTCAGTTGCTAGTTGCTGTTTCATGTGTGGGGTTTTTCCCTTGTTATTTTCAGAAGCTGCCTTAATGCCACACCTAGTGAACAATAGAATAAGCAGACATACATACATACATACATACATACATACATATGTGTTTGGGATTGTTCTATTTTTACAGAACTAGAATATTTCCAGTGGAAATCAAGTCCATCAGATTATGGTGGCTTTCCTGGTTATATGCAATATTGTATCACACTTCTCACTTCTGTTACCATAACAGCAGACTTGCAGCCTCAATGTAACTAAATTTACTTGGAAGAAAGTGTCATTTGTTGCAGTCAGATTTCTATAATTAATTGCACTTAGGATCCAATCTTATAAACTATCACTCCACATTAGAGTTCCAAGAATTGGGGGCAAAGTAGAAGTGATGAGGGCAGCCATCCACATGCCTGCCTCATTCACATATTATATTTATTTGCATGTATTTATTATTTTTAAAGCCACCCATCAATAGATATTCTTCATGTGGCTTTAAACAAAACAACATAAAAATGCAAGGAAGACTAAGAGAAATCAACAATAAATAATAAGACAACAACAACAACAACAACAACGAGACAACATAAAACAATTAAAACCCTGGATGAATTAAAAGGTGCTGACATGATCAGAGAGGGAAAAACCAGGTGAACCTCTCTGGGAAGGTGATTCTGTTCCTGGCATGGCTGCTCCTATGCAGGCTAATATTTGGAGTATTAATTTTTTTTAAAAAAACCAAGCGAGAGAATATGAAACTATATAACTCAGACATTACAGCCAACTATGTATTCAAAAATGCTTTCTGCCATAAAAAAAACTTATTTCTGCAGTGATTCTGGGCTATAAAATTTCTGGTCTATGTAGGTTTCTCCATCACAGGAAATGGGGAGCTCACAGACAGATTTCTCTAGACATTTTGCAAAATCAGGAGATATTTTCATATTACTAAAACTTGTATCAGAATTGCATTTTGAGAAACTATATGCCTTCCAGAAAATTTAGCAGGTTCTTAAATGTCACTATATTTTAGGTGAGCACTTTGTGTGGCTTAAAGGTGTAATTTAAATATATTTTTCATTAGACGGTTAAATGACCAATTGCATTTGGTGAAGATTATCTGAAAGTTGATCACTTTGTGGTCTCAAAATGCTTATGGTTTAACCAAAATGGATGTGGTATGGACTTTTGACTTGAGCTAAGGTTATGGTTTGCCAGGAAATAAATGCCTATGAGATATGACCATTACCCTATGTTAGGGTTTGACCAGGAAGTGGGGGGTGGGGAGTGCATTTGGGGTTCAGATGCAAAAAGTGGTTGTTGAACCCTATCCCCCACACCTATTGTATCCTAATCCTTCTTCCAAGGAGCTCAGCATAGAATAGATGTTTCTATCTATTTTATCCTCATGAAAACTCTGTGGGAAAGGCTATGCTTAAATATTGTGCTGGGTTAAAAGTGAGCATCATGGCTGAGTTGGAAATTGAACACAAATCCTCCCAACTCCTATTCCACTGCAGACTCTCTAATAAACACAATGGGTCAAATAGTATTAACACTACAAATAATCACTGATTTTAGGAACCAAAGTTCTTCCATATGACTGTATGGAAAGCAGAAGTTCTGGAGAAAAGCACTGAAGGAACAGCATTCTAATCTTTTAGAGTTCTTTGAGAGGAACAAAAAGCTCATGGATAGGAGTGGTGAAGTGGGCGCTGTCTCCTTGCAATTTCAAAAAGCTTGTGATGCATTCCTTCACCAAAGACTCCTGAGTAAGCTTAGAATTCATGGGGTAAGAGGGTGGATCATCTAATGGATCAGTAATGGCTGAAGGAAAGGAAGCAGAGAGATTGAATGAATGGACCAATTTTACACAGTAGGCGTGTAAGTGGGCTCCCCAAATGATTTGTATTGGGACTGGTTCTTTTGGATTTTGCATCTGGCAAATGAGGTTCAATGGTAAAAGTTGTGCTGTTCAGGTTAAGTTCCTTTATTTCTGGTTTGCTTCATTCACAAAGTTTGCAGCAGAAAAACATGGCAGCTATCACAATTTTCTCTGCACTCGATGGATGCATGCATGGAGTAGCCAGAGGCACAGCCTTAATCCATTTTGCTACCTGTGATCAATACCTCCCTATTGATAAAAGATGTTTGCTGTCAGAAGGGAGGATACCTGCATAATACAACAGCTTGAGATTAATCAGTATCCTGCATTTAGCTTTCAGCAGAAGCTTCTGATTTTTAGTGTTTTATTTTATTTGCTTTCAAATAAGATTGGTTTCTCTAGGTATTTGTTAATGAGTCATTTACAGGCCATAGAATTTTAGAGTCCATTAGTATCCAAGCCAAGTTCTTTCCTAATGAACATTATACAGTACTGAAAAAACAAAATCTCAGTGATTGGTTTACAGTAAGGGAAAACTACTGAGACTTAGGAAACTATCAAGACTCACAGAACTGAAAATCAGTTTGCATGACCTTCCCCAATGAGTTTAAGCAACCTACTCTGCAAGGTAAGGAAAAGGTCATGAGGAGACAAGGAGAATGGATTAAATCTAAAGCATATAGAGCTGTGGTTTATGTATTTCTGGCTGCCTAATGCTCTTTTATTTAAAGATTGTTCTTTTCTGCTGTGCTCAAACACTAATACCTGATTTAAATGTTCAGGAAGGGTCGGTGGTACAATCCTCACAGGGCTATTTCATCTCAGGATACTTGGAGAGAGGGCTGCTCATCTGAATGGGTCTCCATGATAAAATATCCCTGTGCATGAAAGGAAAAATGAAAACATCAAAATTCTAGCACAACAGCCTTCCTTACCTTTTGGTACACTGGTATTTTTCCCCCATGGCATTAGTTCCAAGCTTTGCATATATAATGTTGCAAATGAGTGCAAACAATTTGCTAGCCCCACCAAAAACCCTAACCTGGGGTGGAAGCAAGTTCCCTATCAAAGGATATAGCACCCCACCACCGAGTTAAAAATTAGACCTGGCTAGCTGCTGAGTAATGCAGCACTGGGTTTATGCTTTGCATTATGCTGTCGATTGCCCATCACTTCCCTATTTAAAAAAACCATTCTGGCTTGGTTATGTTGCATTTGCAACATACTGTTCACCAGGGTCACATTCCAAGGACAGAACTGTCTGAATATTTCACATTGTACTCAGCAGTGACTTTCACAAACCAGTTTCCCATTCAAGATGCAAATATTCAAGAGAAGGAAATTGCTAACAGACTGTGCAAACATGATGCTCCGTGTTGACAAAATGTGTGTGGAAGGCAGAGTAGTTTCTTGATTGATCTGTTTGCTTTACACCCCAGACCTCAACAAAATTTTCAGGGTGGTTTGCAAAATTTCAAAGCACACAAAACTAATTTAAAGTACAACTTAAAAAAACATATAGCAATACAAACAGTAAAATCATTAGAAGCAACAAAACAACAACAACAGTAACCGTGCTTATTCTCACACTTAATCAACACTGAATGTGAACAACTTCACAGACCTTACTATTTTCAGTATCCCTATTCTCTCCTTTTAATGGACAATTCAGTTCAGTTCAGTTCAGTTTTTCAGTTATGGGGGGGGGGGGGAATAAACCATGACTATTATTTGTTCTGTGCTCAGGTATATCTACCAAGATGGAAAAATGCACCCCAAATGTATAGTTTCTTATTTGTTCTGAACAGCTAGAAATACATTAAATACCTGGTGCAATTATAAAACATTTCTTGGTAGAAGGGCACTTGTTTTCCTATATGATATTAGGTGTTAAAAAGTGATAGTGCATGGCATGGTTTAGGAGCTTTCTCTGTGCATTTATTCCATTTCCCTCTGGGCCTCGTGACCCTCAAACATTCCCTTTGGTTCACATGTTCTAAGCATTAACCTTCATCCCTTACTTCTCAAATGATATAAAATGCCATTAATCTTTGACACTTCCTTGGATTTTTGAAGGCCTCTATTTTTTTACCCCCACCTGGTCTTTGTGCATTAAAAAGCACTTTGAACTCTGAAAGAGGCTCTCATTTCAGTGCCATAAAGACACAAATACATATAAGAGTCACACAGATCTTTTGATCATAGGGAATGAAATAGCACCATAACATCAGGGGACTATATCCTACATGTGTTCGGGAGAAGGCGTTAGGTGCGATAAAACTAATTATAGTGCTTCCATTTGGTATATTCTCTGATCCTTCTGAAAGAATCACTGATGTTATTACATACAAAGGACAGAAAAGAAAATGTGGGCTGCCCTCCCATCCCAAATCTTGCCCCATCTGTGGCCAAACTTTTAGATATAGTTGGCATGAAATGTGTGTCTAAAATCAAAAGTCTGTAATTGAGTACCCCTATGTTGATAGTATAAATTACATTAGGTGCATTTCTTCTTTCTTGGCATTTCTTGCTGAGTGTTGGTTGCCCAAGAGCAATAAAGACTAAACAAACATGCCTTCAACCTGGATATAATGCAAGTGCAAGGTGAGGGGAGTAGGATGAAAGGAAGGGGAGTACTGTGGTAAACAAGTTCACACATTCAACAATACACACACTAGGAGTCTGGTGTTCCTTTCCCCCTCCATTTTCATTGCATCCAGTTTGAATGCCAATTTAAGGGTACTTTAAAAGATGCACAAATGAGGTGTTTGAGTCCAATAAAAGTGTCTGAGGCAAGCCCACGATTCTCAAGGGTTCTGCTCACCTGTGGGATGAAGAACTGTAGCTTGTTTACATTACAAATGACAGACTATGCTGTGATTTCTGGTCTTTAACACTAATTACCATCATAGCCTTATCCAGGAGTTATTGTAAAATGCCACATGCAAGGAGGAACACAGGGTCAAGCATATTAGCTCAACCCCCTTGTGCCCATTCCCCTCACCTTCCAGGAATTTGAGGATGACTGTCTGAATCAGGTGTGGGTAACTTTTGACCCTCCATACATTGCTGAACTGCAACTCTCATCACCCTCAGCAAGCAAATCCAATAAGCTGAAATAATGGGAGATGTAGCTCAGCAACATCTAGAGTGCCAAAGGGTCCTCACAACCGGCGTGAAGCAACGAAGCCTTCTGTACTCAGAGGCTTTTGTGTGATCAAGAACCCTGGGAAATCTGGGTTCTACATCATGTTGGAAGCCTACACATGTAGAAGCAAGATTGCATCATCTGACAGTCATTGTCAGTTCCAGGTTTTGCAAGGTCCTTGGGCAAGACATCCTCCAAGGGCCTCCCTCTCTTAGTGAGTCAACCTCTTCATCACCATATTCACCAGATGCTCCTCTTCTTCCTCATTGTTGCTACCACCGGGCCAATGATCAAGCAGGCAGTGGCATCTACTACTACTCCTTACCACCACCATTATCAGGGCCACAGTGAAAGGCTGGTGGACACATTACAAGTTGCAGTAGGCAAGAGGTGGAGTTGGTCTGTGGAGGTCTTGTTAATGGGGCCTGCTGTTGGCAAGTACCTGATTATGCCAACTCTTGGTGCCAATCTCGCACCCTTGAACTTGAAGAGAGTCTGGGAAACAGGGAATAGAGCTAGCACATTTTTCACATGTCCCGCTCCACCCAGTGTGTGTAATTTCCAGTATATAAAGGTAAAGGTAAAGGACCCCTGACAGTTAAGTCCAGTCACAAACGACTCTGGGGTTGAGGTGCTCATCTCGCTTTACTGGCCAAGGGAGCCGACGTTTGTCCACAGACAGTTTTTCCGGGTCATGTGGCCAGCATGGCTAAGCCGCTTCTGGCAAAACCAGAGCAGCACACAGAAACGCCATTTACCTTCCCGCCGCAGCAGTACCTATTTATCTACTTGCACTTCCCATATGTTCTAATGAAGTTCTCATCTCAAAACCTTAGGAAGCAACTTTAAAAAAAAGTATTTTGAGAGCAAGTACACTTATTATTTTGTTATTTTGAGAGAAAATGGGAGTGGAACCACTGGAATGAATGAATAGGGGAGGCAATCTGAACCTTCCCATGCTACCGCTCTGCTCACTTCTGCCAGCTCAACCATCCTCCTGCTGGCCACCAAACGTGGGCAAACAGGGTAATATCTCCACCAGCAGAGCCCAGCAGAATTCCATAAATGTGGCGTTTTGTGGGTATTGTTGAGCTTCCCTGGGTTCTACTAGATCCCAAACCACTCTGCAACTGGCACTGGCCAACACTGGGTTTAATTCTTACCATTATTCCTGAATCTGCTTTTACTTAAATTCACACTGTGCAATAGTGGGCTGGCTCCCCACTCTAATCTCTTGTCCATTGCAGGCAGATCATTAGTGCACTGTCTCTTCCCTCCCCTTCTCCCATTCAGTTGCTGCCTAGATAAGAACTAGGCTGTGCAGCCTCACCCCCCACCCCTCCATCTGATCCTGGTCCTGCTGACGTCTGCTTCACTAGTGTGCTCCCTGCAGGGAATGAACTGGCAAACCAGATAATTGCAGCAAAAGTATAGTGGGGGCTGTTTGAAAGCCCTTTTGCAAACAGTTCCATGCTGCTCTTTGCAGAGGTTGCCTCCTGCCTTTCCTTCTAACCCCCCACCCCACATCTTTCAACAGTCTCAGATCACTCCAGGTGGATTTACCTGACCTAGGCGATTGGATATTATCCCAACTGAATCCAGTCAACGTCTGGATTTGCCAAAATTTGTTCAGGATTTGTACTGTAATGCAGGGGTGCCATCTTGTGTGTGCCCGCCCCCGTAATGTGGACAGGCAGGCGTGTATGTGTGACATCGCACATCCACATTGCAGCGGCCAATGTCAACTCCTCTTCCTCCTGCTGGCACACCCTCTTTTATACCTCATCTTCAGCGTAGGGTTTTGTTTTGGGGTTTTGGTCTAATTGATATTAGATATTAGAATTGCTTCACCTCCGTAATGAATGGATGCACCAACCTGACCCGTCTTCTTGTATGTTGCCCAATGAATATTTATGAATGGGTATATAACAATATAAACTTTATTATTATAACTAGCAATAACAATAATGATAACTTTCAAGCCCATAATGTGCTGGAATTGTTGCATGTTATCCAGGTTCCTTTCAATAGGCCTCTGCAATGAAGCAACTGCTGCAGATAAATCACTTCTTTCATTTTTTTAAAAAAGCATGGAACATCTCGAAGTCAACTGTTGTCATGTTTCATAGAACTCTACAATAACTGTGTTTTAAACAATAATGCACAATAATCAACAGGAAAAAGGGGAAACAACCACCACCCATTGTTTCCTGCATCAAGAAACAACACATTAAGTTGTGAATCAGTGCCATGGCAGAAAGGATAGCTAATCTAAACTTAAAGAGCAGTCATAATTATTGCCTGAAAAGCACTCAGCGCTGCAATAAACACTTCACGAAGAATGTCAGTTGTAATGCACTTCCGCTAGTAACAGTATTACTTATGTTTCTTTAAATAGGTCTTTGTCTTCTAAATGCATGGAGAAGAAATAGCTCTCAGGCCAACAGCACCACTTAGTATCATTATACAAGAAATTTCCAAGCAACCCAGTTCAGACAGGAGCATTATTAATTCATTGGAGTGTATGCCTAATAGACAGATGGAGAGAGAGAGGAGAATGGTGGCTGTAGAGCAAAACTCCTTACACTTTACTGCCTGGGCACTCTTGTACAGGGTTAGCAGCAGTCAGTTTTGAAACATCAACAGATATTTGGCATCATCCACATGCTGCTCCAACACTTGTTGTTGTTCAGTTGTCCAGTCGTGTCTGACTCTTCGTGACCCCATGGACCAGAGCACGCCAGGCACCCCTATCCTCCACTGCCTCCCACAGTTTGGTCAAACTTATGCCAGTCGCTTCGAAAACACTGTCCAACCATCTCATCCTCTGTCGTCACCTTCTCCTTGTGCCCTCCATCTTTCCCAACATCAGGGTCTTTTCCAGGGAGTCTTCTCTTCTCATGAGGTGGCCAAAGTATTGGAGCCTCAACTTCAGGATCTGCCCTTCCAGTGAGCACTCAGGGCTGATTTCTTTAAGGATGGATATGTTTGATCTTTTTGCAGTCCATGGGACTCTCAAGAGTCTCCTCCAGCACCATAATTCAAAAGCATCAATTCTTCGGCGATCAGCCTTCTTTATGGTCCAGCTCTCAACACTAGCAGTGGGTAAATCTGCCAATTTCTCCACTGTTGAATTCCGTTCTCCATATTTCGATATCAGTTTGCTCTTTTTTAAAAAAGCCCTCATGAAAGTTCTTCATTTTAATGCAAATTTAGTCTAATAGACACATTTTTGCAAAACATTTTTGCATGCTATTTCAACTAATAAATGCATATTTACACTCACTATACCCCAGTCTATGCATTTTCATATGAATAACTTCACATTGCAAAATTCAGAAAAGTGTGGATTTTGAATGATGGCTGTGTTTTGGTTCATGCATTGTTTCAGAAAGCCAAAATAAAATTGCTTTTCAATGCAAAGTGGGTTGAATTTCTCCCCTAACCCTATTCAATGGGTGCGTTGTTTTAAGAAAGGAATTCTTACGACTTTAGGGGCTCTTCCTCACATCTTGTACAAACCATCCCAGTGCCTGTTTATTGAGAAGCTAATCTCATTTAGCTCTCAGAGTTTAGTCCCAAGGGCTGAAAAGGAGGAAGCAAAGTCCTGGAAGTCAGTAGCAGAAAGAATGCAAGGGGAGACAGGCCATTTTCAGGTTGCAACTCCCTGCAAAAACAGCAAAAAAAAAAATGCTGAAGGGAGGGTTTCAACAACATGCGAATGAGCCAAGCTAGCATGAATTTTAAGACTTAATTAAAGGCAGCAGACCAACTCAGCAATGCAAGTGACTACAGTGGAAACAAGAGAGGCAGAATGATGGGTGAGACCTGGAAAGGGAAATCAAAATCCAGAGTAGGAAGCACTTGGTAAAGGCACGAGGAAGTCTTTTTCAGGTAATGCACAAAATATCCCCTCCCTTCCTGCAGTACACTGAGGAAAGGAAAGATGGTACTTAAATGGAACTACCGGTAGATAGAGAGAATCATGTTCCCAGTGGCAAAAAATTTAAGAAGGGATTTTTCAAACTTCTGCCTGTGTGTTAGCTGTGAAGTAAGCCTATATCCATCATATTTGTGTTTGTGTGTGTGTGTTTATTAAATTTGTTAGTCACTTTATCTTGCCCAAGACAATCCAGAGTGGCTTGTTTGTTGGTTGGTTGGTTGGTTTGTATTTCTGTGCTACCCTTTCCCCCAAAGAGGTTAAAAATGGAGGTGACAGAACAAATTGATTAAAAATAAAATAATTTAAACATTTCAAAACATCTAAAAAGTACAGATGTTAAACACAAAGTACCCCCTGGGTTGACTCCTGTAAGCACTGCTTGCTATTGGCAATGGTTAATTCAAGAAAGGCTATGTACATTGAATGGTAAAACTTCTAAAGCCAACCTTCCTTTAGCTCCCGGATCAGGAGTCAAACAAGCACAGCTGTTAAGGTGTTTTGCTCTTGCATGTCTCTTGAACACCAGCAGTTTTCTATCCTGCAGGGCAAGCTGATTTTTGAAGCTGAAGCAGTATGAAGTGGCACAGGGAGCTGCTCAAATAAAAAGGTGGGGGAGGTCAGTGATCCCATTCAGTGTGCACAAGCACTGGGGCTGGCCTAAAGCAGCTTTTGGCTCCCAACCTCTGCCTCTTAAAACAGAGCTCTATTTCACATCTTAAAGGACCACAAGTTCCCTGCCATGAGAAGAATGTGGTGAAGCGGCTAGGACGCTTATGCTTTCATTTCCTGCATCTTTCGGAGTCTTCTCAAAATGTTTTCAGTTTTCTACCACCAGGAGAATTTCTTTAATTTGTTTATTCCCCTTTCCATCAATGTATTATGCATCAGCCCGATCCATTTATTTATTGCCCTACACAGGCTGCTAGCAACACATGCAGCCAGCAGATTAAATTCTTGCTCTCTTTTTTTTTTTATTGCAGTGCCATTCTCGATTCAGTAGCTTGACGCCAATATCAGTTTTAGCTTAGCCTTCGCTTCCTGTTTGTCGGCCTTATATCTTATTCATGGATTTAATAGCTCTGTTATCTGCATGTCCTTTGTGCAGATGCAATTCCAGTGCCACCATAGCAAACATTTGAATTATTGTGTCTCAGCAATTGATCTGTCCCGGTATAGTGAGAGAGCCTTTTTACCGTGGGAAACTGTTATATAAAAAGCTAACGTAATCACTATATTAATTTTAACACACCTTCAACCAGTTTGTGGTATGTGTGCATTGGACTCAAGAGCCAAAATAAACCTGTCTTAAATCTAATAAGGACTGGAGAGTGGATTATATTGTGATGGAGGCCTCTTGGGGACAAATTACATTGTTCAGGCTAATGTTAGGACAAATGTGTGTTTTGAATTGGATGGGGTGGGGCGGGCTGCAAATGTTTAAGAACCCTTCTCTTCCTCATCACTTCTCTGCTCTTTCCCCACCTCATGAGGCATGCTTGAAAAGAATCTAAAAGAAAAATATTTGGGACACTATTTAGCATATATGATAAGGTTTCATGTGAGCTCCTTCTGCATTGAAACTATGTGTGTAGGTGTCTCACTGCTGGCTAGCTCCATAAACTAGAAGTATGGGCCAATTCCCCACCCTGCCCCAATGCCTTCACAATTCAAAAACTATGTAAAGGGGCTTAAGTACCTACCAAACATACAGAGAGTTCCCCTACATCAGTGTTTTTCAACCTTAGGTCTCAAGATATTTCTGGATTACAACTCCCCTTGTTTCTTACCATTGGCTAAACTGACTGAGTGTTGTGGGAGTTGTAATTCAACAACCTCCTGGATATCCAAGGTTGAAGAGCACTATTCCATATAAAGGGGAATCCTGATTGACCCAGATTTCCTCTCCTGTGGAGGAACACAGTGTGTCTACACATAGCTGCCAAACTTGGAGTTTACTGCAAATGATGAACCTCAAAATGGGGGACAATGAGTTGCAGGAGAGTCTAAAATGCTGAAGGTATTTAAAAAGCAAACACACATATGCCTCTTTCATTGTGATGGGCACCTAAGCATGAATACAATGTGCAAATATTAAGCTTGGCAGTTTCAATAATGCTAAGTTCTCACATTAATCTTTATGTTCTGAAAGAAGTGACTTTTTGATTTGATTTTCACACACCAAACTTCTGAAAATACCCTCATACAGCAAAACTTGTCTGAGAGAACTTGAGATCTCAGCTGGTCTTTATGATGTCATAAGTAACAGACTTCATTCAGGCAATGGTAGCATACCCACTCAGATTTTTTTTTCTCTATGGAGAAAGATGAAGGACTCTTTTGATTGTATAATGTTGGGATGAGAGACAGCAAAATAATATAAAAAATATACTTCAAACATGAGTAATACTAGTCAATGAATACTTTTGAGGGGATAAGCCAATGAAAGAAATGCCTGCTTTTTAAAAAAATTACTTTTAACACCCCCAAGAATCAGAAGCATAATTAGTGTATACACTATTCAAGCATAACATTAATATCCATATCATCCACCAGAACATTCTAGAATTTATGTTGAAAGAACATTTCCCCCTTCTTTGAGTTTGTTGTTTTTTCCTACAGTGGCATATTGAATAGATATAAATTCTCTGGGTTATGTATTCCAGAATTTATCACTTAGCAGTTTGGCATGACATGATAACAATTCTTCAGCACTTGCAGTTGGGAACAGCTCAAAGAAAATGAGATTCACTTCAGTTCTTTCTATGTCAAGAGGAAACTTACTGTACATTTGCCTCAGCACCATGCACTTTATGCAAAATAAGATTCATGTAAAGGGTTTTCAGCTTCATCTATGAAAAAATATTCTCAAAGACAAAACTAGGATGGAATCACATGACAAATTTTCCGTCCTGAAAAGTATTGTTTGAGTTTTCCTCTGGAACGTCACATTTAGGTTCTGCTCTTGCCAATAGTCCAACCTGTGTTCAGATAGGTGGACTAAAGAAGTTGGAGTTCTTGATTGAAGCTCACACAAAAATAATAGAAGGACAAGAATTCAGGCCACAGAAGTAAAATAATACTGGATAGTAGTTCAAATGATACAAATGTTTCAAATAGTCTCTTCTGTAGGTAGATTTATTTATAGAAGTTTATACGTCAGATGAAGTATATACATCAGAACAAGGCCCTGTTTCGAAAATTCTTCTTCAGCTGGAATAAGTTAAATATACATTCATTAGAGACCCTCTCAGCATATTGAATTATCATACAAACATATATGCATCGCCATCTAAAATAATTTTTAAAAATATATATAGGAAAATATAACAATGGAAATGTATTCTTACCAGATAGTCTTAGAGTCAACGTGTACTGGTAGATTAAAGTTAGATGACTAAGAGTGTGTTTGTAATATATAAGAAGGAAATTAGGTGTGTTCTAATAAAGATTTAAAGAGGCAGCGATACAAAATCTGTTTTAAAGACACAGTGAGGAATATAGCAGATTACAGAAAGGAAGTGAAGTCTTAATTGTTATTGAGACATTGGGGGAAAATAGTATCAAAAAGATGAATGAATTTAGTCTCGCGTTGTAGGAAGAGTTTGTCGGTATTCTTGGGTTTGAAAACGATCTGGGGATAGCTTCCAAATAACAAAAAACAAGAAGTCATCTTCTGTGTGTTTGTATTGCATGGAATGTTCTACCAGCGGTGCTTCCACGATTTTGTTACGTATTCTAGATCGATGTTCATTAATCCTAAATTTTATTTGCCTGGAGCATTTCTGAATATACATTATTTTGCAAGGGCATATCCATGCATAAATGCAGTTTTTTGTATTACAATTGCTGAAGTGTCTAATTTGATATTTAAACCCAGATTGATCATTAGAAAATTCCTTAACTTGTAGAGAGTATTTACAGATGCTGCAGTGCACCCCACCCCCCATCTGAAATGCCCTTTTGGAAACTCATCAACTGGTTTTGAAAGTATAATGATGTCCGATTTTATTAGGAAATCTCTAAGAGATTTGGTTCTTTTTAAGCCAAAATGTGGTGGTTTCTGGCATCCAGGAACATTAGAAACAAGGTGCCAATGTTTGTATATGATTGCTCTAATGGATGGGGTGCGAGGAGTGTATTGCAGTGTGGAAACAATTTGATTATCCCCTTGCCTTCTTAAAGTTGGTGCTAAAAGATTTTGTCTGGTTACCTTTTCTGCTCTGCGTTGTGCTTCGTATAGTACTTTGTGGGAATAGCCGCGTTGAGAAAGAGAGGCTGTAAGCGTTTCAGCAGATTTTTTGTAGTCCTTGTCTAGGGAGGAATTCCTTTTGAGGCACAAGTATTGTCCATAGGGAAGATTCCTGAGGAGATGGGGTGGATGGAAGGATGATGCATGTAAGAGAGAATTATGGTCGGTGGGTTTGTGGAAAGGTCGTAGTTTAAGTTGCTGTTGCTGGTCTCTAAATACTGTGGGATGTCAGTCAAGTCCTACATTCTAAGGGAGGACCAACTGCCACTTTGTGTCAGTTAGTTTTAGTCTGTTGGTCAGTTAGGCTGCTGCTGCTTAAAGATGAGTTAAGAGACTCACTAATATAGTTTATATCTTTTGTTTTGTAACCTAAATTTGTACATGAATGAATCTGTCAGTAAATTACTTTATTTCAGTTATTAATCAGATTCATGTGTATCTTTATTTTGAGGGGGATAAAGGGATTGACAATCAAGAAAGGACGAAAGACTCAAACAAGCCAGCAAGCTGTTTGCCGCTGTGCAGGTTTAAATAAGGAATGTTTAACTCTGCAACTATATTATATAAATGTTCCCACAAATACAATGGTGTCCAAGAAATTAATTCTGTCCTGGTTTATGTGGCCAGAAAGGTGGATATGTGGATCTTGAAACACAAATGTTTCATTTGACCTATTATCCAGTATTATTTTGCGTGTAGAGGTCCCCAAACCACCCCTTAAGTAAAACACACTTCACACCAGATATAAGTTTTAGGTTTTTGGCATTAATTTGGCCACAACTTTATTGAATACAAAATAAGTGAGTGGTTGCTTAGGCATTGGTTAAGACTATCTGTCCCTCTGGGGACAGAACTGACATCCACCCGCCTGTGGAGTCAGTATAGGGGAAAACACTTTGGGGAGAGAATGTGCGCCCGTTCTCCCCAAATGCTCTGAGCCAAATTTTGCAAAGATATGGCATTTACTACCCCATCAGGCTCCCACAGAACATAATCTGCCAACCACAGAATTAAAATGTATTATTTTTATGGCATTATATAACTCCACTAAAAACTATTCATCAGTGAGTCAAATTGGTATTAATATGCTTCCTTTATAATGTCTATGGCTATAACCTAAATGTCTGTGTCTATTTTAACATTCTGGATTTATGAAAGCAATGGAAATACATACCACTTTTACAAAACATTTAGAATGCCACACTGAAAATATTTAAGCAAAAATAAAATATACCTGTAACATGTTATCTTCCCTGCTAACTCTACCCACCCCATATCCCTCCCACTGATTTTGCTCTCCCAGCAAGTCTCTCCCAATATCACTGCAAATTAACTAGGTTGTGCAGTATCAGATTGATGATAAATTTAACTCCTATACTCTTTCCCCAACCCCTTTTGCAAAAATAGTAATCCAACCATAGTGTGAGCTCTGGAATATTACAGATGCTTGCCATGTGTTTGCTGCATGATTCATCCTGAGATCCAAGAGCGCTATAAACGCACCACTGTAGTATTGTAAAGTGTAATTTCACTGTATTTGTTATTAGGGAAGGGAGTAAGGTTTCCCTTTTGTTTTCATCATTATTTCTGCTGTAACTGGAAACATGCTGCTACTACATTATCCGGAAATAAAAGCAACCCAGAGGTGCTGTAAATAATTCTGGGAGGCCACTGTAGATTGGATATCCATTAACAGTTGGCAGAGGTTTCTTCTGAAAGCTGAGAAGTAGCTTGGGTAACCAAAGAAGGGGGAGCATGTAAATCCTGGGACTAACAAAACCCACCGTGATATCTTTATGTGGTGCAAAAGAATGTTTCTAATACTCTGAAAAGCATGGTCAAAATTAAAGGTTTCATGAACTCAGACCAGACCAAATTTCATAAAATCATACACAGACTTTACTAAAACAAAACTCTACAAGAGAGGAAAAAAACTCCAAATAATTACACAGATTAAAATAGCTCAGGAGGTAGGAAAGCAAACCCTAACTTATCCAGCTAATTAACATAAACACTTACACTTAAATATCATTAGGCTGGGCAACAGAACAAGATGCTGTCAAAAGCCCAAATAGATGCTGACCTCGGCCTGGCTGGCTGCCAAGAGCTCCCACCAGTCCAGGTTTTATGGGAACTTAGACCATGGGCGTTCACCTCTTCCGCCCAATTACCTTGTGACACTGGTCTTGAAGTCTTAACGGGAGACAGCTGTATGTAAGCTCACTATTTCTGAGGTTCTAACCCATTCCCATAAATCAGTGTTAAAGGTGTGATATCACCACAGTGTGGCCTGGGAGAGAATCATTAAGGGCCCTATTCAGCTGCTGGCCCAGAGATTCCTCACTCCTGGCCTATCCAATTGCAGCCTGGCTCCCTTAATATAGGCATGGGGAACCTGTAGTCCAGAGGTTGTTGGACTTCAACTCTCTAGTGGTCAGGGATGATGGGAGTTGTCATCCAAAAACATGGCCCCCTTGGGAATGAAGTAAGGGATGCAAATTGAATAAGCAAACCAACAACACCAGGAGAGCCCACCATGGTCTTCCTAGATAAAAAAGAGAAGTGCAACTCAGCATCAAACTGGACATGTTTATCCCCTGGTCTGCAAAACTATATTTGCAGGCATCAGGCCCTTACCTTCCTTGCTTTACCTTACATTAAAACAGGGATGTGGATGGTGCTGTGGTCTAAACCACTGAGCCTCTTGGGCTTGCTGAACAAAAGGTCAGCAATTCGAATCTGCACAATGGAATGGGTTCCCATTGCTTTGTCCCAGCTTCTGCCAACCTAGCAGTTCGAAAGCACACCAGCACAAGTAGACAAATAGGTACCACTGTGGGGAAGGTAAACGGCGTTTCCATGCATTCTGGCTTTTGTTTCCACACACACACCTCACTGGTCCTGCTTGGTACCTCGAATGTTTTTGCCTGGCCTGATTGTGTGCTTGAACTCTGATAATGCCTCTTTGTTGTCTGGATAGGAGAGAGAAGTTGACATAGGCGCCAACTTTATGGGGCTGAGAACAACTCAGCTCCCACAGGTATGCAGATATGGGGCTGAGCCCCCCCCCCCCAATCTTGAGGGGCTGGGCCCCACCAGACCTCATCGCATCGGGGTAGGGACCTGCCAGGCCTCCCTGTGTTGGCAGAGGGCAACAAGAGTTCATGTCAGGCGCTGTAGTTAGTGGAAGCAATTTTCATAGAAACCACAGCACAGGAGGAAAGCATTATTAATTCCCTTTCTCCTCTGCAGGAACCCCAATCCTAGCTGGTCTCTCCAATGGCTGCTATTTGCAGATTTAATTAGATGTTACAATCCTAAAGTACATTTGTAACATTGTGTTTAGTTTTGCTCTTGGATTAGCCATTAGTCCCTGATGCAATCCATGCTCCCAAATAGCATCAGGCAGCTGGTGATTTTCTGCAGAAAGTAGGCACAGGGCTGTGATTTACACCAGGAGCATGTTTAAGATTGGGGTCATGCATTGTCACATGTTTGGCCCTTGCTTCCAAATGACCATGCATAGACTTGTAGCATATGACTCAGTTTAATACCTGTAAAATGGGCATGATAGTCTCTTTTCATGTCTTGTGTAAAAATAGAAATACAGTAAATGGCCATAGCTCATCACAGTGCTGTGCTAGCAATGTCTCATTATGGTCATTGCTGATTATTCTCTCAGGTACTTATACTGTGGCTTGCAATGTAATGGCACATATCTTCTCAGAAATAAGTTCCATTGTGTTCAGTGGAGATTACTCTCAGGTAAGTGGGTGCAGGGTTGCAGGTTGCAGAGCATAATCAAATCAAGCAGTGCTTGAAGATCTTAGCAAGGTTGATATTGTACCAGAGATTCTACTAAACACATGTGGCAATTTCAGGTTTATCCATTCAGACCTTATCTTGATGGGACTGCCTCCATTTTGTCCTTTTAGAGAGTTGCTGCCCTTGTCTCTGTATTTAGAAACTGCTGAGTGTAACACTTAAAACTATCTAAGTGGCCCAAAGCTTTGGTAGTTATGGAAAGTCTTTTGGCTGATTCAGGGGTTTTTCTGATGCCACTTACAGCTCTTGCCGGTTACATTAGACTTCATCATGTATTATGCCACAGTAAGGAAATAAGTCTGGAAAATGCATCCTTCACTGAAAAAGAATGTGTAAGGGGTGAAAAGCACTTAGCCAAGTCATAGGAAAAAGAATATTCTGCGGTTTAGCAACTCCTTGGAGACAGATTGAAATTTCTGCCATTTATCTGGATACCTTTTATTTTTTTTTACCTTGCATCAAACAACTGGGATTTATTTGCAGTATCACTTTGTCTCACATTAAAAACAAAACAAAACTCTAGATGTGATTTAATAGAATAGGCTGTAATAGTAGACTGTAGTACTGATTTTTTTAAATAAAAAACTGGGCTTTTTTTTTAAAAAAAAAATCAATATTATTCTCTGCTCAGGCTGCACCAATGCTTTATTTATGTAATTAGCTGAGGGCACATTTGCTGTGGGAAAAATTACAGTGAAAGCAGCTTCATTTTAAAAAAGCCTGCCTTCAGTAGGATTCATCTAGGATCAAAGTAATATCCCATGTTGATGTCTTACTTTCTCATCTCTTTTTAACTCCTCTCTTATTTGAGCAACTTCTCTATATGTGGTTTGAATTTGGCCTCTATCTTTATTCTTTTGTCTGCATTATACTTATAACCTGCCATTCCATCCTGAGGTGTTGTGCATAGTGTGTTTTTTTCCCACCCTCAGACACACACACACACACAGAGAGAGAGAGAGAGAGAGAGAGAGAGAGAGAGAGAGTCCTCACAGTAATATTGTGGGACAGGTTGGGCTGAAATTCCCACAATGCCATCAAGCAGGTTTTATGGCTAAAATGGAGATCTGAACTCCCGATCTGAACTCCAAGATCTAATTGAACACTCTGACCACTAGGCCACATAGTTATTCTTTAGTCCTGTGTTCTTGATAGAGGAAACATAAGGCACAGCAGTAGCCTGTACTTACATTGCTGTATGTGCAAGATTTTCCCTCTGTAACATAGCAGAAAGAGGAGTGGTGGCAGTAGGTCACTGCTGGGGATGAGGACGGTTCCTAAATTGCAAACTGGATGTCTGTTCTGTTCTCAGAGGACTTCTTAGCATGGGATGAACGTTTTATGGAAACATCAACACAACTGCAAGGGCCCCAGCGATGGGGCAGAGCTTTTAAAAGATGTGCAAAAAGAATTTAGGATTTTCAGGAAGACTAGTACTGCAGGGCATGGAGTCTCCTTTAGCAACACTGATTTGTCATGGTCACCTTTATGTGTTTTGTGCATACAGCTGCATGTTCATCCCATCTAGTGTTTAGTGGTTGTGGTTGTTGAGGTTAGGTGAACAAAATATTTCAGTAGCATGGTCATTTTCAGAGGCCCTGGAAGATGGATTCACCATTGGGGCCATTGGAAGGAAAGCAAGCCCCATAAGAAGGCATGAAGAAGCTGGAGAAACCTCTCAGGCAACGGCACCACAGGATGTTTTCTGTCATTTTATTTTAGGCTTTGCATTGCCCTCTGCTGAAAGTAGCATATGCCGTCTTGATACAACCTGGTACTTAGCATGTGGTGTTACTATGATCTATATGTGTAGAGAACTCTGGTCTGCTTCTGTCCTGTGTCCATTCCATCCCCTCTTGCCTTGCGTCTTTTCCAGCACCTCACAAAGTCCTAAAGCCAACTCTGTTCCGAGAAAATGTTTGGCAATTATGTAAATAATTCATGTTGCTTTTTTTTTAAGGAAGCTGTTCAAAATTTGACATCATTATTGTAAAAATGTGGTGCATTCTTCACAGTCAGTGGGTTGTATCCAACAAAGGAATCTCATTAGCGCAAGGACTTCTGTCTGTGTAATGGGACTTCTCAATCTTACTCACCAATTCTACACCAATAGCTTTTTTTTTTAATAAGAAATTTATTGGTTTTATTCAAAACAAAGAACAACAGGACACATACAACAACACAAACACAACAATCAAGACATAATAAAAAACAAATACAAACCACCAATAAAACACCAATAATTCTTTTTCTTGTTTAGAACAAAAAAAAAAAAGTTCTTGTTTGAATCTGTACTAGGTGACTTCCCCCGTTTTCTCTCCTTTGGTTCCACTTCTAATTTACTTTAATAACTTCTCATCTTTAAAATTTAAATCATCCAAAAAAATAAAAAATAAAAAATCTAAACAAAATTCTTAATATTGGTGTAAAACTACACCAATAGCTGATCAGGCTGTGGCAAGAGGACAGGTTGCAGCCCTGGGACACTGGGAATCTGGCACACTTTTCCACTTTATATACTTTCAACCAGACATTCCAGCTCTGGTGAGTCACCGCCATCGGTTCCTCCTCCAAGTTGTTTATCACGTAGTTCCTCACATCCTCATTAGTCAATCTTGATCAACACCCGTCCTTTGTTATCGGCCTGTTTGTAGTCAAGTCTCATGAGCTCAGCACATCTTCCTCACTTCGCTTGCCAACCTTATCAGTCCCACAAGTCTTAATAAGACTCCATTTTAGAGTGGTGTTCTTCAGCCTAAAAACACATAGTGCAATAGAAATGAGGTGCTAAAAACACATATATCACTGCAGGCCATGTACCTCCCACTGTGGCTGGTTCATAAGCAGTAAATTTTGAGCATAGAATTACTGAGTTCAAGAGTTTGAGATAAATGCAAGGGAGGGTGAAGGGATTAAAAACAAACAAAGCAAGGTTGCCCAAATAAATAATTTATGGGAATAATAAAGAATTGAGGGGAAAGGTCCGATTATATTTTAGTGGATCTGAAAACAAGTCTAGTGGGCCCAGTAAATGGCCCGAAGAATTTTCTTTCTTTCTTTTTAGCTTTCAAAAGTTAGATGTATAAAACATTAACTCATTTTCATCATTTTGATTTATTTTCAGATGTGGAAAACTAAGCAGATGGCAAACTAGGAAAAGCAGTGGGTTGTGTATTATTAGAAAACTAGTGGTTTAAGCCCGTTAAAAAAACGGGCTAGAATATATGTGGCGGGGGCTGGCGCCCCACCCCCACCCCCTGCCAAAGCCTGCTTTAGCGGGTGGTCGGGGGGTGGAGGAGAGGCAAGCAGGGCTTCTCCGTTAAAGCGGAGAAGCTCTGCTTGCACCCCCCGCCCCCACCCCCCTGCCAAAGCCTGCTTTAGCGGGTGGTCGGGGGGTGGAGGAGAGGCAAGCAGGGCTTCTCCGTTAAAGCGGAGAAGCTCTGCTTGCCCCCCCGCCCCCCACCCCCCTGCCAAAGCCTGCTTTAGCGGGTGGTCGGGGGGTGGAGGAGAGGCAAGCAGGGCTTCTCCGTTAAAGCGGAGAAGCTCTGCTTGCCCCCCCGCCCCCCGCCCGCCTGCCAAAGCCTGCTTTAGCGGGTGGTCGGGGGGTGGAAGAGAGGCAAGCAGGGCTTCTCCGTTAAAGCGGAGAAGCTCTGCTTGCCCCCCCGCCCCCCCACCCCCTGCCAAAGCCTGCTTTAGCGGGTGGTCGGGGGGTGGAGGAGAGGCAAGCAGGGCTTCTCCGTTAAAGCGGAGAAGCTCTGCCTGCCCCCCGCCCCCCGCCCGCCTGCCAAAGCCTGCTTTAGCGGGTGGTCGGGGGGTGGAGGAGAGGCAAGCAGGGCTTCTCCGTTAAAGCGGAGAAGCTCTGCTTGCCCCCCCGCCCCCCACCCCCTGCCAAAGCCTGCTTTAGCGGGTGGTCGGGGGGTGGAGGAGAGGCAAGCAGGGCTTCTCCGTTAAAGCGGAGAAGCTCTGCTTGCCCCCCCCCGCCCCCCACCCCCCTGCCACAGCCTGCTTTAGCGGGTGGTCGGGGGGTGGAGGAGAGGCAAGCAGGGCTTCTCCGTTAAAGCGGAGAAGCCCTGCTTGCCCGCCCCGCCCCCCACCCCCCTGCCAAAGCCTGCTTTAGCGGGTGGTCGGGGGGTGGAGGAGAGGCAAGCAGGGCTTCTCCGTTAAAGCGGAGAAGCCCTGCTTGCCCCCCGCCCCCGCCCGCCTGCCAAAGCCTGCTTTAGCGGGTGGGGGGGGCGGGGTGGAGGAGAGGCAGCAGCGCCATGCAGGCCAATGGGGCAGGAGGGGGTCAGCAGCAACAGGCTCTCCTTGTAGCGGCGGGAGCAGCAGCGTGACCTCCCTCTTCGGCTTCCCCTCGTCCTCTGCAGCGCGGACGTTCCATTTAAACCGCCCCGCTTGAACTGCCGACGCTGCTCGTGGCCCGATGTCTCTCTGCTCCAATCCCTGTGTCCCTGGGGCACATGCTCAGTTGCGCAAACCCAGAGACACACGGACTGGACGCAGAGACACTTGCATTTTATATATATAGATGACCCCCCCCCGACAATCTCATTTATATTTAGCCCACAAGTGGTTGTAATTCCTCCAAAATAACTTTTTAATTATAATTAATGAATATTTCATAATGATTTAAATCAGTGTTTCCCCAGCTTTTGATTCCTGGAGCACGCTGCTGCTGCTGCTGCTGCTGCTGCTGCTGCTGCTGCTGCTGCTGTTATTTTCTGGAATAAAACTGGCTGTGTAGTTACAATTATTTCAATTAAAAAGATACACATATTTGCTCAGTTGGGTCTCAAAACAATTGGCAAGTATCATATTTGCAGCTGCAGGGCAGCCCAATTAGTACTGCAGTCTGGGTCCGCGTTTGGCCAGGGATGGGAACGTGCTTTCTGGGGTAAAGGTTATAGCTGAGCCAAACTTTCCAAGACGATGAATTTCTGAGAAAAAATGTGACATTTTCCTTCTTTTAACTCTGTCCCTGCTTAAAAAGGAAGGTTACTTTGCTGAATGTTCTCCAAAACTTATCCACCATGCTTTTTGTGGCAGCTGTCGTCCCGTTGCCCTTCCTCCGGAAAGACTTTAAGTTATGGAGGATTCAAAATGGCATTCAAGCCAGTTGCTGTTACTACTTGGCCCTTAGGAAAAAAGAAGGGAGTTGTAATTCTACCACTGGTAACGGTGAGGGTCCATCCCTCTGAAAACTTTTTGGATAATTTATTCCCTCCCTGAAGAAACTGGGTGCAGTTTCTCCAACTAGGGTACAGTAACATGTTTTGAGAGAACATTTTCACCTGGCTCTCCTTTGGGATTCTAACACATTCTTACTCTCTCCTTCAGGATGCAAAGAGGGGAATTCAATGTTCTACAGCACCTCAAAAAAGTAACATGTATAAAACAGTAAATATATATTTTATTTTATTTTACTTTAATTCACCCCAAATATATTAATGTCCAATTGGGGAGTCCCTATCTTAGAGCAGTTCCTCCTGTCGGTCCAGCTCTCCATTCATCATGGTGCTATCCAGCACTAAAAGAAAGGAGGTGGGGGCTGCTAAGATAGTGGAGTTTATGCAATTGGGCGTAATATTAAATTTTATTTCCCCTTAATAAATTTGTATGCCACTTTTCAAGGATGCATCTTCTCAAAATGCTTTACAGACCACGTGCCAAGCATACAGTAAAATATAATTTTATTGAGATGGCTCCAAAGGGCTTAGTTAAAATGGCACAATGAGTATTAGGCATAAAGAACTCTAGAACCCACAATAGTCATTATCTAATGCATTGTGTCCACAGGAAAGGCAGGATGCAAAGAGAGGTATCCACGCAAGGCATGACATTCAGAGCTTGTATCCTGGCCATTAAATGCTGGGTTTTAATTGTACCTCTTTCCTTTCACTGATGCTTTTATTTCTCTCCTTGAAAAGTTATTATTATTTTAATATTAACATTTCGTTCTTTTTTTCTGCTGAAGGGTATAACTGATTTCAAGGTTTTCTTTTCATGCTTTGATGAAGCCTCAATTAAGATAAGCTTACTAGGCTATGTCATCATTGATACAACTACCTGTAGCTATAGCTATTAAATCCCCAGCACCGCATTACAGGGCTTATTTTTACCTACCTTCAGCTTCCTAGTGTGGATTTCTGTTGTCATCTCTCCAAAGTGAAGTTATCCAACCCTGTATAAAAGGGATTTGATAATGAATGGGTTGTGAGACTTCTAGCAGCACAATGGAAAGTGTTTCACTACTTCTCGAGGACACTGCAATGCCATTGACATGATTGAGCGGCAAGATTTGAGACCTAGCAATATATCCTTCCAGATACATGGTTGCAACTGCTATTACTGCCAATAAGAGATGCCAAGTCTCAAGTAGGAAGAAAATAGTGCGCTAGAGTCTCAGGCATGAGGTATGCCCTTTTCTTCCATTCATTTCAGCCATGTGAAATAGATGGTTATGTATTTCTGCCTGAACCAGCAGGTTTTCTGTGTCCCAGAATTCCAATCTTCAGTCCTCCTGATTCTCTTTTACTAACCCAGGGTCTCTGGTTTGCTTAGAAGAAATGACCCTGTAACTGAAAATGAAGGAATACAGGTATTGCTGGGATCAGTGGGAAGGGCCACTGATTTAGAATATCATTGTGTCACTGTTTATAGTGACCATACTGGACAAAATAATGAAAACATACATGTTACCTGTAGGAGTTTGCGCCCCAAAAGGTAGTTTATTTTCCCCAGCCTCCATAAGTCATATTTAACTCTGGGTGTCTTAACAGTTAATCTACAATTCTTAATTAGGAAAGGCTCCTACCTAATATATCTCACTTGTTTTCCTAGAAAAGTGGCAAACTTTTTCTCTGGGTCATTCATTTTTAAGATATTATCAGCAGCTTTATGCAAACAACTAAATAGGGTGTTGCAGTAGTAGCAATAGCGATGGTCAATAACTCATGAGTAATTGGTGTATTTGTTTCCACGCTACACCATTCATCTCACTCAGCAGAAATTGGTAACCTATAGAGGCATGGCTGCAGGCAGGTACCCTGAATTATGGGTAATTAGATTCCAGACAGTTTTCGGATTCTTAGAGGTACAAAAGAGCAGCACAAGGCGTTTTATTTGTACCAGTACTACTACTTCTAATGTGAAGAGCTGGGAGAAAATGTGATTTTATTTTTTACTACTCTTCCAGTCTGTACATCATCTAGTGGGCACAAGATGTTGGACATCATCTATTAATATAAAGTAAGAGGTCAATTAAGTGCTGCTCTCTACTGAATAAAGATAGTTTTAGAAATATGACTATGTTAGGAAATGCATCTACAGTACAGCTAACGTGGAAAAGAGCTGATAAAACTTCTTTCTATTTGTGCCACTCCACAGTTTTCAGAAAGCATGAAGAATACCATGAAAGTCCAAAAATCTGAAGTTGTGGATTGTGGCACATATTTTAATTAGATATGCGGGGGTCGCCTTTTAAAATGTTTTAAAGTGAACTACCAAACTACTAAAGTGTACACCCTGTTCCCTAGAGCTGTTGTATCATCTTACAAACAATATTTAGACAATCTGTTCAATAAAAGAAATCAAGAAAACGTGTAGTCACAAAAAATATAAATATAATTAGAACTAGTAAACCTTCATCTCTTTACGTGCAAAGCTCAGTTTTTGGAAGTGTTCAACCATCCAAGAATACAGACAAGGGCTTCCTGAAAAGGAAAGTCTTGCTCTTGATTAGCTTCACAAATTATAAGAGTGAGCAAGCCAGTTCCTCAAGTCTTGCTTCTGGGCTTCGCATAGGCTGACTACTGTGAGAATAGGATTATAGAATCATAGAATTGTAGAGTTGGAAGGGACCTGGGGACCATCTAGTCCAACCCCCTGCAATGCAGTAATATGCAGCTGTCCCATAACCAACTGAGGATGCTAGACTAGACCAGCCATTGGCCTGATCCAGCAGGCTCTTTATGTGTTATTCTTTTTTGCTGTTATTTATTTATTTAGAGGAGAGAAGGGGATGACAGAGGATGAGATGGTTGGAAAGTGTCCTCGAAGCGACTGGCATGAGTTTGGCCAAACTGCGGGAGGCAGTGGAGAATAGGGGTGCCTGGCGTGCTCTGGTCCATGGGGTCATGAAGAGTTGGACATGACTGAACGACTGAACAACAACAACAAATTTATTTAGAAAGTGTTTACCCTGCATTTCAATTGTGTTATTCTCAAGGTGTCAGGAGAGGGAAAGCAAGCTCTCTGCAGCTGCCCTTTCACTGTCCAGTAGTTGGGACCAGGTTGGTCTCTCCTCTTTGCCGTGATCTTCCAAGGAGGCAGCAGTTACAGGCTACCAGAGGCTCGTGGAGTGTGGAGTGGAAAGAACCCAGTGTGCTTCTTTATGCTTTCAGCACAAGGGCACCAGCCTCTTCTTTGAGTCTACCACATGCACCCTCTCAGTTGAGCTCAATAACATCGATTTAAGGGAAGTGTGGCCCTAGCCAGCTGCCAACCACTGCCTTTAGTTTCATGATGGAAGAAAGGTGTAATATAAATGTACTCTATCATTCAGTTTCCCCCCTTCTTGAGAGCTGTATTGTAGAACAGATTTTAAGGTTGCAATTGTAACTGAGCCATTAAACCTGGCTGCCCAGGTACACACACAGAAAGAGAGGCATGTGCAGACTAACTCTAGTCTCCATGGCATTTGCATATCTCTCTGCATATCCTTACAACATAGACAAAATAAGTATTCAATTGGTCACATCCATGCACGTGATACTAAAATGGCTCAGATTATTGATTAGACTTACCTCCCTTTTCTGATAAGAAATATGAGATTAGTTGGGGGGGGGGTACTCAATTAATCCGGCATCTGTCTTCTCCACCTTTATAAACCATTCCTCATGCAAACAAGGGATCTGGCTTCAACAGAGGTATTGATCGAGGCAGACCTTTTGGGTTAGAAGCAAAGCCTCTGCTGGCTTTTGTTTTATACAACGTCTCGGCACCCATAGCTCCCACATTTTAGTGTTGTTATCACTTAGCTTATATTTAGAGCTTTCCTGTGCCAGAGTAATCATTGCCGACCCAGTCTGGTTTTGCCTTTTCTTGGTGCAGAAATAAGGCAGGGGGGGGGGAAAACTATTCCGCTGGTTTCTCTAAGGATTTGATAACCTCTTCACTCTCCTTAGCTAGAGGTGTTTTGACCTTTAATTAAAAGGCAAATTTGTTGTCTTCCATTCAGAAGACAGCAAATAATGATCTCATTAAAATGAGGTTAGTGTTTCAGGCCTTAGAGCAATAAGAGCTGAAGTCTCATTAGTAGCTAACAATCCAGAACACAGCACATAAATAAAGCTAATATGGCAGAGCAAAAAGCCTTGGTGCATTAAATTTGAGCAGAATCAAATGTTTACAGTCAATGATGTCTGGGGCATGAAGTTTTAATGTACTTAATAAAGGAAAGCAAATTGCTTCCTATTAGCCATGAAATGTTCCCGGAGAACTAGCGCCCACCCCTCCGAAAAAAGTTTATTATGCAAATGAAGGAGATAGTTGTAATTAACAAGGACATTTTGGGAAAATATCACTCCTGCCTTAATAAATGTGACAATTATGAAGAATAAAGACAAGGCAACTCAAACCTACAAAATGTAATTATACGGATGAATCTAAAATGCTGCTGAGTGGCAAGATATACATAAATAAAGAGACTTATCCTATGGACACTGAGGAGAGATTCATACTCCTACGAACAAAGGAGAGAAACAATTAATATAATGAAACCAACAATTCCACAAAGATTCTGAGCAACTAAAGTGCTTCATTTGATTCCTTTTTTGAATACAAACTGCTAAGCTAGGCATTCTGATGTGAGCCTTTCTGAATGCAAAGATTCCTGATTATACTTTCCTTGAGAAGCAATATTTATTTCACCAGATTTGAAAGTCTCTGTTATATATATACACACACACACACACACACACACACATGTTGAGTTTCAATGAGAGGGAAATGGCTAAACTCATGGATGTGTGGAGGTGGGGGTAGAAGTATTCATCTAAAAACAAATATGATTTCACATTTGAAGTCTACGAGAAGCATAATTTTTATTATACTTCTCAGTCCATTCCCACTTACTTTAGGCTGGCTGCCAGCTTTGAACCTCAACATTTTAAAACTCTGTGGCAGTAGGAGAAGAGGGCTGTAGAGAATGGGAAACAGAAAAAGTGTATTTTCCCTTTTCTCTCCTTCTGAAACATCTCTGGGGTGTTTTGATCTTACAGCATACATCCTTCCCAACCTAATTTACCTGCTCATGAAATATGCCTTCTCAGCTTGTTAGGCGCTTGAGCAAACCAATTCCATCTTCCCCTACTATTGTTCTTTCTAAAAATTAACACTCATTGCAACATCCCAATATTTGCAGATTCTTGTCAGGCTCTTACGGTGGGTGGTGGCTGCTTGTTAAAACATTTTTTATTTTAGTTTATAAACTTGCACACTTTTACTTACCTAGGGACTCCTCTTAAGTATGTAGACATGACTCCCTTATGGGTACGTGTGCGTGTTTTGCTTCTAAACCACCCCAGCTTGCTGTTAGAAGTAATGACCATCCCCAAACTTTAAATATTATAGCAGCACTGAGTATGCCTCTGGGATGTTGCTGCCATATGCTTCCTATCATACCAGTTTTAATCTGATTGTTTTCCCTGAATGCTGGCTACTGACTTCCAATACTTTTCTTTAAGAACAGATAAATAATGTATTAAGCACATATTACATCTAATTTAGAATAGATGGGGGGCAAAGTGAAGGAAGAGTTTAATACTAATATTTGCTGTTCAATGTGGTTTATTTATTTTATACAGAGGACAATGTAAACAAAAGCATTTACATCCACTAATTACATTCAGTTTTAGAATACAAATTCAGTAAGCACATGCAAAAAAAGAAAAAAAGATTAACCACATTGATTCAATAGACTGACAAGCAACTTTTGGTTCAAAAGTTGTCAGTCTATGGTTCAAAATAGACTGACAAGCAACAATTTTGAAACAGTGGTTAACCTATGTAAAATATAATTGAATGGGATTCATAGAATCATAGAGCTGGAAGGGTGATCTAGTCCAACCGCCTGCAATGCAGGAAAATGCAGTTATCCCAAATGGGGATCAATCCCACAACCTAGAGTATTATCAGCACCATGCTCTAACCAACCAAGCTATCCAGACTGACCAACTCTGATAAATCTAGTGTCTGCTTACATCTCAGAGTACCTAAAACAGGGGTTGCCAACATTTTTAGGGCACATGAAGATTTTTGAGTGAGTGCTGTGGGTGCCACTTTCCTTTGGACACTACAGCAGAGTTGATCTGAGCCTTGAAAAGTAGATAGAACTGAAAGAGAAAGTGAGGAAGACCGTCATCTTTCCAACTTCCTCCTTCAGTTGTATGTACTTTTCAAGGGAAGAAAAGATAAGCGGCCCAAACCACTTCATGGCCTCACGGCGGTAAGGGTGGGGGTGGTTGTTTCAGAGATTTGAGCATCTCAGGTGAAGACATCAAGGACACCATTGCATCCATAGGTGCCATGTTGGCAACCCATGAACTGAAAGATTGAAACATTAATAGGAAATTGACAACCTAAATCCAGTCCATCAGATAATTTTGAGGAAGATCCCTTTGCACAAATGACCACTACATTGAATAGAAGTTGGTGGGGGGAGTGTTGCAGACACAGGGAGACAAATCAGTTAATATGCATTGGCAGAAGTTACCCCTGCTCCCTCTCTGGTGCATACAGCAAGTGAAAATACAATTTGAAACACAGAGGGAGAAACCACAGACCTCAATTCAAACAGTGAACCAGATCCAGATGTTCTGTCGTCACAACATCACTAGGAGTTTCTGTGGTCACTGAACTTAGGCTGTGACCTTACACTTATTAGGGAGTAATTCCAGTTGACTAAAGTGGGATTTGCTTCTGGTTAAACATGCAGGTGATTGCAACGCAAATTTATAAAATCTAATGATAAATTTTAAACTGTAATGTTAGTTTTCCTTAACCTAAGTCTGTTTCTGGGTTAGATTAGAGATGGGAAGTGGAATTCACTGATATATGATTATATTTGCAAGGATTCTAAATGCTATAGCCCAATAAACATCAGTTTTTAAAAAGAGGCTTTTTTTCTAAATGCGTGCTATTTCTTATTTGTTTCAGGCCTTACTAGAGACTCAAACTTTACTACGCACTCAGGTTGCAAATTTTACCTTCAACCTTGGATTTTCAGGAAAGTTTTACCACACAGGTAAGAAGGAATCATTTAGTTTCAGGTTAAGCAGGTGAAATACATTTTTTTTAAAAAATTGTCTTGGCATGCTCAGTAGCTATAACAGAATACTGAAATTATATTTCATTTAAAAAAAAAACTGTGTGTGAATTTCCCTCTCTAAAACTAGTTCAACATTAGTTATCATATTGGAATTTTGAATGATTCATCCTTTTAAAAAAAAATCAGTGGACAAATTCCCCTTCATCATCAGGAAAAAGGGTTCACCAATATATATGTTTGCTGACTAAAGAACTTTGATCTCCTGGATCTGGGTTGGCATCAGCAGTCAGCATTTTGGGGTACCTGCTGAGAGTCCATGCCCCAGCAATGGGGGCACTGACAAGAGTCCCCTGGAACTGCTCCCCTCCCTTCTCCATTGCAACTTGCTTGTTCACCTCCTCTCCCTCTGGTCCAAACAACGGTATTAGTGAGAGTTTAAAAGCAGGAGGTGCCAGGGCGCACTTCCTTGCTGGCTGTCTGCAATGATGAGGGGCAGTAACAGCAGCTGGTGAAATTGTTAGTGAGGAGGTGGTCCTAGTGAGGCAGTGAAGCCCATGGAGTTTCTTGCCCAAGGTTCCTCCAAAGCCTAGAGCTGGCACTGTCAGGAATGGCTCTTCTGAATAGGTGAGTGGATTTCTAAAACATACTAATGTAAATGGTATATACAGTCTCTCTCTCTCTCTCTCTCTCTCTCTCTCTCTCTCTGTGTGTGTGTGTGTGTGTGTGTGTGTGTGTGTGAATATGAAAGCACTGTGGATCATTCTCCTAAACAGATCATCTCAGTTGAAGGATTAAAAAAGAAGTAGACATAACTGCCAGGTATTTATGCCAAGGCAAGGCAAGGCAAAGCTGGTGCCATCTTTGGCTTTCTTATCCTGTCAAGCAGAATAAGAGACAGAATGTTGCAAAACCAAGCGCTCTGTCCACTTTTGACAGGAGTTGTATTTGTGTGGTGCACATTCCGCCTTCGCTTCACACAGCTACGAACTGAGGTGACCAAAATACGCCCGTCGCCTAAGTGAAGAGGCGCTGTGGGATTTATTTATTTTTTTAAGTGCACTGCCCTACCCAAGGGAGAAAAGCTTTGGATTAAGGGGAATTTAAATTAAATGAAAAGAGGATTACTTCACCTTTCCAGTTCTAAGTAATTAATTGATTCTGCCCTCCCGCCCACTGATTCTGCAGATTAGCATTACCTGCTTTCAGTCTTCTTCTTGCATTTCCTATCTACCCTCATTTGCTTATTTCACGCCTCTTACATGTTTAAACTTTACTTTCCCAATGTCATCCTCCTGTCTATATTTCTCCGTGAAGATACAGCTTTAAGGGTAAGCAGAATTTTAGGGCAGTAAAATGCTCAGTGTTGTCCCCTTGAGTCTGGTACTGCTTCCTTGATCCAGGCTCCAATATTTTTCTTAGAAAACTGTTAAAACGGCAGAAATAAAGATACAAAAGGTCTTGACCATGATCATACAAATGTGTGCATGGGCATTTATTTTATTTTTAATTTATTACATTTATATCTGTTGTACATGATTCTCCCTCACCCCATTTGATCCTCACAATAGCCCTGTAAGGTTACATTATGGCCATTTCTACCACATGATACAGTGATGACCACCAGCTTGTTGTTATTGTTTAGTCGTTTAGTTGTGTCCAACTCTTTGTGACCCCATGGACCAGAGCACGCCAGGCACTCCTGTATTCCACTGCCTCTGGCAATTTGGTCAAACTCATGTTGGTAGCTTTGAGAACACTGTCCAACCATTTCGTCCTTTGTCGTCCCCTTCTCCTTGTGCCCTCAATCTTTCCCAGCATCGGGGTCTTTTCCAGGGAGTCTTCTCTTCTCATGATGTGGCCAAAGTAGACCATCAGCTTAGATACCTTTAAAAGGGATTTGACCTATTAATGAAGATGGTTGCCAATGGCATCTAGTTTAGTCTAAACGTATTGCCTCCAGTATCAGAAGCAGCCTACAGTTGCAATCGAAATTATTCAGCCCCCATTGCAAATCAGGTTTATTATCAAAAATTTACAGACTTTCAGCTGTTTTGCAATGAGCAAATCAAACAAAAGCAGTTGAAATAGCTTAACACAGTGGATTCTTCAAATGGTTCCCCCAAATTCAGCTGAAATTGCAACTTAAACTAGCTTCTCCTGTCTCACTATTATTTAACCCCTTCATGACAAGCATCTTTAGCACATAGTAGAGAAGCCTTTTTCTGCTATGACCTGCTGCAAACAACAGTTTACTTAAAACACTGGCCCTGCAGAATGCTATGCAGAAATGGTTTAGCTACATTGATGGTGCCATGTCTATACTGGCTTTACTCTATGTGCAAATAATTTTGCAGCCTCGGGCAAGTTTATAAAAGCATACTGATGTCTATGGGGTGAATGCATATTGACAAAATCCTCTGGGAATTCAGGGTGGCCTATTTTCTGCAGTTTGGGATTATCTTGTGGATGAGTTCTCACTGCAAGATATTTTGTGTATGTGGCAGCCAAGTAAAGGTTTCATTCTGAAGAGAACAACTTATGAGAGAGCAGGTTGACATGCCACCTGAGAGAATATATGAAAGTAGCCAGTGGCAAATAATAAAACAAAGATTATTATCCAAGCTGTGAAAGCAATATGGGCTGCCCAGGGATTTGTACTTTTTGCAGGTCTCCTTGTCAAGACTTCTGGCAGGTCGTCTTGTCTAGACTCTGCAAGGACATGTAATTGCTACTGTAGTGATGTCAACTCTAGAGCTGGGGATCCCCAGGGACAGTTGCTGCTGCTGCTTTTCTTATTTTTACTTAAATTTGTATACTGCCCTTCATCCTCTCACTAGCTACAGCCAAGGTGATGATGAGTGTTGTAGTCCAGAAACATCTGGAAAACCAATTCCTATCATTCTTGACAACTACCTGTCCCAGCTAATAGGACTTCAAGACATGAAAGCTTGGGGTTCAGTGGCGCAGCATACTAAATACATACCAAATAACTAATAAATCTCTGGGCAGAAAGAAAAGCAACTATGGAAGTCATCCAGAGCATATTTCCAGTGCCACTTCAGCTCTCTACCTGTTCTACATCTATCTTTCTCTAAAATACAATTTCTTCACATGCAAAGCTTGTTGACATCATCTCCAGCAAGCGGAAGGAGGTGGCTGAAGGCAGACATGTTCTCTTTTCTAAAATGTCTTTCTCTCCGAGAACAGTCCCTGGTCAATTCCACAACTGTTGTTAAGGCCAGCTATAGAAAGCCACCAGCTAATTTCCCTAACAAAGAGAAGGTACTGGGCAATTTTACCAGGGCTATTAATAAAACTCCAAGACTCTTATCAGGTATGCGTCAGGCAACCTACACCGACAGAGAACCTATTCAGGGAAATCTTAGATTAAAACTCATTGAGTTGGAAGAGATTCTGAGAGGCCGTCCAGCCTAACTCCCAGTCCCATAACAATACGCAATAGAATAGGTTTTCTCCAATGGTGACAGTGCATTAGCAGAAAGCACTTAGGGTTGCACAACACAGAGCACCTGTTTTTTTTACTGTCTCCTCTATCCACCAAAGTCCCCTAAAAAATTGTTCCTGGAGCACTATGCAATATCACAAGGGGGGGGGAAGCTGCAGGTAAGGGGAACTGGCAAAAAAAATAAATGCCTTGCCTTGCATGAGTGGAAGCACTTTCTGTTGGCTCAAACCAAGTGAAGAAGAGCAAAGTTTAATTTGAGCCATGCTCACAGAATCACATCACTTAACCCTGGAAGACGCTCACCCCCCACCCCCAAGTGCTGGGCTCTTCCCTGGAACGTGATGAGCAATAAAAGACTCCCTTTAAGGATAGCTAAAGTTCCTCATCACTGCATGAAAACAAGCAGCCCTGGAGTAATACTCAAGTTAAAGGGGTTCCTTCCAGGTCCTGTGAGACCTGAACAAGCTGTAAGAAATTGAAGATGTCTAAGACTACTGACCATCCCTTAGAAGTGTCTCAGTCATCTCATAAATTGCTGCAGAATAGATAAACACTTTGCAATCATCACTCTTGGGTTAAAGTAATATCCTTCCTACAAAAAGGAAGAGAAAACAAGTTATTCCCATCATTTATATCAGCATGAAACATTTCAAATGTGAGTGTACTTGGAGGGGTTGGTGAAGGAAGAGGTTACTTTACCAACCTAAGTACATCCACATTTGAAATGTTTCATGCTAATATAAACAATGGAAAGACCTTGTATTTCCAGTGCTGTTCACTTTCCTAATGAGAAAGATTTTGCCCCTACTGTTGCTGATTCTGACTTATTTTCTTTTTGTTCCTCCTGTCTGTCTTGGATGCCTTTCGGGAATTCACTGATAAAATTTGTATCACATACCGACTGTTAATGCTTTCTATTTCCCACTTGACTCAAACATTATCAATATTGAATTTGTGACTATTCCAAGACTGAAATGGTATGCATGTGCCTACAAATATGCATTCCCCAATAGTTTAAAAGGCTCACTCAAAGACCATGAAACAACTCAAGGAGTTGAGGCATGTCAGTGCCTTCCATTAAGAGACCTGCTGTAGTGCATGTGCCAGGCGTCCTAGATCCAAAGCACACCCAGCTTTAAAAGTTAGCATTGTTTTTTGTCACTTCAGCTTAGAGGCAGCATGTCAAAGTATTCTCCATGCAAACATACACTTTATTGACTCATTATAAATAAAACATGGAGAGGTATTCTTTAATTACCGTAAATGTGGCTTGTTTACCCAAGGAGGCTTTTAATGTAAGATGCTCAACATGTTTTATTAGCACATTGAAACTGCTATGCCTTATTGACTTCTTCCTTAATGCACAGTTCGCTTCTCCATCCCTAAAGTCGAGTTGACAGGGTTCCAGAAAGGAAGACAGAATTGTGAATCTGTCAGAAGGTTTATAATACTATCACAGTTACAAGAGCTCCACATAGCTATTGCACGCTACTTTCCTATTCTGCATTTAGGGATACATGAGCATACCATCCCCAACAACAAAACATGCTCAGTCAGGGTCTTGAAGGAAGTGCTTTCTACCTCCTTTGTGCACCCCAAAGCCCTTGGGGAAGGGGCAGCTGGGAGTGATGTCCATAGGAATGAGGCCAGCAGGTTGTGAGCAGGGGGTCCTGCTTTCCTTGATCTTGCTTATGTCCATTTGAAAATGAGTGCTTGCTCTTGTGAGTGCTCCTGTTTGAAAGCTCACAACATCCCATGCCAGCCAACAGCTGGAGTAGGTCATTGTCAAGATGTCCTGCTTGTGAACTTCTTAGAGGCATTTTGTTAGCCACTGTGGGAAGTAGGATGCTAGACTAGATTGCCCTTGGGTCTGTTCCAGCAGCGCACTTACATTCCCAGTTTCAGAACTGAACATGGACCTGGTGGACCACAGGCTTTTAGTACAATAATAGGAACGCATGCTGCCAACACTACTGAACCTAGATAACAATATTTATGCCAGCATCGCAGTTTAAAAAGGAATTGCTTGGGTGATAAACCTGGGAAAGAAGCAGCTTTAATGGAGTTTAATTGTTGCTTCTGCACTGATGCATATCACCACTACTCAAAGAAACCATCGCTCTCCAAGCGCCATGCCTTATCCATGAAAAATGTGAACTTTTGAACATTTCCTCTTGGTATTCTAGCCCTTAAAAGAGAAGAGACAGTATTCATCATGACTGACATTTATAAAAAACATTTCTATCCCACCTTTCTGTTGCAGCTAAAATACTTTGAGTCAGCTTATATCATAGTTTAATCAATAAACACAACAAAAAGACAAGCAAAGATGCATGAACAGGAAGCCTAACTGACATACTAGAATAGCAATGGGACAGTAGCCATAGAAAAATCCAGTATCAGCCAACAATAACAACATCAGTAAGCATTTGTATAGTGCTTTCAGGTGTTCAAGGGCCACATAAGTATTACCTAGTTGTAATCCTTAAAGCTAAGTTAGTGTTATTATCTCCCATATTGCAGATGGGGAGACTGAGGACTTTCCTGCCACTTTTCCTCAGGAAGAGCCGCTCTTTACCACTGAATTGGAGCAAACATCAAATGGGTTTTCCACGGAATGATATTTATTCCAGTTCAGTGGTAAAGAGCAGGATTTTGAGGGGAAAACTGCTCAAATCTGTGCCCAGAAAGCATGGGACAAGCATGGGACAAGCTTGGATCCTTGCCTTCTAGGCACAGGACAAGCAAAGTCTGGAAGAGCCCTGAGGGAGTGTGGCTTGCCAAAGGCAACCCTGTGCGTTCAAAGCAGATGGAAGTTTTGAACTAGAGACTTTATGATTCCTAGCCTCTGTGTGCCCATTGGGACTGGTGTAGCAGAAAGCAGAAAGGCCAGCAGTAGGCGGAACCAGAGCTAATGGCAGGCAGAGCTACCTCCTGATTGGCAGTAAAACAACAGCAGACAGATGCTGTCTGAGGGCAGACTCCAGTTGGTGAAACAGTGTCCCATTCACCTAATGAACTGGCTTCCACTGCTGTATGCTCGGGGGGGGGGGGGGGGAATCGTCAGGGTGGAGATGAAAAGGATTACATCCTAGGCTGTGCAACAAAGAAATCCCTTCATGCATTTCCACCAGCCGTAGTTATGATAATGGCAGAATGTCCAGCTGATGTAACTGGATTTTGCATTGATTATGACAGCTCAGCCTTCAGCTATGCTGGTAGACTGTAACAATGCAAATCTTCAGGTTTTTATATTTATGTCCAGTGTAAACAACATATCCAGCATAAACAGCACATTGGTGCCTTAAAAAAAAAAAGCTGTTCTGAGTTCAATGCACTTGGGATAATGATGTACATATGGCATATGGATGTGCAACATCAGCATACTAGCACTACATACCTATGGGCCATGGATGCATACTGTGTTAATGTTTCCAGACACCCAGTTAATATGTGGTGCATGGAATCCTCCACAGGTAACCATTCTTCTTTGATATTGCTTTTTATAAACATGATATGAACGTTTCTTAAAAATGAACTTACATAAACTCCAGTATCAATCACCGCCAGCCTGGAAAAAGCTGTTCGTGTCCACACCAGAAGATAATATTATTCATTTTGTAGGAACCATTGAAGAAGATGAAGGTGATGATCTCTTGTTGAGTTCTGTGGATGAGTTCTGGTGGTTTCCTCACATGTGGAGCCACATGCAACCTCATCTCTTCCACAACGAGTCATCTCTGGTAGAACAGATGATCCTCAACAAGGAATTTGCACTAGTGAGTAACCTCTAGTTTTTCAAATATTTTTAAGAGCAGATCCACATTGCTTATTTTACAATTATCATCCTTGAGGTAATGATAAGATCCATGATTTTAGTAGGTCTAAACCAGGTGTCCTCAAACTTTTTAGACAGGGGGCTAGTTCACTGTCCCTCAGACACTGTTGGGGGCTGGACTATAGTTTGAAAAAAATAATATGAACGAATTGCTATGCATGCTGCACATTTTTGTAGTGCACAAAAAAAGGAAAAAGCCACACCAAAGTTGGCGGCGGAGAAGAAGCCTGGGAGGACCATAGAGAGGGGGGGGGGGTGCAGGAAGCAATGTACCTTCAAGGGCACTTCCGGCCTGACTTTGGAAAACCCCCAATTTGAAAGTAGACTTGTGGATAACAAGAGATATGAGTGGGTAGAGTGGCGCCACTGGCAGGGGTGGGCTCATGGCGAGCGGTCCGGGTTTACGGCCCTGACGGGCTGAATCTGGCCCATGGCCTGTAGTTTGAGGACCCCTAGTCTAAATCATCTGTTTTTACACTGTTCCTATGCTGCATTTTTTCTATATTTTATTCACCGTAAGCAGCTTTGATCATTACCTTTTAAAAAGTGGGATGTAAACAATTTAAATATTTGAAATAAATAATAATAAGCACTCATGCCTTCCCCATAAGCATCCAGAGAATCTGCTGGGAAAAAATCTTTTTTACCCACCCCCAATTTACCACCACTTCATTCCAGAACAACTATTCCATGTTAACAGACATTCTTTGACATGGAGACTCATGCCTCACTGCATTGGCCAAGGAAGGTCCATAGTTCAGTATAGCGCTTGCTTTATGTAGGATGGTCCTAAGTTCATGATGGTGCTGGGAAAAACTCCTGTCTGAAACCTTTGAGAGCTGCTGTGAGTTAATGCAAATGATTCTGAGCTGGATGGACCAATGGTCTGGCTTCTTATAAGGCAGTCCCTACATGATAGAACGTGGAACATGTAAATCTTTCCAGTCCTTCTGTTCCAAATACACAAATCCCAATATATTGGTTTATTTTGTACCTGAGGCACCAGATAACAAGCTGGTGAGGCAAAATCCCAACTAGGAAAGAGTTTCATGTCCTCCCCAAGAGCAGAATCAAAAATTGTATTTTATCATTTTCAGAGTGTAGTCCTTATTCTGAAGCATTATGTAATTATTCAGTCCATCAGTAAGACTTCAGTAAAATGATAACTGTTCTTATGTTTCTCTAAATATTGAAACGGACGTCAATTTGTTAGGATGGGGGAAGCTGAATTGCATGCTTCTATAAATGCACCATTTCTAAGAAAAGTTGTCAAGATGTGATGTTGCTATTTATACCAAAACTACCACCCAAGCTGGATGAAGGGAAGATGTTTCTGGCACATACAGTGTAATCGTAAGTGGCCCACTTGTTTGGGGTGGGTGGGTGATAAAATTCAGCATAGAAGCAAAATAATATTTACACTTACATCACTGTCAGAAGCTTTTTTGGCCTTAGTTACAGCCTCTCTTTTCTGCCAAGTGGTTGCCTTCTCAATAACCTCAGCCTCTAAGGGATATACCGTCAAAACCAGAAGGGAGGCGAGTGTCAGAATGCAATAATGGAAGGAAATGAACTGTCTACATCAATCAAAATATATTCATGCAACTCTACCTGGATTTGCAGATGCCTGTTTGAGACAACATGCTGGTATTACATACACATAAACATTTTGATAGCGTTTTTCACATCAGCATAGTTCTCAGTCTCCTTACCTTAACATTGGGAAACTGGTCATACCACACAAAGGAAAGGCTGTAGCTTTGATGTGCATCCCTTTTTAGCACTAGGCTACTGCTAAATTTGATCCAGCTGCAGTGTAGAGCAATGCATCCTATATGCTAATAGTAAACTTAGACATTGCTATCCACAAGAGGGATATATCAGGAGGCTCAGAGGAACTTCAAGATTTTCACACACACGTACATTTTTTGGGGGGGAATAAAAATTTAAAGCCCAATAAGGACCCAAATCTCACATTCACCCTTAGATAACATGAGCCTTACCACATGCTCTCATTGTGGTTTTTGGCTCCCTTTCCAAATGCACCTTAAGCTCTTTCTTGCAGCCAGGCATAATACAACCCAGCTCCATGAATATCTATCAGAGCTCCCTACCTCATCCCCATTGATTTCAGTGGATTGTGGCCAGAATATTCACAAGCCACACAATCATTAAAGCTGCAGTCCTCAATTGCACGCAGCAGGATAAACGTGTAATACTTTGAAATACTGAAAACTGGAAGGGTTGATGATACGTTCACCAAAATGAAGGGGGGGGAATTGAACTTTACAAAAATAAAATAATGCACTAAGCTGACACAGTAAAAAAAAAAAAAATCTCCTAGGAAGTCTCAGCCTGCCTGAACAATACTAGAAAAAAAACATTCCAGTGCTAAAAGTAGATAAGAGCTTATGCAAATCTTTTAATTCAGCAAGGTGACAGCTTAGAAAATGCTGAGAGCCAACATATCACCTCTCTGCTTTTGACAAAACAGAAAGCAATTCAGCAGGGATCGCTTCTTCATCTAGCCTTGCTATGCCAACAGAGGACAAAATGACTTCCTTTCTCAGACCGTTAGAAACATTGGATCTGCTATGTTAAACAGACAGGTGTCTGTTTCAGGGCCATAAATACATGGGGCTTTGGGGGCAGCTCCCTCTCTGAGGTATTTCAATTCAGGCCACTCCCAGACATTACAGATGTAAGGGGGGGGTTTCGTTTTGTTTTTTTTAAGTACCTGGGACACGGGTGGCACTGTGGTCTCAACCACAGAGCCTAGGGTTTGCTGATCGGAAGGTCAGCAGTTCAAATCCCCGCGACGGGGTGAGCTTCCGTTGCTCGGTCCCAGCTCCTGACAACCTAGCAGTTCGAAAGCACATCAATCGGTACCGCACTGGCGGGAAGGTAAACGGCGTTTCCGTGTGCTGCTCTGGTTTCGGTGCTCTGTTGCGCTGGTCTGGTTTCGGTGCTCTGTTGTGCCAGAAGCGGCTTAGTCATGCTGGCCATATGACCCAGAAAGCTGTCTGTGGACAAAGGCCGGCTCCCTCGGCCTGAAAGAGAGATGAGCGCCACACCCCATAATCGCCTTTGACTAGACTTAACCATCCAGGGGTCCTTTACCTTTACCGTATTCTAATATTTACTATTGTCTCTTATTTGGCCTTGCTCCATAGAAAGTATCATATCTATACGTTACTAAGAAGTTACATGAATCATAGAATTGTAGAGTCCACCTTCCTTCAGTGCAGGAATCTTTTGCCTTACCCTGAGCTTAAAAGTCTCATGATCTACCAACTGAGCTGTCCCAACTACTCTATTGTTCTCTGTCATCATCTTCATCCAGAAAGCATTTGGTAAAGCCTTTGATGCGAGGAATGTGCCTAGCAGAACTGTGAGTTTGAAAGGTGCTCATTTAAGCATTCAAACTAATATACTGAAGTGCAAAGAGCATTGAAGTGAAACAACGAGTACCATTTTACTTTTAGTAAGAATATCCGCATGTAACAGGGAATCCCTTTACGTTTTCTACAGATGCCAAGTCTAAAGCCAGAAGTGTTAAGAGTAAATAATTCACTTTGCAAGGGCACATATTACACTTCTAGAACTTGTGAAAACAGGAGATGACTAATTTTGGCATTTTAACGGAAGCAATGAAATGTACAGTATCAGAATTTACTGGTGCTGGAATGGATCGCTCAACCTTATGTAAATATTCCAATATTTTATAGTGATCAAGCATCAAAGATGCCTTGTTCACTTTACATTTTCAGTATGGAATATAGCCATGTTTTTGTTTTGTTTTGTTTTTCAGAAAAAGGCCACCAATTTATTACATATTGAATTTCATCTGCAGCAACTAAGAAGAGAAGGATATTAAATTTCCTTTCAATAATATGTTAGCTTCTGTCCACTTTCTTTGATTTTATCCTTCTTACTTATCAATCTAATATAGACATAGAGCTGTTTTGTTTGTTCAGTCACTTTTGGGGAACATTTCCCTACCCTTGTAAATTTCCTCCAGTTAACACTGAAAAAAAACCTAACAGCTACTTTAGTTGACATTTCCAAGGGTGATAATAATTAACACCTTTGCTGCTTGACAAGGGCCCTACTGATTTTTAGTCATATGCATTTTTATTGGCATTTCAAATGAAGAAAGGAACAGTCCAGTAAATCATGTTGTCTGCTTGGCCAAATAACAGGGTGCAACAATTATTTGATCATAGGATATGGTTATACACGTTGTTGCTTTTTAAACACAGAACAGTAATTCTGGAACACTAAAGTCAACTGGATGCCAATTATAGCATGGGGTGTTCAGCTGGGCAAGGCAGTTAAGCCTTGAGCCCCATGCAGATGCAATTTGATAAATGAATTCTAAAGAGGCAAGTTGGACTCAGACATGATGCATCTGCCTCTGGCAAAATAGTTTGCCTTAAATTAGACATGACAATCTTGCTGCCTTGGGGCAAGCCCCGAAACAAGGAGCAGGTTATCAAACCCCCAGTAGATGCTGATGAAGCTATTCCCCAAAGCTATGCCTAGGAGGCTGGACCTTTTTCACATCAGAACCCTGGGGTTAAAAAAAATTATTTTTAACAAGGGGAAGTGAGTCAGCAGTGAAGTTGTGAGCTCAAGAGCAGGAGCCCAGGATAAGGCTCAAGAAAAGGTGAAGGACGGGGAAAGTCATAGAAGCGCATTGAGCTACTTCTTGAAGGGAGCAAGAGACCAAGCTTTCAAGTTACACCAAATTCTTCCCCGGGGCTTTCAGAGCAATTTGCATTGTGAGATTTATGGTTGCATAGGTCACTTCAATACCGTACATTTAACATGCTCTTATAGCAATTTTCAGTCATGTTTTTACCCTAAATAATGACGCACCAGGTGTGCAGGTTGGGCTTCAATTACCCAAAACTGTCTTAGAAAAGAGAAAGACTTTTCTCCCGGTCCTTGGCCAGGGAGCAAATAACCTGCTGGCTCTTCATGCCCAGAAGGGTGAAGAATGCTTCTCTCTCATGCCATCATGAGATTCCCCTGACCTCACTTAGTTGGTTAGCTAATCAGGAGATCCTCTAAAAAGTTATTTTTCTTTTCTTCTTTTTTATAAATCATTTTTATTAGTTTTCCAATAAGAACATCCAATTAACAAATCCATCAAATCAGCCCGGATTGGAAGATTGGAATGACGTCAGGAAAAGCTGTGCTGGCAAACTGACAGTTGAAAAAATATATATACACAAATAAAACTGTACCCGATGGATGAAAGGATATATGATCTCTGACATGATTGAAAATCGCACAGCCAGGGACGGGGAACTTTAAAGCGTTAAGATCGGAATGTTGCAAATATGAGAACAAGAAGAAGGCAAAAATGAAAATATTGGTGATATACTTCAGAGGTCCAGAGTATGGGAAGCCCAAAAGATTAATAATTAATAATTTGGATTGTAATTTGGCTGTTTTTTATTTTATTTTTTATTTTTATTGGATTATGATAAAAAGTTATTTTTCAATATATATAGCCTTCTTTACCACCTGAGTCTTTTTTCTGGGTGTGGCGGCAAGCTCTAGATATTGTACTAGCAAAACTGCAGAGTGGCTTGTAAGGCATCATTGGTGAATCATTTGATGTGACATGTGGTGCTGCTTCCTGGCTAGAGGGGCTTACAACTGTCTGTCAAGCAGTTGTGGACCCCCTGATTGGCCCTTCTGACTCTGCTCAGTCCTCCTGCTATAGAACCTTCCTTATATGTGGAAAACACACCAACTAGCAAATGATTGGAAAATGATAGACCAAAATAAGTCGGGTAAGAGACAGGTGATATTTCTCCCCAAAGTGGTGCAGTTTGGAATGAATGTTTACACATCACTGACCACGGCTTCCTCTAATGATAAACTTGTTGATATTTTATAGTGTTGTCCTACATGGAGTAGTGTTCTTTGTTTTTCGCCCCCAGGAACATGGTATTCCAACTGACATGGGCTATGCAGTGGCTCCACACCATTCTGGCGTCTACCCTGTTCATATTCAGCTTTATGAAGCCTGGAAGAAAGTCTGGGGTATTAAAGTCACCAGCACTGAAGAGTACCCTCATCTGAAACCTGCACGGTACAGGCGGGGCTTCATCCACAATGGCATCATGGTACATTGCATTTCCATTATGTCATAATCGTATCTTGGCAAAAATGGCTAAAGCAATGCTATTATTCACATTGCTTGGAGTTTTAAAAGTGGTCTTTAAAAGCCGTCAGTGACAGAGAACTTTAAGAAACTGCCACACTTGAATTGTACATTTTGCAAGCCCAGCTGGTAGTTCACTTTCCTTCTGTGCTTTCACTAGAAACTGGGGGGGGGGCACTTGAAAAGAATATCCAACCTACAAATTTCTTTAATTAATAAGTGCAAAAAAATCCTTCAGTTTGCATGAATCACTTTACAGAAGTCTGACTATAGGCAAGATTTTAAATGCCTCTGGATCATGCTTTGGCAAGAAAGTGAGCATTCAGACAGGGAGCATGATTATACCTTAGAGCTATTCCTCTGGCTGCCCTTCTGTATAGGATAACAACATACTTTATCCATGTTGTCAACAAACTCAGATGGGCTGCATATTTCTCCTGCCAGTGTGCTGTGACAGGGTTCAAGCAACAGTCACCATTGCATAAAAGTGAAGCAATTCCCAGCCAAGGTACAGAGAGGACAGCTGTTTATATTTTCCACTGAATGTCATGGCATGAGGTCAAAGCTGTTGGTCCAAGGTCATGTTTACCCAGATTAACTTGGCCCATCACTGAGGAAAAAAGGCTCTGGCTAGCTGGCAGCTGTACTAAACAAACTAGCAAGAAGAACAGATTGGAGAAAGTGGGGGGGGGGGACCACAGATTAACATTATCTCCAAATGAAACGTCAAGGAAATTTTAGGCAGATGGAAATCAACAACACATATTACATGCCATCAGTACTATACCAGTAGGAAATATGGTTCAATATGTTTAATTAGGGGTAGCTTTTTCTGGATCTCACTATGAAACAGGTAACGTGATTACCAACATGTATTTTGAGCCCTTTATTGGTTTCTGAAATGGAGAAAGTTGGAGCCACAGAAACACACACACTATTGCAGTTCCCAGAATGCTTCTGTGGTTGAAAGTTTTGACTTAATGAGGTAAAGAAGAAGAGTTTGGATTTGATATCCCGCTTTTCACTACCCAAAGGAGTCTCAAAGCGGCTAACATTCTCCTTTCCCTTCCTCCCCCACAACAAACACCCTGTGAGGTGAGTGGGGCTGAGAGACTTCAGAGAAGTGTGACTAGCCCAAGGTTACCCAGCAGCTGCATGTTGAGGAGGAGACACGAACCCGGTTCCCCAGATTACGAGTCTACCGCTCTTAACCACTACACCACACTGGCTCTCCACACCACCACACTGGTGGTTTCAAACCTTTCTGCAGAAGTACTTACTTCTACTTACTTACTTACTTACTTACTTACTTACTTACTTACTTACTTACTTGTTTCATAATATTTATATGCCACTTGTTGGTTAAGAAAAAGAACAACCCTCAAAACCTTCTTTCCACACAAGCCCTGTACATGTGTTAGTTGTATGAAGGGGATAAGCATGGTGAAAGGGGTTGCAAGTTCCACACAACTACTCGCCACATTGCCCCTTTGTGTAAGTAACAAAGAGAGTTAAAGGGTTTGTTTGTTTGCTTGTTTAATATACATATTTGTGTTGTAGCAGGTTCCATATTAGAATAGGTGTTTCTACCTACACAAGAGACAAAGTGGAAGATACTTTCTAAGACTGCACTCAGTAGCTGCAGTTTATATAAGTATTTACAGTAAAAATAATTAACATGAAAAATGATATAGTGTCTGTTTACTCCCTGGCACCATTTTAGTTGATCAAAAGCTTTTACATCTATTAAACTAACTGATTTAGTCAAATAAATATTAGATCCCGTGAAATTTTGTGCTCAAGGATTATGCCCAGGATTGAAGCTAATTAATTAGGGAAAGTTTTTAATGCAATTAGTATATCCTTCCCCTCAGCTGGATCTGGCCTTTTCTTAGGTCAGAAAAAATAAATCTATGATATAATAGCAGACCTTCAATTATCAGGGGATCTAAGACATGGAGGAAACACACACACACACTTATAGATCTTTTTTGTCTTTATTTTCAGGTGCTCCCTCGACAGACGTGTGGACTTTTCACCCACACAATTTTCTACAAAGAATATCCTGGAGGGCCTCAAGAACTAGACAAAAGTATACGAGGAGGTGAACTGTTTCTTACCATCCTTCTCAACCCAGTATGTACTTCCTTTTGTTGTTATACAATTATAGTATAACTGAGGTGGTGGTGGTGGTTTTCATTCCAAAGCACAAATAAAATCAGTTTGGTCGGAGACTAATATGAGCTTCATTATATGGAGCAGCTATATCCAGTACAATCACTGTGCCATATTATATTTTTGAATGGTGCTATCTATAAAAGATCTCAATATATGATTGTGATTGTGACCTCGTAGTATTTAAATGCCACTTATACAAAACACTCCACATGAAACATTTTGTCATAATGGTCTAATTCCATTTCAGTATTATGAACCCCTTTTTACAGATACAAGGTGGGGTGGAAGAACTGAGCTAAGTCTGGCTTCCCTAATATCCTCTAGTGAGTTCACAGCAGGGCATTCAAACCAAGGAATTCACGGTTTGTACCTCCATCTCTTAGGGTATGTCTACTTAGAAGTATTGAATTCATTAGGATTGACTTCCCGGTATGTATGCATAGGATTGCAGCCTTAGCTTCTAATATTCCATTTGGATATGTGCCTTTTGTTGTTCAGTCGTTCAGTCGTGTCTGACTCTTTGTGACCCCAGGCACCCCTATCCTCCACTGCCTCCCGCAGTTTGGCCAAACTCATGCTAGTCGCTTCGAGTCGCTTGCCCCCCCCCAAAAAAGACAACAGGGATATGTGCCTAGTCCTGGATTTATTTCACGTAAACTCCTCCCATTAACACAGCATAACCATAACAATATCTTCTGCTACATTGTGTCTCCATTTCCAGTGATGGTATGTCCATTAAAAAAATCCAAATTTGAGTCTGTGTTTTCCTGGCCTGCAGAAGTGCCCACTCTTTCTTCCTAGATATTTATAAGTCCAGGTATTTAGAATTTTGTATTGTAGGAAATACACCCAAGCAGAAAGGTTAGCAGGAACTAAAAGACTGGGAGAGACCTCAACATAATGGAAGTATGTTGGAGGAACCACCCACATAAAGTAACAGAATAAATCTGTATTTTCCTCCATTGTGGGTAGCAAAGCAAAACATAAACCAGTGTTTCCCAAGGATATTCCAAGGAGGCCACAGGGAAAATTGTGTAAATGGAGGGCCACAATATGAGGCTTGGGGCCCACAGAGGGAAGTGAGAAATGAAGGGGGGAAATCAATTTTTTAAAATCCTGATTGGCTGGTTAACCACTTGGCCAATCACAAGCAGGTAAGGGGGTGGCCCACCAGGGCCTAGTGCATTTCCAGCGGGAGAGGGCAATCACTGAGGCTCCCATTTTGATAAGTAGAGCCCATGATCCAGAACCCCCAGGTCAGATAAGTGCAGTAAGGGGGGGTGGCAATGGGTAGGGCTGGGCGAGCTGGAGCTGCTTGTTGCTGCTGCCCAGTGGCAGCCTGGGTCTGACTCTGCAAGGTGCAGGGTGAAATCCATCCCAGCGCCTAGCCAAGCAGGGTCGTCTGGTGCTGCTGACTTGCATCTAGTAAATAACAAAGTGTCTACTCAGAAGAAAGCCGCACTGAGTTCAGTTCAGTGGGCCTTACTTCCAGGTAAGGGTGTGGGGGGCTATAGTGTTTTATCTAGGCAGCCAGGGCTCCCCAGGATGACAATATCTTTTTGCACTAGGTCAGTGAGAACCACCTGCTTTTTAAAATTATCCTATATATACAGAACTCCCTGTGTAGCTTTCCCTGTCAACCTGTAAGTGTTGTTTACTTTTTATAATACGTGGAAGATGGATCTCCCTCAGGAGGTTCTGGACTCTCCTTCCTTGGAGGCTGCTAAGGAGAGGTTGGATGGCCATCTGTCATGGATGCTTTAGATTAGTTTTTTACATTGCAGGGGGTTGCACTAGAAAGATGACCCTTGGGGTCTTTACCAGTTCAATGATTCTGTTTTCCTGCTTCAGCAATATTTCATTCTGTTCCTATCATTTTAAGCAGTTGTATTTTGTATAAATTATAAAAATTATAAATAAAACATGTTCTATTTACAAACAAGATATTTAAATAGCTACCTGACGCAAGGTGACCAATCACAGGAAAGCAAACCTGGCCAATTTAGGGCTGTTTTTATTCCTCTCATCCTCTCTTTTACTTATGCTCAGAGGTAGGTTGAGCAATGATAGAAAGAAAACAGCAAGAGCTATAGGCACCATCAAGCTAATAATTTCTCCTGATTTTACCCTCAGCAGCTACCCTCACATTAATATGTTATTCACACAGCTTCTCTCACAAGAAGCACAATAAGTTAATAAAGGCTCACTTCAGAATAGCCTTGAGATAAGTGCCAATTAAGAGATAATTAACTTGAGTTAAAAGGTTGCATGATTGTCCCACCAACGATCTACCAAACAAGCTTAATATGAATAGCTGCAAGCTTGTTTGTTTGTTTGTTTACAAATTCCTTCAAAATCCCACTAAAAATAAAGCCGTCCTTGGCAACATATTGCCATGTGCAAAATCCCACTCCCTTTTTATACTTCTCGGTACAGAATTTTTCCAAACTTTGTAATACAGCACTTTAAAAAATATATGATCTCCATGACTTCTTCTTTATTCAGTTTTTATTTTCTAGCCCTTGTACACTTTTGATTGCCTCGGGTGGTTCTTCTGGATGAGCCCATTTCATTTTTTTTTTAAACAGAATTTATTGACATTTTCACAAAATAACACAAACCCAACCCCACACCTACAAATACCAAAACAAATACAGATACACATAATGTCAGGATTCTTCTTCTTATCTATATACCTTACAAAAAAAAAATTCTAGTTCTGAATCTTGACGTTTGACTTCCCCCGCCTATACACCTTCGGTTTTAAAACAGTAAACTATTCCCTTAACAACTTTTCTCTATAAAAAATTTAACTTTACTTAAAAAGAAAAAACACAATTGTCTTAATCTTTGCATTATAACCTAAATCTTAACCAAGTATTCTTATAGCTAAACTTATTTCTTCTATCGTTTATCATGCTGCTTTTAACTTAAAATTCAATATCTCCTTACTTATTTAAAATAAACTTATAATTAACAGACTTCACACTCCGATTTCGGATACCGTGGCAGACCATTCGGATTATACATTTAATATTTCAACCCACTCCCCCTCTGTCCATTGTTTTTTTCCGCCTTTCACCAGAACCGGTTCTCCAATTATCTTCTTCTGGATGTCCAGAATGTCCACAGATCCAGGCTGCATTCACAACAAACCTTGCATCGAGCTTCAGGATATTCATCCCCTCCATTCTGGGTTTCTCCGTTTCTTTGTGCCATACTACTTCTTCTTGTAAAAATCTTAATTCTATGTCCCTTGCCCCCGAGCTGCCACCTCGGGGTCTGGATATTAAAAATCTTCCCGTTCCAGGGCTGCCACCCCCAGAAACCGGCCCCCCTTCCAGTCGGAGTTGCCCAGCCGTCTCAGACCATCCTTCCAACGCCTCTCCCAGCTCTTTGCAAAAGTCTGTTTCCATTGTGTAAAACTTTTGAAAAGCCTCTTCTGTGGATAATAAGTTCTTTCCATTTATAATTCCACTCAAGACTTTTAGTTTTCGATCAAGCAGTTCCAGTTGAAAGACAGTAAGCTTTTCCTCATCCTCCCAATCCTTCAATGCCAACACGAGCGCAAAATCCAGCATCTTGGGGGGGAGGATGGGTATCAAGTTTCAGTTCCTGTCTCTTCCTTCCTTTGTTTCAATTTTTTCCCACGAAAGTCCCAGTCTCCGCCATTTCTCCTACGCCGGAGTATAAAGACCAAAGCTTCAAATGGAGATATTTTTTCCTCAGTTAACCCCCAAAAGGAGATCTCAACAGACTCAGTTTTCAAATTCCAAATGCTTTCAATGATTGTTGTAGCAGCAGTCACTTAAAGAGTTAATTTCTTTCACCCCCCGAAGGGAGGGAGGTGGGCTGCCTTTCTTCTTTCCCCCAGATCGTTCCAGGAAAACAAAGAGTCAATCAATTACTTACAGCCTCTGGGTTCTTAACAGCTCCTTAATGACAGGTAGAACTTAGACGCTCATCACAGGCTTTGTCGCCGCATTTGCATCCCGGTTGGGGCATTTCCCCTGTAGCCCGGCTCCGTCGTCCCTTCACCCCCACTCCCCCTTTACAGGGGGAGCGGGGGAAGGGTTCGGAGCCACAACGGGCACAGCCGGGGAGCCCAGAGTGCGGGACGCTCTTCCCGCACCCCAACCGGAGCCCCGCTTTGCGGTAGCAGGGCTCCTAACCCCCGGGATGGACTGGGTGCTTCGCAGCCGAAGCAACCCACGACCACCCGCAATGGCGTCCGCCGCCGGAAGCCCTGGATGAGCCCATTTCAAACTGGTAAGGCACACTATTAGCTGGAACAAAAGGCTTAAAGCAGATGAACCTTTAATTAAATCTTAAAGCAATGAGCATTGGCAATACATTACCACCACCAACCTTCTAACAGCTCTTACAGTATACAATTTGAGGGTTTTATTAGGGTGGTTGTAGACAGCTCTCTATTTGAAAAGCTGCACAGTTCAAGTTGGGTTTAAAGATAAAAGAGCCACAGGAAGGGAGAAGTTGCCCATCAACAGTTATCACTTGAAGCACACAGGTCCAGGCGATAACTGTTGTGATGCATTTTCTATTTTTTGTTGATCCATAGGTGGCTACCCCTAAGCTTTACTCCCTGACCCAGTGATCTAACAGCATTTTTCTGCAGTTGGTTCTCTGTAGGAGATAGATTACCTCATGTTGGTCACAAGCTTGCCTCTTCTCCTTTCAATCTTCACTATTTTTGCAAGCTGTATGTTCTTCTGCATGACATAAATATCCTGTTTCTTAATTTTCACTGCTTAGTTGCTTTGTTCTTTGAAAGTACAGTCAACTTACTCTGAAAGTATATGAATGTGGTAACCACACCTCCATATTTATATGTTATCACAGTCGCTCATTCCTTTGTACTTAGAATGTATCATGTGATTTTATGATAGCTGACTTATAATGAAATGCCCTATTTATCAAAAATATAGGGCACCAAGCAGTAGTGATATTATAATTATTTTTTGCCAATTTATCATCTGATCCTGAACTTGCTATTTCTTCACTCCATTTACATGACTTCTTAACATACCATCATTTATCAGTCAAGCTGAGTCAGTAATTCACTTTCACCATGCACCAGATTTTTGAATTTTCAAGGTTCCATTCATCCCAGCACAGTTAGGACCTGATATTTGTGATACCTTAAAATAATGTGCTGACATCCAAATCCCACTTACACAAATGGGACTTACATCTTCTCTCCCTGTGCATCCCCCAAAATCTTGGGAAGTCTTGGGAAACCTCTTGAATAGATTGGGAGGGTGTGGAGCTGCAATGGGGTGGACAGAAAGGGTTATTCCATTGTGTCCATTGGCATGACATCAGATCTCACCCATACTAGCCCCATCAAATGCCCCACTAATTTAAGACCTCCAACAAGAGTTGCCCATGTGTATATCTGTTACTTGATTTAAAGGTTAAGAATAAACTGAGCCCCTGATGAGTATTTTTTCTAGGCCCAGACTTTTTAAACTTCTTGTGCTAGCTGTTTCTTTCTTCACACAATTACATAGGTAGATGTATTTCTGTCCTGTTCTTTTTCTGGACTGTTCCTGGTGCACTCGGGGAGTTGGTCTTATGTCCCACAAAATAGCCCAATTTCCAGTTGTCCAGAATAATTTTATTTTAAAGTGCAAGAAATTCTATTGGGATAGACAAAACTTTAGCTTAAAAAAAGTAGGTCATCATTTAAGTATGTGTTGTGGAGTCTAGTTTTAGACACCTATATATTAAAATGATGGTGTCTGAACTTCAGGAATAAAGCATGGTATGACTTCAAAGAGATTTAGAGTAGATTCAGATATTTGGAGCACTTTTATTGAATAAATGTTAAGTATAATAGTACCTATACCTCAGTGTAAAGAGAACTGCTCTTTCTGAACTCTGCTTTTATTATTTAGAAGACATTTCCGTCTCCAAACTTGCTTATCACTGTCTCTACACTATGATTAAAAAATGTTCATTCCTTGGCCAAGCCTTTGCTTCACTCTAATCCTTTCCAATGTACCTTCACTTCCTGCTTAAGCTTCTTATGATTTCCCCTGAACTACAGCTTGCTAAAGTTTCTGAAGTTCTGAATTCTGAAACTAGATTTCTGACTTATTTTATGTAATAGCACGCTGAAGCCTTTGATTGATTCACCATTTCAAGCATACCATCACAAAAATTCTCAAACAGCTTGCTCTTAAAATGGCAAGTTTCTTTTTCTTTTTCTCTTTGCTAATACCCTGCATTTCCTCCAAGGAGCTTACATCAAGAATTTCTCATCTAGGCACTGGCCAAGGTGCTGAAGCTTGCATCCTATGCTTTCAGACCATCTCTGCAGTCTAGCCATGCTTCTCCTTTAGTAAGCTTTCAAAAAGGGGAAGAGAGACTGTGGCCCACTTGAATCCCCAAAGGAAATTGCTGGCATTGAGAGAAACTTTACAGAGCAGTGTGCACAGCAGCACGCCATAAAATATCTTGAGTAAATATACCCAAGAGGAGGCCTTGAAGAAGTCAAAGCATTTTAACTTGAAATCTAGTAAACAATGATTCCTGTGATGCCTATTTTCTTAACTGTTCTGTCCTGTTGATTGGAACATTCATGTTGTGCATAAAATGCCATATTTTCCAGCCATGCTCCACGAAATCATCCCTAGCCCACCTCCCCCAGTTTCTTTAGAGGTCTTTTTATGGTCTTCAGTTTGAAAAGTCTAGTCATTAACATTGCACTGTTTCAAATAACAGACTTTGTGTGAACAAGGAACTTTTTGTGACATTATTTTTGATGCCATCCTTTAAAACAGGGAATGATGTGGTATCTTATGAATGTTGCTAGACTCCCATGAGGCAGAGCCAGCAAAGGGCTAGCTTATGGTGGTTATGGTCTACACAAAAAGTGGAGGTTACCATGTTGACTACAGCTGCTTTCAAGACACTTTGATATTTTATTATCTTTTTATATGTGCTGGAAGCAGCCCAGAGTGGCTGGGGAAACCCAGCCAGATAGGTGGGGCGTAAATAACCTCTAACCCTGTAGAGCAGATTTAGGAGGCACATGGGGCATGCAGTGAGAGGAGAAGGGGAGGGAAATTCTTTGTGCAGCCAAGAGTGTTTGCACTAACTAGTGGCTAGAGAGTTGGATACTGCCCTAAGACTTTAACAAATGCCAAAATACAATTAAGGTTGGTGCTTTTTTGTACATCAGGGAAGGGAATTCCAAAGGGCAGGTTACTGCAATGTCATGAATAAGCAACAGGACAACCAGGAGGGCATGATCTGTAAAACCTAATCTCAATTTGCAGGTAGATTTGAGCTATCAATTGAGGTTTGTTGGAGTCATTAATGCTGGGTAATTGGCAAAACGAATTCTTAGCAACACATTCCTGCACCGCAGATCTCTTTCCTAAAACCAGGGTGTCTTTTCCCTGAGAGCCCTCACGGACTCATCAACATAACCTCCTGCCATTATTGTATTTTGTAACTGTACACACTCTGTGAGGGAAATAGAAAATAAATTCAGCTGAGTGGGTTAGACAGCCAGAACAGCCAAGGAAATTAGATTTAATATCCTGATTAGGACAAAATAGCTGAGCATTTGGCTGCAGGTTTATAATTTAAGATTGAATTGCAATGTCAGCAGCATTTACCATTCATTTGGAGAGGGATGTATATGCTAGTATATCTCCCCAGCAGTCTAGAAGGCATTCAGCTTGGAGGACAGTAGTATGGTCATTGTATCATTAACATTTCACTGAGAGAGATATTGAATAATGCTATAGCTATCCAGAGGAATAACAATAGGTAATGTATTCAATAAATAATAGTGCATTAAGGGTTTTCAACAAAAAAAAAGCAAGCAGGGAAATCTAGAGTTGCATGCACAGATGATAACATGCATTATTCCTGAAGGACAGCATTTATATAGATAATTTAACTGACTGAATTACACTTGGCATGAATAGAGACCCACAGAGCAATATATCATGAGACATTGTCAAAGCTAAATTCCATTATCTGTCACTGGAGGATAGCATGTTCCGCCGCTACGAAAGTATTGATCCAATAGATTTCTTTACAAAGCGCACGCAAATGCAACAGGTCACTGGGCAATTATCTTTAGGCCAAGACTCTGACTGAGCTTGGGACGGCACCCAGTGGAGTTTTAAAAGTTGTGGTTCTGTTCAATGAACAGGCATACCTTTTGCTTTCGCTCTGCAGCATGCGCTGGAAAATTACTGGGTTGGATTATTTAGAATACAGGTTTTCAAAGCCTCAAGTAATGTCTTGATTTATAGTTGTGTCTTAAGAAAATTTTGAAGAATCAGCAGTGCAAAGTATAAAGGGGGACCAAGTAAATTATCTAGACTTCCAAAACTGCTATTACAACCAGTTAAACTCTGCATGACATCTCCCAAATGGAGTGTAAATAAAAATGCTGCCTACGTGAAAATCACTCCTGGTTTCAAATTCCTTCTCCATTATCTAATAGAAATTTTGTATTTCACTCAATTTCCCAGGTCTCTTCTCTCTGTTGCCCCTAGTTTAGTTAAGCCTTTGGCAGTTTAGGCCAACTCTGATTCGTAAGTCTGTTCAAGTAGCAGTTTTGGCTCTAAAAATGGTAAAAACAAAATGTTTACCATATGGTATTTTGCTACTGTATGTGTATAAACAGTTGGTCAACTGGCTGAAATGATTATCTAACCCAGTCTGGTTGTTTTAATATTATATCTTGTGCAAATTCAAAATTATGTTTCTCAACAGTGGCTTTGAGATGGCTGAGCAATTTTTCTGCTGAACCAGAATTTTTAAAACCTTATTATACAGTATAATGACAAGAAAATCACTAATATTTTTATAACCATCACTTTTTGAAATACCACATAAGTACCAGAGTTTTATGTATATCTGATGACTGCATAATATTCACAGACAAATGCAGCAATATTGTTCAAGTTCCTGGCACTGATCTCCTACATGTGTATCTATGGAATTGAATGCCTTGGATGTGTGTGTGTGTGTGTTTTTAAAAAAAACAGCAGCTTCAGGCTGTTTGCATTAAGGCCTTATCAAAATGCAGAACAGCAGCAAATTGCAAGGTTTAATCAGATTATTATGATAGGTATTATTTTCCTAACAACAAGCAATTATATTATTATGTCACATGAAACATTTCTGTCACCCAAATACTGCACCAGATGGAATTTTGCATCTAACACATATTTAAAAAGAGGAGACTTAACAACAAGTAAGAACCTTAACAAAATCTGTACACCATGTATAAATAAATGTATTTTTTGGGGGGGGGGGAGAGAACAGCTAACACATTTACCTAATTGTAACATTATATCTACAGCCTTATAGCTGATCCTCAAAGCTTGATTGGTTTAAAACTTGTTGGTTAAACCCTGGTTGCTGACCTGCATGTAGTGTCCCCCTTCCAGAAGACAAAGCCAAGGCAATAACATGTGCAAACAAACCAGACAGATCAACATTCTGGGATTTAAAATTGGCCACAATGCCCCCGAATAGTGACACAAATGACTGGAACAGACATTTTATGATGTCCATCATATTGGCATCTGTCCTATCAGTTCTCTCCAAACTTTAGCAAAGTTACATTTCAGCAATCTTATCTAACAAAGGCCACAGCCACACACACACACACATCATTGTGTAATGGGCTGCTTACTGAGCAACATTTCTGTTTCCCTTTCCTCACCAACCCTGGAAACTATTTCTGTTTCAATTTTGGCGCTTTCCTTCCAGTGCTTTCCCCCCTAGAAAAAGAGGTTCCGGTACTCACCATGTTACAACTTGTTACAGTAAGTGTCACACTTTTTTACAACAAAAAAGAGGTGCCAGTACTAAGTACACTTGAGTATCCTCTGAAAAAAAAAAGCACTGTTTCCTCCCCCCTTGTCTTAATAGTACATGAAGATATTCTGGCAACAATTCAATCAATGGTGCCATCAGGCAGCAGGACTTGGGGGCTGACGTCCCAGATCCTACTCAGGAGGAGGGTCCTGACAAGTAGGAAGTTTGGCTTTCTGTATTTTGAAGTTAGTGAACTGATGCACATTATTTTCTAAAGAGTTGGATCTCTAGAAGACCATTAAGTCCTGATGAAGCCTAAAACTACCCAGCTGGAGCACTGAATCCAGCTATTTCAGGAGGAAGGGTGTCTAAATGTACTATAAACATTTATGCAAAGTTGTCATTTTTTCTAAGACTTTATCTGTGAGGCTACAAGAACAGTATGTTAAGGGAAAAAATTGTGAACACAGATGTGATAGTGTCAATTGCTTCAGCTTTAGAGGCACATCAGAGGTGATGATCATATCCATTTTCATGTATTAATTATCCCAATGTTTTCTGTGTATTCCACTTCCCATGTATTCTGTCATCTGTCCTCCTTAGTATTTTAATTTCCTGCCATTTTCGTTTCAGTCGTAGAATCACTTGCATCTCCTTGCCCTTCCTTTCTATCCCCCTTATCTGTTCTCTGCAAGCTTGAACATTATTGTGGCTCATAGCTTTTGGAGCAGGAAGATCAATTTTCACCACCCGGTGCTATTTCAGGGCTACTCACGGCATCAGAAACACCCCAGTTGGAATAAAGTACTGCTTTAGTATGCACTGGAATATACAACTTTTGTAACAATAACCGCACAATAATTTATTCCCATGTTGTTTTGAATATTTAACTTTGGTATCATTCAGGATTAGTCCGTCTCGGAGACTTAACAACCCTTTATTATTTGCCCATTCTCAGTACGACAATACAACAGTTGCATGACCTTGAAAGGTAGAGCAAAAAGAAACAGATTGATATAATTAACATTCTCTCTCATTGCATTAAAAAGTCAAAATATTCATTTTGTGAATAAACATTTACTTTGTAAATATATCCTGCCAGGATTATGGGAATAATGTTGATGTTTGATAATAATATTTGCTGGTAATAGAATTCAATTTGCAACTTCTGTCTTTTTCATTTATCTTGAAGTAATTAAATATAGATATATAGATACACATAGCTTTAACTATACGGACCTTTGTTGGCAAGGTGATGTCTCTGCTTTTGAAGATGCTGTCTAGGTTTGTCATTGCTTTCCTCCCAAGAAGCAGGCGTCTTTTCATTTCGTGACTGCTGTCACCATCTGCAGTGATCATGGAGCCCAAGAAAGTAAAATCTCTCACTGCCTCCATTTCTTCCCCTTCTATTTGCCAGGAGGTGATGGGACCAGTGGCCATGATCTTAGTTTTTTTTATGTTGAGCTTCAGACCATACAGTATTTTGCGCTCTCTTCTTTCACCCTCATTTAAAGGTTCTTTAATTCCTCCTCACTTTCTGCCATCAAGGTTGTGTCATCAGCATATCTGAGATATGCATGAGATATGTGTCATCAGCATATCTGAGATATACATGATGAATTCTGCATATAAGTTAAATAAGCAGGGAGACATAAAGCATATATACCGGTACATATAACTGCATATATACATATAACTGCATATAAGTTAAATAAGCAGGGACCATAAAGAAGACTGATCGCCGAAGAATTGATGCTTTTGAATTATGGTGCTGGAGGAGACTCTTGAGAGTCCCATGGACTGCAAAAAGATCAAACTTATCCATCCTTAAAGAAATCAGCCCTGAGTGCTCACTGGAAGGGCAGATCCTGAAGTTAAGGCTCCAGTACTTTGGCCACCTCATGAGAAGAGAAGACTCCCTAGAAAAGACCCTGATGTTGGGAAAGATGGAGGGCACAAGGAGAAGGGGACGACAGAGGATGAGATGGTTGTACAGTGTTCTCGAAGCGACTGGCATAAGTTTGACCAAACTGTGGGAGGCAGTGGAGGATATGGGTGCCTGGCGTGCTCTGGTCCATGGGGTGACGAAGAGTCAGACATGACTGAACGACTGAACAACAACAACAACAACAACAACAACAACAACAACAATATAGATACACATATAACTTATTCTACTAGTTGCATGCATGTACACTAGCCTTCCCCAACCTGGTCCGTGTGTGTGTGTGTGTGTGTGTTTTATAAAAGTGATAAAACTCCCATCAATGTTAGCCAGCACACCCAGTTTGGCAGGAGCTGATGGATGTAGCTGTCTGAAACATCTGGAGGGCACCAGGTTGAGGAAGGCTGATGCATGCCCATTCATAAAATTGTGAAAGTACCAGTCCTCTATTTGGAAGGGGAGTTCATTCCACCTCACTATGCGCTGAACTGCTGATTGACCCTGCTGGCATTATGTGTCCTGGATATAAGCCATATATATTGAAAACAATATACAGTATTTAGGATTGAGATGTAAGGCTTGACATCTTCTAATAGATTCTTCTATGCCTTTATGAGCAAGTCAATTCCTCAATTCCCTCCCCCTCAAAAAATATTTGCTCAACTTTTAAAAATAATTCCCCAAAATGATTTTTTATGTTGGTAATTCATTACAATAAATATCCAAATACAATAAAATAGAACCATTTCGATGACAACTAAACTAGAGCCTATAAATCATCCTTTTTATGCACCAGATATTTACTTGACATAATAACTGTAAGCAGGCAAACTACTTAATTCAGTCATGCTGACAGTTAAGACATGTACTTCAGGTTTTTTTCCTAGTGTTTAAGTGTTGTAATTTTACCACCTATTAAAACTAACAAAATTCAGAGTTTGATTCATATCCATTTCAAAGAAATACAAAAGCCTATTTCTATAAGATTAGAAAGATGTTGCCAAGACTTTTGCCCCAAATATTCCAAATTTCATGCATCAGAGATGAAAGAAAAAGAGCAACACTTGTCTTAATAGGAATTATGTATGGGCCACTTGACACAGAATTGCAGACTAATAGTTCCACAGAGACTATGCAAGGACAATTTTGAGATTATATATATATATTCAGTACACCAAATGAATTGCCCTGCACTCCTTGATCGGTACTCTTCATTCAGTCAAGCAAAGAAGTGTTCTGGCATATTTAAAGCATCCCCTGAGATGGGGCTATATATCACATGTGCTCAGTGTCCACAAGGTCTCACACTATCTGTTTTCCAGTTCATCTCCTTTACTCCCTTGTTCCACAGACTATAAAGAACTGGCCCATAAATGTTTAACAGAGAAGATAAGCTAATAAATACACCTCTAAATATTATTTCCTTGCAACTGAGACAGGAGGGTTACTTGTCTAAAATCATCCTTTAAGCCCATCAAGGCTGGCTTCTTAATAAGCCAGAAAAATTAATCAGAGGAAGTATTTTATACCATATAGCTGCCCAAAAGCAAAGTGACTCCATTCCTTTTTAGAAACACACACACACACACTTACACTTCACATACATGCACAATATTTGCAGCCTGCAGTTATTATGATCAATCTGTAGCTAATTTTAATTTTTTTGTACACTTAATCTAAACCCATGTAAGATATATGCAAAACTGCACTGTTACTAATTTATCCATGTAGCATTTTTAATCCAACTATTTTCGATACTCTTCCTGCCTCTCCACTCCAGTGCAATATTATGCATGCCTACTCAGATGTTCTAGGCTGCATTTACATGACAGTTTATAATGTACATATGGAAGCAATAGGATGAATAAAAACTGACTCTTCTTGAAATACAAATTGTCCAGTCCAAAAATATGGTTCCAAAGCTTTATTAAAAGAACTTGTCCGGAAACAGACACTCTAAACCAGGCATCCCCAAACTCGGCCCTCCAAATGTTTGGGGACTACAATTCTCATCATCCCTGACCACTGGTCCTGTTAGCTAGGGATGATGGGAGTTGTAGTCCCAAAACATCTGGAGGGCCGAGTATGGAGATGCCTGCTCTAAACAATAATTTTACATACAAATAGTTGCATAATATCATGTGTCTGTCCAAGTACAAATACAGCTTTTAATAAATGTGAAATTACTTTGTCCAGAGCTGAAAACAGCTTCAGAGACCAACTCACACAAAATGGAGATTTGCAACTGAATACCTTTCTCCTGTGATCTAAAGTTAAACACCGCATGATGGAGCAGCAGAGATACATTCTACATTAATTATCAACCTGTCAGGCTCTCTGCAACTCCTTCCTACAGTGGAAGTTTCTATCCTATGCATTTAGCAGTACACACATAGTCATTTTCCATTTCAATGTAAAATTAAGCAATTATACTTAACAGTTTATTCTACTTCCCCAATATTTCTCTAACTGTTAATTTCCACATTTAAGTTGAGCTTTCACACATTGTAAAAGCCACTTCCAGAAATCTTGGGGAATATAATGGAAGTGTAGCAACTCATTTCCATGTTAATTGCTTCCAGAATAAACTAACCCAGAAAATTGTGAGAGTAAAGTGACGAAAGTTGGGATGTTATACCAACATGCAGTTCTTTCCTGCCATTTTCAAGAGTCAATCCTGTATGGAAAGGGTGGGGGAATCGCAGTGTTGTCCAATGCTGTTCACTGTTGTGTTTTCCCACGCCCATTGCTGTGGATGAAATTTGGCATGGCATGCTGGTATGTCAGTCAAAAAGCGACCATTCCATAATGCAACAGCTACTGCAGTGTGACAGGAGCATTAGGAAACAGGACAGAAGCCCCAGCATTAAAATCAGGAAAAGTAACACAATACTTACCCCGTCGGAATACACCCCTGCTGTGTTCAACAGGACATATTTATTTTACAGTATGACCTAACCCTCTTTGAGTGTTTAGGGGAAGTGGTCTGATTTATGTTATTATTTTTTGAAAAAAATAAATTTCTAGGAAAGATTTGTGTGTGATTGCTTGGAGAATCATTTCTAGTCTGAGGCTAGCTGAATTAATGATCTGAGTGTGAGGCAGTCTCAGTAAGGTCCCTTACCATAATGGAAACATTATAAAAATCATATATCAGCTTTTGATGCAAAGACTGCTGAACATGTGAAGGGAATCACCAGGCAAGCAGGAATAGCTATGAAAAATAAAGGTCTTGCACATATGTACTAAGTACTTCAGAATTTTGGAGCTCTGTATATAGCACAGCAAATTGTTCAGCACAGAATGAGAGTAAGAGAACTCCAGGTCTGAGCAGGTCTTCGGCAGGTTCATCCAGTGTTACTTTGCTGTATGAATTAGTTTGGCAGTGTGGGATATTTGCCAGATTATTATTATTGTCTGGTCATTATAAGATCACCTGTTTTTCATTGCTCCATCTCTCGCAAACCAAATGGGTCTTCTCCTCAACAAAGCCAATACTGTAAAACTTATTAAATAATAATTTTTAAAAATCGAGAGTTTCTAGGTCAAGCCACCATGGATGTTAAGACTTAGAACCAATTAAAAATCTTCTGAAGTGTGACTTAGTAATTTTCAGCCCACTCTGGGGAGCATCTTGGCTTATTTAAGTTAATGGAACTTTGTCATTGACTTCAGCCAAACCAATTTATTTTCCATACGCCATTGCGAAATTGTTTCATTGCTTTGATTTTTGGCCCAAACATCTTTAAAACACTTTGTTTTGAGGTGAAAACTGGTGTATTATCTGTCAGAATTGCTGTTTTTACTTTTCAGAAAATTGTTTAAGTGTAGGGGGCAAAAGCAAGAGTGACTGATTAGAAGCCACATAATACAGAAAGGTTAGAACAAAATCTATACAAAGAGCTTATTATAATAACGCTGGGAGAAATGTGATATCTCAAAGCAAATACAGGCTAATTCTTTGTAGTTGCTATGGGACATTTTTAATTTTCAAGGCCACTTTAAGGCATTTACATTATAAAAACCTCCCAGTAACTAAGAGGTTATTGTTCATTTAGAATTGTTACATCTACAGGAAGATTATGCAGTTCCCACATGTACTGTACCTAGATTGGCCTGTTTCCTAGTTCCTTCTCATCATTCGTATAGAAGAGAATATAACTGCAGAATATTTAAGGTTTAATAAATGATTTCCACAGTAGATAGACATGTTCCCTTCCCACTCTGTAAGGCTGGGCATTAATAAAAATGTTTCTGTTTAATTTGCTTTGTTTCTCTGAGCCTAGCTGTGGAAATGATGCAGAAACATAACCTCGGGCACATTTTTTTTAAATAAAACAAAAGATTTTGAAATGCACTTTAGAATAAAAATTGCACATAAACTGGTGGCATATGCTCAAAGCCTGGTGGGAAGTACAATACTACCAGGTAATCAGGGGAGAACTGCAGACTCTCTAAGTGTCCCTGTTTTCCAGGGACAGTCCCAGATTTACAGATGTCATCCTGGCTTCTGATTTGATTCTAGAATGCCCTGCTTTCCCTTAGGATGTCCCTATTTTCATCAGATAAATATTGGAGGGTATGGTAGTTTGTCCCTATTTTCGTTGGAGAAATGTTGGAGGGTATGGAGTTATCTGACCCCTGAGCCATCTGAAGGCAGCCCAATATAGGGAGGTTTTTGTAATGTTTTATTATGTTTTTATATATGTTGGAAGCCCTGCAGAGTAGTTGGTGCAATCCAGTCAGATGATTGGGGTATAAATAGTAAAATTATTACAGTATTATAGAATAGGACATCCCTATCCCTAGGGTACAGAACAGAAGTCCGTGTTGCAGAGCCAATTCATTGTCTTCTTTCAAGGAAGACAATAAGGATTAAACAATTTCCTTAACTGAAGATGTCCAGTCATTACATAGTACAACAGAAGCAAGCAAGGAAGGAGAAACAGAAACTAAACTCACAACTCAAAAAGGGTAATAGGAGTTTCTGCAGCCATTCAGAAGGGCCTTATGAGGACAGATTTCCTTGTCTGAGGTTGAACCTGTCTTCTGAGGGGAAGATTAGAAACATTTTACAGAATCTGGCACATCAGTTCTTAGGCACTACTTTTGGGGGTGGGGGCTTAATTTTTCTCCAAGAAGTTAATTTATTGTCGTTCAGTCGTGTCCGACTCTTCCTGACCCCATGGACCAGAGCACGCCAGGCACGCCTACCCTTCACTGCCTCTCGCAGTTTGGCCAAACTCATATTAGTAGCTTCAAGAACACTGTCCAACCATCTCATCCTCTGCCGTCCCCTTCTCCTTGTGCCCTCCATGTTTCCCAACGTCAGGGTCTTTTCTAGGGAGTCTTCTCTTCTCATGAGGTGGCCAAAGTACTGGAGCCTCAACTTCAGGTTCTGCCCTTCCAGTGAGCACTCAGGGCTGATTTCTTTGAGAATGGATAGGTTTGATCTGCTTGCAGTCCATGGGACTCTCAAGAGTCTCCTCCAGCACCATAATTCAAAAGCATCAATTCTTCAGCGATCAGCCTTCTTTATGGTCCAGCTCTCACTTCCGTACATTACTACTGGGAAAACCAGTAGTAAATGGTCATGTGTATTTACCCTTTTAAAAGCTGTGATGACTGCTACTTTAATTTAGCTATCCAATGTGCCAATTGTGTCCTAAAGCAATGGCAGGAGGGAATTAATGATTATATATAGAATGTTAAGAGGGTAAAAATTTCAACACTAATAAGGCATAGAAAGGGGGAGGCTTAAACATCCTTGACACAGGCTGCTATTATGACACTGGGGTTTTACAACGACAGTTGCAGTAAATCGGTGCTATTCCTTTTATTCATTTCATCTACCTTATCATCTTTGAAAATTCCTTTTCATAACATTTTCCTCTGAGGAAAACTCGTCCTGTGCCCTGGTTGAGGGCACTTCATCAGAATTAGTCCCAAGTAACTTAGGAGATGACAGAAATAGTAATAAATAGCTGTGTGTCAGCTACAGGGTTGCAAAGGAAGTGAATAAAATCTGTTACCTCCAGCACTCTCCATAAGACCATTTATTAAAGTGTCAGAAAGAAAAAACTAAAAGGCTGTATATGGAAAGAAGAAAGCTGACTAGAAAAAAATCTGATTAACAAAAATGGAGCCATAATGGACAAAAGCAAAATTGCCACTGAATGTTTTCAGCATTCAGCTTTAATTGGAAGATGGGCAGCTGAAGTATGCACTATCCTAGAGAACACTGAAAAGGAATTATTTCCCGAACCAACAGAGAAGGATAAAATTAACTCAGTTGTTTGCTTGAAGTTGGGCACCAAATGACTAAATTAATCATCATTCGTAGACTCTACATAACATAAAACAGGCAGCTTTTCATAAAACTGCAAAAGTTGCAACCTGGCAGCAACAAAATTATGGGGGGGGGGGCGGATGACTTATCTTTTTATTTCCAGTTTCTACCGACCTGCATCATCTTTCTTCTCTAGTATGTTTCCTTTTTAAAAAACATTGGTTAGAAAATCTTAAACTTTGTTTATAAAAGTTTTTTGGATATAGATTTGCAGAAGAAACATATTTATGGGCTTGGCTATGAATTTATAGGTGTGGCTACAACCCCCACCCCCACCCCAGTCTAAATCCCATTTAGGGTAAACACATGGAGGGGGAGCAGGATTATATCTACCGATCCCACCCCAATGGTTTTGTACCCCCTGGCCCCACCCCTGACATCCACAGGTTCAACCTGCAACAGTATGATTGTGCAAGGTTACCAACTGCAGGTAGTGTTTATGTACATAGGCTGCACTTTGTAGACTTTCTGCTGATTATGTCAATGTCTGAGGGTGGACCAGCAGCGTGAAATCATATCTGGGGCAAGTCCAGCTATTGTGCTTCCTCGTTACATTTAGCCCAGAAAGGGGAAGAATGCTTGCATTGGACTTGTATGTATGTAATATCTCTCTCAAAGCTTTTCAAAATGTTCTTCTTTTGCTATGGGGTGAAACGGTGATAAAATCTGTTTTCAAACCTGGATTTTAAAAACTGATAAGACTCAGGAGGGACAGATAAAATTGCTTCATGGGGTAGATTGAGTCAACAAGCCATCTCTACCTTGAGAGTTCTGAATGAGGACATGTCGCCCAAAGTCTTCAATAGTGTAATGAGAACAGCTGCCCTTTCTGTTTTCTTCTTTCCTCAGAGCTCTTAAATATACAGAAGTCCTATTTAATATGAAACAGAACATATATCATAGCACAACACAACTTGTTGGCCGGAAGAGCAAATTTGCAATATAAACTGTTGTGTACTGAGGTTGCATGCTATGTATGTTATTTCCTTTATCAGCAACTTAGTATACACTCCAACATTCCCTGTTTACAAGAATGGTCGCATTTTATGGGACCTCTTCCTGGAAATCAACATCCCTATTTTGGCTCTTTTATAGACGCTTTTTGAGAAATGTTTTCAGTGTTAGTTGCTAGTGCCATTCTTCAAGGTTCAGATCTCCAGGGTCACTAGATGCTAAATCTCTGGGTAGGAGAGTAATGAATGTTTCTGGTCTTTGGAACAAATGCATATACAGTTGTACCTTGTGTTGCGTTCGCTGTGGGTTGCGAACGGCACGGGATACAAACGTACTGAACCCAGAAGTAACGGAATGGAGTACTTCCGGGTTCGGCGGGTCGCGCATGTGCAGACGTGTGCAGTGACGTCGCGCGCATGCGCAGATGTGCCGAATTGCAACCCGCACAATGACAGAAGTGGCGCTGCAGGTTGCAGATTTGTCAGGTTACAAACGGGGCTCCGGAACAGATCCCGTTCGTATCTAGAGGTACCATTGTAAATGCATGCACATGAACACCAAGGCACCATGTTATGCATGACTGGTCATCTTGCATACTGCTGCTGCTGCAGTAGTATATTTTAACTGCTATAACACATTGCCATGGTTGGATGCAGCATTGCTTCTGAATACCAGTAGCTGGAAACCATGTGTGGGGTGGAAGAAGTGTTCATGTGCACGGGTCCTGCTTGTGAGTTTCGTGTATGCATCTCATTAGCCACTATGAGAACAGGATGCTCGATTAGATGGGCAATTGGTCTGATCCCGTAGGCTGTTCTTGTTTTCTGCTGATTGTTTTACCTATTTATTCAATAAGTAAAATTAATGCATTTCTATACCTCCTTTCAATAATTCTTCCCTAGGTGATTCATATAAAATACAATAAACAGCATTTAAAGGCATCTCAATAAACCTTAAAAAAACTTTTATAATGCACCTTTAACAAAAAGAAGAAGGATCTGTACAGGACCAGTCTTGCAGCAACATAAATGAATACACCAGATGGGAGGCAGAGTACAGCAATATGAACTAAACATCAGAGATGAAACTAGATTTTATTTTGCCCAGGTCAAAGACCCAGTTTGGCACCCCCTCTTCCAAGCATATTTGCTTACACACACAAACAAAGGCTGGGAGCCTTAATGGTGCCCCTATGGAGGCTTCACTCAGGGCAAAAAAAAACTGGCTAGCACCCCCTCCCCCAAGCTATGACACTGTAATGGTCTTGGGGGTGATCTTTATCATGAGAATTGGGGTACTACAAAAACATTCCTATTTTCATCTCTTGGGGACTATGATGCCATTAGCCAAGCAGTAGCATTTTCTCTGGTAAACAGATCAATACAAGTACAACCAAATGGTAAACAGAATTCTCCCTTGGTACTGCCATTACTAATTTCCTTGCTTCATGTTGGGTGAATTCCCCGAGCCAAGCACAGTTCTGTTGTTGATGTAAATTCTTGATTGGTGTGCTCTCTTGTTCTTATGCAAAAAAAATCATAAGCATAAAGATATTGCACAGCTTCAACCAACATGCTCAGGCACTTATTTATCCTCAGTTCCTTTGGGGTTTGGGATTTAATATTGCTTGACATATAGATGTCATGTTTGGACTCCTTCAAAGGAAGGAAAGATCAGTTTGTTGCCAGCAAAGAAGAAGCAGAATGCAAGATTTCAATGATGACTTTTAAAAGGAAAAGGAAAAACAACAACCCCATCCTTCAGTCTTTGGGGAAATTACTTCATTCTCTCTAAAGCAAATTTAATCAACAGTTAAAATCTGGGGTGTGTTGGATCCTATTTCATAGGAGGCAAGAGTAGGAATCCATTTCAACTGATTCAGAGGATGGGTATACAGTTTTGGTACATATGGTGAGTGGATATAAACCTATCAGAGTTCATATGTGGCTCCACTGGGCTAGCAATTGCCATCTTTTTCTGTTCTGTTCTGTTCTATTTCGCCCTCAGTGGAAATAGTGGATCCTCAAAATGTGGGGGATCTGTCATTTGTTTTACATTTGAAGCAACTTTTAGCATGCTCACTGAATTTCTCACACCAATGTAATGCCACCACATGATTGTGCTTCCACAATCATGATTAAGCTTGTACAGTTATAGTCAATGTTAATACCATACCGGCTTGAATTCTTGGAAGAAATGCTTGATGTTACATGACTATGATATGACCATGATAGATTCTGAATGAATGAAAGCATCAGTGTTGATTTGGAAAGTGTAATTGGCACCCAGCGGGGATGCTGTTTCAAATGATGGGGGGGGGGGAGCAAAATTCAGAGTCAGCTTCAAGAACCTGAATTGGATATATTCAATATATAATTGCAACCAAAAAATGCCAGTGCATAAAAAGTATTTGCTGTGGTAACATTTTTAAGTCTCATGTGAATCATAGCAATAGTACCCCCACTCTGCCCTGTCATTGCCCATTTGGTTGTTCATAACAATCAGGGGAATAGTGTGGTGGTTTCAAGTGGGTTGTGGCCCCGGACACACAAATTTTGTGTTGGTGCAAACCAGGCACCCCCACACAAGCAACCCCAGTGCAGTGTGGCCTGGTGCTCCACCCTGCCTTCTAAGGGCTACGTCAATCAGCTGGTCTCCCCCCTGCATGGGTGGGCAGGCAGCTCAGGACAGCCCCGCTTTGCTCCATTGGTGATGGAGTTGCTCTGCTGGCATCGGCGGCAAGGGCTGGGCTGGTATCCCCTGTCTGTCACGCACGCCCACCCCATGTGCCAGCAACTGACGCTATGCCACTGATAACAATAACCAACATGTAAAACCAATGAACCAAAGAGAAAGGTGGGTGCTCATGTGGAATAATCGCATGAAATGAACAACGAACATTAGCAACAAAATAATTTAATTTCAACATGAGGAGCTTTTGATAATAAATTCAAAAGAAAAATCAGGAGTGAATGAAATGGATACAATTATAAAATTATATCCTGTTTCATTAATGCCATGCAAAGGGCACAAAGCATTGTAATGATTGTATAAGCAGTATATCTGATCAACAGAGGGCGTTGTTCCATGCTCTTCATTCTTAATAAGAGTCTGTATCTTCTTGTTTTTTGTGTTGAGAAGTTCCTGAAAAGTTTAAGATGCTGAACTCCTATGCAGCTTCGATATCTTGCAAGCAATTAGTAATGTGTGGTTCTATGAGCAAGTGTTGCAATATTACAGAGGAATAATATTGCAGTTTTAGCCTATTTCCCAGAGTAGATATCATCATCATCATTCTTTATTTGACCGTCAGTCAGAAAAAAATACATTTAAGAGTAGATATAAGTTCTGCTATGCCCTCCGATTCTCATATTTCCATATGCTCATATGATTGATAACATCTTCTACATTCTGTGCATGTGCTGTATTTTTTTTAAAGTATTGTTAAATCCTCATAGGTCTCGGTAATAAGGCATGTTATATAAGTATAAGCCCCTCACAACAAGACAGATCTACTGAATTTCTACCCAGGGCTAGAACAATGGAATTTACAAGTCTGAGATGTATTGACAAACCTACATGGGAAATTAAAATGCCATTGCTTGGATCAGAACTGCAGCCAGAGCAATATTTCTTGCTCTCCCACAGAGCCTGCTCCACCAAAAGCTGGTAATTCAGCTACAAAAGTAATGCATGCTTTCTGGGAACTTTGCTTGTTATTAATTTCTCTGTAAAATTGAATTTATGTTTTTCATTTGAGACAACAAATAATTGCATTATATTTACAAACCTGAAAAAGCCAGCATGTGTTTTATCAATTCTCAGGGAAAGTTACAGCCTGGGCCATAGAACCCACCTGTATGCATAAAGCCAACACTTTCATCAGTCACATACCTAGAAGGAGAACTGATTTGAACCTAAGCTACAGAAACAGGTGCAATGGATGAATTAGCTGAATGTGGCTAGTAAAGGGGAGAGCCTATCAAACAAGGCCAGGCTACCTAAGAACTCTGTAGAGCAGGGGTCCCCAAACTAAGACCCAGGGGCCGGATGCGGCCCAATTGCTTTCTAAATCCGGCCCGCAGACGGTCCGGGAATCAGCGTGTTTTTACATGAGTAGAATGTGTCATTTTATTTAAAATGCATCTCTGGGTTATTTGTGGGGCCTGCCTGGTATTTTTACATGAGTAGAATGTGTGCTTTTATTTAAAATACATCTCTGGGTTATTTCTGGGGCATAGGAATTCGTTCATTTTTTTTCCTTCAAAATATAGTCCGCCCCCCCACATGGTCTGAGGGACAGTGGACCGGCCCCCTACTGAAAAAGTTTGCTGACCCCTGCTGTAGAGGCTGGCCTGTACAATGTATAAAGGTAAAGGGACCCCTGACCATTAGGTCCAGTCATGAACGACTTTGGGGTTGCGGCACTCATCTCGCTTTACTGGCCGAGGGAGCCAGCGTACAGCTTCCAGGTCATGTGGCCAGCATGACTAAGCTGCTTCTGGCGAACCAGAGCAGCACACAGAAACACTGTTTACCTTCCCGCCAGAGCGGTACCTATTAATCTAATTGCAGTATGACGTGCTTTCGAACTGCTAGGTTGGCAGGAACAGAGACCGAGCAACAGGAGCTCACCCCGTCGCAGGTATTTGAACCACCGACCTTCCAATTGGCAAGCCCTAGGCTCTGTGGTTTAGACCACAACACCACCCCCATCCCGTACAATGTATACATGGCAACAAAGGAATAGTAGGAACTTGGAGGGCCATACTCCATTGCCCCTGAACATACTATCCTAACAACAATTCTATGTATCTGAAGAAGTGTGCATGCACACGAAAGCTCATACCAAGAACAAACTTAGTTGGTCTAAGGAAGGAATTTTTTATTTTATTTTGTTTTGACTATGGCAGACCAGCACGGCTACCTACCTGTAACTGGAATAATTCTATGGACACTCTAAAGAGGCAAACTTTTAAAAGTTGTGATTAATGTATGAAGTTGGTGGCCACCTATCAGGGATGATGTAGTAGTAGATTTCCTGCATTGACTGGGAGTTGAATTAGGTGAAAATCATTCCTACTCTATGATTCTGTGAACTTAATGATAAGGACTTTAAAAAATTTTACTGCATCTATTTTAGAAAGTTCTTCAGACTTCTCTGTCTTGGCAGGGTTGGAACACAGGAAGTTGAACCAGGGACATTTTTTCTTCAGATACTCTACCCCTGAGCTGTGGCCCTCCCCCCCCCCACCAGGAATGAGGCATCTCTGTCTTTTCTTTGATTGCTGGAAGCTCCTAGGTTATTTCCAGAGAAAGAAAAAGAGACGTTAGGTAGCTATAGCTCTCTGTTAAACATTTAGTGCATGATTGCTGGTTTCTCAAAATCTTAAAGTTAAGGCTAAAATCCTAAAAGTAATTACTTATATGATTCTGCTACTCAACTTTACTGAACTATCACAGAAGGAGATGGAATGGGAAGAAAAGGCACTGCCATGTTTTTGTTGAGATTCTATGATGTCATAACTGGCCATATTATTAAATACAGTGCTTATTTTCTAAAGAAAATGTTTAGGGGTACTCTCATTTTGACTCAATAAAATCACCATTTTATCATTCAAATTGGGGGAATTAAATATAGTAAATGGACAAAAGTACAAAGATTAGCAAAATGTTCAGGGGTATGTGTACCCCTGCGTTCCCCCAGAAAAAAGCACTGATTAAAAACATCTTAATTTTCTATGACCAAACTGCGGGAGGCAGTGGAAGACAAGAGTGCCTGGCGTGCCCTGGTCCATGGGGTCACAAAGAGTCAGACACAACTAAACAACAACAACAACAACAAATTTCCTATGAAACCAGTTGTGAGTCCTGTCTATCTTTCCCCCCTCATAGTTACCTTGTTATATCTTATTCTTCAACTTTCATCTCACTTCTTTCTTTGAGGCAAACATTCCTTTTTTCCCTCCCTAATGCATCTAAACAAACTGGACTTTCTCTGCACTGTCCCCAATGCTTTCATCAGTAGAGTTTGCAACAGGAAATACCAAAGCTAACCCTTGAATAATCATCAAACCACTAGCTGAGAGGGCACTTGGAATGTGGTGGGTGGTGTTCAGAGGACAGAAGTTAGAGGGAGAGAAAGAAAAATGTCTACTTCAGGAGAACGAACTATAACCAATTTGACAAAAGTTTGTTTTCCCCTTGAGTGACATCTGGAATTCATACCCCCCAGATAACTCATTGCTTTCATGTATCTCCATGCTTGATGCATCAAAGAGTAGAGGACAAAAGCAGATAAAGGAAATGACACAAAACATTACAGCATGAAAAGGGCCTATTGGTTACAGTTTATGTAACAGGTGCAGGAAAGGAACAAATAATGTGCTTAAAGAAGAAAAAGAGCAAGTAGCATAACTATCTCTCGGAAATAAAACTGAAATTGCAGGTATCATTTTTGTTCTCAGACTTCCAAGAACAAAGGCAAAAACTATCAGGAAAACAGTAGAGATAGTGTGTCAGACAGTGAGTTTAACATTCCTTTCAGTGCTACTGTAGGATTTTTTTTATTTTTTATTTTGTTTCAACTACGGCAGACCAAGACAGCTACCTACCTGTAACTAGAACAGTGAGTTTAACATGTTTGGATGAAATAAAGAAAACATATTTCAGAGTGCAACTCCATAGCCAATTGAAGCACATGATCCTGATCCATAAATGAAATGGCCTTTTCAAGTTCTTTTTTCTCAGTAGGAGCTATTGAATACCAAGGAGCCCAAAACTTAGATTCTGTTTCTCAGTGAACATGTAACAGTAAGACATAACTTAGAACGTAAATCCACACTATCCACGTAGTCTTACACTTCCTCAATGTTGTTCCAGCTTGGATTCTTATTCTTGGTCACATTTTAAGTGTGACAATGAGATGTAACCAAGCCTTAAGATGAGACACTCCACCATCAGATCAAATCGCAAACTTGAATTCTATATCTTGGTCACATTCATATTTGATACTTGACATTTGTAGAACACTTCTTAGTGTTCAGAGCTTCTCAAAGGTAAACCCTGCCCCAGCCTCTAGGAGAAAAGAGAAATTATCCCTGCAATCCATAGCATATCTACTGAGTAGTAAGTCCTACTGAATTAAATAGTGCTTACTCACTAGTAAGTGAGGTTAGGGTAGCAGCCTAAAACTTGCAGGGTCTCTTAAAAATAACTTTAAGTTATTTGAGTGGAGGGTGCTCACATGTTAAGCTTTCCAATACTCCCCACCCACCCACCAAAAAACAAATACTTTCTCCATCCCAATAACATTGCTGAGCTGGAAGAAGCAGGGTTCAAAATAGATTCCTGGGCCAATCCCGGTAGTCTCTAACTCATTAAGCTATGCTATAGCCTCAAGTCACTGCACCACTTATTTCAGAAATTAGGTTCTGGAATCAACTACTCATTAGATCTTGCCATGTGAAGTTTCCTGCTAAATGAGCACTGCTTTAGGATCAGCATAATGGCTGAGAGAGCCCTCAGAATGTGGCCAAGTGCTGTCTGAATGCATTTCACCTAGAATTAATAGCACTGCGTTTAGCATGTATTGCCTTTTTAATGAATCAGGTCTGTGCTGGAAGGGAAAGAAAAATAGTTTGTCAAGCGATTGCTGGTTGAAATACAGCAAGAGCCTTCTGTTCTTTGTTTGAACAGATGCCCTCTTAGAGATGCCTTAATGAAGTCACTGTCCAGGCTTTTTATTCAGGAAGATTGGTCTTTACAAGCTCATCTGTCTTATGTCAAAACAGTTCCTATTTGTTAATAAGTCACTAACCAAATATTATGAATGAGACTCCGGGAAGCTAGTAAATAGCCAGATGTAGGATGCAGTTTTTGTTGTATTATGTCAGCTAAAGAATTTTTTTGAAAAAGCAACCCAAATGGCAAATGGTATTTCCTCGGTTTATTTTTTTTCTAAATGACAACTAGCAACTTAACGGTGCTAAGTAGCACATTAAATGTACAGGTGAGCTTCAAGTGCAGTCCTATAAACACCAAAGAACTCACCGTTTTCTAAGTCAGGGTGTTCCAACTTTTCATACCAAATGAGCCACAATAGTACTTTGACATGGAACCCATGGGCCACTCATTGCCTTGTTGGGCAGGAGGGGGAAGTGAGGCCAGAATTTGTCCCATCACCACCAGACCTCCCACCTCCTTGCCGAAGCTGGGAAAGCACTAACTAGGATTTAGGAAGGAGGTGACAGGGCTCTAGGACCCAGTCAAAACCCTCATGCCTCCTTCCCAAAGGCCAGGACCTTGCTTACTGGCTTTGGCAAGGTGAGGGCTGTGGGGTGGGGAGGCGTCAAATGTTGCTGAGGGCCACCAAAAAAATCTAAAGTTGATTGCATAGTCCAGCATTCTTCTCCAATTGCATTCACTGATTTTGCACCAGCTGCCTGTGCGTCACACAGCCGATGCAGAAAATATACAGTGAGCTCACCACATTTTGCTGATAGGAGACTCGGAGTGAAACAAAAACAGCCTGAATGACCTTCTGTGAAATAAAGTGGATACAGCGCTAACACAGCTATGGATGGGTCAGGAGGGACACTTCCTCCTAAGTTCCATCCATCTTCACCTTATGGATGTACTAAAAGCTTTATAAATATTTTAGCAAACTAATGGACATGTTTTTAAACACTGTGAATCCACAGTTAAAGAAGTGGCACATTGGCAGAAGCTGCAGGGGTGAAAATGGAAAAGCAAATGGCTTCTTATCTTGCGGTTATTCTAGAAAGCAGAAGAGGAGGGTGTGAATGCAGATCTCTAGGTCTCAGCAGGCTTTCAAGGCTTTCCCTTCAGCTCCATGCCTGAAAAACACTTACAGCAGAACTATTCATTTCTGAGTTACATGGCACTGCCAGTCCAGTGGTGTGTAGTGGTAAACGTAGAAGTACAGGAACTCATTATGATTGTCCCATAACCATGTCCACTAGGAATGTCCAGAAATGCAGACAGTTCTAGTTCTCCCTCTCCCTCCCCCCCTCTCTGTTTGTGTGTGTTATATGTATACACATACACACACACATCGAAAAGCCATAGTGCCATAGATTGCCATAGATTGCATGTTGGCAATTCTATGCAGTTTCCTGGGACTAAGTAGTGATTACTTCTGACTGCATAGGTTCAAGTCCCAGAGCTGTACTCACCTACATTTCCTCCATTATACACAAGTAAGTGCATGCATCTTTATAGATTGCAGAAATTAACTTGTGGGGTTATATGAATCCATGCAGGATGGGTCTTTATGTCATGATAACCAAATGAAACCCCCATTTTTAGAAGCAGGACACGTCTATTCTAGATAGTGAGATGCCTTTTGCATAAAGACTATTTGTAAACATCTGGGTGGCTGTTGCTGGAGTCTTGTTCTGATCTTCCTGGGATATTCTTACATAATGCCTAGCTATGGTCCTGGGAACCATAATTTTAAAAGTATAGCGACAGTTTGGAATGTGTGTAGAAAAGGGTGATAAAGCTGGTGAGAAGGACCTACAGACCAAGTCCTATGAAGTCCATTTGAAGTGTTTGAAGTCCATTTGTGTGTGTTTGACCGGAAGAAGAGACAAGAGACAATGTGATAGCCATCCTCAGATGGGATTCTGCCATTTCTGAACTCTCCACACTAGCCATCCCTGCCGCCATCCTCTTCAACCCTGCCCTAAGTCGGCTGCTCCATTAGTGAGCAGTTGTTTGCATTGGAAAGTTGGCTGTGATGTCCACATTGGCCCCAAGACAAAGAGAAATTTGTCATTGATTACAAATGCCCAGTAAATGTAGAACCCTGGCTGTTCTTTTGTTTTCCACATTGAGATGCCATTAGCAGACTACAGCAAAATGCCACTCCAGGGAATATATTACTGAGAGATCGCTATATTTCTTAGATGCTAAGGGGAAAAATTCTTCCGCCACGGTTTTCTTTCCTCATAATGCTGTCAAAAGCGTACCATAATGACTACAAAACATACTGTTTAGCATGTCTTTCCCTAATTGCAGTGGTGGCATTAGTTAATTTACATTGCCTCCGACAAAATGCATATTTCTTGTTAACCCGGGAGTGAATCCACTGGAAACAATAGCAAAGTATGATAATTGCTTACTGCTTTTCTTATCTCTTGATAACTGTATAATTAACTCATTTTCCATGTACATCCTAATGTTAGTTAATCCAGTGTATACAAGTTTGTGAATAACAAAGCTAGACTGAATTCACAGAAAGCTATAGATAAAACACATCTATTGATAAAGCACTGACTTTGCACTCATGAAAGTTAATTTTCTATCTCTGTATGAATTGTCCTTTATGCTGTTCATATTTGAAAGTGGTGTCACTATCCAAAAAACCATAATCACACAAAAGAGAAAATGAAATAAGTTTGTATAAAAGATAAGCTGAAGAGAAATAATATTTTCTTCAGATCAAATGTCCAACACATCAGTGCCACTTACTATCATCTATGACGCATACAAAGGTGGAAAACCAGCTAAATAGGATTGTGAAATTGTAGATCTATCTGCTCAGCTACATGCAACATTAGCAAAATGATTAGCAATCATGGGGTGTGGGTGGGTGGGTGGTTGAATTTGAAAGCAACAGACATGGGTCCATCTGATTGTTATCAAGATTTCTGTGTTTAAACTTTATTTCCCCAGCCAGAATCTCCATGAGATCCAACCACATCATGCACATAAAATTCCCAAGTGACTATTTTCAGTGTCTCTCCCCACCTGTTTATAGCCCTTGATAACAATGCAACGTAGTCAATCAAGACAAATTAAGAGAAATGCTTCATACCTTCACTCTGCCATATTGTGGTAAAAAACAAAAAAGCTTTTGGTCACAGCAGAATTGCAATCTCCCCAATGGTTAAAGCAGTACTTTTTTTACACTGGCCTAAGCCCTGAGTATAAAAGGAAGCATTCATCCCATTGTGGAGTTATTGTTGTTGTTAATACAATTTATTGCAGGCCCACGCACTAAACCCTGTCTGTGGTCCCTAACCCTTCCCCCAAAGAATGAGACAAGAGACCAGAGTATGAGTTCAAATTGGCCACAACTTTATTGAACCTCAGAAGTGGGAAACTTGGCATAGGCCTTGGCAGGTAACCCTCCTCAGCCCATTGGGCTGAGGATATGCAGGCTGATGAGGTGCAGTGGGAAAGCACAAACTTACACAGCATGCCCTTCCATTAACCTCGGCCTGGGAGTTTGACCTACATGCCGCCGCTCTAGGGCCAGGGACTCCCGGTTTTGCCCTTTATCAGTCCCTGCAAGCGCTGCCGCATGGGAAGGGAGCATGGATGCATCCCCCCAACTTGAAGATAGACTAAAGGATACTTTGCCAAGGCCGAAAACTGCCAAAATTGTGACGGAATGCTATGGGGAAGGCGAAACCTGCCAATGCAGGGAAAATTCCTTCCCGGTTCTGAATACAGCAACCATCTTATGATCATAGCAGCGCCCGCTGACCTGGAACGCAAATATTAGTCTGTAAGGAAAAGTATTGTTAACTTGATGACCGCTGACCTAGTATGAAATTATTTGGAGGAAAGAAATTACTGCTTTGAGGGAGGGTGGGTGGGTGATCCTGCAAGGAAGAAAGAAAAGCAAGTGAGGCTTGGAAGAAAGGGTCAGCTTCTTTCTTTGGCCTTACCCCCACCCCCAGCCTGACATCCATTGTCCTACCTGGCCGAGGGTGGGTCAAAGGCTGGCCCAAGCAGGTGGGAGGCATCCATCCAGGTGAGCCCTCACTCGGTGCCGCAAACCCCGCCCACCTGTGGGGAAGGAAGGGTGGAAATTATCTGCCTTTCACCCTAAGATCCTAGGGCTGGTTACAACAATTACAACACAACATTCTTGGAGCCAGTCCACATAGGCAAAAGGGAATGGTTGTAACCATATTGTTCTTTTCAAGGCTGTAAGCAAATTATATGAGTCTCTAGTACCTAACAACATCACACCTGGAAAAAAGGGGAGTGCATTAGATCTGGTGCAGATGCTGCTACAACTGTGATTACTACCCATCCCATCCCATTATCTGTGGATTTAAGAGTCGAAGCTGTGAGAGCCTCTGAAAACTACTAAACCTTCTGATGCAACAGCAAAAGAAGGTGGAAAACTATTGTGAAATCCAAGACATATTCAGCTATACACAGAGATGCTGTAAAAACTGCTATCGTCCTTCCTTTAAAACTAAAACAACAACAAAAGTTCGTGCAGGATATACATTTGCTGAAAAGCATCCTTGCAGGATGTTAGAACACTTTAAATAACAGCAAATGTTTTAACTTCAGGTTGGGAACATAGTTGCTGCCACCTAGCAATATCCTCCTGCTACTACAACAACAAATGTTTGACTGTTCACCTTTCAGATCAGTATCTTCATGACTCATTTGTCTAACTACGGGAATGACCGCTTGGGTTTGTACACGTTTGTCAATCTGGCCAGCTTTGTTCAGAGCTGGACAAACCTGAAGCTGCAGACCCTGCGTCCCATTCAGCTGGCTCACAAGTATTTTGAGCTCTTCCCTGAGCAAAAGATCCACTCTGGCAGGTAAGAAGACCCAGCTGACTGAACAGCAGGAGCCCAGCATTCATTCACAATATTGTTTCAGGGAAGACTGCTGCGGGGGGGGAGGGGGGAGAACTATAAATGCAATGTCGACTAATTAAGACATTTAAATCTGTTTTTAAATGGCCTTTCAAGATCATTTAATTCCCCTTTCAAGTCAGCAGTTTGGCCTAGGAATATATTAGCTAGAAGATAAGGTACTGTCTGTCACATTACCTTCATTAGCACCTGCCTAGAGCTAGTCTGTAAAATAACAGCTATTACACTGACTGTTGCTTATAAGAGACAAAGAGTGTTTGTGTACTCTTCATATCACGGCTTCCCCTTTATTTGCTTGATGCATTGCATTAACTTGTTTTGATGAACAGCCAGCTAGATGACTACAGACAGAGCAAGCAGACAAGCCATGTTATGACATGGAATCCTTGCAACTCCAATTACTGCATGCAACCTGGAGGAATGGTAGCATTTGGGATTCATCTATTTGACTATTTTGAAGAAAATGTACGCGAGTACCTAACTAAGGAGGGGGTCTATAGCCTCTTGTGCCATAGGAAAAATGCACCCCTGGTCAAAATGCCCCAACTCTTGCCCCGCTTAGGCTGCATGGATGTCATATATTTAAAGCACATTTAAAACAAATTACTTTCCCCCAAATAATCCTTGGAACTGTGTCATTTGTTAACACTGCTAGGAATTGTAGGTCCGTGAAGGGTAAACTACAGTTTCCAAGATTCTTTGCGCTTTATATATATGGCATAAGTACAGCTCTAGGTCCTTGTGTAGTTTGGAAGAGAGTAGGACACTTGGGCAGATGAAAGTTTCCCCCAAATACTGATTTATCTACCATTTCATTGTTCCTTGTCTAAAGAAAGCTGCAGTTATTAGAACCAGACTAATATTTTCACATTTCAATTTTTCCACCAAAAACAGCAATTTAGGGATAAGTAGTAATGTAAATATTTTCCCCCAAATCCTTCAATTTTAATTAAATTATTGCTCTTTTTCAAACTTGTTCCCTGCCATGGATTCCTGTGTCTGCTGCTGTATTGGTGCCATTCCCCCCTTCTACTTCCTCCTCCTCCGCCGCCTCCTCCTCCTCCTCCTTCCTGGATTAATCACATGAGCCATCCCAGCCAATATTACATAGTGAACATCATGACATCACAGTTCTATATACCTAATACTTGATGATGTCAGTGAAGGCAAAGTACATTGAGAGTAAAGGCTTGGTTTGTTAGATTATTAGATATGGGTGATCCTAGCAATTGGGGGATCATGTAGCTGGTTGGGTTGACACAGCCAATCAATTTGGCTACTGAAGGCAAATTAAGTCAGTTGACAAAGAGCAGCAAGAATGGAAATCTAAATGATCAGGCGAACAATTTCAGAAGCATTTCTTTAAAAACATGGAGTACCTTTCAACTTCATTGAAAGAGGGAATGTCTTTCAAAACTGCTGAAAAATGAATACAATAAATATTTTGTCTAAGGCCTACTAATTATACTATCATATATTTCTTGCTTCTTCGTGCAATGGATATTACACATTTTTGCAGTATAAGTAACTTATAATTTGGTCTCTTTTTCATGGCTTTTTAGATCCACCTCATGACTTTTCATTGTGCGTTTTCAAATACAGTAATGTCCTCTGGACTTTTCTGAAAGATGCCGTACTCTGCCCTTTATTTATCGCTTATTTGCCTCATATATTCCAAATCACTCTTCCCAAGATAAACAATTTAATTAAAAACATGTAAATTGTGTGATGCAACACTTCGAAACAGTGGCGGACTAGGTGACCTGCCAGGGTTGCAGATGCACCTGTTTTATTATATATTGTTATCTGCATTGGGTGGCTTCAAAAAAATGTGAAAGCAAATTCGTGTCTGCCATAATCATTCAGTCAACTGTAGCAGATGTACATCGAGAACTGAAGTCAGCAAGTTGGTAGGTGCCATACACGTTGACCACATATGTGTATATTATTATAGTAATTTTTATACATTTGATACCTGCCCTTCATTAGCAAGTCCCAGGATAGGTTACAACAATTTAATATTCAGTCCTAAAAACAATTACAGCAAATGGCAGTCCCAGTAAAAGGGGTGTTTCATGTGTACCATCTTAACTTTTGTTCCTGGGAACTTTAATAAAGGGATCTTAGTGGGGCCGGGCTGAGAACAGCTCTTTATAACCTTGAAAGACAATTTCACTACAATTTTCATTGCTGAAAGAAAGGATTACCCATTTGCTTTAAGCCATGATGCCTGTGGACTGCAATAAAGCTGTATGATCAATACCATCTGAATATCTAGCCCACAGTATTTAGCACACCAGGATCCCCTACAAAGGCAATTCCAGCATAATTCTTTTGAAGAGCCTCCTTTCACTTTCTTCTCACATTTTATTTCTCATTAACACATGGTAGAAGGATAAATGGCTAAATAACCTCGATCTGAGATCTTTTGCTTTTTTATGTCACCCTGAGAATGTTCAGTGTTGCCAAAACACTTTATCCTGGAAACTTAATTGCCACCTAAGTTTGAAGTGGATAAATTTAACTTCATGTAACAATTCCATTGATTTGCTTCTTTTAAAAGAAGAAATAAAAGCAAGCAAACTGTAAATTTTGGATAATCAAATATAATAATGGCAACACCCATTATTAAACATTGATGTAGCACATAAAGTGCAAACATTACCTTGCGGTGCACATATTCCTAAGAGCCTCGTGAGGTAAGATGCAAATAGCCCTATTTTACATCTGGGGAACTCCAGCTGACTGTTTGGTAGCGTGATATTCAATGGTTATGTTCCCCAGCCTATGCACGCTGACCATGTACAGCAGCAACTAACGCTGGTGTAGATGTGCAGAAAAGAAATAACAGAAAGGTCTCATCGGTACATTGGTGTGAAGGCATTGTGCTAGATAGTCTCTTGCCACAAGGCAGTTATTTTATGCCGCATTGTTCTGAGAAGGTCAGCGAATTCACTGGAGCTAGACAAATGCAATACAAATCGGGATTTCAACTTATAGATCAGAAATTAATGCCGAGTGCTCCAATTTAAATTGAGTTGCTCAACTGTGGTTTGTCAGGCAAACTACAGGGTGGTGTTTTCACATGCTAATTGTACACATCAAACCACATATTTTAAGTGTAGGTTTTTCTTCATGTGTGAAATTTTATTTGGCATCTTATTCTGGAAAAGCTTATAAATAAATGAGAAGAATATACACACCTACAAACGGCGGGGGGAAATAGCATTTTGTTGTTTAAAAAAAACCACAAAGAGAAAAAAACTAACAAATAATTTGTCAGAATAAATAATTTAAATATAGGCTAGCTTTGGGCACTATATTCAAGTGATAGTTTTGTTACAGCATATAAAATTAATTTCAGCCTTCTCGTTAACAGTAATTTGGATAAATTCTCTTGCACTTGGGCTTCAAGATCAGATCTGTGGTCAATCAGGGAGTTGCAGGATTCTTCTTGCATTCCATCGCAGGAAGCAAGGAGCATTCACTGCATAGGACATTTCAGTTGGGCAGAACGTCAGAATATTTGAATTTCTTCCAGGAATTAATCTACTCCTTTCTTTCAATCAGAATCCATGTGATGACAGACGACATCGGGATATCTGGTCTAGGGATAAAACGTGTGACCATCTACCAAAATTTCTTGTGATCGGACCTCAAAAAACAGGTAATTGAATGCTGCAGTGGTATCATTAAACAAGATTCAAAAGTAAAGCAGGATTTGACCTATATCTGCAGGTCTCAGGGAGGTTCACAGGATAAAATCAGAACAAAAACCATAAAGTACATAACAAAATAAAACAACAACAAACCAATTACCCCCCCCCCCCACAAAAAACCCCAACACATTTTAAAATGTCGTAAGATGTCGATCAAATCAACCAAAGGTCTGGTTAAAGAGGAACATTTTTGCCTGGCGCCTAAAGGTGTATAATGAAGGTGCCAGATGAACCTCCCTGAGGAGAGCATTCCACAAATTGAAAACTTAGAAGTTAATGTTTCACCAACAGTGCAAAGTTACCAGTAGCTGGTGATGAGCAACTGATGGATTATTACTCTTGATAAGAAACCATCATCAGCTCTGAACCACTGCAGCTTTCCTCCCACAGAACTTTGAATTACATTCTTAAAGAAACCCCATGAGTTCCTATCATGTAACCTGATTTGGCAGCTATAGAGGAGGCAGTGGAAAAGACAGCTTTTAAAATAATCTAAAACTAATTGCATAAAAGTTTTTGTTTTGTTTTTTTGGGTGATGAGGGGAATCTGCTACTGTAGGAATGTTTGAAATCAGACATTATTTCATCTTCTGTGGCCAAGCCATGAAATCTCTTAAATGGTTTCACTTATAGAAGACCAGTTTTGCTTGGTTGGATTTGGGCATAGGAGACTTAACAGCACAATGCTACACATGTTTACTCAGAAGTAGGTCCCACTGTATTCAGTGGGCTTCAATAGTATTCAATGAGTGTTGAGGATTGCAGACTTATACTTCAATTCTAACTGCATTTATTGGGAGTATGTTAAAACAGTTTTGATTATTTTAGCCCAATATTTCATTTCATTCTTTTATACTTTAGATGCCACAACTACAACATAATGTGGCAGGATCTCTAAGCTTCAATGTGGCTCTAATATGACCTCTAAGGTTCAGATCCATCTCCAACCCCAAAGTACCCGGATCGTACTTTCAGCCTGGCCTGCCTCACAGGACTGTGCGAATGAAAAGAGAAATGGATTGTGGATACCTACCATGTGCTCTTGAGAGAAAAGTAGCAGAGAAAGTTAACTTTTAAAAGTGAGTTTGCTTTGATAGTCACTATTTTAAACAAAGGGTTGAGCCACCTAATATTTCAGATGGACAGGAACATGTCAAACCAGAAAGATATCTAAAAATGAAATGAACATTAAGTAGATCATTATCGTATTGAAAAGATTTCTCAGATCCAGGATAAATTTTACTTTTAAACATATACACATACTTCCCACCGTAGTCAGTAGGGGCCTCATTAACTCATCAGAGAGCAGGATTTAAGTAAAAAGAATTAAAATAAACCTTTGCCAGGGTTGATATATAAAATACATATTTTAACACACTTTTCCATTACTGAGATGCTTTACATCTTTTACCCTTCCCTACACTATCATATAATTCTGCCTTCTGTGTTTTCCCCCTGTAGGAACAACAGCGCTTTATTTATTTCTCCTTATGCATCCTTCCATCATTAGTAATCTCCCTAGTCCAAAAACCTTTGAAGAGGTTCAGTTCTTTAATGGCAACAACTATCACAAGGGAATTGACTGGTAAGTGGAAGAAAAACAAAACAAAGCAAATGTCCATTGTTAGCATATGCCAAACCACAGAGGAGCAATTATAGAAGTATCTGTGACATCTACATAATTTCCAGATAAGTTTTTGGCGCATAGTGCTTTGAGAATGAATAAGAAATTAGTTTGTACTGATGTGATGCTTGCCAAAATGTTGCACTTTTTTCATCTCGTCTGACTTTAACAGTATCAATATTTACATTCCCCATAAACAAACACAGTTGAGGAAAGAGTTAGATTTTCATTTTTTCTGTTTATGTTCCTTTTAATTTGTTTTTAATTGCCTGTTCTCGATGTTGTATAAATTATTATCAGCAGCAATGAAAAATTAAATTTCAGTGCAGGGAATGATGTGGAAAGGAAAGGGAAAGTGGAAGTATCATTTTGCTATTATTTTAACTGATGGGGCATCTATTTGTTCATTAGTTTCCCCAATGTATATCTTTGACTGTGCTGCTTAGGCTTCCAAGTATTGTAATGTTTACTTTGGAGTGAGAGGAAATAACTGGTTTAATGTATTATCCCATCCCCATCAGCATTGCTGACAATGGTCTTTTACTTGCTTGCAGGTATATGGATTTTTTCCCTACTCCTTCTAACCTCACCACTGATATCGTGTTTGAGAAAAGTGCCAACTACTTCCATTCAGAAGACGCTCCCAGGCGTGCATTCTCCCTGATCCCCAAGGCAAAAATCATCACCATTCTCATCGATCCATCAGACCGGGCATATTCCTGGTATCAGGTATGGAGCTTGTACTTGAAGAAGTGATCTAACAGTAGTGATAAATCCAGTTCATATACAGTGGTGCCCCACTAGACGAAAATAATTCTTTCTACGAGTTTTTTCATAGATTGAATTTTTCGTCTAGCGAAGCGGCAATGGAGCGCAGAGGTTTTCGCGCTAAAAAAAACGTCTTGCGAAGCAGCCCCATTGACTTTTTCGTCTTGCGGGGCAGCTTCCGCTAGACGAATGCCGTTCGTCTAGTGAGTTTTTCGTCTAGTGAGGCATTCGTCTAGCGGGGCACCACTGTACACTACTTGTGGCAGCATGGGAGTCATATCCTTGTGCCTTACCAAAGGACCTGGTAAGCCCTGCCCCCATTTCACCTTATTAGAGATGGGTGGGCAGAAGAAGCCATGAGCAAGTAGTTCTAGCACTACAGTTGTACCTTGGTTTTCGAACAGAATGCGTTCCGGAAATCCATTTGGCTTCAACGTTCGGAAACATTCGGAAACCAAGGCGCGGTTTCTGATTGGCTGCAGGAGTATCCTGCAGCCAATCGGAAGCTGCACCAGACGTTCGGCTTCCGAGGCAAAGTTCACAAACCAGAACACCTACTTCCGGGTATGCGATGTTCGAGTTCCAAGTTGTTCGTGAACTAAGCTGTTCGAAAACCAAGGTACGACTGTACTGCAGTCAAGTACAAATCAGATGTCAAATACCTAGACACCGTGTTAGATACCCACACTGGCAAGTGAATCTTTTTCACCTATGTTCACTGCATCAGTGACCTTTGGTTCCAGTGATCCAGGTATTTGAGAATGGTTGGTGGGGAGGTGTTTGGGGGGGGTTGCTGTTATGTTATGCATTTTTATTTTGAGTTTTTATGTTGTAAACCTCCCTGTGATACTTGGATTAAGGGCAGAATATAAATTTAATCAATACTAATAATAATAACTAATAATAATATTAGTATTACATCCCGATCGGGCATCCCGATGTAGAATTCACTACAGTGAGTGACAGTAGCTAGATTGGGGAGAAAAGATTGGGAAATATCAGGCATTCCACCTGACTTGTGGTTAATTAACATTCAGTTTTCTTCAACTAGCACCAGCGTTCTCATGAGGACTCAGTTGCCCTAAAATTCAATTTCTATGAAGTGATTACTTCAGATGACTGGGCACACAGTGACCTGAAGGCTCTACAGAAAAGATGTTTGACCCCTGGCTGGTATGCTATCCACATAGAAAGGGTGGCTAACACACTTCCCCACTTCACAGGTAACTTTCCCTCTCTACCAATTATTTACCTGTGATAAATGATAATCATAACTTGGCAACATGTTTAATATTGTAGCATGCTTAATAATGAATTGCAATATTGTAGCTTGTTTAATAATGGATTGATAAACCTCAAGCATTCATCTTGTGGCTCATCTTAGAAGACAAAGCACTTCAGCATGCACATTCATACACAAGTTCTGTTTTTAAAGAGCTGAAAGACCCATTGGTATCTAAAAACTGGGGGTTCTGCTGAGGAATTTTGAAATATTTTACCAGTTCTCTAGAAGGTTGCTAAAAATGAAGTACCAAAAATGTTGCTGCTGCCTAAAAGTTTATTAAAAATAAATAAATTCCTCTAGCCCTGCTTTTTCAAAGTAATTATTTGTGTGTGAACTTAACACACTTGGCCTTAGGAGAAGCGGGAGAGAGGCTACAGGTGTTCTTGAACCCCAGCTCCCATCAGCCCAGCCTGCATTGCCTATGGTTGAGGGATTATGTGTGTTGCTATTCAATAACATCTAGAAGACCACACATTCTCCTTCTCTGCCTTGAGGGTGTTGCAAACGTGCCATGGAAAGGCAAAAAAGCCCTAAATTCAGCCACAGCATGGAATTCCAGCAAATCCAGTAACACATATGCCAGCTCTGATTTTATCAGTGACTGCAGATCCTTCAGTCTGCTTCCTTTCTTCTAAAATGAGCCTCTTTCTCAGCTTGCCCGGTTGGTGTTACAAGGCTAGTAACCGTAAGCACTTAGCAACTGTGCTAAAGTGCAGTTGTTCGGCACTCAGAATTAATAATGTGCACTCAGATTTCAATAATTTAAAATAAGCTAAGTCAAAATGATATCCAGCAAGGAAACTTTAAAAGCTGTGTGCAGCTTCTTGCAACCACAGCAGCATGTTGTATTTGTCATCTATATTCATAGGAGTCTATTATTATTATATTATTTTATTATTATTTTATATTATTATATTATTATCAACAGCAGTTCCAAGGGCTGGTTAGAAAAACTTAAAATTCAGAATTAAAATTCAGAATTAAAAACAGTTTAAAAGTTGCAGTACTTGTAGCTTTATCCAAATCTGTCCAGTACCAGGTTGAAAATGGAGCCTGCCCCTTGCCTTGAATGTTACTCCTACAGATCCATTGAGGTCTACAGCTTCATGTAGGCACCAAATTCAGACCATCTACTGAATGTGCAGAGGTGGAGATGGGACTAGTGGGGGTACTGACATCATTTCTTCATGTGTTCACTTTTCAGTACAGTCATAACTCTTCTTGTGAATGCTTCATGTTGCATTTTTTCGGATTAAGAACGCGGAAACCCGGAAGTGTTTACTTCTGGGACTCTCCGTGCGTGCATGCGCAGAAGCGTTCTGCACAGTTCGTGCATGTGCAGAAATGCTCTATCATGCTTCACGCAAAAGCGCCACTCTGGTTGCGGACTTTTCAGGGTGCAAACGGCACCCCAGAACGGATCATGTTCGCAACCAGAGGTACCACTGCATATACCTTTGGGGATGGGTTGGGAGCATTGACACAGTCCTGTGGTCATTTGGCAAGTTCATTTTGCAAATATGTCGCTTTTACCGTTTGTAAATAGGGCTGTCTGTCTCTTGGTTGGATTCTGCTTTTACTGCTACTGTCTGGTCAAACCAAAAAAGGGGAGGTGGATAGATATTTTAGTTTTATTGGGTTTTTTTAATAAAGGATTTGCTTGCTTGCTTTGTTTATACAAGTATTTCTATGCCACCATATCATAAATTATCAAATTGTTGTACAACAATAATAACATTGTTAAAAATGGTACAAAATGTATTTGAGGGTTACTGTTGCCAGTTACTCCCAAATCACACATAAGCACTTACTAATATAAAATGATCCCAATGCATTTGTAGTGTTGTATCATAGAAAACAAGATCCAATCACATACATCTTTGTCTAGGTATCTTGTAATTCATGCAACACTACCTCACACTTCATCTGAGATTTTTATTTAAACAAACAATTTATCTATCCTTACAGTTGCTAATAATTGATGGACAGCAGCTGAGAAGTGACCCAGCAACCGTAATGGATGAAGTTCAAAAGTTTTTGGGAGTTTCTCCTCATTATAATTATTCAGAAGCCCTAACGTAAGTCCCCTTTACTCCCTTTTTTAACCCTTTGGTTGTCATCCTCTGCATCTGAATTTTGCACAGGTAATTATTATATGATTAGGTGAAAGTTTACACAAGAGTAAAGATCTTCACCCATTGCACTATTGGGTAGCAGGCTGGAAATGCTCAGTAGTCTGAAGTCGCATTATCTTCTCAGGGGGTTCTTATGTTTTCATGTTCAGTGGGCTCAGGATACATACAGATGTACATAAAAATAAAGCCCAACCTGGGTTTTATAGTCTGCATCTTTGCTAACCCAAAGACTGCATGATACTTTTTGTAAGGAAACCAATTTCTTTTCCTTTTTAAGTCATTTGGAACCTTTTTCATCTTCAATGTACTGCCCACGGATGGAGACTTGTTTGCTGTAACTTCTGGAAACTCTGTGATTAAAATATTCACTTATTTGCAAAGCTAACTGTCTGTGATTTATTCTTGCCTAAGTATTTTAAAGGTTTGTTTAAAAAATGGTTGAGTGCAGATGTAAATCTAACGAAGTTTTAATGTGCTTGGTTTCCTTACAAAAAGGATCATGCAATCTTTGGGTTAGCAACGATGCAGACTATAAAATATCATTTTAGAGAGATTCAGCCAACTTGTAGTGAGCCATTGCCACATGGCTATTTGCTTGTTCCACAAAGCAGAAAGAGAAAGACTGGGAGGGAGAAAACAAAAGGCTGTGGGGAGCCTTCTAAGCTCCACTCATTGGCAACCTGAGCTCTGGTTAACCCTTTCATGCACAGAAGTGTGACTCGTAACTATATTACAACAGTGGATTGTGCCCACTCTCCACAATACCAGTGGTTATAAAATCAATGCAAGCTTCTGCAGCTTCATGCTTAGGGCTCCAGAGTTGGCAGCAAAGCACACACTTGTTCTGGTCTTTTTTGACAGCTGCCGTCCTGCTTTTCCTCAGCTCCACCTTATTATGAGTAGGTGTATAATTTGTAGAATACCACTCCCCCAACCTCCCCACTCTTCTTTATGGTCAGGTGAGGTGCCTTGATACACCCCACCCCTTTTTTAAAAGGGCAGCATTGCACCAAATCATCTGCCTGCCTTTGTTTACTTGATTAAAGAAATAGAAAGAGTAAAAAGGAAAAAGAGAGTAGTTATAGAGAATGAGGAAGAGGAAAGTAATTTGGGGTAGATTTTAAAAGGAGAAACTTTTTAAAAGCTTTTCAAATTAGCACAGTTTCTTGGTAAAGTTACCGGTATATACATTTCCTGGAAAGCATATATATTGTTTGGAGCATAGGTTCTACAGCTTTATTTCTTTCCTTGTGCATAGGCAGTGATATTGCTTCTCCTCTTGGGAAATTACTGAAAGCTAGCAAAAGTACTTTGCTATGCAAAAAGGAGATTGGGAAATTGTAGATAGAATGAATCTCCTCTCAATATATCCTTTTTAAATCAATGATTTATTTAATTTTAATTGATACCACAACTAAAATACAATTTAGGGGCTGAGGAATAGAAGTAACAGACCAAGCTGGGGGGGGGGGTGGAATCCCTCTCTATATCTGAAATGTGCTTTTGTATGTGGGTATATTTAGGTTCATTGCTATTGGAACAAGCCCAAGGCAAAGGGGAAAAACATTTGGCAGCTAATTACTGTTATATTCCAACCAATTATTCTGCGGCCTTCCAAAACATCTACTAAATAGTGAAAATGTTGCAAACTTTTCCAGCATTTTACATATGCTGCACAGTATATTCAAAACCAATGTATTTGTTTCCTTCATTAGTATGAATTTAAAAAAAAATACAGAGTCTCCATCTTTGATTTTTAAGTTTGACATTTCAGATTCTTGCCCAGATTTCTTTTGCATTGGAAAGGTGAAAATGACTGCCAGAAATGACTGACATTGAGTGTTGAGAAGCTTTGGCTTTCCCCCATGTACATCTTCCATTAATTTAGGCAAACTTTTGTAGGTTTGACCCTCAGAAAGGGTTTTGGTGTCAACTACTGAAGGAGGAAAGACAAAATGCCTGGGGAAAAGTAAAGGCCGAAAATACCCACCAATGGATCAAGAGGTACCATTTTCTTCATATATCTAAACTTTACAGCTATACTAGCATAGGTACCATTTTAATGTCTCAATGAAGAAAAAAGGGAGTTCATTACTAGGAGCAGTACCAGCTCCAGGTTTAATTGGAGGTCTTTTGCAAGATGACACCAAGGAGTTCCCCTTCTCTGAGTGGGTCTTCCTTCTGTTGCTGCTGCCCATTGGCTTGCCCTTTTTGTCCAGGACCAATCCACATGGCCTACCAGAGGGAGTGGGGAAAGCAAGCAGAGGTGGCTGCTCCTTCTCCTTGCTCCTGTCATTGCTCATGTGCTCAGAGAGGGAAGCCAAACATTTAGCGGCAGCAGTGAGAAGCAGTAAGACCAGAAGATCTGAGGATGACAATGGGCAACTTGTAGAGGCAGGAATCTCAGCAGGGTCTTGACACTGCTAACCCTCGCTGGTCCTGATTGGGAACTGAATTGTGCCTTTATTGTGCAGGGCTAATGGAAGTGATTTCTGTTGAAAGCTTATTATTAGAAATATAATATACTAGCGGGGAGTGCCTAGTCCTGCCTGGATTAAAAAAAACCATATTGTGGTTTTAAAATGGATAGTGTAATTTATGAGTTTGAACCCATCACGCTAAAAAAATTGTGAAGACACAACAAAGCTCATTTTGGTCTGCCATCTTGATTCAAAATGGTGCTTGGCATTCAAAGACTCTCGCCCCCAACTTAGGAACCCTTGTGTCAAGTTTTTGGGGGGCAAATTCACACCACAGTCACGTTTGGGTCTGCCATATCCAAGCATTGCTGTCTGCCATCCCCTCTTCAGGAACCCTTATGCCAAGTTTGTGGATGCTATATCAAGAGGCAGCCAAACCGATGCCAAACCTGGGTGAAGTCATGCCAAAGTAACGTTTTGATTCAAATGTCACCCAGTGTCCAAGCAGTGATGAAGTCTGCCACCCCACCTCACCCTCTAGCCAAGTTCAGTGATCAAATATTACACCTGACTTCATGTGGCTTTGCTCACAAAAGCTGGCACACCCATTTTTTGTTTAATCGTTATTGATTTATCACAATCATATGTACAAACTAACACATAGCCCTACATAAAATAGCAGAAGCATACACAGAGCGTATTCAGTATAAAAATAAATTACAAGATTTACATATAGCCAAGATTTTAGATGAATCTATATAGCCCAACAGGCACATCTATCACATGAGAAAAGCAAGACTGCCATGAATAAATATATGAGTTATGCATGTGTTTTGATTTGTAGAACAAAGAAACAAGTTTATTAAGGGGTTGGCTGAGATCCCCATATAGCTTTCAAGTGGCCTGAGAAAAGGGTTTTAGAAGAATTATTGTTTTAGGTAAATCCTATGCAGAGGACTCAGTCTGACAGTTGCTTTGTTTTCCTCGTTGTCAGTCTAGGGCATTCCTTTCGAACTACTACAGAGATCACAATGTGGAACTATCCAAACTGCTGCACAGACTGGGACAACCTTTGCCATCGTGGCTCAGACAAGAACTTCAGAAAGTGAGATAGCAAGAGACACCCAAGCACCGATGCCCTGCTTTTTTCACTCTCCCACTCTTCACGTTCCCAGTTCACGTCCGATTATTAGTGAAGGATCTCATGAATAATTCTTTCTCAAGAGCAAATTTTTAAAAGGCCACACACACACACACACACAACCAGAAAAGAGCAAAATTGTTAAATATGCACAGGCTGACAGTTATTAGTAGCAGTTTTTAGTCAGCTTCTGGGGAAAGATTTTGAGCTATGAGGCATTATTCTTTATCCAGTCTGGGGCTCAGACTTATTCTGTTTACCAGACAGTCACAGAAACTGTATGTATGATCGATAGTCTTCATCCTATATGACAAATTACAGTCTGTCAAGACACAAGCAAAGGATGGAAACATCTCCGGTGGATGGCGAGGTTTGTAATTTCCTTGACAACTGCAATTTTAGTCAGCTTCTATATCCCCCCCTCTTTGTTATTTGGGGCTCATCTTGCAGCTAGCCCACCCCCACCCCCACCCCCCGTAAAATGAAGGCAGTTACATTCTACAAGGGTCTGGCATTCCTGTAGGTATGCTTGCTTGTTCTGTGCTGCTTGTTTTATTCCTTCTTCTTAATGATACAGAACACTCTTCAGTCAGAAAAGAGTATGAAGAGAGAAGAGAAGAGAGGAGAGAGGAGAGAGAGGAGAGAGGAAGCCAGGAATTCCCCCAAAGTCCCCAAGGCCACCTTCCTTGATATGGGTATATGCAAAATCATGGTATTTCCAGCTCCCAGCATACTTGCAGAAAAGTATGTTTCATGTCCCTATAATGACAGCAGAAGCTCAAGTCTGTTGTTGTAGCATGTTTCTTAAGAAGACATTGCTGCTTACAAAGTTACAGCTGCTATGCGGTGTTCATATTCCACATGGTGGCCACCAGCTTGTGTATAGTACCTCGGCCTCAGGTTGACACTTTTGAGTGGTTGTAGCAATAATAACTGTCTCACCTATGTGCTGTGCTACTTCACACAAGAAACTGGTTATGTGGCAATGACTGCCTCATTGAGTCAATTGTACTGTTAGGTGCTTTAGACTCAAGACGTAACAGTCTTACAAGGGCTCCCCTCTTAGATGGCGCTGTGTCTTAATTTTCAAATATGGTAGGACAACGACACTGCTGTGTTTGGGGGCCTCCTGCACATTCTGGGCTTCTTCCCTAAAGTCCTATCTTCCTAGTATCAGTATGTGTAGTGACTTCAAGCAACCTCCATATGGTGACTTTCCCCATGAATTGCCTCCTACCACTGGCGGAGGAAGAGGGGTGCGGGGAGAATGCACCGCCCCTGGCAGCGCGATCCCAGTGGGGTGTCATCATGGCGCCATGCCCCCGCAGGCAGCGTGCCACGCCCCAGGATGCATGTCACGCCCCTGCGGGTGGCACACCACACCCCCATGCACGCCAGCCCCAGCCCCACCTGCTCTCTGCCCCCCCCCCCGGTGCCGGAACATGAAGCTCCACCACTGCCTCCTACATTACCAAACAAAATGCTGATTTTCTGTGGCTGTCACAAGAATTTTTCGGCAAGTACCCAGATAAAACTTTAAAGGGAGCGTTCGTGTTGAGTAGTAACCATGCTTCAAAATCAGTTTTAAGAGTATCACTGAGGACTTTACATAAAGTATGTCATGCATCAGGTAAGGGGTAGTATCACAAAGTTGTGTTAAAGAAAGAACTCAGCGTTGATTAACAGGACAAAGTGGATCATGGAGTATTAAAAATGATTTGCAGCAGTGACTTTATAATGGTGCCTTAAGGCTGAAAGCCTATATACTCTCTTTCCTAGGAGCAAGACCCACTGAACTCTGTGAAATTTCTAAATAGATGTGTATAGGAAGATGCTGTGTGATTGTTAACAAAGCATACCACAAATTGCTTGTGTGGCCCACACCATTTCCTGGTATCATAGGCCTAGTCTCATGGAGTGCACTGCTTCATATTTCAACTAGGGATTCACATATTTGACTGTTCCTCCATACAGCCTAAACCAGCAAACAAACAAAACACAAAAATAAAGAGCACCCACATAGAAAACTAGAATGTCAGGGGAGACTAGGCTAGAACAACCCTTCTTGACATCTAGGTTTCCATGTGCAGGGATTTATTTAGTATGGAGGATGTGATGCGCTTTGAAGAGGTGAAATATAGAAGCATAATTATTTATCCAAGTTCTCACAATGCTTGAATTATGAAATGAAATATGTATCTTGGGGGGAAGGAGCTAATTAACTCTACAAGACACATCTCCTGACAATTTAGACATAAAGTTGACTCGTAACTTGCATGCATTTAACTTACGCAATTGTAGCTTTCTGTGGTTGGCCGCTGGCCAGCTGACATCACACAGATAAATGCGCCGCAAGGCGGAGAGATTTAAAAGCTCTTTCTGTGCTGGGAACACCAGTCTCAGGCTTGCCTTCCAGGTTCTAGGAGGCTCTTGTGCGGGCTGTCCAAGATCTCCCAAAAGCCTCCCAGAGGTCGTGTGAGAGCTTAAGAGCTCTTTCTGGATCAAAGCAGTACACTTGTTCTCCGAAACAGGTTTGCTAAGGAGCACATTTGTGTTGGAGAAACAACTGATCTTGTGAGGTGTAATCACTCAGTTATGCTTTTGAACATTGGTTCTGAGGAGAAGAAGCTGAGGCCTCCTCCCGTTGACTTGGTGCCAACAGAAAAGAGTCAGCCCCATATTCATAATTTCTCTAGCCTAATAATATCCATACAATAAAATTTGCCTTCCTTGTTAAGATTCCCCAAAGGCTCTAATTTGGTATCACAGTGTCTTGCGAGCTTCTTAATATTAGCATTATTTTTTCTTACGATCTCTCACCACTTTAGTACATGCAAGCAACCTCGCAGCTGTTTTTAAAGTGTTTGTAGAGGAGTTTTGTCTTAAGGCATATCTATGCCACAGATAGCTTTAAAAGGGGGGCGAAGACGAATTCATGGAGTTTCCAGAGTAGCGATGCCGTCAACGGGGGGTGGTAATAAATGCTTCATTTGAAGAAAACATGTTTTCTTTTTCTCTGCACCCAGTGTATCTTTCCTATGCATTTTATAAAGTGTGGACCCAAGGACTGGATGCTCCCCAACACTGCTACATCTACAGCAACGGATAAAGATTCATAAGCGACACAAACTCTTACATCTGCCATGTTGCAAGAACTGGATTTATATAAATATATATAGAAAACATAATCGCTCCCCCCCCACACACACACAAACAAACTGGAAAGTAATTCCAATATGTACTTTGATGTTTAATGCCTTGAAAATGGATTGTTTCTACCGAACTGTTGCAAATCCCATTTGCCTGGATATATACTTGATGCTGGAACTAAAGGGGACAAAGCTTTCAATCACCCTGGAATTTTTTTAGGTTTCTTTGTTTGTTTAGGGGGATAAACTATGTGCATACACCTCATTTTTTTCTTCCTCACAATTCTACAGAATAAACATTTCTGCTGCAATATTCTGTAGATGGTCTCCCGGTTTCCCTTTGGATTCCTAGAAGGGCTCCTCTTATTTTCTTACGATGCCTCCAAGTGGTTGCATGCCTAGGATCATCATGTGTCCTACTGTACAAAGGATATAGCTCTATGTGGAAGGCTGTCCTGTCCAAGTCCATTAAGGAGCAGGGACAGCAGGTAGCACCTGAGCAGCAGATGGAGTAGGCACAAAGATCACCAGGTCATAGTCTTCCCCACAATGGTGAGATGGATTGTATTTCTGTTTAAAATTGTGGTATGTCATTTAAAACCTGCACCTATTCATATAAATTTTTATGCAAATCAGTGTCCTATTTTGTGCTTTTTTTATTTTACTGAACCATAATCCTCTTTTTTTAATGAGTGCACAAGTGACCGTCCTATCACCTGGTCCCTAAGCACTGAAGATTAAACAGTTTCAAGACGTAAGGTTTCCACTCCATCAATAGTTTTATTCCTCTCCTCCACCAGCCTCCAATTGCCTTGGTGCTTGTCCTGAAGCTGTACAGATGAATGTTTAGCAATAGTGCTGTGTCTTAAGGGCTTCTCCAAATGACTGGCTCAAAGGATATTTTTATCACATTTTTGGCCTTTGGGGAATAATCCTGCAACACCTGATTCAAAGACAGTAGTAGCCTCACATCAAGTTAAGAAGAAATGGATGGGACCACAGTGCTGCTGCTTCTTGGCAGAGGACAAAGGTAGCTGTGCTGCTTTTTTTTGACCTCTTCTTCTTTTCCTTTATTGATGTCATGCATCCCAGCACCTATGAGGAGGGGCACTTAGCCCATAAGTAGGGAATTCATGCATTGGAGTCACAATTGACTAGTCACAAAGCAATATCCAATATCTGGAGAAGCCCCATTTCAGTTCCATGCTGAGTGGGTAGACCTGGACACTGCAGGAAATGCGGAAAGGCATTTCCCTTCTTCCTGTGTTCCCAGTTTCATACCCGGTATCGCACAAGGTGTGAGCTTGCATCATCACACTGTACAATTTGCTCACGTCATTGGCTGCTGGTGGCTGTGCAGGAAATACAAAGTATGGTGATGTCACATTGCACATTGTACACATTTTCCCCCCTGCAAGCGAAAAGCAGTTGGTGGTGGAGATTTATGGTGTGTGGGGTGGGGAGAGCCACCAGAGGTGAGAAGAGTTAAGAAGTACTTTTGCCTACCCATTTCCCCATCCACACTGGTCTTCCCACTGCAGATCGCAACCTCTACAGCTGCATCTTGTTAAAAGCATGGTAAGTTTTTGCATGCAAGTGAACAAATGAGTAGTTCACCCCTAGCCTTTGTATCCTGAGAATGTCACCTCTTTGAGGCTTGCTTCCAAAATTAAGGTCGGAGTGTGGTGCCCACCTGGAAGAGAACTGTAAAACACTTCATCATGGATATATCCGGCCATATCTAAGAGATCTCTGTGGTGCTTGGAAAACCCATCTGAAATATTCAGACTATTTGTAACTTTCGTTATGTGAAGGAATACTTTCTCCAGCCTGTGGCCTGTACCTTGAGCAGGCATGTCAGGATATCTGCTAGTTCTTGTCTGCATTGGCCTGGCAATAAGTATTTTCAGTGTTGAAATGGGGTGGATTCTCATAACCAACAGTCCTGGAATGGTGCTGCCAATCCTCTTAAAGTCTTCCCATTGACAATTGTGCAGATATTAAGGGAAATGACTGGGGGCCAAATAGCTATAGGGTCAACAAATGCCTTGGCCCCCAATATTCTCACTCACCCTCTGCCTCATCAGTATGGGAATTTATTTATTTATTTATTTATTTATTTATTTATTTATTTATTTATTTGCTTTCTTTACAATTATTTCTCTCTCTTTCTCTCTGCCCCCCTTCCCCTTGAGCTTGTGGAAATGTCAAAAGGACACTGAGTGAGTGTGCAGCCATGAAATAGTCACTCTTTGTATTCCTGTGACCTTTTCTGTTCTTACATAAAAGGCTCTACAACAGCATAAAGTATTATTACTATTATTAGCTATTCTAAATGCAATGTTGACCATTTGCACTTCAACCTGCTCCTTTCCTTGAGGCTGGTCACTGCCACATCATTTGGGGAAATGAAATCAGTTGTGTCTACAGCTGGTTTTTTTTATTTTTTACTACGTACTTAACACCAAAGCAGTGAAGCATTTTAAAATGGAAACAATCTAGATTATTCCGGTAAGCTCTTTAACCATTTCTTCTGCACAGTTATTGTAGTACAAAAGGGGGGGAACAGGGCTGGCTTTGGTAATAATAATTATTGCCTTGATTTTTTTTTTAAAAAAAAAACAAACCCTGGGTGTTTCAGATTAGCCCACCAAAGAAAGAGATACACATACATGCCTGGTTCATTCACAATGCAAACTCAAACCATGGCTAAGCATGGACAAACCAAGATGAGGGTACTCCAAGGAAAAATATAAGGCCCTTTCACCTCTCCCCCATGCTACCTGGAGCTAAGCCATGGTTTGGTTTAGCAATGCATCCAAACCTAGGTTCGTGTTTTGTCTTGTTCCAGACAAACTCTGCACTGTAGTCAAGGTTTGTTCTTGGATTAGCACTTGTGTTTTTCCAGGGGGAGCTGGGTATGTTTAGCCTGGAAAAGAGGAGACTGAGAGGAGTTATGATAGCCATCTTCAAATGTCTCAAGGGCTGCCACATAGAAGATAGAGCAAGCTTGTTTTCCCCTGCTCCAGCAGGTAGGACCAAACCAATGGCTTCAAGTCACAAGAAAGAGATTCTGACTAAATATCAGGAAGAACTTTCTGACAGTAAGAGACGTTCAATAGTGGAATGGTCTCCTCCGGAGGTTATAGACTCTCCTTCCTTGGAGGTTTTTAAGCAGAGTTGGATGGCCATCTGCCATGGGTGCTCTAGCTGAGATTCCTGTATTGCAGGGCATTGGGCTAGATGATCCTTCCGGTCCCTTCTAACTCTACAATTCTATGATTCTAAGATAAGACCTCTATGTATTTATTGGAGCAAATATGTAGCTCTGAATGAGGGTAACCGCAGGAGATGGAAAATCAGCCCCACAGCAAGTTTGATTCCAGACTAATAATGAAGTATATCACATTTGTTATCATTGTCACAGCTAATAATTAGCAACTAATAACTTAACAACTAATAATAATGTAAAAAACCCACTAAAAGAGTGCTTTAAAAAATAATACACATAACAATACTTTGATGACACACAATATGTAAATCAAGTTTATTTTTTCTCCAACTATATTTGCTTGAAGCATTTCGTTGGAAAACTTCTGGAATATTAAGTATTTGCTAACTTTAAAACTCACAAATATAAAAGGTTCTTTTAAATAATTATAGAAAGAAGGGTGGGGAATGCTCTGATATATTCCTATAAGAAGTGCAGAAACCTTTTGGCCCATATGTGGTGATATCTACTCCTATGAGGATATTGAGATTAGTAGGAGTAGCCTAGCAACTTCTTTCTCTTCTGAAAACGTCAGTGCCAGTAAACATTGATTTTGTGCAGAGGAGTCATTAGGCCGTTGCTAAAGTTGTGTTTGCTAGCACCTTCCAGCATTTCCGAAAAAGTCAGCTGGGTTATTTGACATGAACACTCAACAAATATTGAGGGTCGTCCCCCCCACAAAAAAACTTTTAAAAGGCCCAATTTCCCAGCACTTCACCTTCACAACTAGTGGGGGGGGGCTTCCTCAATGTCTCTATTCATATCTCTGTTATTTTCTTGGCCTTCTGATTACTTCCGTACACATTACTTGGGAGCATGTTGATGCCTTACTTTGGGAAAGGGCGTAAGGGACAGGAGAATGTTCCCTTCCAGACACAAATTGTAGGCTTGTTTATGAGTGGTGATCCCCAGCAAGAAATGATTTTCTTTAGCCAGAGGGCCTACAGAGTCTCTCCTGTGTCAAAAATAACATGTCACCTGTTACTTTCCCCATGGTAGTAGTAAAAGGAATTTGTACCGTGTGAATTTGACATAATTTAGTGTGAACTTGACAGATTCATCTTTAATTACAAAGTGGATTGAATTTCTCCTCCATCCTCACCCTATGGCAAAGCTTTTTTGCCCCTTGGTTGTGGGGAGACTGTCAGGGAAGGCAGGAGAGCAGCAGAGGTATGGCGTGAGTCCCATTTCCAGACAGGCCTAGCTCAAAGGATGCAACTCAAAATGGGGCCAGCCTGCCTATCTGTCCACATTTAGAGCTGCCCCATTTTGGAACCTTCCTTCATCCCTGGTCTTTGCCCCGTGGAATGAAGATCTAAGAAAGCCTTCTGAGACCATCCAACATGTTAGGATATGAAGATTCCTCCCATCTCCCCAGTCCTCTTCTTCAACCATCCAATTATCAAATGGATTGTAAACAGACATTTGGTACATTGAAGGCTCGCATTGCAGGATTTCAAAATGTCATAAAGGAGGAATGCATTTCAGTCACTGAAATGCCACCCAAATGCCAAAATGTAATGTCCATTTCAGATTCATTAAAGAGATGCCAGCCTTTGTGCAGCTGAGCTAATGCTCAGATGCCTCAGGCTGCCCCTCTTATCATAGGACTCCTCCAGATGTCCTTTTCATTGTGCATTCATGTTTATTTGTGCTCATTATGGTATGGGAGTGGTTATATGCAACCAGTACTGTTTGCCCCCCTACGAAAGGTTTGTGACGGTCATACTGCTTTATTTCCAGTCAGTGCACGTCCTGTAGCTACCTGCTGAAACCCTGTAACTTTTCATACCACAAATGTTTCAGGATTGTTATCTTTTGTCCCACTTTTGTTGCTCTGTAGCACAAGAGTGCCCCTCCAGAGAGCAGTTACACTGGGGAGGCTTCGCAGAACAACTAATAAAACACAGTGCTGTGTAGATGGTCCAGTATAAATCCACCGCTAACACACTCTTATTGCAGCAACGACAATAACACTTGAGGAAGAAAAAAAAAATCCCCAGTCTTTAGAAGCCCACTGTCATCACATCCTTTTTAAAATAGTGAATTTGTGTCATTCTCCATTAATCAAAAATGTAAAAACATAGAATTGTAGAGTTGAAAGGGTCATCAAGTCCAGCTCCCTGCAATGCTAATTTGTCTACTCACAGGAATGATGGGTAGCTGGCATGGGGTAGCTGTTGAGCATGAAGAAGTGCCTTGTGTACTACTGAATATGACATAAGACTCTGTTTCTGACCTGGCAGTTTTCCTACCAAAAAGAAGGTGCTACATCTGGAACACTGCAGGAACTTCAAGAGCACCTTCTTACTTAGCACTAGGATGCTGGGAAGGTTCCTCAGCCTGAGGAATGAGATCTCTCTCTCCAACCAATGACTATCTCTGGGTAGATTACTGGAGAGAGCCCACTCAGCCCTTGTAGCTATGACAAGAAGGATCCAGCTATCCCTTCTCTAGAGAAGGGGAAGCCAACATGCCATCCTCTAGATGTTGCTGGTCTACATCTCCCATAATCCTTGACCACTGGTCATGCTGATGGGAGTTGTAGTCCCAAAACATCTGGAAGGTGCTATATTGGCTACACCTGTTGCAGAAGGACAGTCCTCAATATGTGCAGGCAGTGATAACAATAGGGATTCTGAACTAACAACTTCTCAACACTGAGCATTCAGAGGGATTGCAGCTTAAAAAGGAAAGCTTTAAGGATTAATTTAGGTGTAAACTACAAAATGAACAAAGCAATCACCATGGTGATCAAAGAAAAGGTTATTCAACTGGTTGAGGGTCTACTAGTTTAGAAGGACTTTGAAGAGGATGGCTATACTCGGGGATCTTGTCAATGATCACGTTAGGACTATGTGCAGGTAAACCTTAGCAGCTGGATCACGTCAAAGACCAAATAGACAGAGCATCTGTCTATCCAGCTACGGATGCATACACACAATCCTGTGGATCCAGGTGTGACCCCAGCTGGATTTTTGCAATTATGTGGTCTCTTCTTGTAGACAACAAACAACAAAATGGCTCTCAGCAGGGCATGAAGAGACCAAGCATGAGGGATATTTATTGGACTGAGGAGAATAGCAGAATAAAATATAGAATATCCCTGTATTACAACAACTTTGAACTGCTTTGCTTTGCTTTTCATTTCCTATTGTTTGTGATCACAGTGTAAACTGCCCTTACCCAGCAGGTATAGAAAGCACAAAGTGGGCTAGGCTGGACTATCACAATTATCTGCTAGTCTTATCTGTTCCTATCACTAATACAATTTTTTTCCTCAGCCCTGGGGAACATCTGTAATTACACTTTTAAAAACCAAAGCCAGCTCCAAATGGATGTATAACATGGATGCTGGGGGGGGGGGTTGTTTCCCCCACAAAGGATGACTTTATTTAGGACAGATCTCACGGGAATCTTATCTCACCTTCAAGCAATGCCAGTGGAATTGCTTTTGTCAGATTTTCCTATATTAGAACACATATAACCCCCCCCCCATTTTTTTTAAAAAAAATCACCCACAAAGATCCCCCAAGGCTCAGACTTTTACAGGTTAAAAAAAGATCCAGCAGAAGGAAAATTCTCCTGTGTGTCAACCTTAATTTCACCATCTTAACAGCACGGCCTGCATTTTTAATTAAGTGCAAGACAAGTGGAGAAAACGGTATGCGAGAAACAAGGAGGAAAAGGATTATTATAATCCAATTGAGACATAATTAAATGCAGATATCAAAGACTCATTGCACAGAACCTGCCTGAGACTTGGGAGTAGATGTTTGTGTTCAGTTCTCTCCTGTAGCCTCTTCATAATTCAGGGTGTTGTGTTGGGTTTTTTTTTCTGTTTGTAATAACAAAGAAGGGGAAATGGCTGCTGATCGGATAGTAAATCAGTCAAAATAAATCAAAAGCAGCAGAAAATCTATAAACCTACAGTACAGCATAATCTCTCTCTGGTGACCTGCTTCACTCCTTCGATGCTAGTTTCTCTCTCTGAGTTCAGGGAAGAAATGTAGATCAGTAGTAGTAAAGTGCATGTTTGGCATGCAAACAGGCCCAGGTCCAATCCCAGATGTTTCCAGGTAGGGCTGAGAGAGACCCCTGCCCGAAACCCTGGAGAGCCACAGCCAGTCAGTGTTGACAGTACTGAGCTTGATAGCCCTCTGCTCTGACTTAGGAGATGGCCGCTTCCCATATTCCATCCCCCACCCCAAAACAAACAAACAAACAAAACCCAAAATCTCTAGACTCTCAATATTCAAAATCACAACTTCAAGTTATTTCTGTACTACAAGAAAGCGAGTGGAAAGGTGAGTTCCCCTCTGCTCAATTCAGAATGGGTTTACTTGAAGTGAGTTACTGTAGGCTGCATTTCATAGAATCATAGAGTTGGAAGAGACCACAAGGGCCATCCAGTCCAACCCCCTGACAAGCAGGAAACACCATCAAAGCATTCCTGACAGATGGCTGTCAAGCCTCCGCTTAAAGACCTCCAAAGAAGGAGACTCCACCACACTCCTTAGCAGCCAATTCCACTGTTGAACAGCTCTTACTGTCAGGAAGTTCTTTGACTTGGGCCTGGGTGTCATGCCATAGGGCTCCAGCTCCCCATCCTCAGAGGAAGATGCTGAGGATGCAGGAGACCACCTGGAGCAAATTCACCAATGGTAAGCAGTTTCAAGGGCGGATGCTCTTCAGGGGGTGGGACCATCTGAGCCTGCAGGCTTCACTAAAGTCCACTCAGTGAGGCCTGCCCTGTCCTCTGCAGGCTCTGCCCACCTGCCCACCCTCCCTTTGTTTGTCCACTGTGTTGTATGTACTTGACCTTGCTATGAACAACATTTGCCGTATTCAGGGCTGGGCAGGATTTTGTCCTTCAGACTAATTAGCACTATCTGAGGGTTTTGCCTACCTCATAGCAATTGCAACAGTTTTGGCAGTCTAGGCATTAGGCTGGCCTTAGTCTTGGTGGAGGGGATGTTGTAAGCCTTTGCCTGCCCCTCCAAAGGAAAGGGGTATCCCATTGAAGGGATCCAAGAGGAGGTGCTTCTATCCGGATGCCCAGGTGGGGGCTAAGGCCATCGCATTCCTCAAGGCAGCACTCACACAGGGGTGATCCTATTTGATGTATGTCATAGGTCCTCCTCACCTCAGGGGCGACCCCCATGGAAATACTTCCAGCAGGCGGGCTTGTTGTTAATGGTTATACCCAATGCCTATGCCAAACCTATTACATCTGCAATCAATAAAAGGCGTGGCTTTATTTAATCCAGAATTTGTACATCATGTCGTGACTGGTTCTTTTATTAAGTCAGGGGCATTGGGGGTTGTGGTGCTTGAGCATGCAAGTTATACTTACATTCTTTATAATAAAGTTTCTATGGAGTTCAAAGCTTTGCTTACATCTTCACTGACTGATTTAGTGAAAAGGATTCCCTTGGCTATTTTGATCTTCTGAATCTGGCCTATAACACAATTTGATAAATGAAGACTTCTTCGATGGGATTTTGATCAGTAGAAAGTACAACAAATACAGCAATGAAATGTTTCCTGAAGATTGGAATCACAGTTTGCTCCAGCAAATTTCTTTTTTTTGTGCTGCATTTTTAGTGTTTGCTCTAATCTGATTCGGGACTTTTAGAAAGGCATGAAATAATGAGAATCGCATATTGGCTTCTGTAAAAGATAAAACTCTCCAAAATGCCTGCTTGAAGCTCCATAAAAAAAGAGTATTTCAACAGGGTAACATAGCATTTCCAGTTCGTGCTGAGATCAAATCATCCTGATGGAACAATACATAGTTATTTTATGTTCAGATAGAATTGCCAAATGATCTCTCTTTTTAAAAATAAGGAAGTTCTTAACAAAATGCAGAAGCATAGGGAGATGCTTTATTTAAATGCTTGTGATAAATTCCCTAAAGGCAGGGGTTGGCACCAAATGTGATCTTCTAAGCCTCTCTAGCTGGCACTTAAGACACTCCCCAGGCCACACCCTTGCTCCTAGGTCACACATTCTCTGAAATAAAAAATAAAACTGTAACTTTAAATTCAAAAACAGCAGAGTTTTTTTTTAAAAGCACACACACATAGAAGAACAATCATATATTTTAAACTGTTAAATGCTAAACAGAATAACCATGTTTCCAAAGCCTGCGTGTAAGAACCATCAGGAATGGAGCCAGTGTTGCCTCCTTTGTAGAGGAATCCTACCACCAGGGTGCTGCCCTCTCTTGCATTCCTGCTCAGCGAACCTCTGATGGTGGTGGGGAACACAACAGGGTTTCCTAAGATGGTCTCAACCTACAGGCCGGTTCACGCGTAAGCAGGGGGTCTTTCAGATATCCTGGCCCTCAGCCATTTCTTTGCAATTCTGTCATCTAACAAATAAAGGACACAAACCAGAGGTTTTGTTTCCCCCAGCCCTCCAGATCCCTCAAACACCGAGTGAAAGGCAGACCCACCATCATCTTTTGCACGGTTCTCTGTTGCCTTACTGACAATTCCCAATTATTTCCTTATAGTTTGGCTATAATGGAAAGAGAAAGGCTAATGAAAGGGAAGGGCTATTTGTTGGGCATGTTTTTTTTGGGGGGGAGCAGTATAAACACCAACAATTGGGAAACGCTGGCCTGCAAGTACTCCAATTGGAGATCAGCCTTTTCCAAAGGTGTTGTGGACTTTGAAGACACTCGAACTCAGGACAAAAGGGAGAAACGTGCTAAGAGGAAAGCACATTTGGCAAATCCTCACTGTGATCACCTCCCGTCCGAAATACTATGTCCCCACTGTGGAAGGATGTGTGGATTCAGAATTGGCCTCCACCGTCACTTACAGACTCACTGTTAAGACTGTGTCCATGGAAGACAATCTTACTTGGCTACAAGTGATTGCAGAAGAAGAAGAAGAAGAAGAAGAAGAAGAAGAAGAAGAAGAAGAAGAAGAAGAAGTTGTTGTTGGGCATGTTTGTGAGAAAGATACCTGACGTGAATATGGAGGAGCAATCAACAGTGATTCATCCAGACTTCATCAAATTCATCATTAAGCAAAATCTCCAACTACGTGCACAGGCATTAACAGTAATAGCCTGGCTTTCCACACCGGCTAATGACATTTTGATAGACTGCCTTCCTGCAGTTAGGGAGCTATCCTCAGCTTGGACTGCATAATTTACATTGCCAACAAAGGATTGCCTCACAGTTATTTAAACACCCAGGCCCTTGTCTTGCCAGGCGGTGATTAATTGGAATCCTGCCCACACGGACTCGGTGCCTGTTGATAGAGCAGGTTGTCGAGGGCAGGTGACACAGCACATCGCTCACTGTCACCGCCTAATAGCCTGGTTATTTATGCTGATTCATCCCCTTCTCCAAAGCAGAGACCATATGGCATGACTGCAAAGGGGTTAAGTGGGGGGGGGGGGAATAAAAGCTTTGAAGCCATTAAGAGTGCCAAAATAATGTGGCATGAAAAAAAATGGCAAACACTTCAACAAAGGTGAAGGACATCGCTGTTACAGATTGAACATTACGCTTTGGAGAAAGAAGTGTGTGGCAATAATAGGGAGCAGATAGTGACCTGAGTAACAGAAAATACTACTGCGTTACTCCCCACTCCCCCAAGTGTCAAGTAGTTCCAAGGGAAACGTGACCTGTGTTTCCTTGTTTTGGAGGAAAGGGGGGCACTCTTTGGAGACCGATAGAGTTTTTGTTTACATAACACAAAAGACCCCTGCTGGATCATGCCAAGGGCCTATCTAGCACAGCATCCTCTTCTCACAGTGCCAACCAGATGTCTATGGGATGCCCGCAAGTAGGACCTGAGCCCAACAGCATTCTGCTTACTTATGGTTCCCAGCAACTGGCATCCATTTAGAGGCATATAGCTTCTGACTATGAAGGGACATCATAGTTATTATGGCTGGCAGCCACTGGTAGACTTATCCTCCATGATCTTATTCTCTTTTAAAGCCATCTAAGCTGGTGGTATTTGCTTATTTACAAATTCACAGAGTAGGCATGGAGGGAAATAGTCCCACCAGGCAGCAGTTCTACTACCGCACACCAAGTTCCCCAGATACAAAGAGCTTGTAGTCTGATAATTAGCCTCTTGCAACTCTATGCTTTGTTAACATTTGTCTATGTCTTTTCAATAAAAGATGAAACTATGTGGTTGCATAACAAGTTTATGCTGAAAAGGTATCTCACTAAGCAAAATTATTGGACATCATTAAAATCAGCAAAGGCTTGATAATGGACCTAAAGGACCTCAGTTAAAACCACGTGAGCTGCATATTGATGGCAGCGGAAAACCCTAGGTGCAATTAGAAATGTCTGAACCACTTGACAACACTAGAAATTGCCCTGCTTTCTCATCCAGATTGCCTAAATAATGGCTTGTAAAAGCCATATGGTCTGAGTTTAGAGCAACCAGCTTAGATCACATGTTGAGCTTCTCAGGTAGACTGAGAGAAAACAATGGGTCTGATTACCTAGTCCCTCCCAAGGTGAGCGAAGCCTAGCAGGACAACTTACTCTATGCTCTTAAACTCTTCATGCATTAATTAGACTTAAACATGTTGGTTATATGAGGCTGGTTTTCCCACATATTCATGAAAGACTTTCCCCCCAAAATGAAGAAAAAACAGGAATAGACTGCTTGTATTTGCCAAGCCATAGTTAGTGCAAGACTCTGTTTGTAACACCTCTTTGCAAATATGCATGTTGGGATAAAAAAGAAAGGAATGAAGTGATTTCGCACAATCTTAAAATAAAATTAAACTGGTAGACAAGCTGTGTTAATCACACTGGAGCTCATTTCATTGCTGGTGCCCTCTTTGAAACTCTTTTCAGTCGCACCATCTAATACTGACGAGGCGTGAAGTGAAGTTGCTTCCTATATGCTGCTCTTTCGTCACAACTGATCTAATATTATCTTTGATTAGACACCTCCTTGTGACCATGATTAACCTCTTCCAAGCTAAAGCTTTCTCTCTTAAGACGAGATGCTGATATAATTGAGGCACACATGGATGAAATTTGATACCTCCCCATTACAAATCCGCTGTTCCCCTACTTTCCTCAACAAAGCCTGTGAATATGTGAAAGAGAGAGGGTGCAGGGGAAAGGCTGCTGGGCTTTTGCTTCACAAGAGCAAGGCTTCAGATCACAAATGACCTGAAGTCTCTCCAGAGATGGGATCTAGTTTGAAGCAGGCTCCCTGTGTGAGCTTCCTAACAACTCTGCTGGCTGCTTCATACCTCTGGCACTGCCTTGAGCATTGTTTTAACTAAGGAAAGGTGCCATGCAAATAAAATTATGTATGTATGTATGTATGTATGTATGTATGTATGTATGTATGTATGTAATAACAGCAGTAGCAACAACCAACACAGAAACTCCCAAAAGTTTTATCAGAAGGGTGTTAGAAACTCATCTGCAACCATTTGCACATCATTAGGATGTATGGTTTTGACTTCCTGGCATTTCTTTTGAGAATGCAAGCAAGGAAATATAACACTGAAAGCAACACTCAGTCTTCAGAAAGTAAACTGTATGTAAATAATTACAATAAATAAATAAATTGTTATATATAAATTGGACATATAATGATCCCATATAATGCAGTGACTTCTTGCAGTTACAGGGTGTGTGTGGGGGGGCACAATGTGCAGGACTTCCTCTTTGAAGTCCTCTTCCTCTTCAATATGCCATCCATTTGGGGGGGGAGGGGGTTATTGTATATTGTCCTTCCTGCAGATGTATCCCAGGGCATTCGCACCTTGCAAGGTCACAGTTCTGAAACCCAGTGCTATTTTTCTAGGAAAAAGAGGTGCCGGAACTCCCCATAAACACCTTCCCTGTTTTCTTAGAATGGCAGTGGCACCCACCTGAGAGGTGCTGGAACTGAGTTTCAGTGAGTTTTGTCTGAAAAAAAAGCCCTGCCCAAACCCATTCACAATGAAGAATGGATGGCTCAGTTACAGTGCTGAAAATAGAGCTTCCTTCCCCATTGGATAAGAAAAGTTAATTCAAGGTGCCCACCCCACCCCACCCCACCCCAAAAAAACTTCACCAGGCACTGAAGAACATCAATTTAGGCACCAGACAAACTTCCCTGCAGAGGAAATCCCATAGTTTGCATGGATATTGGATAGCTCTTCACACGTAAAGGAGCACCTCATGAGTTCTTTGGTTTTGTAGGGGGAGGCAGAGGTCATTAGCACCACGATAGCTTAGATGCGTAGGTATTTTTCCAGCCAGGCTAGTGAAAGAGTAAAGTGATGTGTTTCTGCCACATACTTTCCGCGTCAAAACAGCCCCTCTCAGATCACCTATGTCTTGTACAGAGTCACGCTCTAAAATAGCTAAAAGTACTTCTGAAATCCCACACCATAAAACCATGGAGAGAAAAGGAAGCATGATTCAGTGTTCTTAAGCCAAAGAATACTTGCAGATTGCACTTTTTCAAGTTGTTGTTATGGATGCTCATAAATTGAAGGCTGCAGGTAAAAATAGACACTTGTTTCAGCCCCAAAATTCTATTCGGTTGAGAAAGCAAACTGAAGTCTAAGGGCATGGCTCCAGGGGCCTTGAATGGCACCACATAGATAGACTGTACTTTCTCAGTTGATTAATGTAACTCACTGTCACTAATAAAACAGCAACAACACTGGAAGATAACAGCGTGGGAATCTCAGATCAGATCAAAGGAACATTGTGAATCCATCCAGCTCATAAGATGCCCATTCGAATTTTTTTGCAGTGAAATAGCCTTTTCTTTCAGCTATTGAGAGCAACAATGCCATAAAACAAGGAAGCTCTGCTGAGGCCCACCTGTCTCCACCTGAACATTAATTTACTGATATGCAAAGTGTAATCAAGTTATAAGAATAGCATATACATGGTCATTTCACTGCATTGTGTCATTGGCTTCTCTTCCATCTTACCATGTGCTGAATTCAATGCCATTTAGTTTCTGATGACTGCTTCCTGAGTTGGTGGGGAGAGTGGGATCTCCCACATTCTCAGTTACTTTGACATCCCAGCAGAGCCTTGCAGAGCCAGGCAGAGGCCCGGGCCAGGTAGATAATGTGGCCCTTTTTAAATTTTATTTCAAGGCTTGAACTGTATCTGCATATAAAGACAAAATGGAAAATATAGATATACAATAGTGCTTTTTTAAAAATACATAGTGAATATTGTGAATATGCTGACCGAGGCCCCCTTTGAAATCGGAGGCCCGGGCCAAGTGGCCATATTACCCCACCCCCCATTTGGGCCTGCATCCCAGAAGCTCTCTTTGGATGCAGAAATGTCCATGTCTGAATCCTGGCAATGACAATCATTAGTGGGGGAAACCGTTATGAATCATATGAATAACTTGAAAAGGGTGTTTAAATGATTAGTAAAGCAACAGACTTTGCCACTGATGGAAGCTTCAAAGCCGGGGTGTTTGTGCATGTGGATTAAACCCCATAAAAATTCAACAGCACAGTCCTAGCATTAGTAGATTACTACTGCAGTAGTTTTGAAGCTGAAATTCTTGCAATGCTGGAAGTGCATCCTAATGTCTCTCTAGGCATGAGTTCTTGGGATAAGGAGGGTAGAATGCTGTGCCCAACAGAAGGCAAACCAATAATTCCTGGAGTTAAATGGCACGATCACTCTTCAGAGGCAAGCAGAGAAGTGATTTTGTCTGACGTTTGTTACTTAGTGTTATCATAGACAGCAGTTAGGGAGCATGACAACAGCGGGTTTCCAAAGTGGGCTTGACTGAGAAGACCACAGAGAATCATTATTTGCCATTTGCTAGCTAATTAACCAATGTATGCATGCAAGCCGGAAAAATACGTGCTCTTGAACAATTTTGATGTGGAAGAGTTTGGTTTTTAAAAAATAAATAAATGGCATGAATTCCGCTAAAAAAAAACAAACCAACGCCCAAATGTTTACATATTTGGGTGGTTCAGAAAGGGAAATCAATTTCTTGTTGAAGGTCTCAAATGCAGTATGATCTTATAGTCTCAGACCACCCAGAGTGTGATGTTACAAACATACATAGAGACAGAAGTGTAATTTACAAGAACGTATCAAGCTATCAATCTGGACAGATGTGAATTGATATACTTAAATAAGTGTTTCTTATTGATCTACAAAGTGTCTGTACCTTTTGAGCTGGCATCAACAGTGTATGCTATGAATGGATCCAGAGCAATGCATACCTGGAGAAAGCAAAGCAAAGCGCTTTGTTTGTTTGTTTGTTTTAAAAAAATATTGATTGCCTAGATAAAAGGTCATTTTGGAAGATTTATTTCAAGATTTTCTCCTTTCACCACATTCCACCAAGGCAATTTATATATATAGGGTTGATATTTGGAGGAAGAAGTGTGGGGGATAAGCAGGCCAACGTAATATAGAAGAATAAATATCAGAGTGGATAAGTTTATATATATATATATATATATATATATATATATATATATATATATAGTTATGTATTGGGTTTAACACGTTATGATTCTAACCAATCGCAGAGCGTAGGTGGACGAAAGTTCCAATGGCAAGGTCTATCAACTGTCAACTGCCAACTGGCAGTTCGGGTTGGCTTTCAGAGTGTGTTCTTGTTTTAATATGGAGTGAGCTGTGGAATAAACGAAGTTACATTGGGCTTCTGACTTTTCCTGAATATTTAATATATATATATATATATATATATAGAGAGAGAGAGAGAGAGAGAGAGAATGATTTCTTAGTTTTCAAACGTATGCGCAATGTTTATTTTAATTAAATTTGTGTACCACCTTCCGTCTGAAGATCACAGGGTGGTTCACAACATACATATACAAAATGAAAATGCAAAATACACAATAATAACAATTAAAAAAACCGTTCCCCCTCCTGCAAACACAAAGGCTTTTTTCACGGGTCTGCTCCGCAAAAAGAAAGAACAATGTGAGCTCAACACTGGAGCACTGAGCTGAACTTTGTGGGTACAGGTGTCAGAAGGGAACATGGGACAAATTCTGATTTTGGCTGTTCAAATTGCCTATGAAAGAGGAAGCTGCATTATAGCAATGAACTGCAGCTATTCCGCTCAGTGGACAGGGGCCCAGGCTCAATTTGTATTTGTTGTATAACTAGCTTTACCTTTACTTGATAAATATAAGATCACCCTCCTGCTTTCAAAAACTGAAGTGGCAGCTATGCTACTGTTCACATGAGCATATGAAGTTGCCTTATACCAAATCAGACCATTGGTCAATTTAGCTCAGTACTGTCTCTGCACTGACTGGTGGCTGTTTCTGGCCTGAGACTATGCAAGCCTTGTTAGCAGAGTAGCTAGATTGCAGCCAGGAAGCCAAACAATGTGCAAGACAGACTCTTTTCTTGAAATTATAACAATGTCCAAACACTTGGCAAAATGTTCGCATGTTCTTACTTGCAGAATATATAGCTAAAGAAAAATATGTGCAAAGTATTTACATTCACATGCTTATCCAAGTATGTGTTTATTTTGTCTTAATTGAAGACTGTTTGAATGTTTAAGGAAGAAGCTGCAAACACGCTGGTCAAAACGTTTTCCTCTCTAAGGCTCATCTTCCTTCCACCATTCAACCAACTGCAGTGAGTAAGCTAAGTTTGTTGAGGGAAGAAAACATCTGAGGAGCTGTCACAGGCTGTACCACTTGACTTTTGGCCCCACTGTTTACAACGGTTGTCAATATTTCAACGCGGAACATATGTACCTAACTCAATATGCATTTGCTACATCTGAACAGGCACTGGTCCATCAAACCTTATGCCACAATACATCTGTTATTCTTTAAGGTGTCATGTTGTTCTTCTAGGGAAGCTTTGGTTCCTGCCGAGCTCCGAGAGCCCAGCTAGACATTTTAGAAAACACTTTGTTGCAGATTTCAAAAAAGTGCCACCATCAGGTTAAGAGGAGACGAAGCCACCAGGAAAAAAAACTTATATACAAGCACAATTATTTCTCCTTTTTTTCCTCTGCCAGAGAATAACAGCACAAAGAACATAGTCAATTTATAGCTTCCTCACTGAAAGCATGCAGCACTTTTTTTAGCACAGCGGTGAATATTTTGCTTTATTTGCTCAGCCTTCTCTGTACCTTGACTTATGGCAGATCATTAAGTGCATGGCTGACGAAAACTTCCATGAGGAACCTTGAGCTCCTTCCTTCTGTCTAGCTGCAAGAAGAGAGAGATGCCCTGAATAATGCATCGCTCTATGCCTGAGGAAAAGCAAACACAAAGAGCAACATGAAGCTTTACAGACCACGTTTGATTACAATGTTCTCCTCCTACCACCGGTTTCCTCCCTGGCATTTCTGAGTCTTTGTGCTCCCAAACTACAACAGGAGGAGATGAAGTTGGCAAAGCAGGAACAAGTGTTAACGCGGGGGGGGGGGGGGTTAAGGGAGACAGCACTGAGAGTTTGCCTACATTTTGCCTTGGCTTGGGCCATAGGCTGTGTACAGCCGCCTGCTGAAGACAGGGATTCCTCAAAGAAACCACTAAGAGCACAGTCTTAACCCTGCACCCATATGTTGATAGTTGTCCTTGCTTCTCTGCTAGACTTTATTAGCAGAGAGGAGCATGGCTGGTGGATACAGATCCTGCCACAGCAGACACCCCAGGTATTCCTGAGATGGCAGTAAGCTTCAGCTGCTGGTTTCTTCTGCAGCATTCATAAGTGGGAAACTCTGAAACAGGGTGCTTGGGGAGCAGGGAGTCAGCAGCTTAGGATCCCCCAGATCTAGTCTGCTTGTTTCATAGATTCATAGATTCATAGAATTGTAGGATTGCAAGGGTCCCAAGGGTCATGTAGTCCAACCCCCAGCAATGTAAGAATCACAGCGAAAGAATCCCTAATTCATCTAAGTCCATATTATCAGTACTTCTCCAGGATTTCCGGTAGCAGAAATTGGTCCACCCCTTAATAATTCTCTTTGGACCTTTTCCAACAACCAGAACTCTGCACATTATTCCATGTGTGATAGACTCTCTATCCTTGGAGGTTGTATGTCCACCTGTCATATATGATCTAGAACTCAGCTAAAGGTAAAAGTAAAGGGACCCCTGACTATTAGGTCTAGTTGTGGACGACTCTGGGGTTGTGGCACTCATCTCACTTTATTGGCCGAGAGAGTTGGCATACAGCTTCTGGGTCATGTGGCCAGCATGACTAAGAGAACTCAGCTACACAGCTGCAAATAAAACGTTTTCAGTGTGTTTTAAGTGCAATATACAATGTGACACTGGATGGTGATGGTGAGCCTTATGGAAAATTCAATGTATTCTTTTAAAACTTTTTTTTTAAAGCATTTTTCAGAACAGTTTTTATATGTGTGTAGGTTCCACCCTAGCTGAGATTCCTGCATTATAGGGGGTTGGACTGGATGACCCTAAGAGTCTCTTCCAACTCTGCAAAACTAAAATTATATTATTTGTATGGTGTTAAGATATTCCCTTTCAACTGGATATGATGCCTGTGCATTTTTAAATCCTTGACTAAGACTGCAATCCTAACCCCACTTACTTGGGATTTCAATAGGACTTCTGAGCAGACATGATTAGGCTTTGCTGAAAGTCCATATGCATTTATTTACATACGCACTGCAGTGTGGAGAAATAGTGAATTACTGCTCAGTTTTCCTTGCAGTTTTTGATAGTGGTAGATTAAATCTTCCTTCATATATACATGCCAACACACTTAATTCCTATCACACTCTGGGGTGCTAATGCTGTTCTACAATTTAGCACTTCTTGTCAACATGGTATGTCTCCAGGAGTTTTGCAAATATAAAAAAAATCAGCAGTGTTATTTTGATCTCTTGCACATACATACATTAGTCCATTTATTTCCCTTTAAATAATTTTAGTATCTCACTGGAGAGGGGGGAGGGACACCTCAAGCTTCCTCTATAAATTATTTAGCAATCCTCACAGAAATAAATTAAACCCACAGGGTAAACATTCTTGGGTGAATTTTGCTGTGTTGTACAGACATGAAATAATAATGCTTAGCGTTTAAGTACATTTACATCTTCAAAGCATAATGCAAATATTCACTATTAAGCCTTCCCACAGTCTTCTGTATAAGGGTCTATATATGTGTTTGTGTATTTAGAAAAAGGAAAGGAAAGTGTGAGAAATGATGCTGTTTTCTAAACCAGAGGAAAGAAACTCAGACTCCAAAATACACAGATAGATTCCCTATAAGCACTACCCATCTCCTCTACATTCATGAATTTTCAAAGGGAAGCAGGATTGTGCCCACTAGGCATGCTTCCCACATGCCCATGGGCTGTGTTCCCAGCATGCCCATGGGCTGTGTTCCCAGCAGCCATGCATTGAGCATTAGTGAGAAAGGTGCCTCTTCATGTACAGCTGAAATTTCCTGCAGGGGAATGGGAGCCCTGGGACACTTAGGATTCTTGACCAGGAGGAAGTATACCTGCGTGTACAGGTGTATGAGAGCAAGCCTCTTTCTCACTACAAGTAATATGTGGCTGCTGGGAGGCATGCTGAATAGGCATGCTTGCCTAATGCCAAGGGGCAGGTGCTGCCACACTGATTTCTTGCAGGTGCAGAATGGGTATTATTTAGCACCTGTTAACAGGGCCCGTTCAGCATTCTGGTTCGAAGACCAAGTCAGTCCCACATATGTTGAGTTCTTAATCTCTCATTGCACTCTAAAATAGGACTGGGCTTTTCTGGCTCTTGAACCTTGCTCCAGATTGCCTCTGTACTGGAACCAGTCCTGAAATCTGCAAATTGAAGCAGAACAACACAATATATCAGCAGCTTGACTATATTGCAACCCCTGCCAGCTTACTAGCAGGTAGAGATTGCACTCTCTCCCCCACCCCTTTTCTTTGTCTTTGATTTTACAGATCCGTAGTAAATCAACAATACAGCACATAAATGAAATGTTCAAAAAATCAGCATGAGAGAAAGTGACAGAGTCTTTCTTACTTCTGTTTAACAGTTAAGATGTTATGTCTCCCACCTGCTGCCTTGAACTGTATCACACCATGATGATCTGTGTTTCCACAGGATAGCACCCTGTGTTAGTTTTCTCTGTTTAGAAACGTAATTAAGTCTTACAAAGGTACAGTGGTACCTCGGGTTAAGAACTTAATTCATTCTGGAAGTCCGTTCTTAACCTGAAACTGTCCTTAACCTGAGGTATCACTTTAGCTAATGGGGCCTTCCGCTGCTGCTGCTGCTGCGCCGCCGACACACGGTTTCTGTTCTCATCCTGAATCAAAGCTCTTAACCCGAGGTACTATTTCTGGGTTAGCGGAGTCTGTAACCTGAAGAGTCTGTTACCTGAAGTGTCTGTAACCCGAGGTACCACTGTACTTTAGCTTCCTTTTCTTGTCCTTTAGCCTTTCTTTACTGGAATTGAAAGTTTCTGTAGGGACTGTATGCTCCAGGTTTGTTACTACCACAACTCTCTGAAAGCAGAAGGTTTCCATTTGTATGAGTCTCCTAATAACAAAAAAAGATTAGCAAGTCTTTCTATGTTAAAATCCTCACTGTCCCCCTCATCAATGAATAGAAGTGCTCATTTGGGATGTTTTCTTATCATTTGTGATGTTGTAGCACTTATTAAACACTGAACCCCAACATGCTTCTACCACTTCCACCACATGTGGAAGTAAGTGCCAAGTAGTTCACAGCCTTTCCAACAATGAACGCTACTCTTTTTAAAGATGAGACTCAGTTTCTGGGGATTTAGGTGCCACCAGGACAAAATGTTCTGAGTTTTCCTTTATTTTGGTTCCTATTGAACTGAGAGATTGGATTGTTAACAGGTCCTTTTGACCATTTTGCTATGCTCTTTTTGATCTTGCCAAACAGAGACCCTTATTCAAAAGATACAAGAAACATCAGCAGGTAAAAGCATTTATCTGGATGGGGCTGCTAAACAAGAGAGGTGCTGGAGCATTAGTTGTTGTTGTTTCAATCTACTCGAGCTACTCAGAAAAAGAAGAATACAGTATATATCATTTTACTTTAACTATATTGGGTTGTAACTATCGTTGCATTCACACAACAGTTTATTCCATTTCCCCATCCTTCCCCCAGCTGTTAATTTGCATATCATATGTGAGCTTTAAAAGCCACTTCCAGAAATATAGCAGAATATAGCGCACGTTTAGTGCTCATTTCCATGCCATTTGCTTCTGGGGGGGGGGGGTGTCCATTTGCAAATAACAGACAAATGACCATTAAATGTGTGCTACATTCCACTATATTTCCAGAAGTGGCCTTTACATTGAGTGAAAGCTCAAATACAATGCGGAAATTAACAGAGAAATGTCAGGGAAATGGAATAAACTGTGTTCATTGAAATTAATGACTCCAAGTTAGTCATGCCCATTAATTTCAACAGGTCTACTCTGAGTAGGATTAACATTGAAAGCAACCCATTGTTCGAAACTTTGGTATTCTGTGGTTACTGAAGCTTTCAGAAAATTCAATGCATTTTACAAGAAAGCCATTACTGACAGAGTGGACCAAACATATCAAGGACTGAGATGAGAAAAAAGCACTGATTTTCCATGCTCTTCTCCCAATGCTCAGTATCAGAATGCCAGGCCAAAGTAATAGCTAAAATATTAATCCGTTGTGACTGGTGCTAATCCATCTCAGGAAGACAAAAAGATGTCCGTCTGAATAAACATGGGCTTTTCCTGAAGTCAAACAACTGACTTACATGATGGCTGAAAAGATGGAATTTATGTCATCGTGAAACGACTAACCCAGCTGCCAAAGACAACATTGCTGCCTCTGTTTTATTTCTCTTCAGACTGTTTCAGAAGAGGCTTGATGAATTGTAGGGTAGTGCAAAATGATGAAGTTGTACCTACTGGATTTGATAAATCAGGTCTTTGGGGAAGGCAACACTATTAAGGAAATGTGTGTTGAAACACAAAGCGCCACAAGAGAGCCTCAGACTGTGAATAACTTTCAGTGCCAAAGTCAACTATCTTGCTCAATATTTGGCACTGCAATTTAATTTTCAAACAAGGAGCCTGATAATCTTTATTAAGTTAGTGTCCCTAAAGCCATCCAATATTACACATTGACTACTATGTCATTGGCAACAGTACCTGGAGATACCAAAGATGATTCACTGTAGTAGACAGGTTTCTATAAGATAAAAAGCAACTGAGGCAGTAAAGTTTGCTACTAAAATGAACTTTTGCAGAACTTCAGTCTTTGGGCTACAAGAACCATCATGTTTTTATTCTCATCTGCTACATAGGATGCATGTAACCAAAACAACAAAGTAACCACAGAAGGGCGACTGTTTCACCACATTCAAAGCTGGCTTTGCCAGTAGGCAGACTGAAGCGGCTGCCTCAGGTTGCAAAAGCCCAAAGGTGGCAGCCTTGCAGGCACCCTGCCACCTCCACAGAAGCAGCACTGATATCGGTGCCAATTTCAGCTGAAATCGGGTCCGAAATTGTGCGAGATCTTGCAGTGTGTGCAATTAAAGCGTCAATGAAAGATGGGCACCCACCTTCTGCTTATAAGCTTCCAAGGAAGAATAGTTCATCACCTTCCAAGGTAGTTTAACCCACTGTCAAAGAAGCTCTTACCACCAGAAAATTATTCCCAATATTTAGTCAGGATTTCCTTTCTTGTAACTTGAACTCAATGGTTCTGGTCCTGGGCTCCATAGCAGAAGAAAACAAGTTTGCTCCATCGTTGTTGTTCAGTCGTTCAGTCGTGTCCGACTCTTCGTGACCGTATGGACCAGAGCACGCCAGGCACACCTATCTTTCACTGCCTCCCGCAGTTTGGCCAAACTCATGACAGTCACTTCGAGAACACTGTGCAACCATCTCATCCTCTGTCATCCCCTTCTCCTTGTGCCCTCCATCTTTCCCAACATCAGGGTCTTTTCCAGGGAGTCTTCTCTTCTCATGAGGTGGCCAAAGTACTGGAGCCTCAACTTCAGGATCTGTCCTTCCAGTGAGCACTCAGAGCTGATTTCTTTAAGGATGGATATGTTTGATCTTTTTTTGCTCCATCAATGCAATCTTAAACAGGTCTTCCATGTGACAATCCTTCAGTTATTTGAAGATGGCTATCGTATCTCCTCTCAGTTTCCTCTCCGCCAGGCTAAACATACCCAGCTCCCTTATAATAATATGAACTTGGTTTCTGATGGATGTGCAGGATGTAAACTTACCACAAGGAAACATCCACTACATCAGAAACTAATAGACAACTAGGCCTTTAGGGGTTCTAACTTGCCATGATTTGGAGGGCAAAAAAATGTAGTATTTTGAAAATGGAAATTCACTGTTCAAATTGCATCTTCCAGCTGCAGCAGATCCCACAACACGTTTTATTTTTTGATTTCACCTATTTATATACACCACTTAATCATCCAAGTTTATAAGCAGTGTATATAAAAATTACAAAAAAGCATATAATGGATAAAAACAACTAAAATTAGTCCTAAAGACAGAAGCATAATTCACTTATATGACAGATTCTCTAGACTTAGGTCAGCACGATAGCCTTCAGCTGAAACTCCCACACTCAATCTAATACTCTCTCTCTCTCTCTCTCTCTATATATATATATATGTGTGTGTGTGTGTGTGTATATATATATATATATAATTTTATAAAAACAACAATCAATACAAACAAACCAATACAAAACAATACAACCATAAAAAAGAAAAACAAAACTACAATAAAAACAAAAAGCTTATACTATCCTTAACATCTATCCTTTACATTGTATCCTGACTTCCTCCTGTCTCCACTTCCTGCGTTCCTTGTGAATCATCTTTAGTAATTTTTTACCATCTTAAAATATCTTACTTTACTATAAAGAATCATTAAACTTATTTAATATCTTAACTCATACCTTCACAATTCCTACATCATAACCAAACTCTAAATCTACAGTCTGACTTTTCTTCCAAATTATATCTAATTTTCTATCATGCAATAGTTTTTTAAGTATAATTTAAATTTCTTCCACTCTTCTTGCGCCACGTCGTCCCTCCGGTCACGAAGTTTCCCGGTCATCTCAGCGAGCTCCATATAGTCCATCATTTTCATTTGCCATTCTTCAATCATTGGTATTTCTTCTGTCTTCCAGTTTTTAGCTAACAAAATTCTAGCTGCTGTTGTGACATATAAAAAACATATAATGGATAAAAACAACTAAAATTAGTCCTAAAGACAGAAGCATAATTCCCCTATATGACGGATTCTCTAGACTTAGATCAGCCCGATAGCCTTCAGCTGAAACTCCCATACTCAATCTAATACTCTAGCAGTGTCTTAAATAAATTGTTTATGACTATTTTACTTTCTGCAAAAAAGTAACAGTAAAGATAGATAGATAGATAGATAGATAGATAGATAGATGATAGATAGATAGATATATGCATCTTTGTGTAATTTGTATTGCAATTTATATCAAAGTGCATGTCGTGGAGCACAGAGCCAAACAAAGGCCACTGGTGTGTGCATTGGCCTTGTTTTTTATTATTATTATTATTATTATTATTATTATTATTATTATTATTTAGTTCAGTCATACTTAATTCCTAATATTCTGTTTTCCAGTCACTTAGAAAAACCAGTTGGACATAAAGAAAATTTTTCTCCATATATTGGCTTCACAGTATTTCATTCTGTGTTGTGCCATCTAGTGGCTAATCATGTTCATTACCTCTACTTTGATTTCCCTCACCCCTAAAAATAGTACGAAGGATCTTTTAGTGGTAAAATCAGGCACAGCTAGCTGAGAGCAGCTTCACAAAATACTTCAGGAGACCTTTCATGCCACTATTTGGGACATGCCTTAGGAGGAGCGTCATCTTGTTGACTTTGAATTATAGGGCTGCCATACGTCTTGCTTTTCCCAGACACATCTGGTAATCGGGCTGCAGAAATGGCGTCTGGGCGGATTTTTGTGGAAGCGGCAAAATGTCTGGGGAAACCCAGATGTATGGTAAGTAGGGTGTTTTCGTTTTTCGTTTTTTAAATGCTTTAAAAATCAAAGAAACACCCACACACACACACACGCACACACACCCAACGCTGCCCAAAGCTCAACAACTTTGTCTGGATTTTCACTTTTGGAAATATGGCAACCCTAGAATTCAAGACATATACATCCCTGGAGTCTAGTTCTCACAAGGTAGGTGTTCCCGATCAAGAAACAGAGCAGAGCAGGACGCTCCTTGGGGAACAACTATATTGTTTCTAACAAGGCTATCATTAACATGGAAGACAGGGTTGGGAAGAAAAGGGTGGGGCTTAAAATCCCACTTAAATCCACAGGCATGTGTTACACAGAACCTGGAGCCCAACGAAAGCTCCTTGTACCATGCACCCTTACTCGTTAAAAATCATTCTTTTAAGCCCTCCATAACAATTAGGGAAAACTTTTCCATCACAAGATTTCCCCAGCAACCAGGCACACGGCAATGGAACAATGGAACAATGGACCTAGGAATGCCCCAATACCTGGACCTAGAGGATGTCCAGCCAACATGGCGCTGAGGTAAGACGTGCTTACCGGTGCTCTTCAGACTTCTTTTAATCTTCTTTTAATCTTTTATATTTTATCTTAACTGACCCAGTCAGTTTTTGAAGCATTTTATAATTGCTGCAGCTGCGTGCTATGGCAACTCTCTGAGAGATTTGGCCCTGCTCCAGACTGCTCCTTGTTTCTCTCTTATCAGCGGGCCGGCCTCGGCTGCTAAAAGAGATGAGAACGCCATTGTCTTAATTGGAGAGAGGAGAGAGGGCTTAAGAGGAAGACGCTGTGTGGTGTTTAAATCCTGGATAAGACATCGTTTGTGCCCAGGCTGCTGTCATAGAGGGCTGTGAGAGGCCAGTGGAGCCAGGACAATTGGCACCCTACCCCCTCGACATCTTGAGGCTGTCACATCTCAATACTTCCCTTGTGAGAAGCTTCAGCAAACTGGGTGCGAGGTGTCCACGAAAGACCGAAAGACTGACTGGACCTAGAGTTCAGACATTTGTTAATTGTGGTTTCCATGAGCTGAAGTGGCTGATTTAGATGTGGAGTAGCTAGTACTTTTAATACACAAAGGGCTTTGCCGATTTGCTCATTCTCACAACACTGCAACACAGCTTGCGAGCGTTACTGGTCAGCAGGTGGTAAACGGAGTCTGAAAGCCTCCATATATCACCCAAAGCTTTCATCGGGTGCCAATTTAAACTATGCCATAAATGTGTTTGCTGCATATTTACCAGCAAGCACTGTAAGTGCGCAGGAGACTGGGACATAGGATGGACACCAGGGAACTCCTTATTTATTCGTGCATTTATTTATTTGAATATTTAAACCCCACCCTCTGTCTGTAGGGTAGGTTACAAGCATAAGTACAAACCATCCAATATTAAAATCAGGTAAAAGCTGCCAGTGAAGAAGCTGAGGTAAGAACAGAAGAAGAGCTCTGCTGGATCAGGCCAAAGTCCTATCTAATCCTGCATCCTGTTGTCACAGTGGTCAAGCAGATGTCTACAGGAAACTGGAGAGCAGGATCTGAAAACAAAGGTATTCTTCCCAAGTTGTGGTTGGGAAGTAGTAAAGTAGTATCCAGAGCCATAGAGACTCCAACAGTAGATGTAGAACATAGCCCATTGCGGGAAGTAGCCATGGATGGTCCATGAATTTCTCTAATTCTCCTTTAAAGCCATCCAAGGTGGTAACCATCACTGCCTCTTGTGGCATCTGTTATGTACTGAGTTGAATAGGATCCAAACTGCAGCAGTCTGGTTGGTCCTAGAACAATAGGATTGAGATTGCAGCAGTCTGACTGGTCCCAGAACAATAGGATTGAGATTGCAGCAGTCTGATTGGACCCAGAACAATAGGATTGAGATTGCAGCAGTCTGATTGGTCTGCAGGAGCCACCCAATCCAGCTCCAGGTGGAAGTGAATCCACACTCTGATTGGCATACAGGAGTATCCCGGAATTAGCCAATCACGTGGGGCCCATTGTGTAAATAGTGTATATAAAGCAAACGTTTTGGGGGAACTACATTCCTCACTACTATGAGCTGAATAAAGAGCATGAAAGTCACACTGGACTCCGAGTATCTTTCAGCATCCATATTCCATAGTTTAACTATGCAGCGTGCGAAGAAGTACCTTCTTTCATCTGTCCTGAATCATCCAATGTTCAGCTTCCTTAGCTGTCCCCAAGTTCTGGTGTTATGAGGCAGGAAAACATTTTTTTTCTACCCTGGCACAGGTCTACTGTTTTTAACATCTTCTTCTTTGGCAATCACTCGTAGCTGAGTAAGATTGTCTTCCATAAACACGGGTTTAACAGTGAGTCCGTGGCTGTGGAGGTCAATTCTAAATCCACACGGCCTTCCACAGTGGGGACATAGGCTTTCAGATGGGAGTTGATCACAGTGAGGGTTTGCCAAAACATGCCTTCCTCTTAGCATGTTTCTCCCTTTTGTCCTGAATTCGAACGTCTTCAAAGCCCATGACACCTTTGGTAAGGGCTGTTCTCCAATTGGAATGCTCGCAAACCAGTGTTTCCCAGTTGTCTGTGTTTATACTACAGTACATTCTTCTTAGATTTTCCTTGAGACAGTCTTTAAACCTCTTTTGTTGACTACCAGCATTAAGCTTTCCATTTTAAAGTTCAGAATAGCTCTTGATTCACACCATGACACAGGAATCACTAATATATATCCAATATCTGCTGATAAATACAGTACCCACAACAAATGCAAGATTGCATCAACAGTTCCATAAGCAACTCTAATGTATATGTGCGTCAAATAAAACGCAGTGTGTAAACTGTGAACCAGCCCTGAGAATCCATTTGAACCCAGGAGCTTTCTGTTTATTATAAATATGGACTCTGCATGAAATAAATGAGCCTCAGGTTAAAGCTGTCATTTCACAAAAGGTTCAACAGACAAAGGAGAAGTGGTTAAATCCACAGGGTTAAATATTCAACAGTGGGAAAGCACAATCACATCTTCTCAATCTGTCGTGGGTTGTTGTGCACATTTACATTGCTGAGAATGAAAGCTGTGGCAGGGTTGGGGGGGGAATGGGATTAGAATTAGTATCATCTTGAAGTTCAAATTTGGGTTGGCTGTCAGGAAACAACCGTCTGAAAAAGCATAGCGACAGCTGCCCTTCTTGTCAGCGACAAGCTGCAGTGAAATCTCCTCCCTGCTTATCCGCCTTATGACAATGACCAGGCAGAAATTCAAGAGGGACTCTCAGAACAAAGTCCAGCTTTGTGGCACATGTCAAAAGGCCTGCATTAGCGTTCTGATCCTGGTGGCTCACTACATAAAAGGCAAAGTCTCCACAAGCCGCACAGTGGCTGCAATTTGAGACAAGCTGGCCTACAATGACGCCACCCCCACCCCCTCAGTTCCTCGCCTCTTTGAATTATGACTTTCTGCATTTATTTCCTCAATGGCAAAGCTGATAAAACGGAGGAATCTGAGGGGAAATGCCATCTGCTTCCCTGTTGCAGGAATCCTTTCACATTTCAGCAGCGTCCTAGGCGAGGCCAAAATTTGGCATCCTCCACCCTGCCTCTCACCTTCCGTTCTGTTCAATTCACCACATCATAGTTGCAATGCCCTACGGCACGCCCCCCGCCCCCCAAGCTAAGCGCCCAGTGGAGCAGAACTGGTCACACTGCCTTAAACCGGTCTCTGCCTGTTGGGACCTACAAAACTACTGGATTGGTGCTTTTTATATTATATATATAAATCTAATACACACACACACTCTCTCTCTCTCTCTCTCTCTCTCTCTCTCTCTCTCTCTCTCTTCCCTTTATAGAAAGAAATTGACAGAGTTGCATATTATCTAGCGTTCTGTTGCAAGAAATGATGGTCTTGTGGGCTGACATCCGGAAATTCAGAACAAGCTGTATCACAACAGCCTGAGCATTGTAGATGGTAAGCTCATGGCTGCATTGCTGCAATGTGCTCTTATGTAGGGCTGGCCTCAGGGCTGGACCAGAAACTCCAGGTGCTACAGAATGCAGCAGCCAGACTGCCGACAAAATGGGACGGAATTTTTAAAACGTCTGGCTGCCCATCTATTACCCAGCCAGGTTAAAGTTCCCTGTATTAATTTACAAGACTTGAACAACTTAGCTCCAGGGTATCTTGGGGACGACCTGTGCTCTTATATCCCAGCTTGATCACTGAGAGCATCTGTAGAAACATCACTGATTGTCCCCTGAGTTGGAGAGGTTTATTGTACAAACACGAAACCAAGCCTATCGTGTCACTGGACTTCCAATAAGAGATTCTGCCGGTGTCTTCCATATTAAAGTTTAAACGTTTGCAGGAAACTTCTTGATGCCAGCAGGCTTTTTCAGGCAATTAAGAAAAAACTTTGTTTCTGGTTTTTTTTTTTTTTTAGATATTTAGCTGGTGCTCTGTAATTTTAATTTTTTAATATGTTTTTTATGGTGCCTATATAGCAATTGTTAAACCACTTCGGTATCTGATACTTGAGATTGTGGTGCAAAGCATTTTTGGAAGTAAATAAACAGTGTTTGTTTCCTCCTTGCCATCCTCTCTTCAAATGCTTTTCCTGTTTCGCTGGAAGCCAAAGCATAAGGATTTCTGATTTTGGGGGTAGAAATGATGTGCCACAGGACAAACTCCCACCAATATTAGTTGGCCTTGCTATGAAGTAGTCACTGCTTCCAACTTTTAGGTATCTGTGTCCTTGAAAATTAGGGGGGAAGGAGCTATTGATGTCCAGAATCAACATTTCGGGTATGTTCCCAAGAATACCTGAATCTACCAAGTGAACATTATGGATATCTACTGAGTATATATCCTGAATGGGCAAATCTGTCAATTTCAATTTCTCTCATTTTCCCAATCTTGAGGTCAGTTCTCCACATTTCCACACCAGTTTGCAATAAATAAATAAATATCATGAAAATTTATCAGAATTATTATTATTATTATTATTATTTTCATTTCTATACCGCTTTATATTTTTAAGAAAAATCAAAAAGCGGTTTACAGCATATTAAAACATCAACAAAACAATCCAGAATCAAACATTTCTGAAGAAAGTCAAATATAAAGTATACAGTCAAAGCAACATAATTAACAGAAAACTAAAATATTATCTTAAATATTGTTTTTTTAAAAAAAAACACTACAAAGGAGGTAAACTACAGAAATTTGGTGAGAATATCTCTGAGTATACCCATGCTTGTGTGCAAATTTGTCGAATATGCACATTTCTGCAAAGCAATTTCCCCTAACATAATGCATTTCCCTGAAATAATACATATTATTTTCACTGACATATACTTTTTAATGGGCACTTCACCCAGTATATGCATTATTGTCACCAATTACTTGACAGGAAACAGAATTGCAAACTTTGGAGAAGCATGAATTTCAAAGGCTGGACGAGTTTCAGTCCATGTATTGTTTCAGAAAGTGTGAATTAGGCAGGTGTTTTTTTCTTGAAATGCAATCTCTAACTGCAACATCCCTTCCAAGCTGTTCCCTTGTCTCTACTTAGACAAGGAGAAATTCTGCTGCAGGGCTGGGTTAGAAACCCTGCCATTGCTGGTTGTGAAGGACAGTTCAAGCTTCAGGGCCCCCAAAATGTCCACCACTGCCTGTCCTGTTCCTCTTACACTAGCAATCTGCCGTTGTGTGCAATGGTAGATACTTTCCTTTCAGCACTATTGAAGTAAAAGTCAAGTGCCCATCTGATTGGCTTCTGTTTGTGTCTTGTGGCATACCCTCTGACATTTCTCTGCTGAAATTAGGGACATCCCATTCCATATTGATAATTTTACTATTTATACCTCCACACATCTTACTGGATTGCCCCAGCCACTCTGGGCAGCTTCCAACATATATAAAAACATAATAAAACATTAAACATTCCCTATACAGGATTGCCTTCAGATGGCTCAGGGGTTGGATAACTCCATACCCTCCAACATTTCTCCAATGAAAATAGGGACATCCTAAAAAGAAGTGGGACATTCTGGGATCAAATCAGAAACTGGGACAGTGTAACTAAATCAGGAATGTCTCTGGAAAATAGGGACACGGAGGGTCTGTTGTGGGAGGGCACCATCTTGTCCCTTGCCTCAGGCAGCAAAATGTATTGAGCCAGCCCTGGTCAACAGACAACAACAAACCAACCTAAGCTTACTAAGCTTATGTGGCTTACAAGCAGGTTAGTGCTTCTCTATCTATCTATATCTATCTATCATCTATCTATCTATCTATCTATCTATCTATCTCGAAGCTACTAACATGAGTTTGGCCAAACTGCGAGAGGCAGTGAAGGATAGGCGTGCCTGGCGTGCTATGGTCCATGGGGTCACGAAGAGTCGGACATGACTGAACGACTGAACAACAACAATCTATCTATCTCTATCTCTATCTCTATCTCTATCTCTATCTCTATCTCTATCTCTATCTATCTCTATCTCTATCTCTATCTCTATCTCCCTCTACCTCTACCTCTACCTCTACCTCTACCTCTACCTCTACATCTCCCCACAACCCATGTCATTGGTATTAACTTGTGACTTTGAGAAAGGATTTCTATTTCTAGTCTAGTTTGCAGCTGGCTCTTACTATGTGGTATGTTTTAAAAGTTAAAAAGGGAAGGAGGGAGGGAGACCTATTTCCTTCTAAAATATATCTCTTTATGATTGCATTTAACTGAAGGATGTGAGGGGAACAAACTTCTGCCTAGATCAGCTCATACTTAAAGACAGACCTCATTAGGTAGAAATACACTTTAACAAATTTCTGTAGTTGCACTTCTCTGGCCTCTAATATGATTTGGAGGTGTTCTTAGCTGCATTGAACAAAATATTAATAACAATTTATCTAAACTGCAAAGCTGTTAATAAAATCTGTTTGCTAACAATACGAAAGCACTGGGGCTGATTTCTCACCAACAATGAAAAGAAAATGCAATTCATTACAAAACTATATAGTTCTTTGGTACTTCACAGCAAGAAAATAAATATTTAAGGATGATCCGCTTTCTCCCATTCTACCTGTTATAAACCACCCTGGGATAAATATGGAGGCAGGCATATTAATGCAATAAACAAGCAACTATCTGTTAAATGGGAAACATTTAAATATCCAGTGAACAGTTGCCATTACAATTCACAGGTGAGAATTGTTGAAAGAATTTGTGGTGGCAAATCATCTGCAGCTCTTCCCATCTTAAATAGTAGTACTATTAACTGATGAAGCAAAAATTACAACATGAAAAACCAATGATCAAACATGGAGCTATTTGTCCTGGTTCTCAGGCTAACGTAAAACAGTGCCTTCCCCCAGGATCAACTATCTGAAAGACTGCAACCCTCAGGTGAGGCCATATAGCTGGTGCCACTGAGGGTTGCAGGTGTCGGCATCCGGGGGTCGAATGGCCAGCTGAAGAGCCCCCAGCTAGATCGTCTCCTTCCAGCCGCCACACTGCGAAGATCCCTCGACCTCTGTTGCGACATAAATCAGTCACCCAAGTCTGCTGAAATGGGCACACTTTACTTAGCAGAGCAAACTGCGCAACAAAAGAGGTTTGAGGTTTGTGAAGACATACTAGCAAACTACGGATTTATTATCATAAATCAGAAACAAAGAAACATGTCATCTCTCTCCTTCCGTAGAGAGTAAAGCAAAAGCAACAACAATGGAAGTTCCGCTTGAGCCAGCAAACAGTGCTGAAATGTAAACAGACATGTGACATGTAACAATCCCACGTCTGTAACTAAAGGTGGAATGGATAATTCCAACAGTAGCCTAGTATTTTCAGTAGTCATTCCCCATTTGTGGAATGCTCTCCCTCGTAATGTGCATCTATCTCCATGATTAATGGCTTTTAGGAGAAAGTATAAAACATTCCTGTTTGCCCAGGCATTTGACGTCTGAAAGCTACTGTTCTGGGCAACCCTGAAATCACTCGCATAATTTTCAAACTGTTTGTAACTGTTTATTTATTACATTTAGATATATCCACCTTTCCTCCAAGGAGCTCAATGTGGTGCATGTGGTTCTCCCTCTCTCTTCATTGTTATCCAAGGTTGGTTAGACTGAGAGACGGCAACTTGTCGAAGGCCATGCAGGGAACTTCATGGCAGGTAAAGTCTAGTCTAAGGTGACTATGGGTTGCAGCACTCATCTCACTTTCAGCCCAAGGGAGCCGGTGTTTGTCCACAGACGGCTTTCCAGGTCATGTGGCCAGCATGACTTAACACTTCTGGCACAAGAGAACACCGTGATGAGTGCCAGAATGCACGGAAACCACCACAGCGGTACCTATTTATCTACTTGCACTGGCATGCTTTCGAACTGCTAGGTTGGCAGGAGCTGGGACAGAACAACAGGAGCTCACCCAGTCGTGGGGATTCGAACTGCCGACCTTCCAAACGTCAGGCCCAAAGAGGCTTAGTGGTTTAGATCACAGTGCCGCCAACCCTGGTCTCCCAGGTCTTAGTCCAACGCTCTATCAACTACACCACAGGGGCTCTGTTTTCTAGAATGCTATGTTTTACACTGCTGATATGTTTGCTGTCCTGGGCCTCAGAATAACTACCACCACAGCAACACTTGTGTGTGGCAAAGTCGGGGGAGGGGGGAGATATATATAGATTTCAAAACTTATATTTTCATTTTTTCCTTACTGAGTCAGATTCCAATCAAGAAGTCTGCTTTCATATCAGAGCTGTGCTATATTCCTAATTATCTCGAAACATGCTGAAACCTCGGAGTGCCTAATGTTTGGCTTCTGCAAGCATATGTTCCTCATTGCTATTTTTGTGAGAGAAAAAGCATCAAGGTATTAAAAGCGCTGGCAGGCAACTTGCGGTAACACTTGCAGATGGAAACCTTCAACTAAGCAAGTACAAAATGTCTGTAGGTAGAAGAATGCTCACCTCCTGCCAACTGTCGTCATAGCCAGCCCAATAAACTTGTGCATTAGTATTCAGAGGTTAAGGCTGGGTACACACACCCATTTACTCTGCAACCAGCAAGCTCCCACTACTGGTTTGTAAAGCCACGTACGCATGGTGTTAGCCACAATCCATATCTATCCCATAGGTTCTTGAGAAATACTGTGTCATGAAAGCATGAGACATCCAGACACCCTCTCTCCACCCACTGATGTGGACAGACACCAGGCAACTTGGAAATGCACCTAACCTTCTTGATGTGCACTACGACTTACAAATGCATTCTGAAACGTTGCAGTGGGGAGCCTCACTGTGTTTTAAGCCAGTCATGTATAACACAACCTCAGCACGGACGAAAGCAACTCAGTTGCCTACAGCTGTGTTGCGAATTCTTGCCTGCAACTTCCCACTGGGCTGAGAACCAGAGACTTCTAGCAAGCAGTTGATGATCAATGCATCTAACGGCATGATTCTATCCATGTTTACTCAGATGTAAGTCCCACTGTGTTTAATGGGACTCACTTCCAGGTAAATGTGCACAGGATTGCAGCCTAAAAGTTATCAGCCCCAATTAACAGAAACTGGATAACCGTAACTGAACAAGTGCATCTCTTTGTCCCTGTCTAATTGCTGATAGGAAGCAAATTTTAAGCAACACACAAGTCTATCTCTTAACCATGCAGAACATCAGCACTTCAGTCGATTTTTGATATTTGTTCCCATTCTAAATTTTGATCCTTCCTGTCTGAAGCTTGTACTCTGATTAACTGGACTGTGTATTTCCTGTCTTTGTAGCATTTAGAAAAAGGAATACATTTGCCTCCAGCCCAAGTTTACTAAGGGTTCTACACTGTCATTGAATAATAGCTAACGTTACAGCCTTGGATATCTTGTTTTCCCCAACAAGGCATCTTCTGCGAGAGATGAAATCTATCTGATGACTTTTTTTGTTTCAGAGGATGCCATTAATCCACGGTAAATGGGCTTCGCTTGGCAGCCTCTTTGGTTTATCTCCAGGATGTGAAAGTATACCTTGTAAATGGTGACATTAGTAAAAACATCCAACTGTTGGGAACATTTTTGCGTCTTCTCTTCTGTATTTCCGTCTTGTGACTGCCAACAGATCTGCTTCCTTAAATGTTACGATCTGTGATCCTCCACCCCTGCCATCTCCTTATCACAGATACTGTTCTCCTTGGCTGCCTTTTAAATGGAAACCAGATGGAAATGGCTACTAAGATTCAAATGGAAAAGTGAAATGAATTATCATAAAAGGCTGGTTCTAAAATACAGACACACGACAAGCATTATAGCCAAGAAAAGAGGGGGGAAAGGGTATGCTGGCATGCATAATCTGAATGCAAATATGGAATAGATATCACCTTGCCGACAAAGGTCTGTATAGTTAAAGCTATGGTTTTCCCAGCAGTGATGTATGGAAGTGAGAGCTGGACCATAAAGAAGGCTGATCGCCAAAAAATTGATGCTTTTGAATTATGGTGCTGGAGGAGACTCTTGAGAGTCCCATGGACTGCAAGAAGATCAAACCTATCTATTCTTAAGGAAATCAGCCCTGAGTGCTCACTGGAAGCTGAGGCTCCAATACTTCGGCCACCAAATGAGAAGAGAAGACTCCCTAGAAAAGACCCTGGTGTTGAGAAAGATTGAGGGCACAAGGAGAAGAGAATGACACAGGATGAGATGGTTGGACAGTGTTCACGAAGCCAACAACATGAGTTTGACCAAACTGCAGGAGGCAGTGGAAGATAGGAGTGCCTGGCATGCTCTGGTCCATGGGGTCATGAAGAGTCAGACACGACTCAACAACAAAAAACAACAACAACAAAAGCTCACTGGTATCTTTTAAGTGTGGTGGGAATAGTATAGGAATGCATAATGAAACTTCAGTACTTCACACACACACACCTGCTGTGAATTTTTTATTGCCTGAAGTTAATTACATTCGGTTCTTATTCAGTGCAGAGATGTAGCCCTCAATCAACAGTAAACCTAGTGTGAAGACCCAATTGATCTACTTCTTTGCCACTGGCAAGTATAAAGTAATTTATCACCTAATTCACTGCTTTTTTCTGATGCTGTTGTTAACTATGCAGTCACTGAACACTGGTATCAATCCTTCTCAAATTTTAATCAGCTTGAATTCTAATTGGCATTAATTTTGTAGTACAGTTGTACCTCAGGTTACGTATGCTTCGGGTTGCGTACTTTTCGGGTTACGAACTCCTGTAACCCAGAAGTGTTTCCCGTCGCTCTCGCGATCCGCGCATGCGCAAAGCACGAGGTACCCGAGGTACCACTGTAATTAAATAGTCACCACTTACTGCAGGGATAGGGAACATGTGGCTGCCCAGGTATTGCTGGACTCTCACATCCCTGTCCCACACAATCAATCACATGATGGGGTGCACACACACCATTTGAATGGCAATGCCTATCAACTTTGAGGGGGACCCAGCCCCCACAAATATTTTATTGTGGGGGAGAAGAAGACCCCCTCAGCCCCTAGGAGTTGGCTCCAACTGTGTCTGCAGGACCACAAGTTTTCCCCATCGCTGATTTACCAGATACTAGGCTGTGCAAAAGCACCACAACATGAAAAATAAAGCCATTTGCCGCACAAGCAAAAGAGCCCTTGTTTTTCCCTGTGGATACTGTATGTATGCATGGGTTGAGGAGTTCAATTGTGCCAAGTGGGCCTGCCACCCACACGCCCAGTGGAAGCACGAAATGGACTCTCTGTGCATACAGCGGTGTTTCCATAGGCTTCTCCATGCAATTGGGAACACTTCTAATTGCAAATCACTTTAATCTCATCCCATCAAATATGGAAGGGGTTGGGGAACTCTGCAATAAAAACTGATAAAGGGGAATCAATCCTTGAGGAACTCTACAAGGAGGAAGCTATGAGCTTTGACTATTCTTCAGACTAAGAAAGATGTGAACTTTAAAAGGAGGGGTGATTGTGTAATGGTAATTGTGCTAACAAACAGCGCTCATTTAATACCTTTGCAAGGAAACAGTCAAACCATCCTTCACCTTAATATGATCTCGTCCTTGTTCTAAATCAATTTTGGCTGAAATGTAATAGCAATGCATTTGTTTATATAACTGCAGCGGATTGCAAAGGAGTTTGATGTGTGCTTCCTTCTTTTCTCTCTGAGCAGCAAAAAGTTTGGGATTAAAAGGCAACTCTTTACCAGAGGGAGACATACTGTTGGGGACTCACAACCATGTGGGGAGCTAGTCATCTGTAGCATGCAAACATGGCTCAAGAATTTTACCACTTCCCCAGTTTCCCATATTTCTGATAGAAAGTGGTTAGGTGATGGCGTTTACCTCAAGTCTTTTTGGTTTCAGCACCCCATCTTTGGAATGCTCTCCCCCAAGCTCTTTGCCTGGTACCTAGTTTGATTAATTTTAGGTGCAAGGCTAACAGAATTCAGTATGGATTAGTCCCTTGTAGGTGTACAATGGACATTGGCCTTATTTATTAAAGGTGTATATATTTTACGGTTATTTGTTTATATTGTGTGTTTCAATGCTGCTGTTGTTGTTTGTTGTCTAAGATCGCAGGTGGAGAACCCATGGCTCTCCAGATGTTGTTGGGATCATGGGGCCTGGGGCTGAAAGGAATCAGAGTCCAACAACACTTAGAGGGTGACAGCTTTACCATCGCTTTCTTAGAAGCTGCTTGTAGGCTGCCTTGATTGCTCTTTTAAAAAAACCTCTTAGCTGCTACTTGTCAAGCGAGGCAAACGCTTTCAGACTTTGATCAAGCATATGGATGTGCGGCATCTGCAAGTATCCCACAGGCTTGAGATAAAGAAGTTTAAAATCTGAGTGTAAAGACTCTGACTCCCTGCCATTCCTTGGAAGCTGACATCCTAGCCAAAGCTCCAAGAAAGGACCTCAGAGTGACCGGTTGCTGGAATTTTACCATTTGGATGAGATCATATATGCTTACTGCAAACAACACATGCCAATGTTAAAAGTCCTTGAAATGTTTTTGAATGAGCACATACCCTCCAACATTTCTCCAATGAAAGTAGGGATGTCCTATTCCATCATCATCATCATCATCATCATCATCATCATCACTATCGCACCCATCTGACTGGGTTGCCCCAGGCACTCTGGGCAGCTTCCAACAGATATAAGAACTCAATAAAACATCAAACTTTTTTTTAAAAGCTTCCCTATACAGAGCTGCCTTCAGATGTCTTCTAAAGGTTGCACAGTTACTTATCTCCTTGGCTTGGGGGAGTCGCCTAACTCTATACCCTCCAACATTTATCTGATGAAAACAGAGGTGTCCTAAGGAAAAGCAGGACATTCCAGGATCAAATCAGAAACCAAGATGGCTCCTGCAAATCTGGGACTGTCCCTGGAAAACAGGGACACTTGGAGGGTCTGTGAGCAGTGGATTAATATTAATTGAGTTATTTCCCACACCAGTTTCTGTCTTTTGTCCTTATGAATGTATGCTGTTATTGCTTCTGCACCTTTACTGGCAGTGTTGTTCTCCATACACTATATTGCAGGAGAAGAGAACCTTTTCTGATTGTGGGCCAGATCCCAACCACCTCCACCATCTGTCTACCTCACCGAGAATTGTCTCCCTCACAGAGACAATATTCCCAGGGTTCCTTGCGGGGGGGGGGAGAGGAAATGACTGTTAAAACACTTTGGAAACTAGTTAAGTGAGGGGAATGGGGTTTCTTAAAAACTAACAGCACCCTGAATAAGCCACTTCCCAGGATCCTTTTGGAGGAGCCATGACGGCTTAAGTTGGTATGCTACTGCTTTAAATAGATAGTGCAGGTAGGGCTAGAGTGAAAATTTGGGGAAACTGCATCAAAACACAGTATTTCAGAAGAAACTAGTGGATTGTGAGTAATTTTGGGAACAGGTGGATTGTGGGTAATTTCAAAATTTCAAACAGTTGTAACAATGTACTGCATATCCTTATCTTAGTTTTCTGCTAAAAACTACTCCCACCCTGGCTGCTATTTGGCTCCTGAGATGCTGCTTGCAGTTAGATGCTCTTCACAGTTGGGCATAATCCAAAGAAAACTGAATTATTTCTACCACTAGATGTCACCAAAGGCTAAGAAATATTTTAAAAGATGAACATAGTGTCATTATATCATTTGAAACAAGCAATGTTCTGGGAAAAGTGTCTTGATTTCATTGCATTATAACCAGTGCTCTTTTTCTGGGGGGACACAGGGGTACGCATACCCCTAAACATTTTGTGAATCTTTATACTTTTGTCAATTTACTTTATTTATTTTTCCCGATTTGAACTATAAAATGGTTGTTTTCTTGAGCCAAAATGAGAGTACCCCTAAACATATATATTTTTAAGAAAAAAAGCATTGATTATAACACTCTCGGAAAGTAAGTCCATATATTTAATAATTATGGATTGCATCAGATTAAATCATACTCAGAATAGACCATGAGCATTGCACACTTAAGGCAATTGATTTTAAGGTATCAAATCAATTGATTTTAAGGTATCAAACCAGACAGCAAAGTTAACAACAACATCATATATAGCCCACACTGTAAAATAACTCATTTGTTTCTGTCTGGGGACCACCACAATGAAGGCCCTGCCACATAGTGCCATCCTATGGACTTCTGAAGTTGGCAGAATTACTAGCAAGTCTTCCCCTGCTTATCTTAACCTCCCAGCTGGCCTGAATGGGAGGAGAGTTATTTTGGCTATTTGTGACTTGGGTCATTTGGGGCTTTTAGATGTCAAAGTCAAGATCTTGAACTGGACCCAGAAGCAAATTGGATACCAGTGTAATTCTTCCAAGACTGATATAGGATATGGGGTGTAATTCTCAGATCATGGTTAGCTGCATGCAGTGCTATTTTTATAGAACAAGAGGTCCTGGAACTCACCATGAGCACCTATCTTGTTCTCTTATAATGGCAATGGTGCCCACCTGAGAGGTGCCTGAACTGAGTTCCAGCTGAAAAAAGCCGTGGCTGCATGTTAACTCAGGAATTGCACTCTGAAACCCTCTACAAAATGGCAAGAGAGCATGAGGTGTTTTATCTGTGATAGCATAGGTTAAGGTAAGGTAAAGGTAAAGGACCCCAGGACAGTTAAGTCCAGTCAAAGGCGACTATGGGGTGCAGCACTCATCTCGCTTTTCAGGCCAAGGGAACCGGCGTTTATCCACAGATAGCTTTCCAGGTCATGTGGCCAGCATGACTAAACCACTTCTGGCACACGGAGGACAGTGACGGAAGCCAGAGTGCACAGAAACACCGTTTACCTTCCTGCCACAGCGGTACCTATTTATCTACTTGCACTGATATGCTTTTGAACTGCTAGGTTGGCAGAAGCTGGGACAGAGCAAGGAGAGCTCACCCCATCATGCCTTACAACATCTTGGATGGTTTGTGCAGTTGAACTAGCCCTGGGAGATGCCAGAGCACTTCTGAGGTACATTGATTCATATTTGGCCATGCTTACATTATAAGGAAAGGAAACTATGTGCATCCATTTGCCTTGCATATATTTTGAAACACTGAGTAGAGAAACAACAGTAGAATCACCCTGTGCTTCTTTCTCACCGGAAAAATTGCTCATAGGAAGCCATTTTGTTGAAACCACATGAGAAAGCTCCCACTATCCTAATTAGGCACAGAAGCACAATCTTACTTGTTATAGTCACATAATTGGCACACGCACACAAACAAGACACCTTTATAACACAGTCACTGTAGAAACACCTTAAACTCCCCATTCAGCCATGAAACTCACTGGCTGACATTAGGCCAGTCTCCATCATTCAGCTTTATCTATCCCTGTGGGTTGCTTCAAGGATAAAATAAAGGGGGTAATGGACATTGCTTTGAGCTCCTTGGAAGAAAGGTGGGATAGACAGGTAATAAATTCAGAAAATTATTGTTGGTACTAGGGTTGCCATATTTCAAAAAGTAAAATTCCTGACACCCCCAAAATTGATGAGCTTGGGGTTTTTGTTTTAATGAAACCACCAACATTATTGAGTTTTTTGGGGGGAACCTCCCCCCCCCATAGTGGTTTTTAAGCTTTTGGAACCGTTCCAATGTTGCCATACATTCAGGTTTTCCCTTACATTTTGCCAATTCGGCAAAATTTTCCCCCAATGCTATTTTTACACCTGGAAACCAGGGCATGCCAGGAATTTTCCTGACATATAGCAAGCCTATTGGTACTCATGAGGCTTCATAGCATAATTTTTGAAATAAATTATATCTGGATTTATATTTTTAAATAGCTTTGTACTACTACTACTACTACTACTACTACTACTATTTGTATACTGCCCTTCATCCACAGATCTCAAGGCAGTTCACAGGAATGACCCCAGATTTTTTAGGAAAAGTAGAATCTGTAATAAATCTGAAACAGTGTAAGGAGACAATAGTACTGGAGGATAAGTATCAAACTGCTTTTGTGGCAGAGATAATACTGTCCATTTCAGGTTTCATTGGGGTGGTTATAAGATTACTGGGGGGTTTTCCAGGTTGAATCTATGGGCAGGCCTATCTGGTGCTGGCAATCCAGACTTTTGTAATGGAGATAAAGTTGAATTATAATATACTATGCGGGCATATGCAGGCCAGCATGAAACAAAAAACTGAATAACAGTAAGCCCAAGGAAGAACTATTTCCAGCTGAACAAGGAACAGTGTTTGCACTGTATTGTGAGCCCAATGTATCTTAAACCACATCAGAAACAGTAGATTCATTCTGATGTAAGCATAAGTCATAAAATGCACTATATATGCTCAGATATTAGAAAACAGGGGCATAGCAAGGGGGCGGACCGCCCCATGTTCCATAATGGAGGGGGTGACAAATTATCAAGGAACAATTTTTTTTGAAATTTTTTTAAATGCCTTTTCCGAAGGTCTTATCTTACTATACTAGGGTTTATATAGCTATATATGAAATTTCATGCATATCAGTTGATATCTTGACCCTCCTCCACCAAAATAGCTGTTTACTTGGCTGTTTTCCTATGTCGTGAAGGCTGAAATTTCAGTTCAGTGGAGCACTTACTGTTCCCAGCCCTAACCCTGTGGAAAGCCATCTAATTAGACTTTACTTTGATTTTGAGATGTTTTTAGGAGGTGATTTAATTATTGTTTGATTTTATACCAATGTTATGTATCTGATGTTAGCCACCCTAAGCCCAACTTCGGCTGGGGAGGGCGGGATATAAATAAAAGTTTTTTATTATTATTACTTGTTATTATTCCTTTGTAAGAAAATATGAAATAACGTAAAACCATTTTTGCAGGGGGGAATCAATGGGGGGGGGGGTTGACAAGAAATTTTCCACACCGGGTACCACCTGACCTTCCCATGCCTCGGGGGGGGGGGGGGTTGACAAAAAAAATGCCCCGGGTACCAATTTACCTTGCTACGCCCCTGTTAGAAAATATGTCTACGTGGAGCATTCTGAGTAGAGCTGAGCCAAAACTTCCCAGAAAACATTTTTCTGAAACAAATCCTGAAATTTTCTTTTCTCTCCCTTCTAGAAAAAGCAGGTAGTTGTGCACTTTTCTTTTCCTTTGGGTGGCCACCATTTTCCCTCCACAGAACCCTGCAATGATGCTAGGTCCTGGGGCACTGTGGAGGATGCAAGATAGTGGCCAGGCTGCAGACACAGAAATACCAGAGGAGAGGAGCTGTGCTGGGGCCCATCCCTGAGAAATATAAGAATTCTGCCTCCCCCAAGAAGAAATTTGGTGAAATGTCCCCCCGTTTCTTTGACCACAAATAGGGACAATTTCAAAAGGCAACATGCACACAGCCCTGATTCTGCATCATGAAGCTGCATGGAAGAGGTAATGTAAGACTTGGTTTTATCTGCCTCTTGCAGGTTGTGACCCATATTGGTATGCTGAATGAAAAATACTCTAGCTTAAATAAATCACCGCTAGGAAATAACAACTGTAACTTAGAGCATTGTAGTGTTAATTCCTCTATGCACCTGCATGCTTAGACGATGACCCAGCCAAGTAAATATTTCCAAACATTTAACACAATCCTCCAGGATTGGATCCAAACTTAAGTCATGCTTAGAGTAGACCCACTGAAATCATTGGGACTGAAATTAGCCTTCAATGGGTCCACAACAAGCATGTCTAAGTCTGGATCGAAGCCATTGTTTACAAGCATAAGGAGATTTCTATTTTGTTCTTTTTTTGGAAGGGAAACATTGCTTAAAGTGTCTAAATTATTTTGCACATACAAGATTGGTTAAACAATGTTTTACTTATTGCAGGCTCCTTGCAATTCACAAGATCCTTCTCCCATGTGAATGCTAGAAGGAAACGGAAATGAATGCACAGGCTGAAACAAAATTTCCATATTCTGAAAACTATGGTGTATTGAATCTCAACCCTGTGGCGGTCTCAGCTGGGACTGAACCGGGCCTTCAACTTTATGGTCCTTGGAAGGATAGTGTGTTTTAAATCTCCCTCTGAAGTGATGCCCACTTTCAAAGAGGGAGACCTCACCCTTGACATCAGAGCTCTGGAATCAGAAGAGGTTACAAAGTGCTGGGAGTAGATTTGTCGAAGACTATAGACCCAAACATGCCAGTCTCCTAACATCCCTTGAAAATGGGGGAAAGTATGTATCAGGACTGTGTCTGGCATATGTATTTTCACTCCCAACATGGAGTGAGAAGGGGGGCTGACTCAGTGACAGAGCAGTGGCTTTGCATGGAAAAGGTCCAGTATTCAATCTCCAGGTAGGGCTGGAAGAGACTCCTGTCTGAAACCCTTGAGCACTGCTGCCAGTCATTGCAGACAGTACTGAATTGCATGGATCAATGGTCTGACTCAACATATGGCAGCTTCCCATGTTCCTAAGAAGATTGGGAAGGAGCAGAAGAACATTGCTCCAATTTCAGTTTTGTCCTGCTGCTGCAAGCCTGGCAGTGAGTAGGATCAGGCAGGTTCTTCCTCCTGCTGCCCCTTGGGATGGCAGCCCAAAGAAGCTGAACTGAAGTAACAAAGTTGTTCTATAAGGATAGTTTTCCAGTTGGAAGGCTGTTTGTTCAAAACCAGCCCCACATGAAAGCTATGCATTAAAACTGAAAATAGCAGCCTCAAGGAGCACAGTGGAAGGATGTTTCTCCTTCTCCCCAAAGGTAGGGTGTTATGGCACTGCAATGGGCTTGGTGTAGTGGTTAAGAGCGGTAGACTCGTAATCTGGGGAACCGGGTTCGCGTCTCCGCTCTTCCAAATGCAGCTGCTGGGTGACCTTGGGCTAGTCACAGTTCTTTGAAGTCTCTCAGCCCCACTCACCTCACAGAGTGTTTGTTGTGGGGGAGGAAGGGAAAGGAGAATGTTAGCCGCTTTGAGACTCCTTTGGGTAGTGATAAAGTGGGATATCAAATCCAAACTCTTCTTCTTCTTCTTCTTAAATCTGACTCGTGTGGTGTGCATTCCCTGTGCAATCCTCTCTGCTCTTATGTTATAAGTGAGCTGTCTTATTTACCACATGCTGTGTAAGGAAGAATTTCTTTTCCGTGCTTCAAGCCTTCTTCCCTTTTTGTGCCCATCAAAAGGTGCCTCCTTTCCTCTATTATGCAACAAAGAAAATGGAGACGCAGCTCAGCTTTCACTGTGCCCTTTATAAACACCTTGATGAGGTCACCCTGCATCTCTTTTCCAGGCTTCATAATCAGGGTCTTTGTAAGCTCTTGAACATAAGCTACAGTTTCTGCTTCTATTGTCCATTGTCTGAGCATCTTAAGGGTCCACACAAAAGGCAAAGGGGAGAAGAGAAAAGCATCTGTGCAATTTATATTTATTTTTGAGACCTGAATTATTTGATTGTTTAAATGTTGACTGGCACTGGCACACAAGTTGGGAGGTCTAACTGAACCTCACTTATACCCGGCAGTAGTATGCAATACATACGGGATGAATCAAAAGAATATACTTTGGCTGTGCCCCAAAAAGCTACGTTGCATGCTCCCACAAGGCTGAGCCTACCCAGTGAAATTTTTTTTTTGTCTTTAACCAGCAGATTGTCACCTCATGTAGGTGCCTTCAAATCGACCCTTCCAGAAAGTGATTTGCATTGCAGGGCAGGGAGCCAAATGCCCAAGAAACATGAAAGTGACCTTAAGCACACAAAACTAATGCAGTCTCTTGGCTAATGTGTATTGTACCTATTCTTGTAATCTTCTATACAATGTTTAACATGCATGCCTTGTTTAAAAGAATATGTGTGATGTATTCACCTTCCCATATACAGAGGGAATATAAAGGAGGCAAAATCTAGAACACTGGTTCCCAATTGGGGGTCTGCGGACCCCCAAGGGGTCCATGGCACCATTCCCATAACAAAAGCTACCATAGAAATATCGAAATTTTCAAAACTAGGGGGTTCATGGCTTGGCTTTTAAAAACAGGGGATCCGCAGTACTTAGCTAATTGGGAACCGCTGCTCTACAACATGCATAGGATTTTCATATTATGAAAAGTGCATTCATTTCAGTGTTATGACATAGTAACAACACTCCCATAGCTTTGGGAGATTGTAGAGCCTGTTATCATGGAGAATCTAATTATTGGCAATGACAGGTAAGAACCTGCATTTTAAGAGACTGCAGGGCACTCTCTAATCCCCAATGTGATTTAATATGAAGCAACTGGGAGCAGTTATTAGGAGTTTGGAAACAAGGTGTCCACATTATGCCAGTGATGCTCAGCTCTACTTCTGGATAACATCTTAATCCAGAGAGGCTGTGAGTAATTGGACAATTGCCTGCCCTGAATGGGGTTGCACTCCCCAAGAAGGAACATGTTTGCAATCCAATTCTGACGCATTTAGTTATGTGAAGGCAAACTTTAAACTATGTGAGAGGTAATGGTAAAGGTAAAGGGACCCCTGACCGTTAAGTCCGGTTGCGGACGACTCTGGGGTTGCGCGCTCATCTCGCTCTATAGGCCAAAGGAGCCAATGTTTGTCCGCAGACAGCTTCTGGGTCATGTGGTCAGCATGACTAAGCCGCTTCTGGCAAACCAGAGCAGCGCATGGAAACACCGTTTACCTTCCTGCCAGAGCAGTACTTATTTATCTACTTGCACTTTTGACTTGCTTTCAAACTGCTAGGTGGGCAGGAGCTGGGACCGAATTTAGTTATGTCATGTACGCCATTTATGTATGTCATCTAGTGGTTCACACATTCTCAGACTGCAATTGTGAAAGCACTTGCTCCTTAGCCTCCTTCAACAGTTTCAAATAAACACATGTACAGGACTGCACTGTCAACCTATTTATCATCCATGCACATCAAAGTTATTGCATATTTATACACAATGATAAATGCATTTGTGCACACACATGTGGAGGGATGAGCTGAGAATCTCTTTACTGAAAGGAGCCACTTATCTACAATACCTACACTGCAATTGGGAAACTTTCTTCTGGAGCCCATTTTACATGCTTGTATCTTTATTACGGTAAGAGGAGTGCAAAAATTCAGCTTAGATAAGGAGACCGAAGCCTTTAACGTTTTCAGATTCTTCCAACTATTCTTTCTTCTTTTTCTTTTCCTTTTCCTCCTCCTCCTCCTCCTCCTCCAAAGCAGCACCAATAGCAGGTCCACCTCCTTTGCAAGTAGGCAGCAAAGAAGTCAGAGCACCACCACAAACTCCTGTTACAGTTGAGACTTGTAATGTTAATATTGGCCAATACCTTTGTATACAGACCAGGAAGTTTCAACATTCATTCCAAATTATTTTCAAGGAATATAAAAGCCACCTTTGCAGCTGCCTTGTGAGAAGGGAGCTCATACCAAGCTCATACCAAGAAGAAACTTAGTTGGTCTCTAAGGTGCTACTGGAAGGATTTTTTATTTTTATTTTTTGAGAAGGGAGTTGTGCAGGGAGAATTGTCTATTATTGCCTTTCATAGCTTGCATCCTTTTGTATCACTGGGAAAAGAATTATTTCTATTGCCCCGAGATCAGAAGCAAGAGCAATAACTGTTCTTGCTGACCAGGAGCTACAGGGGCCTGACTTCCTTTCAAACAGTCAATACACACTCTGTATAAATTAAAAGGTAAAGGTAAAGGACCCCTCTCAGTTAAGTCCAGTCACAGATGACTCTGGGGTTGTGGCGCTCATCTCACTTTACAGGCCAAGGGAGCCAGCGTTTGTCCACAGTTTTTCCGGGTTGTGTGGCCAGCATGACTAAGCCACTTCTGGCGCAACGGAACACCAAAACCAGAGCAGCGCACGGAAACGCCATTTACCGTCCCGCCAGAGCGGTACCTATTCATCTACTTGCACTGGCATGTTTTTGAACTGCTAGGTTGGCGGGAGCTGGGACTGAGCAACGGGAGCTCACCCCGTCACGGGGATTCAAATTGCCGACCTTCTGATCGGCAAGCCCAAGAGGCTCAGTGGTTTAGACCACAGTGCCACCCGCGGTCCTGTATAAATCAGGTCATTTTAAATATATTATGTTTGCAAACTGAAGTCAAAACTCTCTTGGACAAAACCAAAGTGGGAGCACAAATAACTTTTTAATAAGTTCCCATAGACTGGGCGGGGTGCTGGAGCATGGGAATGGCATCACTGAGTGCTCTGCCCTTTTCATTCATCTTGATTCATTCACACCTGTATCCTGCGTCTTTCAGAAAACTGAGAAAGTACACTGAGCAACCATTTAATGAGTCTGAGACCCAGGATAAGTTATGACAGTCGTAAATTGGATCCTGGACACCCTGGTACCTGGGGCGTTTTGGCTCCCAAACCCTGCAAACCTAGAAGTGAGTGTTCCACTTTGCGAAAGTTCTGTGGAACCTGAACACCTGACAGTTGTTCCATGACTTCTGATTGGCTGCAGAAGCTGCGCTTTGGTTTGCAAACGTTTTGGAAGTGAAACGGACTTGCGGAACAGATTCCGCTTCACTTCCAAGGTACGCCTGCCTGTATTATTTATTGCACTCATTAGTTGCTTTTCTTTACAACTTGCAAAATCGAATCCATGTCTTTTTATCTTAGTATTTAGGTGGATATAATTTATGGAACTGCTGGAGGTAAAAGATATGGATGAATCCCAACTGAAGAACTGTAGCAGGGCAGCTTCAGACAGATTCAGGGCTCTTCTGATCTAAATCAGGATTTCTCCAAAGTGCCTGAGCCAAAGATGCCTAAAACCATTCAGAGATTTGTATGTTTAAAGACAACATTGCAGTGTACCCTTGAAACATTTCCCCTGACTGCTGAACACGCAGCTCCCACTATCCAAATGCTTGTTGTATGAAATTTCACTTATCCACAAACATGAGGAATTAGTACCCGACTTCACTACGCACACAGCAGATTCAAATATTCAAACAGCCAGACCTGTAAACAAATCATTAGTCTTAAACAAGCCTTGGCTTTTGTATTTTGCTGGTCTGTGGTAGTCGTTTCACCAGACACCATACTGGACAACAGCAAGCAAGATCAGACAAATAAGAGCATGTTTTTCTTCCTCGTTTTCCTTTCGCAATGTTTTGGAGGTTTTTCCAGGGTTTTTCCATCATTTTGGTGTCAAAATTCCATGGTCGGGAACACATTATATATTTTCCCGATAGGTATCAAGGGAAATCATTAACTCACTGTGTGAACACTTGCCTGACAATGCATTGCATTAGGATAGTGAGACCTGTATGTATACTGAAATGCAGGGTGGGAAAGGAGCAGCTGTTTTGTGACAGCAGGTTTACTTTCAACCAGAGATTCTCCAAAAACAGTGCTTTAGGGGAATGATGTTGATGTAACTTGCTGTCACGTTCTTGTCTATTCTGAGTTCTTTGCTAGTTCTACTCATGGTGCTTGCTCAGAAAATGCGTTACATTTGTATCCTTCTGTCTCTGCGCTATATACCCATTCATCCACTCCTGTTCAAACAGCTACTTATCGTCTCTGTGATCTTTGGTGCCAATTGTGGAGAACACATGCCTGTAATTGTCCCCCTACACTCTTCCTTACTGCCTAGAACCTGCCCCCATCCCTCTGGAACATTGCAGGGGAGAAGAGAAAAGCATCTGTGCAATTTATATTTATTTTTGAGACCTGTATTATTTGATTGTTTAAATGTTGACTGGCACTGGCACACAAGTTGGGAGGTCTTACTGAACCTCACTGATACCTGGCAGTAGTATGCAATACATACGGGATGAATCAAAATAATATACTTTGGTTGTGCCCCAAAAAGCTACGTTGCATGCTCCCACAAGGCTGAGCCTACCCAGTGAAAAATTAATTTTTTGTCTTTAACCAGCAGATTGTCACCTCATGTAGGTGACTTCAAATCAACCCATCCAGAAAGTGATTTGCATTGCAGGGCAGAGAGCCAAATGCCCAGGAAACATGAAAGTGACGTTAAGCACACAGAACTAATGCAGTCTCTTGGCTAATGTGTATTGTACCTATTCTTGTAATCTTCTATACAATGTTTAAAATGCATGCCTTGTTTAAGACAATGTGTGACGTATTCACCTTCCCATATACAGAGGGAAAATAAAGGAGGCAAAATCTACAACACTGGTTCCCAATTGATGGTGTGCGGACCACCAAGGGGTCCATGGCACCATTCCCGTAACAAAAACTACCATAGAAATATCGAAATTTTCAAAACTAGGGGGTTCATGGCTTGGCCTTTGAAAAACAGGGGGTCAGCAGTACTTAGCTAATTGGGAACCGCTGCTCTACAACATGCATAGGATTTTCATATTATGAAAAGTGCATTCATAAGAGAAGAGAATCTAATTATTGGCAATGGCAGGTAAGAACTTGCATTTTAAGAGACTGCAGGGCACTCTCTAATCCCCAATATGAAGCAACTGGGAGCAGTTATTAGGAGTTTGGAAACAAGGTGTCCACATTATGCCAGTGATGCTCAGCTCTACTTCTGGATAACATCTTAATCCAGAGAGGCTGTGAGTAATTGGACAATTGCCTGCCCTGAATGGGGTTGCACTCCCCAAGAAGGAACATGTTTGCAATCCAATTCTGACACATTTAGTTATGTAAAGGTAAACTTTAAACTATGTGAGGGGTAATGGTAAAGGTAAAGGGACCCCTGACCGTTAAGTCCGGTTGCGGACGGCTCTGGGGTTGCGCGCTCATCTCGCTCTATAGGCCAAGGGAGCCAATGTTTGTCCGCAGACAGCTTCCGGGTCATGTGGTCAGCATGACTAAGCCGCTTCTGGCAAACCAGAGCAGCGCATGGAAACACTTTACCTTCCCGCCAGAGCGGTACCTATTTATCTATTTGCACTTTTGACTTGCTTTCGAACTGCTAGGTGGGCAGGAGCTGGGACCGAATTTAGTTATGTAATGTACGCCACTTATGTATGTCATCTAGTGGTTCACACATTCTCAGACTGCAATTGTGAAAGCACTTGCTCCTTAGCCTCCTTCAACAGTTTCAAATAAACACATGTACAGGACTGCACTGTCAACCTATTTATCATCCATGCACATCAAAGTTATTGCATATTTATACACAATGATAAATGCATTTGTGCACATACATGTGGAAGGATGAGCTGAGAATCTCTTTACTGAAAGGAGCCACTTATCTACAATACCTGCACTGCGATTGGGAAACTTTCTTCTGTTCCCCATTTTACATGCTTGTATCTTTATTAAGAGGAGTGCAGAAAGTCAGCTTAGATAAGGAGACCAAAGCCTTTAACGTTGTCAGATTCTTCCAACTATTCTTTCTTCTTTTCCTTTTCCTCCTCCTCCTCCTCCTCCTCCTCCTCCTCCTCCTCCGAAGCAGCACCAACAGCAGGTCCACCTCCTTTGCAAGTAGACAGCAAAGAAGTCAGAGCACCACCACAAACTCCTGTTACAGTTGAGACTTCTAATGTTAATATTGGCCAATACCTTTGTATACAGACCAGGAAGTTGCAACATTCATTCCAAATTATTTTCAAGGAATATAAAAGCCACCTTTGCAGCTGCCTTGTGAGAAGGGAGCTCATACCAAGCCCATACCAAGAAGAAACTTAGTTGGTCTCTAAGGTGCTACTGGAAGGATTTTTTATATACACCTGTATACTGCGTCTTTCAGGAAACTGAGAAAGTACACTGAGCAAACATTTAATGAGTCAGACCCAGGATAAGTTATGACAGTTGTAAATTGGATCCTGGACACCTTGGTACTTGGGGCGTTTTGGCTCCCAAACACTGCAAAGCTAGAAGTGAGTGTTCCAGTTTGCGAAAGTTCTGTGGAACCTGAACACCTGACTTCCATGACTTCTGATTGGCTGCAGAAGCTGTGCTTTGGTTTGCAAACGTTTTGGAAGTGAAACGGACTTGCGGAACCGATTCCGTTTGACTTCCAAGGTACGCCTGTATTATTAATTGCACTCATTAGTTGCTATTCTTTACAAAATGTAACCCAAAGCCACTATCAAAATCGAATCCATGTCTTTTTATCTTATTATTTATTGGATATAATTTATGGAACTGCTGGAAGTAAAAGATATGGATGAATCCCAACTGAAGAACTGTAGCAGGGCAGCTTCAGACAGATTCAGGGCTCTTCTGATCTAAATCAGGATCTCTGCAAAGTGCCTGAGCCAAAGATGCCTTTGTATGTTTAAAAACAACATTGCAGTGTACCCTTGAAACATCTCCCCTGACTGCTGAACACGCAGCTCCCACTATCCAAATGCTTGTTGTATGAAATTTCACTTATCCACAAACATGAGGAATTAGTACCCGACTTCACTACGCACACAGCAGATTCAAATATTCAAACAGCCAGACCTGTAAACAAATCATTAGTCTTAAACAAGCCTTGGCTTTTGTATTTTGCTGGTCTGTGGTACTCGTTTCACCAGACACCATAGTGGACAACAGCAAGCAAGATCAGACAAATACGAGCATGTTTTTCTTCCTCGTTTTCCTTTCGCAATGTTTTGGAGGTTTTTCCAGGGTTTTTCCATCATTTTGGTGTCAAAATTCCATGGTCGGGAACACATTATATATTTTCCCATAGGCATCAAGTGAAATCATTAACTCACTGTGTGAACACTTGCCTGATAATGCATTGCATTAGGATAATGAGACCTGTATGTATACTAAAATGCAGGGTGGGAAAGGAGCAGCTGTTTTGTGACAGCAGGTTTAGCTTTCAACCAGAGATTCTCCAAAAACAGCGCTTTAGGGGAATGATGTTGATGTAACTTACTGTCATGTTCTTGTCTGTTCTGAGTTCTTTGCTAGTTCTACTCATGGTGCTTGCTCAGAAAATGCGTTACATTTGTATCCTTCTGTCTCTGCGCTATATACCCATTCATCCACTCCTGTTCAAACAGCTACTTATCGTCTCTGTGATCTTTGGTGCCAATTGTGGAGAACACATGCCTGTAATTGTCCCCCTACACTCTTCCTTACTGCCTAGAACCTGCCCCCATCCCTCTGGAACATTGCAGGGGAGAAGAGAAAAGCATCTGTGCAATTTATATTTATTTTTGAGACCTGTATTATTTGATTGTTTAAATGTTGACTGGCACTGGCACACAAGTTGGGAGGTCTTACTGAACCTCACTTATACCCGGCAGTAGTATGCAATACATACGGGATGAATCAAAAGAATATACTTTGGCTGTGCCCCAAAAAGCTACGTTGCATGCTCCCACAAGGCTGAGCCTACCCAGTGACAAATTAATTTTTTGTCTTTAACCAGCAGATTGTCACCTCATGTAGGTGCCTTCAAATCAACCCATCCAGAAAGTGATTTGCATTGCAGGGCAGGGAGCCAAATGCCCAGGAAACATGAAAGTGACCTTAAGCACACTGAACTAATGCAGTCTCTTGGCTAATGTGTATTGTACCTATTCTTGTAATCTTCTATACAATGTTTAACATGCATGCCTTGTTTAAGACAATATGTGTGACGTATTCACCTTCCCATATACAGAGGGAAAATAAAGGAGGCAAAATCTACAACACTGGTTCCCAATTGATGGTGTGCGGACCACCAAGGGGTCCATGGCACCATTCCCATAACAAAAACTACCATAGAAATATCGAAATTTTCAAAACTAGGGGGTTCGTGGCTTGGCTTTTGAAAAACAGGGGGTCAGCAGTACTTAACTAATTGGGAACCGCTGCTCTACAACATGCATAGGATTTTCATATTATGAAAAGTGCATTCATAAGAGAAGAGAATCTAATTATTGGCAATGACAGGTAAGAACTTGCATTTTAAGAGACTGCAGGGCACTCTCTAATCCCCAATATGAAGCAACTGGGAGCAGTTATTAGGAGTTTGGAAACAAGGTGTCCACATTATGCCAGTGATGCTCAGCTCTACTTCTGGATAACATCTTAATCCAGAGAGGCTGTGAATAATTGGACAATTGCCTGCCCTGAATGGGGTTGCACTCCCCAAGAAGGAACATGTTTGCAATCCAATTCTGACACATTTAGTTATGTAAAGGTAAACTTTAAACTATGTGAGGGGTAATGGTAAAGGTAAAGGGACCCCTGACCGTTAAGTCCGGTTGCGGACGGCTCTGGGGTTGCGCGCTCATCTCGCTCTATAGGCCAAGGGAGCCAATGTTTGTCCGCAGACAGCTTCCGGGTCATGTGGTCAGCATGACTAAGCCGCTTCTGGCAAACCAGAGCAGCGCATGGAAACACTTTACCTTCCCGCCAGAGCGGTACCTATTTATCTATTTGCACTTTTGACTTGCTTTCGAACTGCTAGGTGGGCAGGAGCTGGGACCGAATTTAGTTATGTAATGTACGCCACTTATGTATGTCATCTAGTGGTTCACACATTCTCAGACTGCAATTGTGAAAGCACTTGCTCCTTAGCCTCCTTCAACAGTTTCAAATAAACACATGTACAGGACTGCACTGTCAACCTATTTATCATCCATGCACATCAAAGTTATTGCATATTTATACACAATGATAAATGCATTTGTGCACATACATGTGGAAGGATGAGCTGAGAATCTCTTTACTGAAAGGAGCCACTTATCTACAATACCTGCACTGCGATTGGGAAACTTTCTTCTGTTCCCCATTTTACATGCTTGTATCTTTATTAAGAGGAGTGCAGAAAGTCAGCTTAGATAAGGAGACCGAAGCCTTTAACGTTGTCAGATTCTTCCAACTATTCTTTCTTCTTTTCCTTTTCCTCCTCCTCCTCCTCCTCCTCCTCCGAAGCAGCACCAACAGCAGGTCCACCTCCTTTGCAAGTAGACAGCAAAGAAGTCAGAGCACCACCACAAACTCCTGTTACAGTTGAGACTTCTAATGTTAATATTGGCCAATACCTTTGTATACAGACCAGGAAGTTGCAACATTCATTCCAAATTATTTTCAAGGAATATAAAAGCCACCTTTGCAGCTGCCTTGTGAGAAGGGAGCTCATACCAAGCCCATACCAAGAAGAAACTTAGTTGGTCTCTAAGGTGCTACTGGAAGGATTTTTTATATACACCTGTATACTGCATCTTTCAGAAACTGAGAAAGTACACTGAGCAAACATTTAATGAGTCAGACCCAGGATAAGTTATGACAGTTTTAAATTGGATCCTGGACACCTTGGTACTTGGGGCGTTTTGGCTCCCAAACACTGCAAAGCTAGAAGTGAGTGTTCCAGTTTGCGAAAGTTCTGTGGAACCTGAACACCTGACTTCCATGACTTCTGATTGGCTGCAGAAGCTGTGCTTTGGTTTGCAAACGTTTTGGAAGTGAAACGGACTTGCGGAACCGATTCCGTTTGACTTCCAAGGTACGCCTGTATTATTAATTGCACTCATTAGTTGCTTTTCTTTACAAAATGTAACCCAAAGCCACTATCAAAATCGAATCCATGTCTTTTTATCTTATTATTTATTGGATATAATTTATGGAACTGCTGGAAGTAAAAGATATGGATGAATCCCAACTGAAGAACTGTAGCAGGGCAGCTTCAGACAGATTCAGGGCTCTTCTGATCTAAATCAGGATCTCTGCAAAGTGCCTGAGCCAAAGATGCCTAAAACCATTCAGAGATTTGTATGTTTAAAGACATTGCAGTGTACCCTTGAAACATTTCCCCTGACTGCTGAACACACAGCTCCCATTATCCAAATGCTTGTTGTATGAAAATTCACTTCTCCACAAACATGAGGAATTAGTACCCGACTTCACTACGCACACAGCAGATTCAAATATTCAAACAGCCAGACCTGTAAACAAATCATTAGTCTTAAACAAGCCTTGGCTTTTGTATTTTGCTGGTCTGTGGTACTCGTTTCACCAGAAACCATAGTGGACGACAGCAAGCAAGATCAGACAAATAAGAGCATGTTTTTCTTTCTCGTTTTCCTTTTGCAATGTTTTGGAGGTTTTTCCAGGGTTTTTCCATCATTTTGGTGTCAAAATTCCATGGTCTGGAACACAGTATAAATTTTCCCATAGGCATCAAGTGAAATCATTAACTCACTGTGTGAACACTTGCCTGATAATGCATTGCATTAGGATAATGAGACCTGTATGTATACTAAAATGCAGGGTGGGAAAGGAGCAGCTGTTTTGTGACAGCAGGTTTAGCTTTCAACCAGAGATTCTCCAAAAACAGTGCTTTAGGGGAATGATGTTGATGTAACTTACTGTCATGTTCTTGTCTGTTCTGAGTTCTTTGCTAGTTCTACTCATGGTGCTTGCTCAGAAAATGCGTTACATTTGTATCCTTCTGCCTCTGCGCTATATACCCATTCATCCACTCCTGTTCAAACAGCTACTTATCGTCTCTGTGATCTTTGGTGCCAATTGTGGAGAACACATGCCTGTAATTGTCCCCCCTACACTCTTCCTTACTCCCTAGAACCTGCCCCCATCCCTCTGGAACATTGTAGTCTACTTTTGCAAGGGCACCAGTACAACCTATCCCATCTCCATCATAAAATTGTTATCCACAAAAACCAAAAGGAGAGAAACAAATCCCCTTTAGTTCTCTCACCAGCACCCAAATAAACTCCATAGGTACTAGCACAAAAAAACCTAGACCTATTTGAAGGATTGTTTTAAAATCACATTATAGTTTGAAAATATATCTGATGGTTTTGAATATTATAATACATTGAATTATGTCTTACTCCTTGTCAGACAGAAGTAGGCCTCCAAATCTTTTTCTACAAAAGACAAGTGATACTTGACAAATGCTGAATTTTTAAAAGACCTGGGAGATAACACAGCAGAGAGAGCATGATACTACAGGAATGTGAGGACCAGGGTTAAGCCTACCCCTGAGGAATTAAGAAATAACCTTGGGAGATTCTAAGCTAGCTAATGTGTTTTTTAAATAAGCAATGTATTGAGAGTATCTCAAAATGGTTGTGATCCAGTATTTGGCACTTTCAAACCCTTTTGTTTTTACTTCAGTGAGGAATGCTCAATTTTGACTGTATCAGGCCTACGGTACCAAAGATAAATAAATGTATCAGAGACAAGAAACACATAATTACAATAAAGAACTAATGAAAAGAAATACAGAAAGATGAATGGTGGGACATTGTAGAAACCTGGGGTATAGAATATAGGAAAATTCAATCAGATTCAGGGTGAGTTCCAACATAGCATAAGGTGGTGTCTACTAGCATAACAAGGCTTCGCCTTCACATTTCTCCCAAAAACTTCTGTACTTGCCAGAATATGAGCTGGAAGGTGGGAGGAACCCTGCAGGAATCAGCCACGGGTGCTGGCAAACCAGCACCCTCAGATGAGCCAAGGCTTGACCTCTGGTGTGAGGCAAACCACCGCCCACGTACAAGCCGCGGCAGTTTCTACACCATGCCCTCGACTTCACCTTTTGCTCCTTAAGCAGCCTGCCATGCCCTGTCTGTGCCCTTTGTCTGCTTTCATTAAACCTTGTTCAAGGGGAAAGTGATGCTGTGGGAAACAGGTACCGAAATAGCTTGGTGTCATCCCACGACCTCGTGGGTGGAAGATTTGCAAAGGGACCATCAAACCATCTGATCTGAGACAATCAGACCCCAACTCCCAGTGATGCAAGCCCAGCCATCTCACCAATACTTGTCAAAATAGACATAGTTCTATTTTGGAGTACGGAAAACAGAAAGTAGATTTCTCCTTGTGAAAGTGGGTGGAAACATGAGAAGAAAAACAATTTTGAGTCAAGCAGTTCTGTCTTCCTTCAACTCACTTAGCCCCTAGACTGTATCAGTGTTTTAATCTAGGTTTATTATACCTCATAAAATGTGTGCAAACATTTGTATTTCTGAAGCCTTGGGAGTCTCCTCCTCAATGTACATGTGCTAAATATGTCTTCAAAGCATAACCATATTAGCTTTAAAAACCTGTACCCACATCCTAAAAATCCACTTGTCAGTAATTTTCCAAACATAGCTTTCCATCTTACCATACAGAAACACCATTTATCATGTGAAAACTAAGGACAAGTTGTCTTGTTACATACAGTAATCCTTCCAGTGCTAAAAGTTGTTTACCTTGACATGCAAAAAAAAAAAAGCCCTTCAAAGCACACATGTATCAACACAATGGCATCACTCTATGCCAATATATCCAAGTACTGGAGTTCCCTTCAGCTATTTTAAATGCACACATTGGCAGATCAAGCTACATATGATGCTAAACATGTCACTGGAAGTTGCATGTATTTTATTTTTCAATAAATGGACCAACTCCCCTCTTCACACCCTGTGGGGCACAAAAATTTATATACACACATTCTGTGCATTTTCTATTTTAAAAAATGAGGTGCTGGTACTCGTATCTTCATATAAGCACCACAGGCAACCCCCCCCCCCAAAAAAAAAACATCACATACATTATTCTTATTCAGGTTAATGTCTCCAAATTTCAAAAAGAAAAAGAAAAAGGCTTGTGCTTAATATCCAGAACTAGCTTTAGGAGTCAAACAATTAACGGCCAAGGAAGGCAGAGTTTTTAAGCCCTACTGGAATTATAAATCTATCATACTACAATATGTATTTATCATTTTGTGCAACGCATGAGAAAAATAAATTTCCCAGCAAATTTCATCAAAGGTTGTATATTAAATGCAATGACTGGCACATTTACCAAATTCAATTAAGCAAATTTTAGAATAAGCATATTTGGGATCACAGCACCAGTCTGCTTTCCCAAATCTGTTTTGATAGTTTTGATAGAGGAACAGGGCTATAGAATATGTGTCAAAGCATCTTGAGCTTACAAACTCAAAATAAATCTCTCAATCTTGCTCTTTTTAATTGCTGAAGGACAGTATGAAGAATATGTTGGGAGGTTTCGGAGTGGGAGACTAGATTCAATTCACTTCACCACCTCTCCACCCAAGTTACTGCACAGGCTTTTGTGAAGATGAAAAAAGATATTGATAAGCTACTAAGCAAATGAAGATAATATGTCTATGGTACGAAATAGCCAGGACTATTTCATTGTTTTATTCTCTTTGTAAACCACTCTGAGGTTTTTAACAATTAAGCGGTGTATAATTTTTATGAAATAAAATAATAGATAATAAACAAACTCAGGATATATTACATGGCAAGTTAAATTTCCTAACTATACTAAGAAATTAATCACTTGGGAACAGCAGTCTCATGAGAGTCTCTCCCAACCAATTTATTGTGGAGGTATAATACTAAGGACTAGAAGATCATCAAAATTTTGAGGGCAAACAGGATTCAATAGCAACCAATACAAGGAAGTTTTTGTTGAATTAGCTCTTCCAAAATAATTACACAAATCAACCCTAGCTTCCATTACTCTCAGTAGGGATTTACTTCTACAAACGTATCTTGAATGGTCTGGTCTACAAACATATCTAGAATATGTCAGGTATGTTAGGGAGCATACAAACTAGGTAAAAGAAAGAGATACCTGGAAGATTTTGTGGAAATTAGTTATTCATCAATCTAAATAACTTCAATATTGGTACCACTCTGATTCTTTTCTTGCTTTATTTTTCACACAGTGAGCAATGTCCAAGAATTTCCGTATGGTGAAAAACTGCACTGTACTAGGTAATTTAGAACACGATGTTGCAGACTTAAGCGAGCCCGTTTTATTAAACTGACAGTGGACCAAAGGCATGAGGAAATAAGAGTATTTGTTCTTTTCAATTGTGTTATGTAACATGTGACTGAGTGTATATACAGAACATACGCACACAAGAATATAAAACCTAACAGATATTAGCCATGCACACAAAGGGTATAGCTGTTAAGTACACACATAAACAGACAAGTGTGTTTGAATAAAGATATGCTTCCAACCATTTGTTTCTATATTAAATCCATGTTTATTGCTTAAGTTGTATCACAGTGGAGATTAAATTATTCTTAATCATCCGGTCAGTGCTTGTGTACCTTCAATAAGAAAAACATTAAAACCAACTCATTCATACACTCTAGGTCCTGTCACTTTCCCAACACTCATTGCCTCTTTGTGTTCCTTTAGGTTGCCACATATTTATAGGATTGTAAAAAGATAAAGCTAACACTTATTGATAATACCATTTTTTTCTTCAAGTATCTGGAAAGGCAGTACAACTGTCCTGTACTGAATATTAGAAGCACATTTGCAATGCTACTTTATTGCTACAAGATAGAGGCTCCTGATGGGATGATAATGGAATGCCGTGTCACTGTGTATGAAGATGATTTTTTAGCATTCTGTTTTGTTCAGAACTCTTCCCATGTTAGTGAACAACACTCAGTAGAGACTTCCCGCCCCCCGCCCCCTGCTGTTAAGACATGGGATTTCAAACTGCAAATAAATACAGCGGACACTCACAACATGTGCAGTGCAAATTCCAAGTAAACAGAATGACATGGAAATTAATAAACTCATAGTTGCCAACAGTGGTTCAATAGGACCGTCCTGATATTTGCTCAACGCCCTATGTTCCCATTCTCTGTTTAAAGCCAGAAAAGTCTGGTGTCAGCTACAGTGATTGAAAGTGTTATGCAGAAGGGCAGCTATGGGCGTGGGCAGAGACAAACATTCCAACTAGGTTTCCTAGGTTCAATGTCATGCATGATATCAAACCTCTACAAAGACAGCAGTAACTGACAAAAAGGATAGCCTCCAATTTATTCAGAGAATTGATGTTGGCAACTATGTAACATGGATTGTGTGGCCCAGACCAGCAGAAGGAACACAGATAGAACTATTGACAGCGAACCTCAGAACCACCGTGGCTTTGGGGTGCGAGTGGGGAACTTAATTGCAATTAATATAAAAGCAAAGACATTCAACTTTGTAACAAATCCCAAAGGTGGTTTGATTCTGCATTGCTCAAGGGACATGGCAAGACCTTTTCCAAAGAGCCTGGGGCAGATTTTCTTTCCCCTCTGCTTCATTTGTTTTTCTAAACTATCTAATCTATCCACACAGCCCTTGTAATTATCAAAATAAAACAACACCCTTACAATGGCATAAATTAATGGATATGTGGAAAGTGAAGAAGGAAGATAAAATATACATAAATATAAAATTACAGCTTACGGTACTCTTGTGCAATTTCCTTTTCTCTAAAGAAAGGAAGTTAAGAAGTATATCAAAATTACTGTTTCGTTATCATATTCTTCAGCGCCTTTTAAGAATATGATTTTTATGGCTGCATTATGATTCTGCAGTTTGTTCACTGCTATATACCAAACACCAGGAAAGATGACTTTAACATCATTGCCAGATAACATAGTGAAACTTCAAGGAATCAAAACAAAGTTCTCTCTGGAAAAAATGTGAATGAGTATATTGGGGGGGGGGGGGGAGGAATAGTTGCCAAGTAAGAGTGAACATTTCCTTATCTGGGACGCACACATGTAGATTCACAAATGGAGAAGTCATAAATATACTTATTGAATTACTTCAGAGAATTAAGGCTTCTAAAAAAAACTTCAGTGCCAGAATAACCTTTTTGCATCAGTATTAAGAATAAAATACATTTTGCATTTTAGGTTGTGCTTCATTTTTCTAAAGATTTTCCTTAGTTCTGCAGAATTTAATCGCATAAGATTACATACTGTAGGGGAGCGTTAGAACTGTTTATTGTTTTGCTTTAAGTAGGTGTTAGACTAAGTTACAGCTATAAAATTCAATTATAGAACTGATTCGCTGCTAATGTACATTGGGTAGTTGGCTCATTTCACCTTTTTTTCATGTTTAATGTGGCCATTTCTTCTATACTTGCCATTTGGTATCCCATTTTGGTAATGTCCATTAATGGTAGTATGTTCATCAGTGGACCAAAGATGTTTGCTTTGCTTGCGGATAAATTTTGCTATCCTGGCCAAAATGTAGCAGAGTAAGGCAGTACCAAGCAGTACAATAACGGCAATATCCAATAAGAAATACTGATATAAAGAGACTGTGTAAACAGCAGCACGTAGATGCTGTGCTCCATTATGACGAAGGATGTAATTAATCCAGTAGACTGTTCGATCAACAGGATGACCTGGTTGGTCTTTATGAATTTCAGACAGCTTCTGGGCCCTTTGTCTGTAGCTGTGGAATGGAAAAACAGAACTAATTCAGCATATTCCATTTATGCAATTCCAGCAATTAATTGCTTCATCACCTTTGAATGTAATTTACTGGAAGTGAATCTATGAAATCTATTCATTATATTGTTACATTCTGTTTTGCCCTTCCTTCAGAGGAGCCCAGGGCACTATATAATATGCAATAAAATACACCTGATATTATACAACACAATTATAAATATCTATAAAATATCAACCATTAAAATTCAGTGAACAGTTGCATATGGCTACTATAACTACTTTATAGACTTGTTTTTCAACGTCAGTGGAAGCTTAGCAAAAGGATCTTACCTGGGATCATTAATAACTTTCACCAGTGCTTTATATAATTCATCCTCAGTAATAGTCTTCCAGTTTAGTAATATTCCCATGCCTTTGGCCTGCACTCGGGTCATAGTGTCATAATGATCTCCAAAAAGAGGAATTCCCACCACAGGTACACCGTGGTACATGGTTTCAAAAATGCTGTTCAGACCACCATGACTCAGGAAGGCCTTAATCTTAGGGTGACCTAAAGTAGCAAGAGGCAAGGAGTAGGGAAGAAAACATTTCATGTTTGCTTTAGCTTATCATAAAATACTGTATCTATGTATTTAAGAAATAGGCATTTGCATAAACGCAGCATGGGAATAAGAGGACTTCCCCATCTCCCTTGGAAAAGTGCTTTTTCATTGCAGGTGACATGTGCATGTGGAAGTGTTGTTGCCATGGCTGCAGAACACACTTCATGCTTCATAGTGTGGGCAATAAAAACATCAACTGCTTCACTTTTCAAACAATGGTCAAAGCAGATGCTAAGTAGGTGTATATACTGCAAAGAGAGGCAATCTCCCTTAAATGCTAAATTATTAGCGATAATATAGCTGATGTACCACTATGCGCATTAGTATAACTCTGGTAGTGCAAAGAAAAGAGCCAGTGTGGTGCAGTGGTTAGTGTGTTGGACTAAGACCTGGGAGACCAGGGTTCAAACCCCCACTCAAGTCATGAAACCCACTGGGCGACCCTGGGGCAGTCACTACCTCACAAGGCTGTTATTGTTAGGATAAACTGGGGAGGCGGAGAAGCACGTATGCCACCTTGATCTCCCTGGAGGAAAAGGTGGTATACTGACATAATAAATAATAAACAAATAAATCCATATTCACAACCAAAAGTGAAAACAAAAAGTGGACATAACATTCCGAAACACTATTTGAGTTATCAGAACCCTGGTTTTTAATAATAAATACCAAATATAGAAATCCAATGTATTATACAAATAAGATACAATGGGATTTTAGTGTTTAAGAGCAGAGAGAACTAAACATCACTTCCAATTCTACTTACCCAGCAAGTCATTCTGTGGTAACCATTCTATGAGTTTTGTATTGTTACCCAAGTTCCTAGGTTTCTTTCCCGAATACCTAACACAGAGAGAAGAAACCAGTTTCAAAATGCATTCTAAGGAAGATCTATAGAACAATTTGCTAGTTGCTTTTGTACTCTGCAAGTGACTTGCAAATCAAAAGATTTAAAATCCAGTAAGCAATTCATTAAAAATAGAAACACATAGCTTATGTGTTAGGACAAAGGTAGGCAATTTCTGGACCTCGGGCCAAAATATACCTGCCAGGGCTACCCAAGAGGCTGTTTTGGCCAAGTGAAACACACCTGTCCTATACCTGGCATCATATATGTTGCAGCCCTCTCAGCATGTTAACACCTGTGCTCAGAGGTGTGCATTGCTTGCCGGTGTACTTCAAGGGCTGAGTTCAAGGTGCTACTATTAGTATACAATGCCCTTAACAACTTGACACCAGTTTACCCATGAGATCCCCTTTCCCCATATGTACCCAATCAACTGCTTCAATTGGAGGAACAGGCATTTTATAGTTGCCACATAATGCCTGCACGGCATCTGTAAGAAGTCAATCATTTAGTGTGGCAGTACCAAAACTTTGGAACTCCCTGCCTATTGGTATTAGGCAGGTGCCTTCACTGTATTCTTTTTGGTGCCTGAAGACATTCTTATTTAGACAAACCTACGCAGATGTTTAGAAAGTTTGCATGAGTTTTAATTTGTTCTACTCTATTCCATTGTGGCTTTTAACTTTCTGTAATTTTGTAAATTTTCTAGTGATAATTTTACTGTTTTATCTTTTTTTGTAAACTGCTTTGAGTGGTACATAAATCTTATGAAATAAATAAATAAATACATGTTATGAAGTGTGCAGCAGCTAAAGTTGTGGCTGGACCAAAAACTGGGTGTTGCAGGCACTGCCAATCAGCGGGTTGATGGTGCCCACAAAGACCTTGTGGCTCTTTGGAAGCCCTGAAGATCCACTGACTGGCAGTTTGCAGATAGCTGTGCATGGCGCTTTGAAGCATCAGCTCATTGTCAGTTTCAAAGTGGCTCACTGCAAGCACCACAAACATCTGATTGGCAGGACTGGGCCAGGCCACTTGTTTAACATGGCCCATGGGAGGGTGGAGTTCTCTGCCCCTGGGTTAGGACAAGGGCCGAAAATCAGGTGCATCAAATGAGATACACTGGTGATGGATTTTGAGTTTCACAAATAGGCTAAAAGCCAAACACATCTGGTCAGTTTTCAGTTCAAGAAAGCTCATGCAATGTAACACACTGATGATAAAAAAAATCCAAATTAAACAACTATGTAATATTTGCAATACATTTTTAGATCCCCCCTCGATTTGGACCTTAAGAAAGTCCTTTCTTAACCTACACTTCTTTCCCACCTGTTCTGCGCCTGGAATAGATGGTGCCACTCCTGTCTATTTTTTGCTGCCTGTGTTGCACTCTCCTAGACAAGACTTGGGCTACATAAACACCATACATTCAAAGCACATCCCCCACCCCACAAAAAAACACAGGCAGGTGCAATTTACCCTTCACAGAACCACAAATCCCATAGCCCTAAACAAATTACAATTCCCAGGATTATATGAATGAGAAATGTGCTTTCAATATGCTTTAAATGCATGGTGTTTATGCAGCTTGGACTTGGTCCTGGATATCCATAAATCTTTTAAACCTATTGACAAAGCTATTGTGCTATTATACATACCTCCAAATAACTCGTTGAGGAAGTCTTGCCAGAGCATGGGCCAATTTATGTGCTATATCTTCTGACAAGTATTTGACTCCTGCTCCAAATGAAACAAGGACAAAGCCTTTTTCATTAGCACCATCCACCCATGTTTGGAGATCCTGAGAAAATAAAGAGCTTGCTGTCATGGCTAGCAAACACCATGCCACAAAGGGAAATGCTCCCTTATCATCAAACAGTGTCAAAACAAATCCAGTACGTTTCCGAGCACCCCCTACAGGGCACCCAGTATTTAGGGAGTCAAGGATGGGATAAAAGGAGGAAGTAATCAAGTAGCCTGAGCATGGCACTAGTTAAGTCCTTCCTCCTCATCCCATAAGTCAGGAGGATCCTGCACAATCAAAAGCATGAGCAAACTAGTCTTTTTTTGAGGCGCTCCTATTGCTGCCCATAGCCCGAGGCATCTCGTGACTAAGGTGGAAATGCAGCCACAAACTGGCATACACACCAGACACCTGAGAGTCCTCCCTGGGCTGATCAGTTGCACCAAGGATTCATACACTATCTTGGTATGCAGGGTAATGTACAGATTGTGCCTAATGCACTTAATGCAAAAGCCATTTGTCTTAATCTTTTAATAATCAAATGAGTCTCACAGTTCTGAAAGTCATTTCTAACATGCAAATACCACTACAGCATGACTTTCAGGAATGAATTCAACTGCTAAATCACAGTTTATTGTCTGTAACTGTAAAAAAATGACCTGTTTCCTAAGGAGAGTGTAAATTGAACCAATAATGTATCAGCTGTGTGGCTGTGGTCAAATGGTGACTCAATCGCCAAGCAATTCAGGATCAATCCCTTTTCCTCTCCACCTTTTCCCCAGCTGAAAGAGGAAGCAGCACTTTTTTACAGGGAAAGCAGGCAGGTTGGCAGTTTGCAAAGATGGGGGCCAAGAGAGACATGCTTGGCCATAGGAGCCAACTCCTATGGGAGGGGTCTTCAGCCTCCCCATAAAATATTTGAGGGAGGCGCCCCACCCAAGTTCATGGGCATTGCCATTCAAATAGTGTGCATGCACTGCACCATGTGATCTATTATGTGGGGCAGGGCTTACCTGCGCCCCTATAATATTTTATTCAAATTGACACCCCTGTGCCTGGCTGAAGAAGTCTTGAGGAAGATGCAGTCATAGCAGGGACTGCTACTCTTGGCCATATGTATGATTGCAACCTCTAAGTCTTGCAGTGTTGGTCATCCTTGTGGACTGATGTGGCAGAACAGTGAAATACATGAGCTATGACCCAGAAGGCCTTAGCTGTTAAGTTAACTGGAAGCACTAGGCAAGCGACTCTTTCTTAGCTTTTCATCTATAGCCTGAACTTTGGAGGTAATACAAATTTACATAGATTGTTCCTGAAGACTTCCAGCACTCTGGAAGATTTCCAGCACTCTGAGCAGAAAGTTTTTAAAAATAGTAGAAATATAATCCAGAATATTGCAATCATTAGACTACCCCCAGACGTGAAAACCCCCAGAAGTGAACTTTGCCTCTCATATTCCAGCACAAAGTCAGCCAAATTACTCATGGGATATCCGATGCAACAATACATACTTGAAACTGCCTTGGGGGTAATTCCAGTAGAGGAAGTAATTGATTTATATGCTTGCAGAATGTAGAATTTATTTACTTTAATCAGTAGCAAAGATCAGCGCATCACACAAGGAAAGACCTTTTGAGGTAAATCAGTCCAAGAATAAAAGAATGCTAAAAGAACCCAAACATCTGAAAGTTACAGAATGTTTTTCACTTACTGACTGACACTTCATTTGAGACAGATGGGGAGGGGGGGGGGTTGATCCTAGAATTTTCACAAGCCCTTAGTGAAATCAACATATTTTCTAATTTAAGGATAGCAGTCTTTGAGGTTTCCATATTCCTACACCTCCTGCAACACCCACATCTCCCTTGAATTGACTAGTGTCCTCATCTAACCCTTCCACGTTCCCCTTTTATTCTTTTCCTCCCAACTCCAAATTGTACACCCCCACACCCCCCCACAGCACTGTTATTCTTCCTCTTTGTCATACAGTATTATCAACCCCTTCTTGCTTGTTTCCTGCAGTATTCAAAAACTGCACTCTCCCCACCTTTCCTCAAGAAACTGTTGTTTGGCCTGTCCTTCAACTACTAGAACATGTTGCATTAACTTCTTCTCAATCTACTTGGATCTGGACTGTCTCCAGTCTGGCTTCCACCCACTGGAGGTCACTGAAATCACCCTCATTAAAATCGCTTACACATCAGAATGCCTCTGTCTCATCCATCTTCAATTCACTGCTGCCTTCCATGCACTTGATTTCCTTAGCCAAGACTTTATCCTAAGCTGATTCCCTTCCAACCTTATTCCTTCAGTATTTCCACAGAAGTTCTTGACCATTCTCTCTTCACACACTGTCTCTGTGAGACCATATCAAATCCCATGGCTTTTAGTACCACCTTTACAATGACAATATCCAGTTTCACATCTCTCTACCTGATACTTTTACCCTTTCATCCACTCCTGTATCCCCATCTGATATTTCTCCTTGGATGCTTCAATGTCTTAGCATAGCCAACTCTGAATTTCAGGTCTTTCCACTCAAACCCTTTACTTGTCTCCTTTCTCCCCTATATTTTGCTGTGAAGTCACAATGCTTCTATGTTTACAGCATGGCAAAAATTTGGCCCTTCATCTCTATTCCCTTGGTGAAAACTCCAGTTCACATTACAGTCAGCTCCTGAACTAAATTCTACAATATTTGCTTTTATGATCTTTCATTGACTTATTGAAGGCTTCTCAGTTCTCCCCAGGACTTTACAGACAAAATCATTCACCTCTTTCATGGATACTAGCCATGATGCCTGTTCTGCCCCTTTTCAAATCTCTATACTGGCTTCCTGCCCACTCCTGAATCCAGCACAATTTTCTTGTTCTTATGCTGAAAGTCCTCCACAGCCTTACATCCTCCTCTCCTCATTCTGATTTCCCTGTACATGCCTTCAAATGACATTTGCTTCTCCTGTTCCACCAACTTGCCACTCCTTACCACTCTCCCCTGTGTCAAATTACAGGGCAGGAACTGCCCTCCTAAACTCTGCAAAGCACCTTGCACAGTGGAAGCACTATATAAAAAAATCCAATTGTAAAATCACAGGTGAGGTCCATCTAAAATGTATTGTACTTATGTGAGTGAAGCCTTGTAACCAATGGGACATGTATGACAATAGCTAGAAGGCAGAACTGATTGGCACGTGGTCATCTTTCTCTAACAGTACTTACAAGGCAAGATATTCTGAATGTCTATAGCATGTACACATGATGCAGGACAACACCATGGAAAGCTTCAAGTGGGCAACTTGCTCCTGTGAAGACTGGAGGTGAACTGTGGCCTTACAAGTTCCTCCACCCAATCAATCCATCCCAAACCCACCTCCCTGCGAGGGAAATTTTCTAGGCTGGTGGCTGGGCCCAGGGAACCCTAAGAAGTGACTGCTCCTAATGGGGACTCAATTTTATATACTGATGGAACTTCTCAGTCAAATCTTTGGCTGCAGGACTTTGATCTTTATTTTAGTCTTCACTTCAGAAAGCCCAGGGCAGCAACTCTTATATTACTTTTCATGCCTTATTAATTATTATTATTATTGATTTATTGAGTTTATATAACACCCTATACCTGGAGGTCTCAGGGCGGTTCACAGAAAAGATCACAACATATATAATCAGAATAAAAACAACAACCCAATAACACACACACCCCAAAAAGAGCCACATTTTAAAAGGGTGTCAAACAGATCAACCAAAGGCCTAGTTATTGGCACTTTTACATCTATATTAACTACCTGACATTTTTGTTTCAACCGTGCCCATCAGAACTGGTCTCATAAATCTGAACTGGATTTGAAAAGGTACCACAAAGAAGGGAAAGAAGGGAAATGTGGATGTTGCCCTGGTCAAAAGTTCCATCAAAGTCATTTGAATTAAAATCCAGAATATTGTTCTAAGGTAAGAATCATATCCAACTATATTTTATCCCTATCAGCAATGGAACTGAGTTACGTTGATTAGTGGACATGCTTCCTAACACTGATAACATTTCACTAACAAAACAGAAACATGGGCTATTAAGTTAGTAAAGGTAAAGGTAAAGGGACCCCTGACCATCAGGTCCAGTCGTGTCCGACTCTGGGGTTGCGGCGCTCATCTCGCTCTATAGGCCGAGGGAGCCGGCGTTTGTCCACAGACAGCTTCCGGGTCATGTGGCCAGCATGACAAAGCCACTTCTGGCGAACCAGAGCAGCGCACGGAAACGCCGTTTACCTTCCCGCCGGAGCGGTACCTATTTATCTACTTGCACTTTGACGTGCTTTCGAACTGCTAGGTGGGCAGGAGCTGGGACCAAGCAACAGGAGCTCACCCCGTGGCAGGGATTCGAACCGCCGACCTTCTGATCAGCAAGCCCTAGGCTCTGTGGTTTAACCCACAGCGCCACCTGGGTCCCTTATTAAGTTAGTACCATTCTGCATACACAGATCTATCTTTAGAGCAGGTTCTAATCTGGAAATGAGCATTAGCCATATTTTAAACCTAAACTTCTGCTACATTTCCAAAAAAAAAACATGTTCCATTTAGGAAACTGTTGTAAGAACAAAACATGAAATCAAATCACATGAATTCATATTCTTATAGAAGGTCATAAGGGTATCAAGCGTGTGAATTAGCACTACTGAAGTGCTCCCTGCAGTTTTGCTTTAACCATTTCAGTATTTATATAAAAAAATACAAGATATCAGACAGATATGGTATTGTATTTAGAGTACTGTGTGATCTTTGTTCTCTTTGGTTTTTCTAGCTAGCTATTCTGCACAGCTGTGACTATAGTGTGAGGTCCCAGCTGGCAGTAACCAGTGGTGCCTAATACTGAGCTTTGTTTCAGATAAACAAAGCACATAAATACAAACATAACTTGGTTTCAGTGTCTGCAGCTCTCTCCCTGTTCAGCTGTTGGAATCAAATATGCAGAAGCATCAGCGCCTATTTGCCCAAGACTTTTGTGAGCAATCATCAATTCACAAAAATATATCTTGATGGTGTTACTGTACAAGCCATGAATACATAATTTATAAAATAATTATTTAGAAAAAAACTGAAAGGTAAGCTACCTTATTAGTAGGTAAAATTAAGTTTATTGAAGTTTTGTTACAAATACTATATAAAAGGCTACATTTTTAAAAGCTTTTACCCCATCATAAATGCTTTCTGGAAAATCAGTGGAGGATATTCTAGGAGCATGCATTTGCTTAAAAATAATATTTTTTTAGATGCAACATTTCACATAAATCTATAAAAATAATTCTTAAATCAGTTTGAGAATATATACTAAGTCTGTAACATTTGTATGAGCAATGGAGTTTCAAAGCACCTCAACATGATGGGTACATGCTGCTGCTACAACTTTAATCTTAGAAGGATGTGCTCTCAAAATTAGGGTCTAACTAATAGTCTACTTCTTCTTACATTACAAATCTTAGAAACACGTGCACATCCATTTCCAAACAGAAAACCCATGATCAGGAAAACATGTAAGAAACAGAAACAGAAAATATAAAAATAATAATCCTGGCACTGTCTGAAGTGACAACCTCACATTTCTTAATACTGCACCAATAAGAAGCTAATTTTTCAAGGCAATCTAACTTTGGAAATCATTCAACTATTCTGCATTTTATTGTTTTGTCTTTTTGAAAACTGCTTTGGGGTTGTTGTTTTTTACAATAAATTAATAAATCACCAGCCCCCCAACCCTTTCCTTTTAAAGTTACTGTTGTCAAGAAGCAATGTCCGAGATAAACTAAAGGTAAAAAGGGAAATCAGATCACTTCTTCCATTCCCTCTGGTAAACTGCTCAAGTGGCATGATGGAAGACCCCAGTGGCTTCAACAGCATGCTAGCAGTACACCAGAAAAAATGGGGGGGGGAGGTCCTTACCTCTCTCCTTAATACAAGATATCATTCATTACATTCCGCCTAATCATCACTGGTGCTCCTGTCTAGCCACCCCATTAAATGTAATTCAAATAGAAAGATGGGAATGGGTTTGAGAAATCACTGGGTGAGTAAACTAGGAATCTCTTAATCTGATAGAAAATAATTTTGCCGTTCATGAAGCTCATCTCCCTTTTAAGATGAGCCTCAGAGAGCTCGTAAAATCCTATGTTAGGCTTCCAAGCCTGGAGAACTTTATCAGCACCTCTATGAAAAGTTTCCCCACATTTTGCTTTAATCCAATTATCTAGCCTCCTTTGAGCCATAGTCCTAGCATCAATATGGAGTATAACCAATTTTAAGAAACACCTCCCTGAACTTGGTCTGACACTGTCAAAAATGCAGTGGGGAGGAGAAAGTACTTCTTTTTTAAAAGTGTGTATGAGTGACTTTCCACATTGCTAATTATAGCTGACAATGGAAGCAATGCACGAAAACACAACTCTGAGCTGAGATACAGAACTTATCCGAAAATGGCTGTTTCAATGTCTTCCAATTACTGATGTCCTCTATTCATATTTAGAGCTCTTGTGCACATACTGTGCCTGCCAGAAGCAACAGCAAGTGCCGCTCCAATTTGCAGTGCTTTCAAAGGAGAAGTGAGCTAACCCCCTCCTTCCTTGCTCCCTTCACTTGCCCCATGGCGAGAGTGCCCCATTTCTGGGTCAACCTCTAACTGTAAGACCACCATTGCTGGAGAAAGCAAGGCGAGAGGTGTAGGACAGCACAGCCTCCTCCCTGCTAACCTCTGCACAGTGTGTCCCAAATATACTGTAGCTGTTACAGGTACAAACTATCAGCAGAAAAAGAAACCTGACTGCCCAAATTCTAAACACCAGCAGCTAGTGAAATTAGATCAAGGATTAATTCACAAACACCTGAAAACTAATTCACAATAGTTTGGGCAATATTTCCGAATTTCATATCATTGCTTCAAATTTGCATGAATTGAGCCAAATACAGATCAGTGGCTCTTCATGCGGTAAAACTAATTCCAAAACTACTCAGAATTGTATTGTTCACTGGTAATAGAAATCCCTACTTGAATCCCCAACATTCACTTTTCTACATGCAAATAGCTTCTTATTTGGGGGAGCATTCTGTCACATTCTCTACCTAAAACTGGCAGTTCTTAGCTCAAAAGAAGCATCTTACTACCAATATGAAATATGCATTTCATTCAAAGCAGTGATACAATAGTAAGAGCTCCTCCACTTAGAAATGTAGATTAGTTTAAAGTCAGGGAGGAATGAATTACAGGTTCTTAAAATACTGTTCATGATACAACAATAACAATTAAAATTACATTTCATTATTCAACATTACAACTTATTCTCCCTGAGCTGCAATGGGGTGGGCAGAATGGCTGTAGATCAGTGGTAGAGCACATGCTTTCCTTGCAAAAGATCTCAGGTTCAATCCACAGCATCTCCAAGTAGGAAAGGCCCCATTTGGAAAAGCCATTTCCAGTCATGGTACACAAGACTGACCAAGAGAAAACTGAGCCTGGCTCAGTAAAAGACAGTTCTCATTATCCCTATAAACACTTTCCATCTATGGACTTCCATCTATGAAATTCTACCAGATAACCTAGTCACCTGGATTTCTGAGAAAAAGAAAAACTGACTCTATAACAAGAAACATTTCACAAGCGCAGAGAAAGAAGGAATAAAGGAAATTATGACCAGTGTTTGCAAACGGGAAAAGCCAAAAGTCTAATATATACTGCATTTTTTTAAAGAGCTGCTTCCTGCACCCTCACTATGCTATTTAAGTATAATTCTGTAGAAGAAACTCAGAACAGGCATCTTCCAAACATTTTTCCAAGTTTAATTGCAGTGATAAACAACATAAATAGGCATCTGAATAGATTTAGCTGCATAAAACTCCCACTTTTATTTGTGCAAAAATGTTTGGCAAGGCACTTTTTTTACCAAGCTGAAAGCATTATGAAAGGTTACAAAATAATCTAATCTTTGCAAAGTGATAGTGCTCAGTTAATCCACAGAACACTGCAAATTTCCACTTTGCTTCTTATCAAAACCCATTATTTGTGGTCACTACTGACACCTTCTCTAAAGTCCAAGTCCTTTGCATTTGCAGAGGTCTCAGGGAATGGAGAGATATTTGTCATTTTGCAAAATATACAAGTAGCACGTCACTACTGCAACGTCCTATAAATGCACAAACGGGGAGAGAGGAAGCACTTTCTCCTTTCTTACCACGTTTTCTTGAGAGGAAAGAAGTGGTACTTTCTGTTCCTTCCTACATGGACTCCCTACATTGGCTCCCAGTACGTTTCCACGCACAATTCATAGTATTGGTGCTGACCTTTAAAGCCCTGAACGGCCTCGGTCCCATATACCTGAAGGAGCGTCTCCACCCCCATCGTTCTGCCCGGACACTGAGATCCAGCGCCGAGGGCCTTCTGGCGGTTCCCTCGCTGTGAGAAGCCAAGTTACAGGGAACCAGGCAGAGGGCCTTCTCAGTAGTGGCACCCCCCCTGTGGAACGCCCTCCCACCAGATGTCAAAGAGAAAAACAACTACCAGACTTTTAGAAGACATCTGAAGACAGTCCTTCATTAGGGAAGCTTTTAATGTTTAATACACTATTGTATTTTAATATTCTGTTGGAAGCCGCCCAGAGTCGTTGCGGAAACCCAGCCACATGGGCAGGATATAAATATATTATTATTATTATTATAATTATTATTATTATTATTATTATTATTATATTATTATTCCTGAAAACTTTTTCCGGGAGACAGCTGCTAGTACTTTCTTAAAATGACTCTTCTTTCATGCAAGGAGAATGAAGAAGGAAAGGAGAGAGAGTCTCTCATGCCTGAGCTGGACTTTGTCCACAGGTGCATACATACTCATATGCACTACTAGCAAGCAATGCTTCAATCCTCAGTTCATGACTTCCAGACTTTGAGAAAGCGCTGAGATTTGTCAGTTTTCAATTTACATCATTTTCCCTCTTACAGGTCACCAATTCACATGAGTGCAAATGCACATAAAGTTACAGCACAAATGTATGTGTGTGTGTGTGATTTCATTAGGCTTGCATTCATAACATGCAAATTTTTAAGAAAAACCCCCCACTGAAAATTGACCAATGTACTTAATTCAGAAGGCAAGACAAACAGAACAACCATCACGTACAGAACAAATTTGAGCAATTCTACATATTACTTAAACTGAACTAAAATAGCATTTTATGCATAAAGATTGTTCAACTAAATAAATAAATAAATATATTTTTATTTATACCCTGCCCTCCCTGGTTCAGAAACCCAGGCTCAGGGCGGCTAACAACAAATTTTAAACACTTAATTGTAATACAACATAAAAGCAGCATGAAATACAGTATATACCGGTAACTTAAATGTTTCATACCAAAATATTGTATTAAAAATGAGTGATTTGATGCTAAGAATAATGCTGAACACACTGATACTCTTTCTATGACTAAGTTCAATGAGGCTTACTCCCATGTACGTAGAGACAGGATTGTAGTCTTTCAGCTAAAATTTGGGTGGCTGCATTTTCCTTCGTTCTTTATGCCTCTTTTCTACTTTTCCTAATCATAATTTTAACATTCTATTTTGGTGCCTGCTGGAGACATTCTTATTTAGACAAGTCTACCCAGATGCTTAGAAAGTTAGTATGAATTTGTTAGTAACAAATTTGTTAATTTGTTTTAGTCTAGTCTGCTGTGGTTTTAACTTTCCGCATGTTTCAAATTATGGGTATAATTTTTTTGGTGATAATTTTATTCTTTTATCTTTTTCATAACCTGCTTTGAGGTTTTTTCTACAATTAAGGGAGGTATGAATTTTATGAAATAAAAGATAAATAAATGAGAATTGTGAGCATTATCTACAAGAGTATTCCTATATACTCTGGGTTCCAGATTGTACTAGCATTAAATGTTTAAATCAGGATTCTCAAGAGATAAAGTGTACAATGCATTACATAAGTCACAAAACCCAAAACTCTCCCTAAAGAGCAGTATTACCAAAGAACAAAACTTTCCCAAGATAAAATTGGAACAAAATATGCAATGGAAAATCACCACTTAACACCTGAAGAATCAGAGGACAGAAGCTGCCATTCAGATGGGATGAGGAAAGGGATAAAATACACATGAGAAAGAGGACAGGCATATTGGCGGGTGGGGTGGGGGGCACAATGAAGAATCATTCAGAGTGGAGAGAGGAGTGTGTACAATGAACAGAACAGGGCAGGATAGCCCCTTGAAAATGTTTTTGCAAGCCTGGACCAACTCAAATTTTGGGCATTTAAGATGTTGAATTCTTTAGTTCAAAAACCTCAAGTCCATTTGGGAGCATGCAAACTCTTGTGTACAGCTAAAGTAACTGTGGACTGTGGCATTCAAATCACTACTCTGTCGTAGACTCACTGTCTACCACATGTAGGCTATCCAAACCCGGCTGCTGCTGCTGCTGCTCTCTGTATTGTCCACAAAGACTTGGGGAGCCATGCCCACCTTTCCCCACTACCCAGCCAATGAGCCAACAGCTGAGTAGCAGAGAAAATATCCGTTCCTTTGCTGCTAATCAGAATGGAAATATGCATTTTGTGCACTCTGTCTGCCTGTGTGCATGCATTTCTATCTATGCAGTCCCCAATCCACCAGGCTCTGCCATCTGCAGCCTCAGAGACAAGATTGCCCGTTTCTGCTGTATACCTTGATGTTGGCTGGTTTCTCACTTAGGAGATTAAGAACCATCAAAGTATGTTATCTGCTACAATCACAGATAGATAAATCTGTTCCTTGTTTATTGACATAATGCCTTACCACTTTCATAATCCCTTAATTAAAAATAACAAAAATAATGCATTAGCAACTTCATAGAGTCAGAAGTATTTAATCTACATCAGAATTAGAAATCTTAAGATGAAGGGAACTAGGCGTCTGTACAAGAATATTGACTTAAGCAACCAACACTTGCATCTTCCAGATAATTAAAATGGTTGCTTAGCTTTTTCTTAATTTAAAGCTGTTGGCTTTCATCTAGATTCAGCTTCACAGACCTGATGCTAGAAAGGCAATGCAATTACTTTCAAGTCAGTGAATTTAAATCATGCTCAGAATGTAAAAACGGAACAGTGTCCAGTGAATTTGTGTGTGTGCGTGTGCTGTATGTGTGCTATTTGTATGTGCCCCTATGCAATTCTTGAAAGGGTTGGCTAACCTTGAATGCAGCCCTCAGGCTGAAAAAGAATAGCAATCTGTGCACTAGTCCTAGAAATAAGTGAGCATATGAAACCTTACTACAAAATACACCCGTCCTGTGGTCTTGAGATGCCACAGAAAAATATTAGTAAGTTTAAAAACAGAGTATAAAACTGTAGTTGTACGAAATCATCATGCATAAAAGTAAAAAAACAAAAACAAAAAAACTCCGCAAACCTTACTTCTGGTAGAGGATTGGCTGGTCTGGTAAGGATTCCTCCCACATACACAACATTTGGAAGGGTGGGTCTTGGAAACTCTAGTGCTACATCAGTACACAGCATCCACAGGCTAGAATCATGAACCAATTCATACATGGACCTTGCTGGCTGTACATTGTACTTCTGCATTATCCTTTCGTATTTTGGCAGAACCAAAAAGTTGACTCCAAATCTTGAAACCAGGTATACAACAGTGTTCTTAAGCCTCTCTAGCAAGTTCATATGATCTGTGAGAAGTGAATTAAATTCTGGAACATATGCTAAAGGTGATGGAGCACCTACTTCTGCTGGATACCAAAGTCCAGTGGAAAAAACCGCGTATTTAATCCCTAAAAGATGAGCAATAACAAATCCACACATTTCATTAGGATCCACTAGCAGCAGGTCAAATTTTTCCTGTTTCAGAGCATGCAGGAGCTTCTTGTTGCCTACAATCATGTCACAATTCTTGGAATAGTGTTCCAGAATGTCAAACAGTTCCAGGGCTGTTAGTCTCCCAGAAAAGATATTCCTCATTTTGGATTGAAGAAACTCATCTGAGGTGCTGGTATTAAAGATTCCTGGGTAACGTTGCAGTCTATAGTGATTAGATGGAGGGATGTCTCTGCCCTCAGACAGAAGGAAAACTGTTTGGTGGCCTTGCTCGTGCAAGGCTGAGGCCAGGGTCTTGAAAATATACAGATGGCTTTCAAACATAATTGGCGGCACAATAACGATTTTGGCAGCCCTTGAGATTCCGACAGCACTCCAAAGAAGAATGAAAAATGGAATGTAAGACTTCATAGCTGAAATGACAAACAAAAAGAATTACTTCAACGTATCCTAAATTGTTATTCGGAACATAAAAAATAAATACTGCCCAGTAACAATGTGAAGTATCTGATATTTTAAACTCCAGCATCATGTTGTTCATTATTACATCATGAAAACAATGTACCCTGGACAAGAGATGGGGCAAAGTTCTGGCTAGATTCTGGCTACCCAATTGGGTTAGATGCATTTCCAGAGAGGATTAAGACTTGACGCTTTGGGGCACATTCCAGAATTAGGTACATCTCCCCACTATGCCTGGAGGCCTTCAGACCACTAAATGGCCAGTGCTCAATGTAGTTGCTTGCTTGACATGAAATAAACCTCAACAGATGAAGTGAGCCTAAGTGCTGCCTGGGAGACATTTCAGGACTCCTCTTGTCTTTTCCAAGGCTCCCTGCATGTTGGGTGCAGTCACTGAAGAACTTATGATGCACTAGGCCTCCCATTGACTTCTCCACAACCAAGAATTAGGAGATGGCCAATTTCACTGTCCTCTGAGCACATTGAAGAACTACATGCTGTGCTAGGCTCCCTTTCTACAGCAAGCGTAAATTGTAGAATCCCTTCTGGATGCTTCCCTGTCCTCTGGAATTTTGGTGGAGCGTCCATCTGAACTTTTCTGGACTCTGCACCACAAAGTCACAAGATTTCACAAGTTATTTCATGGGCCAAAGTCACTGCAAAATCAGTCATGTATGATTTCACAGGGCATGCTCCATCTTATTTAACACTAAGTGCAACTTTCAAGAGATAGATGGAGAATCACAGAAAGTATTAATAGTTAATGTCAGTCATTGCAATCAGCATAAATACAACACATAGGTATCAAGTCTGAAAACTGCAGAGAACCATGAGTTTGCAGTCACCTGTATGGTACCAAAATGCTACCCACCACTGCTGCAGTTAAGAACTTTGTGAACTCATAGCACAACACAATAGAGGCTATTTCAACAGACCACAGACCCTGACAGTTAACAAGATAAAACTCATCTTTGAATAGGCAAATTATAGAAAAATATTAAAATGAAAATTCAGTGTACAGTATTAATAAAATTATATGCATAATATAGCACATTCCCATTAACACACAATTGCGGTAATATGATCCTCAGCTAATAAAATCTGTATTAGCAACTACTGCCAGTATAAATAACATAATTTGCTCCAAGTGGTGTCATAATTTTGTCTTTTGACCTAATTCAAATTATATGAAAAATAGTATAGTATAGTATTATAAACACACCAGAATATGTGCATTTTCTAGTTACGACTGCCCCTGTGATCAATTAATCATACATTTCATTATTTAAAACACAAATTAAACTTTTCAGCCCTCATTTTTTATTCCTAAAATTAACATAAGTGCAAATTTGTAGAAAGCCTAGGTAATAATAATAATAATTATTATTATTATTATTATTATTATTATTATTTACATGCCTCCCATATGACTGGGTTGCCCCAGCCACTCTGGGCCAGCTTCCAATAATTAGAAACATTAGCCAATAATGTTCCAATAATTAAAAATTCCAATAATTAAAAACATAGTTATTTCCTTTACATCTGATGGGAAGGCATTCCATAGGGAGGGCGGCGCAACTTCCAAAAAAGCCCTCAGTAGTAACAAACCCAACATTTTATGCAAGCAGCCAATTGTTACATATTTCTGAGAAAGCCTCTCCATCATTTTAATTGGCCACCATAATAGTGCTTCCTCTCATTCAAAAGAACTCCAGCGGGTAGAAGATATTATGTGTGATTACAGTGTGAGTAAGCAGCCACCTCCTCGTTATCACATCAATTAAAATCAATAGGAAGAGTCACGCACTTCACTTGAAATATACTAATTCATTAAATTTAGTGTAATGTACATCAGAGATTTCACACCATGGCCTGCAGACAGTGCTGGAGCTAAAAGATGGGCAACCCTTTCAAGACTACCTATGTGTCCCTTCTGAATTGAAACATTCTCAAAGGAGCTATAGGAGCTACTGGCAGGTGCAAAGGTACCCACAGGCACCATGCTGCCTATTCCTTTGCTGAGATCGTGCTTGAAACTTACTTCCTTGTAATATGTTTATACTTATTATACAATTTTTGGGAGATTTTTTTTTAAGTGTTAAAGCAAAACAAGCAACATTCTGAGCTTCTGGATGAGATAGTGTGCATTTGCAGTTAATGTAGAACTTGTAGTTTGATATGTGACATGTTCTCTTATAAACTACCAGTCCCAGAGTTCCCTGCACAAAGGCAGAAGGGAAAGAAAGCCAGTGGTATGGACAAACACCATAATGATCAAGGAAATCTTAATCTCAGGGACAGTGGGAGCCAGTGCTGCTTGCAGAATGTGCAGAAGCAAAATGTGTATGAGCTCAAATGCTTACTTTACAACACAACATCAGGAAAAAAAAATCTTTGTCAAGTGTTGCATCTGAAAAATATATATAAATGCTTTGGAAAAGCATGAACTGCTACTGCTTATCTTATTACATATTTTTTTAAAAAATCAACTGCACAACTTTCGGTGAAGTATACGCCACACTCCCATGGTGCCAGAACAGTTAAGCCACCTGGAGAAAATGACTTTGGGGAGATAATTCATGATTTTTTAATGATGAAGGCTAAAAAAAATAACGCTTAAGACAGAACTGATCTATTTAAGAAATGCTTCCAGCTGTGCTCATCCACTAGATTAATAATTGGGGGGGGGGGACAGCAACAGGATAACACCTTTTTTTTTAACCAAAAGGTTATAAAATAGCTTTGAAGGACTCTTTCTCAGGCTGGCTGTTATGTTAAACAAAAACTGCAAAAACAGTGTATGTTTAGGGTACAGCAGAAAAGACCCAGTGGGGCCATAATGTCATTTCAAAAATGTAGAAAATGAACCCTCAGAATGAAAACAGAAGCTTTTCTTTCATGATTTGCATGGGATGAAGGAGATGTATTTCATGATTGCTATGTACTGAGATTGTGGTATGCATGTGGGAGGGGACCCATAGGGCAGGCTTGGTCCGTAATGACTAATATTAGTCAAAACACACCTAGAGCAAAACTTAGCTGTTTATAGATACAAGCTCATACTAGTACAAGATAGAATGCATAATGGGTGTGGAAACAAAAACAAAACTGTGTAAACACCATATAGTTAAACTTTAACCATTCTAACAGCCTATCAAATAAACTAAGCTTCTGCTTTAGCTCTGTAGGGAAGGGCTCAACAAACAATTAAAACATAAGAAGCCAAATAAAAGAGTAACAGATTTAGATCAGCGTGTTGCTTTGGCTGAGACCTTGAAGAGTTGTAGAAAGTGTCCCTACACTACAAAAAAATCTAGCAATCTCAGTCTCGCCTTCCCAGCAAGTAGGATTGCAAGGGGGGGGGGAGCTCTCAATTGTGCCAATGTGACTTTTTACCCCTTTTTTAAAGCATTCAGAATTATCTATTAAAAAAAAATAGAAATGGGAAATGAATTTGCCTGGTACTGACAATCCTCTTCCCTGCTCCAAAAGAAAAAAAAACAGCAGGGGAAAGAAAAGGCAGACCAGTTGGGCCAACATGTAACCTTCCACAATGGCTGTCCTGTGGGATGATTTGCACGTCCGTGTTTGCGCAAGTTTCTCCTTTAAGTCTTACCATGAACAGTAAGACATAAGAAAAGAGTTGAAAAGGGTTCAGTAAAGGGCAATCATCAAAATGATCAAAGGGATGTAACAACTCCACCCTAAGGAAAGATTGCACCATTGGGATCTTTTTTTGTTTAAAGCAAAATGAGTGAGAGGAAACATGATAAAGGTTTAGAAAATTATGCATGGCATGGATACAGTCATGGACAAGGCTATGATGGCTACTAGCCATGATGGCCATGTACTACTTCCAATGTCAGAGGCAGTATGCCCCTAAATACAGTACCAGTTTCTTGGAACTGCAGGCAAGCAGAATGCTTTTCACTCATGTCCCACTTGCAGGCTTCCCACAGGCATCTGGTCAACCAAGATTGGGCAAGATAGGCCCATTGGCCTAATCAAGCAGGTTTGTCTTACATTTTTAGCTGTGACCTCATTCAAACAGATGCAACAAGATTCATGCAAGCACAATGTCCAAGGACAGCCACACCACTTTACAAATATTTTCAGTATAAACACTGCCTATGCTGTTAAACCTGTACATTCAAGCTGTACATTCAAACATAGTCAACTAATATATGCAAAGATTTTATGGTATGGATGAAGGAGAGCTTAAAGCCTATAATGTAAGAGAAGAAAATGTATACTTTTTAGAGCTTGTTTTACAATTGCACTGCACTACAAGTATACACGGGGACACGAGTGGCGCTGTGGGTTAAACCACAGAGCCTAGGGCTTGTCGATCAGAAGGTTGGCGGTTTGAATCCCCACAATGGGGTGAGCTCCCATTGCTCGGTTCCTGCTCCTACCAACCTAGCAGTTTGAAAGCATGTCAAAGTGCAAGTAGATAAATAGGTACCGCTCTGGCGGGAAGGTAAACGGCGTTTCCGTGCGCTGCTCTGGTTCACCAGAAGTGGCTTAGTCATGCTGGCCACATGACCTGGAAGCTGTACGCCAGCTCCCTTGGCCAATAAAGCGAGATGAGTGCTGCAACCCCAGAGTCGTCCACGACTGGACCTAATGGTCAGGGGTCCCTTTACAAGTATACACACATGCTTCCAAAATGCTCAGGCAACCCATCCCTTGCGATCACAGGCACAGCTATGAGCCAAACTACTGCATGGCCTAAACACTGTGCAAAATCTACCTATTCCGCTCCTGCTGATAGAAATGAGTTGGGCCTGAGCTGTGCTCAGTTTTGAGTTGAATGTGGGTATTACATGATTACAGCTCATGGCCAGAGGCTCTGTGACCGGCCTGTGGTTTTCCCAGGACACGGCTTCTAGGATTGTTTAGAATTTGCAAGAGCTGACTAGTAGTCTGTTTGTGCTGATACTGGATACGGAACTATGTCAGCACAACACATTGGGTTTGTAGATTATGCCCCACGTACCGGTAATTCTAAGGCAGGCCAGTTTTCCACTGAGTACATCCTTAACAATACCATCTATAGGTCTTATTGATCCACCAGATAGTCATTACTGACAGTAGCCCCAGAACTATGAAACTACTTTAAAAGCAAGCAGGGCAGGCAGAACCAAGCCTACAACTAATGTCCCCATTGCCCCTTTTCACCCAGATAACAACAATTCCAGCATGGGATTTCAGCCATAGGCAGGGAGAGGGTTTTGCCCTCCTTGCCCATACACCATTTTTTATTTTAAAATTCAACTCTTCTGTGGATTAGGAAAGTTCCACATGCTTATAAAAATGAAACAGTGGTGCTTGCATCTAATTGCCCCCCTTCCCTAAATGAGAGGTTAAAGCAAATCAGCACTGGAAAGCAAAATGGATAAACACAGCTTTACAACCCATTATTTCTAACATGCTTAAGCTCAATTCTCATACCAATCAGAAGTTGGTCATTTAAACATACTGCATTTTTTTACTACCTCTCTCTATGGGGTACCTTTTACCTACAGCACAGCACCCTTAATAAGGTGAAGTGTTTGAAAACTCCTTTTTGAACTCAGAAAATACCAGAAACATCAAAAATAAACCAGTGGGACTTACTTCCAAGTAAACTCAGATAGGTATAACCTGCATTTCTGCCAATCATTAAATATCTGTATTCTCAATAGAAGAATTGACCAAATTACAATATACTATATAAGGATATTAATCTCTCTGATATTTCAGCCACAGGTGAAAAAGTCCAGCGAAGTAGGGAAAACACCGTTAAACACGTTACCTCATATCTTTCTTTGTTCAGTTCACTTCGCTCCTTCCTGAGCAGTTTAAGTCTCTTCAGCAAGAAGGAAAAGTCATGGCTAAAGAGAGGCTGTTCAAACCAATTAGCAGCACTTTAGTGCCAGCAGCTCAGCAATCTTTACAGCCTCAGTCTCTCTCATCATGTTACCAGGAGGTTTTAAATTACAGTACTTGTTACATCATAAGAGATAGCAAAGCAGGGCAGGACTCTTAGCACATTATCTGCTTATTTCATATGTCTTTAAACTCTTGAAATCTCCATTCCAATCTAAATTAGCAGTTAATTAGTTATAATAGAGTTTAGTAACTCTACTTCATTGTCAAGCACTGAAGACTGTGCTATGGAAACATCCCTGAAGCCGAGACAGTAAGACATACAAAAGTTATAGGTACCACCACCTCACAGAGACAGTGACACCAGCAACCATTTACTTTCTCTTCTACTCTTTTTACTTTCCTTTCTTTGCCTGCGAAGTAAAGATCTTGATAGTCCTCCAGAAAGACCCCCGTCTGACCCAAGAGCCAGCTAAATTATCAAGTTCCCTCAATCAAGAGACATCCCCTGCTTGTGTTGGAATTTCAGTTAGAATGTGGTGGTTTGAAATCAAGAAAGCCATTTCTGAACAGTTCCAGCCAATAGGCTTCAGTTATGCAATTAGGTCAGAGAAAGAGGAAGGTGATTAGCCAAATGTGCCGTTTATGATGCTCCAGGGCCTTTATGAACTCAGGCAGTGATTTCAAATTGTTCTGAAGGGAGGATCCTAATCATGTTTGGCCTCCGAGGTATATAAAATAGGCACAACGGTAAGTTTTGGAATACCAGCATCAGTTAGTATAATAGTTTTGAATTACACAGGGCTTTCCATAAGGAAGAGTTTAAGGGTCCTTTATTCCTGGCTACATAGAAAGCAATCTAGGCTACTAATATATTGTATGATAGATAGAAGGCCGAATTACGTAAGGTATTCGACATACTGAACATTGGACTAACACTTAGGGTTTTACATACTGTTCCTGGCCACATGAAAATATATACACTTGTACTCTTACTCTGCCCTATGATCTACATAGATGGGCAGACTAGAACTGAAGTTAATCAATATATTGCAGAATCACTCATTTTTACAAATGGTATGTCTAATATTATAAAACAGCCCTACTATGCTACTGTTAGGAATTCAACTGATTTCAAAAGATTTTTTTCATGAAATAAAAATATGAATATTTGCAATACCAGGGGTCTATATTGCAAGCTGAAGTTTCTTCTCTAGAAATGTTCTTATATTGCTTGCTCTGTGCATTCACTCTCACACTTTTATGGGCAATAACTCAGTAGCAGAGCATATGCTATGCACACAAAAGATCCCGTATTTACGCTCCCCCCCCAAAAAAAAAACACCTGGGGAGCAATTGCTACTCAGTGGACACAATAGCTAGCTGGATGGGACAATGGTCTGATCTGGTATAAGGCAGTTTCTGATTTTCCTGCTTCATCATAATCCACAATGTAAAAATAAAAGTTGATCTAAGTTTCAAAGTGAATAATAAATTTCACTGATTTGATAATAATATAATTACTGTGGAAAACATTTGGGGGAAATGAGAGATATTTTGCTAAATGATTCTCCCAGTAGCCTATAAACCTATGTAACACAACTTTTATCAGTTTTGCCACTTAAACATATGGCATATATCTGTACTGCACAATTAACCTTACTATACATTTGTGTAAAATAAGCCCAGTACTGCAGCAAGTAGAGTTTTGCCAGGCATTCTGTTTTATCCAAGTGCAGTCAAGAGTCCACAATAAATTAGTATATGAATCTGCACTAGTGCTGACACTGAAGGTCACCTTTTAGGATGAGAAAAAACAACAACATAAGCCATGCAGTATTTTAACCATTTGTAATCCTCCTCTAAATAATAGAGCAATATACCTCTTTGAACACAAGTCAGGAGTAATATATTTTCTTTTTCATTGCTGAATTTCTAAAAACCTGATTTCCTTCATTTTCCAAAAGGTAGTTAATCATACAATGAAATTATATATTCCTCCCTATCACCTTTCATACATACATCTGATGAAGCTTATGTCACCATAAACCCTATAGCTAATAACATTTAGTTATTCCTAAATTTCCACAGCAGTGTCTTTTTGAATAGCTGAACTATGTCTCCATAAATAGGTTTTTCTAAAGAAATGTCTCCATGAATAGGTTTTTCTAAAGAAATCAAAGAACTTAATCTTGAATGCAGTTTCTTGTAGATGAGTTTTGAAAGATCACAAGAAATACAAAGGAACAGGAATACCCTCCCCACTTTTATCTAACTTGAGAGCTTACTATAGTTTACAATTATTTTCCACTAACATCAATTTTGCCCAGTATGTGGTTATATAAAATTTATCTTTTATCACTACCGTCAAAGCATTTCAGCTATCTTTCTTAAATAAACTGGCTTCAGACTTCAATTCACGGTTTCTTAAAGAGTAGAACAAGCATAATCTGAAAGGGGAATGGAAAACATATGAGCATAATCACCATCTTTTACCTGCTGAGGCCTGCAGTGTGTTACAAAGCAGCATTGCCGGAGGAACAGATCCCTAATAGAAAATCCCTCTGAGACAATATCTGGTACAAGAGAGGGAGACAAAGGAACCATCTAACATGCAGTCCGTAAGCAAATATACAACCAGAAATAGTGAAGAAATGGAAAGCAATCAGCTTGCGCTGAAGGTTCCAGAGGAGCAGAAACATACATAAATGAACAGGACACTCCAGGGCTTCAGAAAGATGAAGGCCTACCTAAGGCCTTTACAGATTTCCATCTAGGGCAGGCTGACAAATTGCCATGTTAAAATGAGGAAAAACTGCAGATAAAGGCATGCATGCTTCATCTCCCTCTAGAGGGCTGGAGGACTTCAGTCTCAGATTACTTGAGAAGGTAACATATTTTAAGAGTTCATCTTGCCGGCTTCATCTTTTTACTGCTAATTCATACTGTCTCTTATAACGCAGAGTTCCAAGGCAATATTTCTCACGAAACATTGACAGGTGGAAGCACGACAGGCTTGCGGTTAAAAGTCTTTCCAACCTTATTAAAGGAAGCGTCAAGCTCTTCAGTATGATTCCATGTGATACAAACCAGTGGACAGTATGAATTAAATTTCCTAATTTTAAACCAGGCTTCCTCAAACTCGGCCCTCCAGATGTTTTGAGACTACAGTTCCCATCATCCCTGACCACTGGTCCTACTAGCTAGGGATCATGGGAGTTGTGGGCCAAAGACATCTGGAGGGCCGAGTTTGAGGAAGCCTGTTTTAAACCATAGCATTTGGGGGCAGCGGGCGGGAGAGGACATCTACTGAAGGATAACCACAAACAATTCTACTCAAAAAGATAGAATATTTGGATTTCTGCCTTACTAGGTTTGGCTTGGTACAAGGTAGCTATACTGAAGTCACACCAGTATGCTACCCTTTACTCATTAATATGAATCACACTATGCAATTATCAGGAGGAAGGCCATGCTGCTAGATCATCTCAGGCAGCAAACACACTGCCAGACAACCTACATATGAACAGCTCTATTCATGGATGGAAGCAGACCCTCCAAGTGCCTGATTTAAAGAAGCTGTCCTAGTTTCTGATTTGATCCCATAATGTCTTGCTTTTCCTTAGGACGTCTCTTTTCATCAGAGAAATGTTGGAGGGTATGGAGTTATGCGACCCCCCAAGCCAAGGAGAGAAGACTTCTATTATACAGGACTGCCTTCAGAGAAGTTTTTTAATGTTTAATGTTTTGTTATGCTTTTATATACGTTGGAAGCCACCGAGGGTGACTGAGGCAACCCCAGTCAGATGGGCAGGGTATTGTTATTGTTATTGTTATTTCATATATTTTAATCTCTGCTGGAAGCTGACCAGAGTGGCTGGGGAAACCCAGCCAGATGGGTGAGGTACAAATAATAAATTTATTATTATCATTATTATTATTATTATTATTATTATTTAGAACGTCTCTATTTTCATTGCAGAAATGTTGGAGGGTGTGTGGAAGCTGATGCACGAGAAGCTGCTCCCATGTAAGTTTTCTTGACGCACAGTCAACAACAACATGCAGAGGCCAACTTGAAGTATGTCCAACACCGGGGGTGATCCCAGGGGTGCAGCCCTGCTCCCGGTAGTTGTGTGGAGTTGGCTTAGAAAGCAATTATCTGGATTCTGCAAACTCTACAACAGAAATAAAGTATTTGCTCTGTTTCTGACCTCATCACATTTCTACGACTTGCAGTGCAATTCTACACACGTCAACTCAGAGGCAAGTCTCACCAAGCTCAGTGAGATTTACTAACAGACTTAGTTGCACTTACTGGACAATGCTGTGCATGTTTACTCTGAAATAAGTTCCTATCGGCTTCATGCCTAGTAATTGTTTAGAGCTGTAGTCTAACTCACAGAATGAATCTCAATGTAAAATATATTAAAAGTCTGATAGTGCATGCCTTTCTGTTTCTGATGCAAATCAACACTCAGTAAAACAGAAGGGCATTTTACATTCCAAATGGTGGAACATCCAACAGAAGCATTTTGTGATGCAGGAGTTGGGAGGGAAGCAATTTCCTGAAGCAATACTCTTAAAGGAGCAGGAACCCTACCCTCCATTGCAAATGGCACTTGGGCCATACTGCTAATTATCAACATGTAACATAAAGACAGAGGGTTGTATTCAACTTTTACTCAGAGTAGATCCATTAAAATCAATCAACCGAAATTATCGTGGACAGAGTGAATCATTAGAATGAGGGTTTGCAAGGATGAACAATATTTAAAATCTCTGCTACAGGCTTCCTCAACCTTGGCCTTCCAGATGTTTTTGGCCTACAACTCCCATGATCCCAAGCTAGCAGGACCAGTTGTCAGGGGTGGTGGGAATTGTAGTCTCAAAACATCTGGAGGGCCGAGGCTGAGGAAGCCTGCTCTACTACCTCAGCTTGCAGAAAGATAATGCATGTGCGTGGTAAGGGGGGTTTCTGAAAACTTTGCATGGATGTATAAACACAGGCATCCCCAAACTCGGCCCTCCAGATGTTTTGGGACTACAATTCCCATCATCTCTGACCACTGGTCCTGTTACCTCGGGGTGATGGGAGTTGTAGTCCAAAAACATCTGGAGGGCCAAGTTTGGGGGTGCCTGTCTAAATGTATTACAGTGGAAGGAAAAATTTAGACTTGTCCAATAATAGGAAATGCATTATATTTATTTTACTTCATAAAATTTATATAATGCTTGATTGTAAAAGTAAACAAACCTCAAAGCAATGTATGAAGCAAAGTAGTCTCCACCTGAACTATATCGACACAGACTGAGAGCACTTGATGTAAAAAAAAAATTATAGAGAAGCTTTTAAAGTTTAAACAGACAGGTGCTGACAAATATCTGGATTAGGATATATTAGAAATACATATATATTACCCGGTAAACCTCCCATGTACTCAATATGGGGACAAGATAAAAAATGGTTATGGTCAGTTAATACATAAATTGACCAGTTTGGTTTTTTTAGGTGGATTGATACTTTACTCCAGTTCGGTGGGAACAACTTCCTTGCAAATTTGCCCCAAAATGGAATGTGACATTTGTGTGATAAAGAACACCAGACGCAGAGGGTTATGTCTAACATTGTGGGGGCCTGGCAAGCACATGACTTCACACTGTGGAAAGAGGCATGACGTGCCCATCAGGCCTCCTTTCATGATGTGGGCTAATGGATAGTGAGGAGGCCTAGCTCCCTCATTTAAAATTGGGGGGCTCAGCCCCCACAGCCCCCCATGGATGACGCCCCTGAAGAATCACATTTTTCTCCACCTGTGGTGTCTTCATCTAGATGAGTGGTTCCTAACCCCCCCCCCCCCCCGGCCAGACTACTTGAAAATTGCCTGGGATTCTGGCAGAACACTTAATTATTGTTCTTCCTGTTACAACAATCGTAATGTGCTGCGTTAAATTCTGTATATTTCTTAATTGCATTTCCACAGACATGCCGCAGACCACCTGAATGATGCTCACAAACTCTGATCTAGATTTTACCAGAGCTGCAAGGGAAAAGGACAAGAGAAAGTGGCTCTCTTGACACTAGCTCTACAGGAATATACAAATGAACATCAGATTGTTGCAAGACTGAAAAAAGGAAACTCTAGGTCAGAAATTATTAGAAAGAGTATCGGGGAAAGTATCATACTGCAGCTAAACAAATTTATTGTGCAGACACATTTAAAGTATTGTTTGCAGTTCTGCTTACACAGTCATAATACTTACTAAGTTATCTGATTGTAAAATTTTGTGTCCTTTAAAAGCAAGCAGCTTATACAATCGTAAAGCAAAACCAGACAAAAGCAGCTCTGTATAGATTAAACAAAACAGAAGAGAGTAATGAAACTGCTAGGCACACGTCTGTGGCGAAAGGAGTTCCACAATTTAGGAGCATAGCTGTCAAGTTTCGGATTTGAAAATAAGGGATCAGCAGTCTCACCTATCCAGGGGACAGTCACATGTCAGTAGTGGGCGGAGCCAGAAGCAAAAGTGGGCGGAGCAGCAATGTAAGCGGGCTCGGAGCGGAGCAAAGAGGAGGGCAGCCAAGAGGAGGGGCTCGGTGGCAACGGATAGGGGCTGATGTAGGGGGAGGAATACACCCCCCTGTAAGCATGGGAAACGGCTCCCACTTGCTTTGAGGGCTGAGGCTTTTCTCTCCAAGTAGGCGAGGTCTTCCCACACAGTCCCTGGCCAGCAGGGGAGGAGCTGCTTCCATTAAAAACGGGAAATTTAAGGGAAATAAAAAATAAGGGAGAGCAGCGGGAAATTGCTTGAAATACGGGAGAATCCCAGGGAAAACGGGATACTTGACAGCACTGTTTAGGAGTTACCACAAAGAAAGCCTTCTCCTGCGTTGCCATTCACCACACTTCAGAGGGTGGTGGAACTTATCAAGAGAGCTTCTTTGCTGTTTTTAACACCTGATGGGGTCTGTTGGAATAGATGGTGTGTTTCAGATATTTGAGGCATAAGTTGTTTATGGCTTTAAACATCAATATGAAATTCTTGAATTAGGCCTGGAAACAAACTGGCAACCAGAGCAGCTGTTTAAAAACCTAATTATATGTGCTCTAAACAGTCTACCTGATCAGTAACACAGTCACTGCATTTTGGGCCAGATTTCCCAATCATCAAGGGCAGCCACGCATAGAGTGCCTTGCAGGAGTCCAGCATGGAAGTTAAAAGAGTATGGAGTATTGTGGCCAAGTAATCTCTGCCTGGCAGTGCCTGTACAATGGCTCACAAACCAGCGCCATAGCCAGAAAGAGGCACTGGAATATAGCTGAAAATTGTACCGAACTTTCTCATAAGAGTGAGTAACAGGGAGAAGATAGATAGATCCATAAACAATGTGGAAAGAATAAAAGCAGTCCAAATTTTAGTACACTAAAGCTACAACTTAAGAGGGGTTTTGTTCCAGGGATAGCACCTAAAGCCAAAATTGTGTATAGCCAAAACACATTGGGTTTAATGGCAGGTGGGATTACCAAAGTAATTTTTCCTGGAACTCTGCCCCCTTTCCACACCTTTGTTATTTTTATTTTTTTCAAATATTTGCCACACGTTTAAAGCTGAATACACACAAGTTAAATGCACATAAGTCACGGTTTTGCTGTATATGAGAATTTGTTAACACAAATTAAATAAGGAGAGCCCTTCTGGCAGACCAAAAACCTGCTTAATCCAGCATCTTGTGTCCAACCTATGAGAAGCCCAAAATCAGGATATTAATGCAATAGCAACTGGTATACAGCAACATGCCGCCTCTGCAGGCAGTTGCATAGCCATCATGACTAACAGCCTTTTGCCAGGCATGTCCAAAGTCCATTGTGGGGGCCTAATCTGGCCCGCCAGTGGGCACCCCTGCCTTATGCTTTATGAATTTGGCTAATCCTCTTTTAAAACCATCTAAGCTAGTGACCATTGACAGTAGGTTCAGAACATATAAAGTTGACATATGACTTGTCAATAAGTATGCAAAATTTACTAGTCTGTGGGAAAAAATTACTAGGCTGATTGCTTATATATCTGATACTAATTTGTGGCTCCAAATTAGGCAGCTTTAACTTTTGTAAAAGTCTGAGGCAGAACAGCAAATGCTGCTCTCACCACTCAAGTCAAGGTGCATGGTACCCCCCCATCCCAGAAGTACTTGCCCCAGTGAGTAATATTACTGTTGTAGCGTGGGGTTAGTGATTTCAATAAGTGATTTCAGCTTTCTGACATAGCAGGCAGGAGACAGCTTCTTCATGTAACACTCTTTATTCAGGCAACAAGACTGGAGACTGAGGAGAGGGAAGCTACATTTATAGGGACAGAAGACTGGCTAGAAAGGATACATTTGGAGGGAACAATCTCAAGCAATCACAAAGCTGCCTTTTGGTGGGAACCAATAAGACTGAGGATCCAAATGCAGCAACTTGAATGAACCAATAGTAGCTCTTCCTTCTGGAACAGGATCGGTTACTTTCCCCTAATGTGAATACAGACAATAGTAATACAGATATGATAACCCTTGAATCAATACACAACAATTACAATAATGCTAACTTACCTAACAACTTGCTGCATTTCATAACCCCTAAAATCAGCCACCAAACATCTAAGATCATCTCCAAACATCCACCAAACAGCCACCAAACACTAAGATCATCTCCAAACATCACTCTGTGTTTGGAGACGATCTTTATCACAATTAGATGGGAGGCTATTTAGAAGTCTACAGGTATTTGTTTACACCATGCATAGTAAAGCAATAAAAAATATTGGAATGAATTTACTGCCCTTCCCAGATCCCCTGGCTTCTTCCCAGATCCATTTTGCATGATGATGGGCACTCTTCAGGCAGCCTGATTAAATCTGTAATCCTATTTCTATACTTTTCTTTCCATGCCTCTTTCCCAATTTTTATTATATAACTCAGCCCCTTCATTTTTCCTCACTTCAGGCACCCACCCAATCACTGTTTCTCACTTTATCAGTAGTGTCATTTCATATATTAGAGTTGGGGGTATCATCAATGAGAAGGAAGGATTCTCTGCAAGAATAAAGCGATTGCTTCACCTCTTCAGATTTCAATAAATTGTGGCTAGAACATTTGTTATGACTAGTGTAGCTGATTTTTTTTAAAAAAAATCTCATAACTACTGAACCTTTATGACTTCTGGCCTACTTACACAGACCCATTTAAAATGTATATATAGCTGAAACTCTGAGCTCCTGAGGAGCAGTCACATGTGAGCTAAAAGGCAAAAGGTAGGACCAATAACCTTTTCCTTTTATGGCACCCCCGTCTTTCCAACAGCATGGCCTCCTCTCCTTCACCCCACCCCACCCCCATTCTCACTTAGCCCAAACGTCATTCGCCTCCCCAAACGTCATTCAGTCCCACCATTTCTGCCATTTTAACCAAGCCCCATTACTAAACACTGCTCCTTGACTTCCACCCAGACTTGTCCCAAAACATATTCTCCCATTTCAATGTCACCTATTTTGTTAATTTATGCCAATGCCTTTGTCAAGCCATGCCATGGCTTCCTCCTGTTTCTCTGGATTGCATAGCTTGAGTAAAACATTAACCGTCATCAAGGTTTGGAAAAGGGAGCTCCATCGGTGCACAAAAATGCATAACCTCTACCCAAACTGCTGGTGTAGGGCAGTGGTGCCTTCAGGGCAGGACTTTGGGCAGAAGTTCCTAGTCCTATCCAGCAAAACGTGCATGCCCCCACCCCATGCAGCACAACTGGCTCACCACATTATGAAGTATAGGAATAAATACACATTACTATCTCAAGCTCAGTTTCATTTTTCCTGGTTGCACCACTAAAACAAGGTAACTGGCAAATCTGTCGCGTCCTGTGCCTATTTATCAGCTCAGAGCCAACATCAGGATGAGTCAAGGAAGCAAGAAAGTTTACTTTTCCTTGAAGTAATATCTACCTCCCCTTTATATATGGTTAATCATATATAAAGATGTTCTCTACTGTGCCATCCTGAAACTGGTATAGCAAAATCTCAAGAGAACAGCCTGTCCCACGGTCTACCCTGAACAGCAGAAGCCAGAAGGGATTCAGGTGTGGCAGTGGATCTGCTTACTCTCATCATCCCTCAGGGCATGGTTAGCTTTGTTCTGTAGGACTGGAGAGATGTAATTTCAGATGGACAGCCACAAATTGACCTTGGGCCAGCCACTATTTCTCAACCTATGCAGGGTGCTTGTCAAGATAGCATTTGATAAGATCTTTGGAGGAAAGATTGTGGATACAAATGTGGTACATTAAAAATAAATGATTACTGGTAAGTTGTGCCACTATTTCTATTTTGGCTAATATAAATTCCCATTTTTTAACAAATCATAATCCAGTAATGTCTAGAGGGAAGTCTATCAAGAAATCTGCAATCCTTTTTTATTTGTCAGATAGTTTTGATTGAACATAATTGTGTACTGTATGGAAGGACAAGCTAGTAGCCAAAATATTTTAATCAGAAAAAAACGATTGCTTAAGCAAATTGAAGAGCTATATATTCATACTGTAATTATTTCTTTGGCTATTTACTGTATTCATTTTTATGCCAATGCCTTAATATAATCAAACAAAATTGAATACTTCACTTTCAATGTCACAACAAAAATGAATCTGTATCTACCAACTTCTACACAAAATTAGTTTTTAAACAGTGATAAAAGTACAAGTAGGCATATTGTATTAAAAGGCATTTTGTCATTTATATAGGCAGCTCCTATACAAAAATAATGAACACTTTGCATGACTGGCAAGGATTGTGGCATTACGGTTCTAAGAAGGACAAAGAATGTGAAGAAACGGTAGCATTGGAACAGATGGAGAGGAGGTGCTTACTGCAGTGGTGCAGCAGAAACAAATGAGCAAAGTCAAGCTGTACCTGGGCTTTTAGTTCTCCTAAAGCCATAGGGCTTTGCAACACTCTATTCTTCTTCTTTAGTGTAGACTATATCTAGATGGTACGGTACCTGTCCTGTATTATTATTATTCCATACAGTCTGTTCCTTTTCCAAATATATAGCTGAGACTCCACTAGCAGTTTGTCCAGGACCCATCATCGGTTCCCACATGAAGCATCATCTCTCTCTCTCTCTCTCCAAGCCAGGTGTGTTCAGCCTAACAATACACATTTGAGTTTGTGGCATTGTTTTTTTCAGATACATCTTCCATTCTACCCTTCTTAATCAGATCAGGGAAGCAGTGCAACTCAGCACCAGTTAATTCCCTATATTCCAATGCCCAGGGCTTTTTTCAGCCAGAACTCAGTTCCGGCACCTCTCAGGTGGGAGCCATTACCATTATAAGACAGCAAGGGAGGCATTCATAGTGAGTTCTGGCACTTCTTTTTCTAGAAAAATAGCACTGCCTATGCCCTTTCTGTATGCATATCCCCTCCAGTGACAACTGTCTACAACCCCACCCCACACACCCCAGAACGATTTCAACTCCTGCCTGCAATGCTGGGCCTGCTCCTAGCAGGTTCAAATAAGCCCTCTAGTTCACCCCATCATGCTTCTGAGCTACTGATCTCACTTCCATACAAGCCTGCTTGGCCTGCTGCCCAAGAGAGGCTCCCCACACCCTCTTTCTTTCTTCTTCTACTGGCATTACATAGCCCAAACACAACGTATATAGAGGTCCGAGAAATGAGCTCTCCTTCCAGGTCTAGGAGCTCCACCCCATCTGTTCATGGCAACGGCGCTAAGTTTTGTTGTTGTTCCTGGGAGAGCAGCCTCTTTCCCTCCCCAAAGGTACTCTCCCTTTTCTGAAGCACGCTTTTAAACAAAGCCCCTCATCCCCGCCCCATCCCAGCAGGCTGTTGGATGCACAACCATGGGCATAGCCAAAGGGGGCGGGGAGGGCAGCTGCTCCTCCCCCATCAATCAATCAATCAATCAATAAAACCTAACTGACCAATCACATGGCAAATAGCTAGGTTCTGCCCCCCAACACATAAAGCCTGTCCTCCAGCAGCCATGTGCACAGCCCGCCTCCACTGTAATCTTTCGTCCAAATCCTCACCCGCTCCTCCAGAAACTTCCAAGTCATTTCCCCAGACACAAAAACCCTTTTTTTCTGGAAGCAACCCCTCTCCCTCCCCACCCCAAGCACCACGACCCCTACCCTTGATGCCTCCTTCCCACGGGGCCCCGGGCTTAACCCCTCTCGCTGCGCCTCAGGGAACATCGCCTGCCCCCTGCGGGGCGTCGGGCACCGTCCCGCCAGCCAAGGGCAGCCTGGAGTTAAGTTGCCTGGGGAGAAGGTGTTTGCGGCTGGGGAAATGAGTTGAAAGTTTCTGCAGGAAGAAGAAAAGATCCGGCGAGGATTTGGACGAAGGATGGACCCGCTCTACGGCTCCTCTCAGTAGCAGCCCTCTCCTCGTCCTCCTCCGGCCAACTTCTTCGCCCGAGACACACACGCGCGCGCGCGCGCACACACGCACGCACACACACACACACATATACATACATACACACACACATAAACTCCCAGAGTGGAAGGAGGCAAGACGCGCGCAGGGACAGATAATAGATACAAACTCTTGCCTGGGCGCGCGCGCGCGCTCCCCCCTCTCTACACATACATATAGGGAGAGAGCAAAACAACACACTCCAGAAGGGGATACTAAGCAGTGTGTCCAAAATTCCCACCCACCCCTTTTCCCTCCACAGCACACACATGACGCTCCGTCTCCACCTGCGGTTTCTAAGCTACCCGCGCCCTTCAGTTTCCCAGCACAGCGTCGACTCCACCCATGTATCGTACCCGGCTTCGTCTCCCCTCGGCGACCTTCCCAGCCCTCGTGGCCAAGTGCGTGCTCGGAGGCGCGCGCGCGCACACAACCAGCTCCCCCTGCGTGCGCTCGCCCCTCCGGCCAACTTTCCTATTAAGTAGTGGTTCCCACGTGCCCAACCCCTCTTCTCCAGCAGCGACGCCCGTTTCACCTTCAGCATCCCCTTCTCCAGCCTCCCTTTCTCTTGCCAGCGCCAAGAGGCAGCAGCAGCAGCAGCAGCAGCAACGGTTTCCTGCAAAGCTCCTCCGCTTCCTTACCTCACTTCAGGACCTGCTCCCCTGCCTTTGCCTCGGAAATAGGGGCGAGAAGAGGGAGCGTGAGGGGGTTGGGGAGCTTCTAGCCCGCGGCGATGTTCCCCCAGTCCCCTTTAAATGCAATGGGCGTTTGCTCCTCTTTTCCAAATCAGCTGCGGAGGCGGCGGCCGGCCCGGGAGAAGCAGCAGATCCCCTTCGCTCCCCTTGGTGTCTCTTCCGCTATCAGCCGCTGCACCTGCTGTGGAGCTCGACTGCTGCCTCCGGGCTGGAGGAGGAAGCAAGAAAGTGGGTGCAACTTCAGGTTCCCTCAACTTCTCATCACTTGGGCGTCCCCTTGATCTTCCTTCTCCTCCTCCTCCTCCTCCTCCTGATCGTCCCCGGGCTTCAGAGCTGGGCCCTCAGTATCAGCTGCGCACATGGACCGCTCATGACATTGAGAGCGCACCTCCCAAGCACAGCCGCGCGTTGCACCAGCGGAAGGTCCCTGGAGAGAGACGAGAAGGTCAGGCAGCTACTGCTATTGCCGCCGCCGGGTCCAGGTCTCCAGGAAGGAGGAGATCCGTTTCCCCTCCCCCTCCTCCCACGCCGACAGCCGCTCTCAGTGGCCCCCCGGGCACCTTCCGATGGCATGCACTGACCCCGGCTCCCAGTGCAGCAGCAGCAGCAGCAGGGACAGCTCCATGGGGCAGCCCCTATTCCCACCTCCCAGCGGGCGGGACCGAGCCTCCCTCCTTCTCCAAGGCTCCTAGCCACTTACAGAGGGGCGCTCTCGGGCAGGAGGAGGTGTCAGCGGAGAGAGGGATCGGGACTCGGGCGAAAAAGGACACCACCACGCAGCTGCTTCCAGACGCTGCGCGGGGCTGGCGTCTTGGTGGGGTGGGGTGTCCCATGTCGCCGGAGCACCAAAAAGGTGATCGTCGATCAAAGCGGGGTGCAAATAAATGGGAAGGGCGGGTTCGCCTGATTCATTGGTCCCAAAGTGTTAGCGAAAGTGTCGATTGCATCTCGCCAAGCAGCCCAGCATCTTGGTGCAGCAGCAGCGCCGCAAGCAAAAGGATGCAGCGTTGTCCTACATCCTTCTGGCTCCAGCGAGGCTCAAAGTGAGAGGAGACGGAGCTATGTCCGCTTCCGAGTAAACGCAGGGTGTTCGGTCTACAACACCCCGAATGCTGCTCGCGTTTGATCCCTTTGCAACGTGAAATTGAAGTTGGCTGGAATGCAAGTTTGAATATTAAAATGGTTTTCTGCCCCCAGGTTAGCACCATCAGTGTATAAGACTCCAAATTTTTGACAATTTTTTTAAAAGTAAAAAACATCTTAAACACGGAAAAATACGGTAGGTCATTCCAGTGAATCCAAACCAAATCTTGCATCACATCACTCAGGATGCAAAATCAGCATCCTTTGCATGCAAAAAGTCCCACTTTCCCTAGCATCTCCAGGTAGGGCTGGGAAAAAGAGTCTGAAATGCTGGAGAGCTGCTGCCAGTCAGTGCTGGCACTATTAAACTAGATGGATCAATGTTCTGAACTGCTATCAAGCAAAGGAACCCCCAGGGGGTGAAGGCTCAGAGGCAGAAGACTGGTGGTAGGATGACAATGTGTGGTCAGAAAAGGAAAAGGGAACAGACTGGGAGGATGGAGTACTGGAAGCTGAAGAGGCAAGAATGGTTAGTGAGCAGGAAGAGACTGTGGCAGGAGAGGAGCGGGACTAGAAGACACAGATAAGGCAGGCTGCTGAAGAACCCAGGGAGTCTCCCCCTCCTGCTACAACCAGCTCCCCCCACCCCCACCCTCCCAGAACATGCAGAGAAATAAAGAGGGAAGAGCAGTGAGAGCAAGACGATGAAACCTTTGGCTGCTGGAGAAGGAATTGGGGGGTGAGCCTCAGAGAGCAGTGGGAAGGTGGAGACCTTCAGTCCTTGCAATAACTTCATTGGGGCAAAACCTTTTTTTAAATACTTTATTGACAATCTCATACAACAAATATAGTATACATCTTCTATAACTAGACATGAGTAAAAATCTTATAAACAAAACAACAACCATATACAAGTAATACTCCATTTGTTAACAAACAATAAATTTAATTTATATTTCTATTGTCTGTTGTTTTCTTCTCTATTTATTAACATAGATAAGAAACCTCCAAAAAACATAATTGGACTTCCTATCATTTCCCGATGTGTATTTTCTTTCTGATGGTGAATATACCTAACATTATTACCTTATCCTTTGTTTCCTTTCTCATACATTCTTAGAACAGTACTTAGCCTTGACTTATTTCATTTATATTTCATTAATCAAGGGTCAATCAAATGCTGCCATAGAATTTATACCACTGTTGTGATTTCATAAATCTCATATATTTTCCCCATTTTTACGCGAATACTTGCCTTGTGTTGCCTCTCAAGCTGTTAGTCAATTGCACCATTTCTACATATTACTATGCAGTACTGTAACTTGTTTTGCCAATCTATTGTAGTTGGATCCTCCACATGCAGGGGTGCAATGGCTGCTCGCACCGTCGCGCCTGGGCCGGGGAGGCAGGGCAAGCACCCCGCGGGGTGCCTTCTTGTCACCCTCCCAAACATGGAACATGGGGTGCAATGCCCCCCCGCCCCCACTTTGGGATGCCACTGGGTAGCTCTACAGCAGAGGTCTCCAAACTACAGCCGGGGGCCGGATATGGCCTGAGGAACTCATTTATCCAGCCCCCGGCAACCCCTGCCGCCCGCTCTTGCCGGCACAGCTGCCCATTTTTGGGTCGGAGGAGCACCAGAAATAGCTTGTGTGCGTGCGCAAGCGTTATTTCCGGTGCACATCCGGTTTGGAGGAGGCCCATGCACATGCGCACAAGCTATTTCTGGTGTTCCTCTGACCCGGAAGTGCGCTGGAAATAGTGTGTGCACGTGCGTATGAGCACGCGCTTCCCCGCCCTCTGGCCCGCCGCGCAATCGGCACTGGAGATACTGGCCCAAGGCGCGATAAGTTTGCTGACCCCTGCTCTACAGGATGCCAGAACTCAGCCCAGGAAAGCAACCATTTTGGGCAGCACTAATTCAGTCGCAATATTGAGCTGCAAAATGGCAGGGGAAGCCAAGGAGGAGGCAAGCGGCAGAATCTCTCCTCCAAAAACCTTCAGAGGATAGTTATCATAGCCTCTCCAACTTCACCATGCTAAGTTGTCACAAAAGAGATTTTTCTTCACAGCACCCACCTGAGCACTGGCTGGTTAGCAATAACAAGCCTTTGGCTTTACTCACTTCTGAGCTGTTGCAATGCTGTTTAAAGATTTGCTTGCTTTGCTTGCTTACAGCATTTGCCAAAACGAATTCCAGAGCAGCCTACATACGATCAAACAAACAAGACAGTTCCTATCTGGAGGCTTACCATCTTAAACCCACAACACACAAGGGAAAAGGGACATGGAGGAAAGAGGAAAATAAATATTATTCACATTTACCTCCTGCCCCACTCTTGCCAGGCACAGGTGCATACTTAAAAGCTCTGTGTCTGAGCATGGTCTTTTGTGTGTGAGGATGTTCCCCCGAAGCTTTCCCCACAAAAATAATGGAATCAGCCAACACTGTCACTTTTAGTTTTAAAAAATTAAAAAAAGTACGACTATCCTAAATTACATGAAGCAGAAATTCTAAGAACCTAAATCAAGTTTTTGTGGGTTTAAAAAAAAAAAGTATAATAAAATATATGGTAATGATGATTCTTCAGTTTAATATATTAATATTAATATATGGTCTTTAACGTTCAGTGAGCACAAATGTCAATTGGGATCTTAAGCAGATCGCCGTTTGCTCCACTTGAGATGTAAAGTAATCACGAGAAAAGATCCAGAGGGAAAAATAAAAAGGGTGCTCAGACACAGAGCTTTGAAGCACAGATCGATCATACCTGGAAAGGGTGGAAGAAAGGTAATTGTGCCTCACCCACAAATACAAGCTAGCATATCCAGGGACAGAAGGAGCTGGTGGAGCTGGGCCTCCAGCAAAGCTGATGAAATGAGCACTACCTTAAGGCAGTTTGATGCAATGGCTGCACTGAGATGACAGCTGTTAGGAAATGAGGCCTGATAGTGCTGGCCTGTCATAGCAGAGCCAATGGAGGGAGCTCTGCTTTTCAGCTCTCCCACTATTTCAGATAGGTTGTGTTGTGTCGTGGGTTCTGGTAGCAATAAATCCAGCAACACTTCTTAGTGAACAGCTCTTTATTGTAAGGATAAGACAAGACTGGGGAATAGGGGGTAGGGAAAGCTCTATTTATAGACACATTGGTACAGAGGGAAAAGATACATTTAAGCGGGAACCAATAATATTCAAACTTTCCGGCGGGACCCAATCAGGCTGTGGATTGTGATTGTACTCTTTACATTGACCAATGACATTACTCTACCCGGCTGACAGAATATCTTACTTAATACACAACAGGTTGCAGCTATGAGTTTTGGCTACACTGACTCCAAAGTCTGAAGAGCTCCTGAACAGAGATGGCATTCGTCTCCTTACATAGTTTTCTTGGGTTTATATCCTGTGTCTCATCCCCACTTTCAGACCCTCTGAGCTGAAAAGCAGCTGGCATTGAAGCATTTGAAGGCCACTGTTCAGCTGTACCTCTTCCTTCTGTGCCTTTAGGCCTAGAAGTGTGGCGAAGGGGCTACTCAGCCAGTATGGCTTGTCCTTTGTACTGACTGGTAGCGCCTTTTCCCTGACCTTTGGACACCATCATTCAAATCCAGCAACATCTGGAGGGCACCATGTTGACTGCTCTTGCCCCATGGCATTCCGCACTATTTTAAAAGAGCCATTAAGTGGCCCCATGGCAGTCATTGTAGTTTTAAAAGTTGTGATTACTACTAAAAAGATGGCCTAGTCAAGTTGAGGCCTCAGGTATTAAAGTGGCACTGTCTCCCAGATTTCTTGGCCAAAGAAAGCTGTGGAAATGTTTTTCCAGTCAGCAGGTAATAGAACAGACAGGTCCATCCACACTATATTTGAACAGCCAAATTTTAGAGGGTAGTTTGTGCATCTCTTCTTCACATGTCTCTTCTGACAGGACACCACAGGGCTCATATATCTTGTCCCAATGTATTTATCTGTAATGGATAAATGTTAATCTGCTAATGGTATTTTGTTTGTAAGTTATTTCTGTATTGAAGTCAAGTTCTGTAACTTCATGTTTCTTCCTTTCTAGGAATGGCAAAAATGTATTTTCTTGTTGGTCCTGCCAGGGGTGTCGCAGGGGGGGGCGGAGGGCCCTGGGCAGCGCTCCTGCTGGGGGCGACACATCGGGGCGGCCCCTCCCACTGGGCTTTTTAAACTTTTTTTTTTAAAAAAAATTCTTTTTAGGCTCTTTTCGGCACTGCCGGGGTGGAGCCGCAGGGGCCACCAGCGAGTCGGGGTGTCACCCCCCTCGCTGGCTGCCACTGGCTCTGCCCCGGCAGCGCCGAAAATAGCCCCCGCCCTCCAGCGGCTTTTTGCGCCGCTGGCTGGCTTGCAGAGCTGGGGCAAGGAGAGGGGCGGGCCAGCGAAGAGGGGTGACACCCCTCTTCGCTGACCCGCCCCTCTCCCTGCCCCATTTGTGCTCCCCCGAGGGGGCCCGGGTGGCAGCTTCGGGAGTCTCTGCGGGCTGCAGAGAGTCCCGAAGCCGCAGCCTGGCACCCCTTTGTGCTACAGCAGTGGCTTCGGGACTCTCTGCAGCCCGCAGAGGCTCTCAAAGCCCCCGCCCGGCATCCCCGGGGGTGGGGTGTCACCGCGTGTGCGTGCGTCATGACGCACATGCCGCAATGCCCCGCCCCCGGGGATGCCGGGCCGCCGCTTCGGGAGTCTCTGTGGGCTGCAGAGAGTCCCGAAGCCGCAGCCTGGCACCCCTTTGTGCTACAGCAGCGGCTTCGGGACTCTCTGCAGCCCGCAGAGGCTCCCGAAGCCCCCGCCTGGCATCCCCCAGGGGCGGGGCGTCGCAGCGTGTTCGTGCGTCATGACATCATGACGCACGCACGCGCTGCGATGCCCCCGCCCCCAGGGGTGCCTCTTGGCTTCCTGCCCCGGGCAGCCAAGGGGCTAGGAATGCCCCTGGGTCCTGCCTTCTACCTGGTGGAGTTAACTTTTTTCCTGTTTGCTGCATTCCCTACTGATCAGAAGAACACTTCACAGTGAGTCCAACTTTCCATTCTCACTCTGTTTTGTGCCTAAGTGCAAAAGTTATAAACATGCCCCACCAAGTGTGAAGAATGTGCGTGTGTTGAATTAGTTGTCTGTCTCTCTTTAAAAATTGGACGTAGAAACCTGATCTGTTCATGGCTGCTGTGTCCTTCACACTTGATGGGTTGTGCATGAGTATTTTGTACTTGAGTAAAAGAGGTAAAGTAAAAATCCACACTTAGACTTCTAGCTGTATGGTGAAGTTCATGATCCAAAACGATAAAGCAACAGAAGTGATGACAAAAGGTGTTCTCTCTCTCTCTCTCTCTCTCTCTATATATATATATAGTCAAAATAACATCTGTTGCATATCTATGATGAGCCACTCAATCAGCAAACACAGAGAAATATATTCTGTGATAACTAATAGTTCTGCATTTCCCAAAAATATTAATAATCAAGATGTAAATGATGCTTATTTGAAGTCCTAACAAAAAGCAAACTTCTTTAAAAACATCCTAATTTTGAAAACTCAAATATCTGATCCTCCACTATTTTGGATGAAAATCTACCCTGTTGGTGACAATCACATAATGATGTATGTTGAGAAGATGCATTTAAATAATAACTTCTATTAGAGCTTTATTTGTGTATCAAAGTATGCATCATTTTCAGGGAATGTCAATCCAATCTAATTTCATGGAGATTCTTTTTAGCATGGAGATTCTTGGACATCAATTTATATTTTCAAATAATGAGCATCACAAGTGAATTGTGCATTTTGTAAGGTTTATGGCACACAGATTCCCAACTTGTGCCAAGAAGAAGATAGTTACAAGCTTATTCTCTAGTATTATTCTCAACAAACTAAGCAGCACTTCATTTACTGTTCCTACTGTTTTTTTCCTGATTTCCTTGTTTTAAAAAATGAGTATATCATTCAGAATGATTATATATTTTGTTGTGTATTGATTCAAGGGTTACCATATCTGTATTATTATTGTCTGTATTCACATTAGGGGAAAGTAACTGCCTTCCTGTTCCAGAAGGAATAGCTACTATTGGTTCATTTAAGTTGCTGCATTTGGATCCTCAGTCTTATTGGTTCCCACTGAAACTTACTTATGAGCAGACACTGGGCAGCAGGAAACAACGGAGCATGCCCTTCTTTATTGCCAGTATTACACAGTCAATCGAGCTAGGTTTATCCAGCCCATCCTATATAAATTCCCTGGGTGTTCAGAACAACACTACATCTTCCTATTACTACAGGATGAAAGCCCAGAAGACACATATTTAATCACCAGATTTTTCGCTGCCATGATAGATATTCGTCGAAGAAGAGTTTGGATTTGATATCCCGCTTTTCACTACCCGAAGGAGTCTCAAAGCGGCTAACATTCTCCTTTCCCTTCCTCCCCCACAACAAACACTCTGTGAGGTGAGTGGGGCTGAGAGACTTCAGAGAAGTGTGACTAGCCCAAGGTCACCCAGCAGCTGCATGTGGAGGAGCGGAGATGCAAACCCGGTTCCCCAGATTACGAGTATACCACTCTTAACCACTACACCACACTGGCTCTCAAAGACCATCGAAGGATGGTCTTTGCTACAAATCAGTCCTAAATAGAAGGCCCATATTGTTAGAGCTGCACTTCTGAAGCCCCACCCCATACAGCTGTTCTTTTTTAATTGATCTCCTTTAAATTTCCTTATCGGTTTTATTCATCCATTACCTATGCTTAATCAAGTATTCTATGTATGTTTTAATCTACGTTTGGTTCTTGTTCCCAATTAATTTAATAATTATCCACTTAGAGATATTGTTATGCTATTTATTTTAGATGTTTTGCTTATGCTGGTCTGTGACCATAATAAAGTAAATTCATTCGTTCATATGAGCAGACATGTTTAGGATTGCAGTATTGATTACCTAGGGGCTTGTCCACACTTCCGCTTGTCCTGCTGCTTTTCCTTGGAATAAGTGGAAGTGTGGACAAGCCCTAAATAAAGGTCAAAGCTGACCTGTTGTGTTAATTAAACATACATATGTTGGTTTGGTTATAAAAGGGGAAATGTCATTTTTTTATGTTAAGTGGTGCATGCAGTCTATTTAGCATAACCCCACCCTTATTTTATAGCCAATCCAGTGCATGTGTGCAAGAAAGTTGTGTATATATGCTTTGATTCTAATATTCCACTACATAGTCTAGAATTCAAGATGATAATCCTTTGTAAGGAAGAGGCTGAAGTTCCATGCATCAGATTCCATCCCCAGCATCTCCTGCTAAGGCTGGGAATGTTTCCTGCTCCCAGTCAGTGTAGACTAGTTAGACTAGAGCAGGGGTCAGCAACCTTCGGCTCTCCAGATGTTTCGGACTACAATTCCCATCATCCCTGGCCACTGGTCCTGTTAGCTAGGGATCATGGGAGTTGTAGGCCAAAACATCTGGAGAGCCGAAGGTTGCCTATGCCTGGACTAGAGTATTTGTCCTTTCAGATGTTGCTGAACTACAACTCCCATCATCCTTGACCATTAGCCATGCTTGCTAGGTTTGATGGGAAATGTTCAGTAACATCCAGAGGGTCAAAGGTTCCCCATGCCTGGCGGAGACATTGAGCTAGATGGACTAATGCTCTGACTCAATAAAGGCAGCTGCCTATGCTCCTATTTAATCACTTGAATAGTAGCAGGAAGAGTCTCTTTTACACAATGCAAAAATGTGGCACCAGTTGTATAATCTTAATCTGCTAAGTGGGAGACTCCAATCGTCACACCCCTTAAAGCAAATGGGGAAGTCAGGATCTGTGCAGATTACTAATGTACTATCAATAAGGCACTCAGGGGAAACTCATACCCCATTCCAGTCGTCTCACAGCTGTTGGCAAAACTGGCTGGGGGCAAGGTTTTCGCCAAACTTGACCTAGCACAAACTTACCAACAGCTGCCAGTAACCCCGCAATCAGCGGAAGCACAGACTATCGTAACACATAAAGGGGCGTTCAGAGTTAACAGATTTCAGTTTGGAGTTTGTGTGGCCCCAGGGATTTTTCAAGGGCTAATGGAGCACCTGTTAAGGGGTCTGCCAGGGGTCTTGCCATTTTTGATGACGTTCTGATTGCTGGGAAAGACCCCCAGGAACTGGCTGAGCGTGTCCGTGCAATGTTACTCAAGTTCAAGGAGGTGGGGCTGCAACTGAAAATGGAAAAATGCAGTTTTGGGGTGCCAACTGTGGACTTCTTGGAGTTTAAAATTGACGCAGCAGGCATCCACCCCGCGGATGCTAAAATTAAGGCCATCACCGAGGCACCACGCCCACAGAACAAGACAGATTAAAAAGAAGGAACATTCTATCATATGTGGTGGGAATTCAAATGCATTAAAAATATTGGGAAATGATACACAATGAATTGAAAAAATGTTTAAAATGAATTTTGTTAAACACCCCGAAGCCTTTTTGTTAGGTATCTCAAATCAAGAGCTACCAAAAGAAAAATGGACATTATTTATGTATGCTACAACAGCGGCAAGAATCTTGATTGCACAATATTGGAAGACGGAAGAAATACAATCATAGGAACAATGGCTAAGCTAACAGACAAACTATGAGAGCAGGACCAAAAGGACTTCAAAAGAGTCTGGGAACCATTTACAGTTTATTTGCAGAAACAACAGAATGGACTGGATTCACTGGCAGGATTTGAATAAACTTCACAATTTCATTGGAGTAACAGATACTTCAGAGAAATGATAAGGGATTTTATTTTTGTGTAGGAAAAGCAGCATACGATAAATAAAACCAAATAACTCAGTAGAGGGGGAGTTGAAGGAAGTCCAGAGGAGGGGTGGGAGAATACGGCAATTGTAAATAACATGATGTATGAGATTTGTATCATTAATTGTTATAAAATTAAAAAATAAATATAAAAAATAAAACTCACCCAAACTTTCTAAGCACTTGGGTAGGCTTGTCTAAACAATAATGTATTCTTATGGTAACTTGTCCCTCATGGGTGTGGGTATGTGGCCTCCTTATCAGAGGACTGGAAAGCACCCCATGTAACACCAGATTTTAAATACCAGATCCATAGTTAAAAGACAAACTTTGCCAGTGCAAAACATGGTGATGGACATCAAATTAAGATGGCTCTAAAGGTAGATTGGACAGATTCATGGAGAATAAGGCCATCAATCATTACGAGTTATGAAAAGCATATGCTGTCTCAAGGATCAGAAGTAGCTTGCACCTGAACACCAGGGGCTGAGGAACGATGGTGGGAGGATTCCATTGTCCTCGTGTTTCAGCTTTTGCACTTCAAATAAGCTTCTGGTTGGCCACTAAAGGAAATCGCAAACTGAACTAGATAAAAGCCATTAAGTCTTTAAAAAAACCAGTCCCGAGATCCAGCAAAGTAACAATGGTGGGTCTTTTTAATTACGCATTTTGTGTTGTCATTTTGTATTTTTATGTTGTGAACCACCCTGTGATCTTCAGATGAAGAGCACAATACAAATTTAATTAACAACAACAACAACAAATAGGATCTCAGAAACATAACCACCAAAAATCTGGGTAAAAAAAAATGTTTCAGCCTCAGGGGCAACCAGTCCTATTCCCCATTTGAGGTGAAACGGGAAGATGCTCTTCCCTGCTGCAGCTGCACTTGCTTGGGTCGCATAGCTGTTCCAGCGAAATCTTACTGGAAGCCACCATTGTGCAGCCCTGGCAGTAGCAGGCAAGGCACTCGCAGGGGCATTGCCCCCAAAGGATTCTGCCACCTGAAGTGACTGCTTCAATCTGCCAGCCCTGCTCAGCCTGGTGCTTAAAGACTGGCAGTGGTATGCCAGGCATGTTTCCTCATGGAGAGCATTTGTCAAATGTGGGGGCAGAAAGACACCACTGAAAAAGCCTGTTCTTGTGTTGCTATGCTCTGCTTATCCCTTGGATGAGGCATATGGAGAAAGGTTTCTGATGAAGTTCAGCTTCATGTAAGGAGAAGCAGATCTTGAGATTCTGGTGTCCTAAACCACACAAGATTTACCAGTCACACTAGAAGGTTGTATATAATACGAATATGCCATTAAAAACATTGTTGTTACTTAGCTTTGCCTTTCACCCAAGCATTTCCTTGTTAGGGTAATTATTACATAAGTATTAATTACACATGTGAAACAAGCTTTAAGGCTCAGATAATTAAGAGCTCTCTATTCACAGCAAATATGTTGTAACGTGGGGATCGTGATTCAGCAAGTGATTTCAGCTCTGACATAGCAGGCAGGAGACAGCTTCTTCATGTAACACTTTATTCAGACAAACAAGACTGGGGAGCTGAGGAGAGGGATGCTACATTTATAGGGACAGAAAGACTGGCTAGAAAGGATACATTTTGGAGGGAACAATCTCAAGCAATCACAAAGCTGCCTTTTGGTGGAAACCAATAAGACTGAAGATCCAAATGCAGCAACTTGAATGAACCAATAGTAGCTCTTCCTTCTGGAACAGGAAGGCAGTTACTTTCCCCTAATGTGAATACAGACAATAATAATACAGATATGATAACCCTTGAATCAATACACGACACCCCTTCCCCCCTAGTGAGCACAGCAGACTTAATCCCTCAGATACTGTGGGGTCCTGCGACTTCTACTCGATCTCCTGACAACAGGTGTCGCAGGTGCTGGATTAGGTATTACCTGCAGTGGAGGGGCTACTGCAGTAGTTGTGTCAGGAACGGATAGAGTCTCCGACAGCTCAGAGTTCTCTCCCTGTTCCTCTTCATCGTGAGGACTAGTGGAACCAGGGTCAATTGCCATTTCCACTCTGCCCTTGCCGCTGTGCGTCATTAGCAGGGGACAAATTATCCTCGGTTTGTAAATTCTCCGCATCTGACTCCTCCCTGCTGGGTGCCCGGCGCCTCAGCTGATCTATATGTCTCCTCCAAACCTGCCCATCTTCCAAGGTCACATAATAGGACACAGGTCCACTAGCCCGAGTGATCACACCAGCCACCCACCGCAGACCTCGTGCATAGTTTCTCACCCAGACCAGATCTTCAGGGGTGAGATACCTTGTTGTGTCACTCTCAGCCGGGGGGTGGGGGGGTGCTCTCGAATTGCAGTTTGGCATTTTATCTGGGTGGACATAATCCAGCACCATTACCAGCCTTCTACCTAGGAGCAGCTCGGCTGGCGACTTGCCTGTTGCAGGACATGGCTTCGCATGCTGCAAAAACAACATTTGTGCGATGCGAGCTGACCAGTCACCCTCCATTAAGCGCACAATGGATCCTTTGGCTGTCCTTACCATGCGCTCAGCCTGCCCATTGGAGGATGGGTGAAAGGGGGCTGATGTGACCCCTCTTATGAAGTTATCAGCCAAGAATGCTCTGAATTCTTGGGATACAAAAGCTGCTCCATTATCTGATACGATGGTCTCGGGCAACCTGTGGGTAGCGAACAGCTGTCTCAACACCTTAATTACTGCGGCTTAATTACTGCGGCTGATGACATGCAATCGACTCAGTGCATCAGCATGGCACAACCTTTTTCCTGGCATATGGGTCAGGGTGTACTGGAACCCATTCAGGAATATAGAGCAGCGCAACATTCTGGGGGATAGAATTTGCGGCGTTTGTTTGATTGGGTTGAACAACCCTAACAGTGGCTTGTGGTCCGTTTCAATGAAGAAATGGCGACCGTATACATAGTCTCACTCAGCTTCGCTGGGGCGAGCAATGCCTTGGCCAGCTTGAAGGTCTCGGGCCCACAGCAACTCAGGAATGTGGCCCTTCTTTTGCCGGCATTGGTGATCCCTTGAGCCGCCACGAAGAACTCGAAGCGTTCAGTGTAGTCCTCCCACGTGTGGGGCTCTAATGGCTGGAAGGGCTCCAATACCCTTGGACTCTCCATTCTCCAAGGGGCAGGGTTGTCTTCTCAGCTGGCCAGTGAGTCTTGTTCTCTGCTGCAATCCAGACTCTGAGGCAGGGCTGCGTTTAACCGCTCCTCAGCATTCCGGATCCCATCCTCGTCGCCAGTTGTTGTAACATGGGGGTCGTGATTCAGCAAGTGATTTCAGCTCTGACAGAGCAGGCAGGAGACAGCTTCTTCATGTAACACTCTTTATTCAGACAAACAAGACTGGGGAACTGAGGAGAAGGAGATACATTTATAGGGACAGTAGAGGATACATTTTGGAGGGAACAATCTCAAGCAATCACAAAGCTGCCTTTTGGTGGGAACCAATAAGACTGAGGATCCAAATGCAGCAACTTGAACGAACCAATAGTAACTGTTCCTTTCCCCTAATGTGAATACAGACAATAGTAATCAGATATGATAACCCTTGAATCAATACACAACAGTTTGTATAATGTATTTTACATTGTAATGTAGCCAAAGCAAATTCCAAGTATATTGAAAAATGTACTTGGCCAATAAATTATTATTCTGTTCTATTCTATTCTATTCTATTCTATTCTATTCTATTCTATTCTAATACTATGGCGTGGCAGACTGTAGGGTATCAAAACTGTTATGTATTGAAGTTATCACCCTAGGCCACTAAGGGTGTGTGTATATAGTTCATTCTGCTGCAGTTCTCACTCAGGTCCGCACGTGCAAATGAGGGATTGAAAGTGACGTTCAGGGATTGGGTAACTACAGAAAGTTGTTGCTGTTGCTTGTACCTGAGTTCTATATAAGCAGGCTGCTGAGCCCTTCAGTTCAGTTCTGTTCCAGCCTGAGAATAAAGAGAGCTGCTTGGAGAATCACTGTGTCGTCTGCTATGTCCAGCCACTATTTCATAAAAACTATATTAATCTCACATGGGCCTTGGTGGTGCAGAGTGCCTTCTATCAGCTTTGGCTGGTGCCCAGCTGCACCACTATGTTGCAGTTGTGCTGCATGCACTCCCCCCCCCCCCAATATTCCTTGCTTACATAAAAACACTGTGTAACCTGGAATGGCTACCATGTCACAGTGGATTTCCAACACTATGTTAATCAGACAAGGAGTAGCCAGTGTGGTGCCCTCCAGATGTTGTTGAACAAGAACTCTAAACCTGACCATGTGTTGTGTTGCCTGGGGCTGATGGGTGTTGTAGTCTGGAGGGCATCACATTCGCTACCCCTGAATTAGACATATGCCCTGCTCTGGTACATATTGGTGAATCAATACAGTTCCATCAGCCTCCTAGTTTTCAAGGACTATGTGCCTGCTTCACTGAACTCTGCACTATGTCTCTCTGAGGAGCTTCTTGCAAGAGGCTGAAAGAAATGGAATTTCCCCCCAAGTTGAGATCAAATAAGTCCCTTGAAAGTTTCCCTTCAAGTATAATAGGGCCTTGGAATGACTCCAGTGTGGTGTAGTGGTTAAGAGCGGTAGACTCATAATCTGTTGAACCAGGTTCGGGTCTCCGCTCCTCCGCATGCAGCTGGCGGGTGACCTTGGGATAGTCACACTTCTTTGAAGTCTCTCAGCCCCACTCACCTCACAGAGTGTTTGTTGTGGGGGAGGAAGAGAAAGGAGAATGTTAGCCGCTTTGAGACTCCTTCGGGTAGTGATAAAGTGGGATATCAAATCCAACTCTTCTTCTTCTTTCGTCAGGATGACAGTGCTCCTGAAAAACACTTAGCTGGAATACTCAACCTTCCACATCTACCAGATAAAATATGTTTACAAAATCACACCCTAGAATGGTCTGGATTTTATGCTTTGCCTAGGTCAGGCATGACCAAACTTGGCCCTCCAGATGTTTTGGGACTACAATTCCCATCATCCTTGACCACTGGTCCTGTTAGCTAGGGATGATAGGAGTTGTAGCCCCAAAACAGCTGGAGGGCCAAGTTTGGCCATGCCTAGCCTAGGTGGTGGATGTTATAAAACTTCCTGCCCAAATTAAGTGTTTAGTTTCAGCTGCTGTTATCAGTCATGCCTGGAGTAGGAACTGGCAAGCCACTCCAGTATCCCTGCCAAGAAAACTCCATGGACAAAGACAACAGGCATATAAAAGATATGACGCTGGAAGATGAGCCCCTCAGGTCGGAAGGCGTCCAACATGCTACTGGGGAAGAGCAGAGGACAAGTACAAGTAGATCCAGAGCTGATGAAGCGGCTGGGCCAAAGCCGAAAGGACGCTCAGTTGCGGATATGCCTGGAAGTGAAAGGAAAGTCCAATGCTGTAAAGAAAAGTATTGCATAGGAACCTGGAATGTAAGAACCATGAACCTTGGAAAGCTGGATGTGGTAAAAAATGAGATGGCAAGAATAAACATTGACATCCTAGGCATCAGTGAACTAAAATGGACAGGAATGGGTGAATTCAGTTTGGATGACTATCATATCTACTACTGTGGGCAGGAATCCCGTAAAAGAAATGGAGTGGCCCTCATAGTCAACAAAAGAGTGGCGAAAGCTGTACTGGGATGCAATTTCAAAAATGATAGAATGATCTCGATACGAATCCAAGGCAGACCTTTTAACATCACAGTAATCCAAGTTTATGCACCAACTACCAGTGCTGAAGAAACTGAAATTGATCAATTCTATGAAGACTTACAACACCTTATAGAAATGACACCAAAGAAGGATGTTCTTCTCATTATAGGGGATTGGAATGCTAAAGTAGGGAGTCAAGAGATAAAAGGAACAACTGGCAAGTTTGGCCTTGGAGTTCAAAATGAAGCAGGGCAAAGGCTAATAGAGTTCTGTCAAGAGAACAAGCTGGTCATCACAAACACTCTTTTCCAACAACACAAGAGACGACTCTACACATGGACATCACCAGATGGGCAACATCGGAATCAGATTGATTATATTCTCTGCAGCCAAAGATGGAAAAGCTCTATACACTCAGCAAAAACAAGACCTGGAGCTGAGCTGACTGTGGCTCAGATCATCAGCTTCTTATAGCAAAATTCCAGCTTAAACTGAAGAAAGTAGGAAAAACCACTGGGCCAGTAAGATACAATCTAAATCAAATTCCTTATGAATACACAGTTGAAGTGAAGAACAGGTTTAAGGATTTAGATTTGGTGGATAGAGTGCCTGAAGAACTGTGGATGGAGGCTCGTAACATTATACAGGAGACAGCAACGAAAACCATCCCAATGAAAAAGAAATGCAAGAAAGCAAAGTGGCTGTCCAATGAGGCCTTACAAATAGCGGGGGGGGGGGGGGGAGAAGGCAAGCAAAATGCGAGGGAGATCGTGAAAGATACAGGAAACTGAATGCAGATTTCCAAAGAATAGCAAGGAGAGACAAGAGGGCTTTTCTAAACGAGCAATGCAAAGAAATAGAGGAAAATAACAGAATGGGAAAAACCAGAGATTTGTTCAAGAAAATTGGAGATATGAAAGGAACATTTCGTACAAAGATTACCACAATTAAGGACAAAAGTGGAAAGGACCTAACAGAAGCAGAAGACATCAAGAAGAGGTGGCAAGAATACACAGAGGAATTATACCAGAAAGATATGGAGGTCTCATACACCCCAGGTAATGTGGTTGCTGACCTTGAGCCAGACATCTTGGAGAGTGAAGTCAAATGGGCCTTAGAAAGCCTTGCTAACAACAAGGCCAGTGGAAGTGATGATATGCCAGCTGAACTATTAAAAATTTTAAAAGATGATGCTGTTAAGGTGCTACACTCAATATGCCAGCAAGTTTGGAAAACTCAGCAGTGGCCAGAGGATTGGAGAAGATCAGTCTACATCCCAATCCCAAAGAAGGGCAGTGCCAAAGAATGCTCCAACTACCGCACAATTGCACTCATTTCACATGCTAGCAAGGTTATGCTTAAAATTCTACAAGGCAGGCTTAAGCAGTATGTGGACCGAGAACTCCCAGAAGTGCAAGCTGGATTTCGAAGGGGCAGAGGAACCAGAGACCAAATTGCAAACATGCGCTGGATTATGGAGAAAGCTAGAGAGTTCCAGAAAAACATCTACTTCTGCTTCATTGACTACGGAAAAGCTTTTGACTGTGTCGACCACAGCAAACTATGGCAAGTTCTTAAAGAAATGGGAGTGCCGGATCACCTCATTTGTCTCCTGAGAAATCTGTATGTGGGACAAGAAGCTACAGTTAGAACTGATTGGTTCAAAATTGGGAAAGGAGTACGACAAGGCTGTATATTGTCTCCCTGCTTATTTAACTTATATGCAGAATTCATCATGCGAAATGCTGGACTGGATGAATCCCAAACCGGAATTAAGATTGCCGGAAAAAATATCAACAACCTCAGATATGCTGATGATACTACCTTGATGGCAGAAAGTGAGGAGGAATTAAAGAACCTTTTAATGAGGGTGAAAGAGGAAAGCGCAAAATATGGTCTGAAGCTCAACATCAAAAAAACAAAGATCATGGCCACTGGTCCCATCACCTCCTGGCAAATAGAAGGGGAAGAAATGGAGGCAGTGAGAGATTTCACTTTCTTGGGTTCCATGATCACTGCAGATGGTGACAGCAGTCACGAAATTAGAAGACGCCTGCTTCTTGGGAGAAAAGCAATGACAAACCTAGACAGCATCTTAAAAAGCAAAGACATCACCTTGCTGACAAAGGTCCGTATAGTTAAAGCTATGGTTTTCCCAGTAGTAATGTACGGAAGTGAGAGCTGGACCATCAAGAAGGCTGATCGCCGAAGAATTGATGCTTTTGAATTATGGTGCTGGAGGAGACTCTTGAGAGTCCCATGGACTGCAAGAAGGTCAAACCTATCCATTCTCAAAGAAATCAGCCCTGTGTGCTCACTAGAAGGACAGATCCTGAAGTTGAGGCTCCAGTACTTTGGCCACCTCATGAGAAGAGAAGACTCCCTAGAAAAGACCCTGATGTTGGGAAAGATGGAGGGCACAAGGAGAAGGGGACGACAGAGGATGAGATGGTTGGACAGTGTTCTCGAAGCTACTAACATGAGTTTGGCCAAACTACGAGAGGCAGTGAAGGATAGGCGTGCCTGGCTTGCTCTGGTCCATGGGGTCATGAAGAGTCGGACACGACTGAACGACTGAACAACAACAACAAATCAGTCATGCCTAATGAAGTTTGTCGTCAAGATGTCTGGGCTGCAGTATCTGAATACTGGTATTTGTCTTTCTAGTAATAACTGAGCTGAGGTGTTTCTTAGGATGAACACATTTGCAGAAGATTATACAATTAAGATTAAGATCATACAACTGGTGCCACGTTTTTGTATTGTGTAAAAGAGACTCCTCCTGCTACTATTCAAGTGATTAAATAGGAGCATAGGCAGCTGCCTTTATTGAGTCAGAGCATTAGTCCATCTAGCTCAATGTCTCTACCAGGCATGGGGAACCTTTGACCCTCTGGATGTTACTGAACATTTCCCATCAAACCTAGCAAGCATGGCTAATGGTCAAGGATGATGGGAGTTGTAGTTCAGCAACATCTGAAAGGACAAATACTCTAACTAGTCTACACTGACTGGGAGCAGGAAACATTCCCAGCCTTAGCAGGAGATGCTGGGGATGGAATCTGATGCTGTATCATGGAACTTCAGCTTCTTACTTACAAAGGATTATCATCTTGAATTCTAGACTATGTAGTGGAATATTAGAATCAAAGCATATATACACAACTTTCTTGCACACATGCACTGGATTGGCTATAAAATAAGGGTGGGGTTATGCTAAATAGACTGCATGCACCACTTAACATAAAAAAATGACATTTCCCCTTTTATAACCAAACCAACATATGTATGTTTAATTAACACAACAGGTCAGCTTTGACCTTTATTTAGGGCTTGTCCACACTTCCACTTATTCCAAGGAAAAGCAGCAGGACAAGCGGAAGTGTGGACAAGCCCCTAGGTAATCAATACTGCAATCCTAAACATGTCTGCTCATATGAACGAACGAATTTACTTTATTATGGTCACAGACCAGCATAAGCAAAACATCTAAAATAAATAGCATAACAATATCTCTAAGTGGATAATTATTAAATTAATTGGGAACAAGAACCAAACGTAGATTAAAACATACATAGAATACTTGATTAAGCATAGGTAATAGATGAATAAAACCGATAAGGAAATTTAAAGGAGATCAGTTAAAAAAGAACAGCTGTATGGGGTGGGGCTTCAGAAGTGCAGCTCTAACAATATGGGCCTTCTACTTAGGACTGGTTTGTAGCAAAGACCATCCTTCGACAAATATCTATCATGGCAGCGCAAAATCTGGTGACTAAATATGTGTCTTCTGGGCTTTCGTCCTGTAGTAATAGGGAGATGTAGTGTTGTTCTGAACACCCAGGGAATTTATATAGGATGGGCTGGATAAACCTAGCTCGATTGTCTGTGTAATACTGGCAATAAAGAAGGACATGCTCCGTTGTTTCCTGCTGCCCAGTGTCTGCTCATAAGTAACTCTCAGTGAATTCAATTGGAGTCATCCCTAGACCAGGTAAATGTGTGGGGAATTTCAGCCCCCATTGTCAGATGTTTTAACAAAGTTGAAGAAAATTCCCCTGGATAAATTATGTATGAAGAAGAGCAAAATTCAAAATCATGAAATTCATTAGTTATTTTTCTCCCCCTATATTTGTTGTTATGCCAATTAATTTCACTGGACTTACTGTGATTTCTTAAAGGGCAACATAAAGCTAAAAGGTAAAGGTAAGGGGAACCCTGACCATTAGGTCCAGTCGCGGACAACTCTGGGGTTGCGGCACTCATCTCGCTTTATTAAAGATTAGAAGTAAGCTGAAAGATAGATTATGCTGTACATTTAGAAGATAGATTTAAGGTTTATAACTGTGTGAATAAATGATAAGGATATTAGATAAGAAGAGATGTTAAGGTTAATTAACAAAAAGATTATTTTAGCAATGTAAAGAAATTACTAAAGATGATATTCAAGGACCGCAGGAAGAGAGGACGTGAGGAAGTCAACCTATAATGATAAGAAAAGAATATAGTTGTATTAAGATTTAAGTGTTTATTTTGTATTATTGTCCTTTTTGTTTGTTTGTTTGTTTATGTTGATGTTGATGTGTATGTTATATTTCGTTAAAACTAATAAAAAAATAATTTGAAAAAATAATAATGTCTCATCTTTTGTCATCTCTGTCACCTCCCATCTTGGTTCTTGGATGGCACACCTCTAAGCCAAGCTCCTGAGGAAATTCACTTGACTTCTTTTCAAGCCTTGGTAAATCCACTAACGGCATTTCCGTGTGCTGCTCTGGTTTGCCAGAAGCGGCTTAGTCATTCTGGCCACATGACCCGGAAGCTGTGGCTCCCTCGGCCAATAAAGTGAGATGAGCGCCGCAACCCCAGAGTTGTCTGCGGCTGGACCTAATGGTCAGGGGTCCCTTTACCCTTTACCTTAAATCCATTAAACAAACTCCACATATACTAATTTTAGAAATCATGGGGAGAATCTGGCATCCAGGAATTTAAGGGTACCCTTGCCCCCTGCAAACCATTAACAATATTAATTTTAAAAAGTAAATGTGTAGGTTTTTTTTTAAAAAAAACAAACAAACAAACAATTTCTTCATTCACATTCATATGACATTCATATAATTAAGCACACATGCACTAGTATTGACACTAAACAGAATAATTATACTCTAACAGGTATCTCTGTTTCCTTCTTGAAAAGTTCATTGCCCTGATTAGCTGGCTTTTACTTCGGCCCTCATTAAATTCCCCTTGCAGTTTCATGTTTCCTGCAAGAGGTCATGTTAGCAAAAGGAGAGGTGCTCTTTTAACAAGCTTGCATTGATCACATGGAAGGCTTTGAATGTCAACAAAGAGACCTTACACAGGACTCTCTGTTAAATGAAGATGCATTGCGAACAACAGAATCCTAGGTTATGTCCACATTGACCTGCATTACTAAGCAGATGTAGTGGCTGGTGCTTTTTTCCTTCTACAATGTAGCTTTGACCATAGTGGCTAAGTTCTTGATAAGTCTGTTCTGGCCTAAGTGGAGTGTGACACTAAAGGCACCACTATATGAGATGAAAAGAAATCTGTGGTTAGATCATCACATTAAAAAGGGTAGATGGCTACTTTCACAGATGGGGGAATGGTAGGCTTATTTATTTTGGGAGGCAACATGCAGATACTATACAGGAACCTGAAAGTTTATCCCCATTGAGCAAATACCAGCTCAGGTGAGTGTGTGTGCATGCACACAAATGTGTGAAAAAGAGAAAGGGATGCAGGTGGCTACTTAATGCATAACTCCAAGAGAAGAAAAGAGATATGGAGAGAATAGTATGGAGATATGGTTTGATCCAGGGGGCACCAGCTGCAGGGGGCCAAGCCCTTTTCGGCCCTCTCAATATTTGGGGGGTAGGGACTGGGCCCCTGCAATGTCTCATTAGTGCAGAAGTGAAGCACAGAGCCCAGCACAGCATGACTCCAGTGGGTGGCTCGTTTTCCTGCTGCTGTTGCAGAGGGGAAGGAGGATAGAAGCAGTCTCCTGCCTCTGGCAGCACCAGGAGGAGGTGGAGCAAGAGCTCCTGGCCATTGAAGTGTGTAGCTGCCATGTCTGGCTCCACCCCAGCTCCTCCCAATATATTGACATCACATGCCAGACATCAGGACGCTGCATGTGTGTGATGTCACTCACATGACATTGCCTCCACACTCCATTGCCCTCACAAGCTGCCACCTCTGTTTTGATCTGATTCCCCTCATCACTGGGAATAGTTGTCTTGGTCGCGCTGGTTGATGATCTCCGGCGGGCTAGGGACAAAGGTGAGAGCTGTTTCCTGGTTCTGCTGGATCTCTCAGCGGCCTTTGACACCATCGACCATAACATCCTTCTGGACCGGCTAGAGGGGTTGGGAGCTGGGGGCACTGTTATACAGTGGTTCCGCTCTTTCCTCCTGGGCCGTGTTCAGAAAGTGGTGGTGGGGGATGAGTGTTCAGACCCCTGGGCTCTCACTTGTGGGGTGCCTCAGGGTTCTGTCCTCTACCCCATGCTTTTTAATATCTATATGAAGCCACTGGGAGAGATCATCAGGGGGTTTGGGTTGGGTGTTCATCAATATGCAGATGACACCCAGCTCTACCTCTCTTTTAAATCAGAACCAGTGAAGGCGGTGAAGGTCCTGTGTGAGTGCCTGGAGGCTGTTGGAGGATGGATGGCGGCTAACAGATTGAGGTTGAATCCTGACAAGACAGAAGTACTGTTTTTGGGGGACAGGAGGCGGGCGGGTGTGGGGGACTCCCTGGTCCTGAATGGGGTAACTGTGCCCCTGAAGGACCAGGTGCGCAGCCTGGGAGTCATTTTGGACTCACAGCTGTCCATGGAAGCGCAGGTCAATTCTGTGTCCAGGGCGGCTGTCTACCAGCTCCATCTGGTACGCAGGCTGAGACCCTACCTGCCCGCAGACTGTCTTGCCAGAGTGGTACATGCTCTGGTTATCTCCCGCTTGGACTACTGCAATGCGCTCTACGTGGGGCTACCTTTGAAGGTGACCCGGAAACTGCAATTAATCCAGAATGCGGCAGCTAGACTGGTGACTGGGAGTGGCCGCCGGGACCATATAACACCGGTCCTGAGAGATCTGCATTGGCTCCCAGTACGTTTCCGAGCACAGTTCAAAGTGTTGGTGTTGACCTTTAAAGCCCTAAACGGCCTCGGTCCTGTATACCTGAAGGAGCGTCTCCACCCCCATCATTCAGCCCGGACACTGAGATCCAGCGCCGAGGGCCTTCTGTCGGTTCCCTCACTGTGAGAAGCAAAACTACAGGGAACCAGGCAGAGGGCCTTCTCGGTAGTGGCGCCCGCCCTGTGGAACGCCCTCCCATCAGAAGTCAAGGGAATAAACAACTACCTGACATTCAGAAAATACCTAAAGGCAGCCCTGTTTAGGGAAGTTTTTAAACTGTGACTTGTATTGTATTTTGGTATTTGTTGGAGGCCGCCCAGAGTGGCTGGGGAGACCCAGCCAGATGGGCGGGGTATAAATAATAAATTATTATTATTATTATTATTATTATTATTATTATTATTATTATTATTATTAGAGAATGAACTGAGGTGATGAATCTTTCAGCATCTTCTCTTTAATTGAAGTTCTTGCTTCAGTGACTTTAGTGACAAGCTAGTTGGATTCGGACTGTGTGGATTCAGACTCTCTACTGTGTGGAGAGTATTATCTATCTATCTAATCGATTGATCTGCCCAGAAATTTTTAGAAACCAAAAATATATTGTGATTTTTAAATGGTTAGTGTGATTTGTGAGTTTTGGACCCGTCATATTAAAATTAGGTGAAGTTACAGCAAAGTCACATTTGGGTCTGCTATAGCGAATCAAAATGGTGCTAAGCATCTCAACATCAACAAAGACCACTGTCTCCAACTCAGAAACCCTTATGCTGAGTTTGGCTATAATATCTCAAGGGAAGGCCAAGCCTATGCCCATAAAATAGGCAAGGTCATGTCAAAGTGACAGTTTGACCATGGCATTCTCCTGGACCAGCTCTGGGGAATGGGAATTGGGGGCACACTGTATTACACGGATTCCAATAGAACCTTCAGGACTAAGTCCAGAGAGCAGCATTGAGAGAGTGCATTTTGGCCCCCTGGTGACTATGTTATGTGGTGCCATAGGGAATTATATTCTATCCAGTGCTGATTAATATCTACATGAATTCATTGGGAGTGATCATTAGGAGTTTCGGGATGAGATGCTATCAATATACTGAGAAAACTCAACTCTATTTCTCCATAACATCTGATTCTACAAAGTCCCCAAGCTGTTGCTTGGATGCAATGGTGAAATGCATGAGGAAAAACAAGCTGAGCTTGAATCCAGCAAGATGGAGGCACAATGGGTGAGTAGCTCCCATTTCTGAGAAATTGGTCAGTTGCCTACCCTGGATGGGATTGCACTCTCCCTGAAGGAGCAGGCTCGCAGTTGGAGGGATGCTTATGGAGCCAGCTCTGTCACTGGAGGCTCATGTAGGCTCAGTGGCTAGAAGTGACTTTTGCCAGCTGTGATTGATTCAACAGCTACGGCCTTTCCTGGACCAGTAAAGCATTGCCACATTGAAGTAGCATTGGCTACTTCTAGACTGGATTACTGAAATGTGCTGTATGTGGGGGTTCCCTTGCTCTTGATGCAGAAGCTGCAGTCAGTTCAGAATGTTGCAGCATGATTGCTGACAGGAGTGAGGTCTTATCAGTATATAATACCTACGTTATCTGGTATTAACACAGAAATCTGCACTGGTTGCCAATTTCCTACTGGGCCAAGTTCAAAATGGTGGCCGGCAGCCGAACATTGACTGTCACTCCCACATCAGGAACCATCATACAGAGAGGTGTCTGAATGTATAGAGAGCAAACAAGCATACAAACCAATTCCCAAAATATATAGTAGATATATATAACAAAATACGGGGAGGAGCTATTTTCTGAGATCTACAGAACTGAGAAAGATTTTTTTAAAAAAATTCCCTGCAACGTCAAGAGCTTAAACAAAAGGCTATATTATAATGAAATGGTCATTTGACCAAACTCTTTTTTTTTCTGGCCCATCAATACTTCTTTGTGAGAGGGACATCTCTAAAATATGCCTTTGTCCTGAGTGGAATGTTTCCAGAGGCGTTCAACGCAAGTGTCTCAGTGGGCAGGCTGAAATACACAATGGGACCATACAAAGGTTAAGATAAAAATGTGTGTGTGTTTCTGTACCATGTACTTATTCATTACCTGGCTGCAGCTCAAGTCAGAACAATAGCGCTTAAAGGCTAACATCCACTTCTATAATGTTTCATACAAACCCTTTTGCCATGCAAAACTATAAAACAATGTCGGTACTTATTTCCTTTGTATGTTTAGCAAGTTAACTGTGTTATCTCTCCAGCTACTTTTGGACTTTGATTTCTCTGGTCAGGAATGGAAACAGAAGTATTGTTAAAGTGGGAAATAAGCTTTGATTTCACGGACGCACAACAGGCCTGGTCTGGCCTTAGGCAAAACAAGGTAGCTGCTTTGGGTAGTGGACTTTTAGATACCATTAAAAGGCAGCAAATTGTCAGTAACTTAGTTTATGTGTCTACTAAAACATTATATTAAGAATGCCTTGAGCCATATCTGTACATTCATGTATAAGCTTATTACACCCCCCCCCCAGTAATTCATCTGGCCCCATTGTCCAAAAGAAGCAGGCCTGCCATTGTATACCCTCCAACATTTCTCCAATGAAAATAGGGATGTCCTATTTAATAATAATAATAATAATAATAATAATAATAATAATTTTAATTATAACCCACCCATCGGACTGGATTGCTCCAGCCACTCTGGGTGGCTTCCAACATAGTTAAACATTAAATATTAAGAAATGTCCCTATGCAGGGCTTCCTTCAGATGTCTTCTAAAGATTGTATAATTACTTACCTCCTTGGCTCAGGGATTGCATATTGGTCCAAAGCAGATAGCAAGAAGAGGCAAGTGGTAGGGTGTGACTGAAGCCCTGCTGCACCTCTTCATGTGTTGACAACATATCTGAGAGAGTCATGCTGTCTGGCCTCACCCTACACTGATGATTGCCCCCAGCCAGTTCCCCTCTGGCAGCTTATTTGGAGGCCATGTGAAATGGTCCTATGTGCATAGCTCTACACACATATAATGATGCATTTGCAATGCCTTTTCACACAACTGTCAAATGCATGTCCAGCGGAGGGAATTGCCAGCACAAATGTGATTGGTGTGAGGGAAGGGCTACCTATTACACATGCTTTCAGTGCACGAGGTAGGCCAAATGAACCACCAATATTGTATCTACTGAAAAGGTCAAGAACTAGAGCCAAGAAGCAAGAGTAGTCAGAGATGGGGCCTTCAGTACATTGGACAGGTCCAAGGAGAAACAGCTTGTTCCAATATGTGCTTGGTGCTAACTGAGCATTTATATAGTCCCTCTGAACAGTACGCTCAACACCATCAATTTTGTGTGTGAAGGAAAAGCATTTGCAGGGTGCCAATTCAGAATGTGCTATTGATTCTGATTCAGACCTGTAACAAGCTGGAAACCCCAAACTCCAGAACTGAAACAAGTCCCTAGGATCTAAGAAAACAGACTGAAGTAGGAAAGGCCATGTCACAGGGACTTTGAAGATGGAAAATTAAGTCTATGTTATAAGATGTGCTGCACTGAAGGCTATTGAGCAAGAATATATTTACTAATTTGTGGTTAGATTGGTATACTTCTGTAGCAAATACCTTGGACAATGGGGAAGTAACCTAAACTGATATAGACAAAAGCTGTGCATGGTGCAATATATAGAAAATGTGAATGAGTGTGTCAACAGGTGTGTTGGAAGCAACTAGGCTAGCAAAATGTAGTACCCACACTCTTGCTCAAAGCCGCTTGTGAAAGTTGGTGCTAGGGGAAATAGTTGATGATCTTTGTACATATATATATGTTGGATCACAGCTCATAAGAACTAGTCTAAACCAGATGTGAGAGAGCCAAGGAAGCAGACAAGCTCGCTCCACCACTGCAAACCAGAAGAGCAGACACAGACTTTGGATGTCTGAGGAAACCTGATCGTACAAGCACTTATCTGGGAGTAAGTTCTATTGAACTTTCTAATGTTGTTGTTGTTCAGTCGTGTCCGACTCTTCGTGACCCCATGGGCCAGAGCACGCCAGGCACCCCTATCCTTCACTGCCTCTCGCAGTTTGGCCAACTTTCTAATACTTACTTCCAAACAGAGATGAATAGGTTTGTACTATAAGTGTGCTACCAACAAACCTAATACAGTACTTGAATAAAGGACTGCAATGCCAGTCAGTCAAACTCAAATCTGTTACATTATTGTTTGCTTGAGATTAAATATGATACACAGTAGATTGTATGTTTAACCTTGATGTGGAAACAGGTGTCTAAAAATGGCAGTATATTTATTTTGCATTTTAAAAAATCTGACCTGAAAGTTTCACTAATAGAAACTTCTCTAGAGCAAACTGGGGCCTATTTATATTTGTTCAAGCATTTTGAACAGGTTAATGATTTGAGAACACATGCAAGGGCCAATTAGCTATGCTTTGGTGCCTTCTGAGGGTGGTTTCAAGATATTCCAGTAACCCCCATAGTTGTAACATTCTTAGTAAGTCATTATATTTTTATAAACAGGCTCAGACATTCATAAGCCAAGAGGAGAGCTGACCTGGACAGTTGTCACCATTTTGGCCGATTTAAGATAAGGCTCTTATTTAGAGTGAGAGTGCTGGACTGAGCCAGGCTTGAAGTTCATTTACTGACCTTGAACCACTCACCTTCTCTAGTCCTAACAGATTTGTTGCAAGGATAAAGCGGGTGTCTACTCTGAGCTCCTTGAAGGAAAGTGGAATATAAATACGCATTGTTATTAATAATTATACAAATATCTTTCTCCTGGACACATAGGGATCATGTGACTCCTTTATTGAAAAGGCTGCACTGGCTCCTAATCTATTTCTGGTGATTGATTTAAACCCTTCTAAATAGTTTAGGACCAGAGTATTGAAGGGCTGACTTCCTCCATACATAACAATGTGGAGGTGAGAGAAATGAGGGATAAGCAATAGTAGAGGGAACAGCTCCAAGCTCTCCAAGGGGATCCTGAAGCTGCTTCTTGAAAACATTCGACTGAGTTTCCTCCAGCTGCCCTATGAAGGTAACTACACTGTACTGATGTGGTATGTAGCTTCATAGAATCATAGAACTCTAGAGTTGGAAGGGACCCTGGGGCTCATCTAGTCCAACCCTCCACAGTGCAGGATTTCAGAAGAATTTGTAAAGCTGTTAAATGATTTTAAAAATGGGAGGTTCATTAATTGAAAAGTCAGGTGTCAGAACAAGCCCTACTAAAACAGTTCTCTGTGAACAACAATGTCTTGAATTGCTAAACAAGGTAAATACAACATATTTGTGTTAAAGTAGGTACTGTATCAAACTCTAGAAATATTGCCTTCAACTCTATCCTTAACATTGAGCAAAACTGTTGCTTTTCATTTCAAATAAAGTGGAACCTCTATTACTGATACTTTGCTAAAAGAAGTTACTGTAAAGCAACATTTGTTCTGTATGATCTTCTTGGATAGGGAACTGGAATTCATTTTACGAATTGTCCACCTTCCGCTCATGTTAATAGATGTTCCTGAGGTGTCAGCTTACCCAATTGCCAATAATTCTTCCCTTCAATTACTTTCTGCACAATTCCCTACCTTCCAGCCACATCCTCTACCATGACTCAGTCAGCAGAGCTTAGGCACCTTACTTACTATATGCCGCTAGGACTGTTTTCAGACTTAATTGTGGGCTCAGTCTCTGCTATGTTACAGCACCAACTACTTTGGTGGCCACAGCTAGAACAGGAGCTCTTCAGTCTAACCAGAACCATCTGACTTGAGGTACCAGTACAGGCCTTGCACCAAGGTGTGTTTCCCAGAATAACTTATCAGAGAGTATCTGACTTCTGGCTGGACCTTTTGTTCTTATCTTTCTAATAAACCATCAGCCTGTCTTCTGAGTATGTGTTCTACCTCTTGCCTATTTGATCCTTGCCTACCTTTCCCAAAATTGGGTCCCAAATGAATCTGTAAGAATGCTAGGCCCCAGGCTCAACCAAGACAGAGCTCTTTTCCAGCTCTGTTACCTACCAGAGATTAATTAAACTGGAGATGCAACAGAATGGAACCCTATCAACCTCGTAAGACCCTCTGCTTTGTAGATAGTGACAATATTGCATCCTCATTATGCTGTTCCAGACTCATCCAAATCTATCGTAATGATGTTCTTTGCCCTCATTTTTCCCTGATGGCAGCAATCCAAATAAATCTGGTTCTCTAATCTTCTCTCTTCCTAACCTCATCCTCAGAAAAGTTCATGTTCTGAAGTATTAGCCTGGTCCAAGGTGACTTCTCTTCATCACATGAGATTTAACAAAACATGCACATTGTGTCCTCTGGGCCCTGGACTAAATAAAGTCTTTGTTTTATTGAATTAGAAGGCTCAAACCTTTTATTTTTATTTTTTCTAAACTCTGGAATATTTATTGTCATGAAGACTGAGAACTCTGACATATGATATATAAAAATTACATATTGTAAGTACACCTAATTCTAGTTCTTTCCTACCTAATTAAATCATTAGCAAAATGATCTGACTTCCATTGCTACAAATTGTTGGCCATTGATAATATTATCTCTGGGAGGGGGGTGCAAAAAAGGGGGGAAACCTCAATTGTTCCTCCTGTTAACAGAATCTTTTTTCTTTCCATCCAAAGTTCAAAAGTGAGTGTGGATTTTAATGTATTCAAAATGATGCCATCCACACACAAGAAGGAGGTATCAGAGGGCTTGGGGAAATGCCAAGATTTGCAGGACCACAAAGAAGTGATGGGGGAATCCCAAGAGGGACATCAAAACATCTTAAGGATGATTCAGCATGCTTAGTGGCCAAGAATGCTGAATGACTGATGAAGTAAAAGTGGAAAACTGAGTGGGAGTGGAAGTAGAATACCCTGGAGAAGGACATGGCTGACTGGCTGACAGGAATCCTCCACATGACAGTATTTTGTTGCAAGTTTCACTTGTTCCTTTCATTTGCTTGAAAGATGAACAACCAATACATGGTAATACTTGAAGAATTACAATGCATTCATATACACCATTGCAGTGCTTTAAGAATAGAAGGTTCAACTATTATTTTCCCCACTACTGCATTCATTCAATGTCTTGCTACACTTTTGAGTTACGGAAAGCTCCCCCTCCCCCTCCTCATTGTACTTCCCCCATTCCAATGAGTTCTCTCAAAGTATTTAACTTGTACATTTTTATATTTGGTGCCAGGATGCACCACCTTTTGAAAGTTTCCTATCAGCAGACTTGTTTGGATGTCATTCATTAACTAGGCGTGTGACCTGTAAGTCAGATGTGTGAACAAATTCTAATCTCTCTTTCCACTCACTAACCCCTCTAGAGTTTCTGAGAACTTTTAAATTCACCTAGCTCAGCTTAAAGATTTATGCATCAACTTGTTAGAAACCAGCACAAATTTTCAAATACACAAAATAAGTGCAGCATGTGAAATGCAGGGGGCTTAAGAGCACTGATTTTCTTGTTAGGGCACAAACCAGAAGAGGATATCCATCCACATGTATGTCTGCAGTATGGTGCATTTTTAAGTATGAAGCATTTGATGTGGCCCCATTTGCACTGCATGCCTTTACCACTGTCTTGGGTTGCATGCAGATGATTGTATGCAGCTGCATATAGACTGATCCGAAATGTAAACAAAAATATGATAAAGAGCAACTTGTTTAAAGTCACTTGCAAGGATTTGGATGAGAGTCTATCACAACCATGATCGTCAATATAAACTTATATAGTTAGGCAATTCAGTCTAACCTCCTAGGGCAACCACCAAGGCCAGTGCAAAAGTCATTGAATTGTAATATCAAAACCCAACAGCAACCTGGTGTAGAGCATAATAATCTGTCTATATAACAGTCAACTGAATCCATATAAGATAAGTATTTCACCCATACAAGGTTACTACTATTTGTACTACTATTTACCAAAATGGTTGTGTAGGTCATTGCTAAATGTACTGTAAAAGAGGTTGTTTACTTTTTATAAAATCTTGAAATGATCATAGAATCATAGAGTTGGAAGAGACCACAAGGGCCATCCAGTCCAACCCCCTGCCAAGCAGGAAACACCATCAAAGCGTTCCTGACAGATGGCTGTCAAGCCTCTGCTTAAAGACCTCCAAAGAAGGAGACTCCACCACACTCCTTGGCAGCAAATTCCACTGTCAAACAGCTCTTACTGTCAGGAAATTCTTCCTAATGTTTAGGTGGAATCTTCTTTCTTGTACTTTGAATCCATTGCCCCGTGTCCGCTTCTCTGGAGCAGCAGAAAACAACCTTTCACCCTCCTCTATATGACATCCTTTTATATATTTGAACATGGCTATCATATCACCCCTTAACATTCTCTTCTCCAGGCTAAACATACCCAGCTCCCTAAGCCGTTCCTCATAAGGCATTGTTTCCAGGCCTTTGACGATTTTGGTTGCTCTCCTCTGGACACCTTCCAGCTTCTCAGTATCCTTCTTGAACTGTGGTGCCCAGAACTGGACACAGTATTCCAGGTGAGGTCTGACCAGAGCAGAATACAGTGGTACTATTACTTCCCTTGATCTAGATGCTATACTCCTATTGATGCAGCCCAGAATTGCATTGGCTTTTTTAGCTGCTGCATCACACTGTTGACTCATGTCAAGTTTATGGTCTACCAAGACTCCTAGATCCTTTTCACATGTACTGCTTTCAAACCAGGTGTCACCCATCCTGTATTTGTGCCTTTCATTTTTTTTGCCCAAGTGTAGTACTTTACATTTCTCCCTGTTAAAATTCATCTTGTTTGCTTTGGCCCAATTCTCTAATCTGTTAAGGTCATTTTGAAGTGTGATCCTGTCCTCTGGGGTATTAGCCACCCCTCCCAATTTGGTGTCATCTGCAAACTTGATCAGGATGCCCTCAAGCCCATCATCCATGTCATTGATAAAGATGTTGAATAAGACTGGGCCCAAGACAGAACCCTGTGGCACCCCACTAGTCACTTCTCTCCAGGATGAAGAGGAGCCGTTAATGAGTACCCTTTGGGTTTGGTCAGTCAGCCAGTTACAAATCCACTGAATGGTAGCATTGTCTAGCCCGCATTTTACCAGCTTCTTTACAAGAATATCATGGGGCACCTTGTCAAAGGCCTTGCTGAAACCAAGATAGGCTACATCCACAGCGTTCCCTTCATCTACCAGGCTTGTAATTCTGTCAAAAAATGAGATCAGATTGGTCTGACATGACTTATTTTTCCGAATCCCATGCTGACTTTTAGTGATCATAGCGTTCCTTTCTAGGCGCTCACAGACTGTTTGCTTAATGATCTGCTCTAGAATCTTTTCTGGTATTGATGTCAGGCTGACTGGGCGGTAATTGTTTGGGTCTTCTCTTTTCCCCTTTTTGAAAATAGGGGCAACATTTGCCCTCCTCCAGTCTGCTGGGACTTCGCCTGTTCTCCAGGAATTCTCAATGATTACTGCCAGTGGTTCTGAAATCACCTCTGCCAGTTCTTTTAATACTCTTGGATGTAGTTCATCTGGCCCTGGAGACTTGAATACATCTAAACTAGCCAAGTATTCTTGTATTACCTCCTTACTTATTCTGGGCTGTGTTTCCCCTGCTGAATCATCTGCTCCATATTCTTCAGGTTGGGCATTGTTTTCTTTTTTGGAGAAGACTGAGGCAAAGAAGGCATTGAGGAGTTCTGCCCTTTCTCTGTCTCCTGTTCGCATTTCACCATCTTCTCCTCTAAGTGACCCCACTGTTTCCTTGTTCTTCTTTTTGCTACGGACATACCCATAAAAGCCCTATTTGTTGCTTTTAACCTCTCTAGCAAGCCTGAGTTCATTCTGTGCTTTAGCTTTTCTGACTTTGTCTCTACACGTGCTGGCTATTTGTTTGAATTCCTCTCTGGTGATTTCCCCCCCTTTTCCATTTTTTGTACATATCCCTTTTAAATCTTAAATCAGTTAAAAGTTATTTAGATAGCCACCCTAGCTTCTTTAGGCACCTTCCATGTTTTCATCTCATTGGTACTGCTTGAAGTTGTGCTTTTAATATCTCCCTTTTAACAAACTCCCATCCATCATGAACTCCCTTCCCTTTTAGTATTACTGACCATGGGATCACACCCAGCATTTCCCTAAATTTTCTGAAGTCGGCTTTCTTAAAGTCTAGAATTTGAGTCTTAGTATTGGTTGCTCCTTTCCGCTGTATAATACACTCCAGAAGAGCATGATGTTTAGCAGGTTAATTATATGCCCAACTTTAATTATGTAAGTCTTTGTAGTCTAGAGAGACACTAAGACCATTCTGGTATCTGATAGTAATTTCTGGTTCTTTTGTTTATGTGTTTTTGTCTAACCTGCAAAAACTTACTGATTTTGTCAGTGGCTCAGACTCTGCAGACTCAGCATATGCAAAAAAAGCTTATCATATGTTTAGTATCAAAGGTGCTGGTAATCTGATAGAAGCTAGGTTGGGTCTTGATCAAGAAACAAATAAACAATAAGGTTAGTGAAAGCCCATAGAAAGAAAGGATGTGATTGTCCCGGAAGGGCTCAGGCAGCATGCAGACAATGAAAGCTATTATGTATTTCCTTTGGTACAAATGTTTGAATACAGAGTATTGTGACATTGCCTGCTCCCAGTGCCTGGTTTCATGCTCGCCTTGACCTTCAGTGTGGGTAGATGGAATTCTAAAAGGAGGATTGTATTACATATACATTAGAGAAAAACACATAGGGTTGTAAGTACTGCTATTCTGCAAACTACAAGAAAGAAGAAGAAGAAGAAGAAGAAGAAGAAGAAGAAGAAGAATGATTGCAATATGGAACATAAAAAAGGCCAATCATTCTCTGCAAAAAAATAGTCTAAACTCTACATCAAAATACCGCAAATAGCTTTGAACTGCTCAGGGATACATATATCCAAATGTACTTTTCAGAACCCAGTGCATACATTTCAAACAATCTAAAAGCATCCAGCATAGAAACAGGTGCCCATGGAAAATGTCAAAATTGAAGATCTGTCACCTTATGAAAAGGGGCGCCGTGCCAGTGCTTCATTCTGGAACCAGTCAGTTTAGTGGCTGCATCATCAAAAAAGGAATTCCGTGTGTATGAATAAAGTTTTCCGACATCAAACACTACAGGAAGCTGTTTTATACTCTATATCCATCTGGTCCGATGTTGTCTGCTCCACTAAAAGCAGCTATCCCAGGCCTCAGGCAGAGGTCCTTTCCGTCCCTTTCTATCCGACACATTTTAATTGGAAATGCCAAGAACTGAAGCTGGGACCCTCTATGCCGGGCATGTCCAAAGTCTGGGCTTGTTCTGCCCAGGAGCCAACGCATTGCTGGAGAGCTGCAGCTCTCCAGCATCGCCCCTTGGAACCGGCCACCTGCCAGCTCGCGCATGTGCCCTGTTATATTTTCCGGCTGCTGGCTGGCTCGTGCAGATGCCCTGCATGCTGCTCTCTATCCTGGTTGCTGGCCAGCTCATGCAAGTGCCCTCTATCGTGGCTGCTGTGTGCCTGGTATACAGCTCGCTCTCCTGTGCAGCTCACTCTCCCGCCTGCCTGCGGGCTTTTGCAGTGGCTCACCGTGTGGCTCGCTCTCCTGCCCACCTGCCTGCAAACTCTTTCGCAGCCACTCTCACCTGTTTATCTACCCCTCGGTGAGCAACAACTTGGGGGGGGGGGGCTCTGTGTCCCGTCTGCTGTCTGGCTCATGCCAGCACCCTGTGTGTGGTTCTCTATCCCGGCCAGCACCCTGTGTGCAGCTTTCCATCATGGCTGCTGTGTGCCCAGTGTGCAGCTTGCTCTCCTATGCGGCTTGCTCTGCTGCCGGCCTGCCAGCCTGCCGTTGAGCAATGACTTCAATCCTTTAAAAAGCTCAACAACCTTGAGATAAAATCCTTTAAAAAGCTCAAAAAACTTTGGCCGGCCCTCATGCATGTTCACTTCATCAAATCTGGCCCTCTTTGAAAAAAGTTAGGAACCACTGCTCTATGGAATACAAGTGCTGTAACACTGAGCTGCAACTATTTCACATTGAGTCAAAACAGATTGATTTCCAGTTTGCTTCACATTCTTCTACAAGTGATTACAATGGAAACATTTTTTAAACACATACACACACACACCGGTGATAGGTTTCCATCTCTTTGAACAGAAGAGGGTGGCTGAATGGTGCTCCATAAGTTTCTAAAGGTCAGTGAGGCAAACAAAAGGGGGTGGGGAACCTCTCCTAATTCATGCTGGTGATGGAAAGTGGGACATTTTCAACCAGTTGTAACTATATCTGTCTTGAACATACCAGCTCCAAATGTAATCTTCCAGCCGGCTGCAAAATGCAGTCAGGAACAGGGAGGCTGGGCTTTCACGCCAGCCCAGAAGAGCCCTCAGCTGCCAGCATCGACTCCCCCTGACCTTGGATGGCCGGCTGATAAGGGAGGGACAGAGAGCAGACTGGAACACAAGACTGGAACACAGCCAAAGCTCCCTGGAAGCCCAAACAGGTGCGGAAAGCCACAGAGACAGCTTTTCGGAACAGAAAGGGGCTGCAGTTGACCAAATAAGTCCAAGGCGTAGGCATATAGGAAGGCTGCTAGACAGGAAGCAAAATAAGAAATGTAAAGGTCGAAGATTCAATCTCTTCTGTCGACACAGGAAGAACTCCTCAGAAGGGTCAACTGAGTGATGGGGGCCGGAGGCTTGCTAGAGCCACCCGGAGATAATTGCTTGGTTTTTGTGTGTGTGTGTGTGTTTTTTTACAATAAATCCTTTTTAATTACATACACTTACTGTGTTATCAAGCCAGAAACCTGGACTCCTAACAATATCCTAAAACATGGTAATAAGACAACGTTGGGTGATAATAGACATGTTATTTCACAACCGAAATGACAAATGTGCACACCAAATTAAATCTTGGTGTAGCTATCAATCTTTGTGTAGTTACAGGTAGATAGCCGTGTTGGTCTGCCATAGTCAAAACAAAATAAAAAATAAAAAAAATCCTTCCAGTAGCACCTTAGAGACCAACTAAGTTTGTTCTTGGTATGAGCTTTCGTGTGCATGTACACTTCTTCAGATACCTTTGTGTACTGAATGAAAGTCCATGAGTCTTGTTAATAATAAAAAAGATACTTAAAAATAATTGTTGCAGAGGTTGGAAATTGTTTTGGTGACATCACTGGGGTTACATCACTGGGAGTACTGTGCATAGGCAATATCTGCTTGAACTTGTTGAAATTCCTCCCCCAGGGCATAGGTACAGAATAAATCTGTTTAAACTCAGGGCAGTCACTAAATTGCTTCACTGCTCTAAAAAGGTGGTACAAGTTTCACCCTCTATAAACTAGGGACAATGAAAAGATTTGCAAGATCTGATTTTTAACAAATGTAAAATGCTAATAAGACTTTAATGAGATGTTCTCAAACTGCTTATAAGTCATTCAGCTATAGATGGAAAGAACAATGCACATGATATTGGCCTGAGGCCCAGCATCACATCACCCCTTGACAAGGGCAATAGAGAAACAGAGTATGGAAAATGAAGAGAGAAAGATGCAGAGAGATTGAGTGCTTGGATTTTAAAAATAAAATACATTTGCTAGGTCACCCTAAATATTTTTATTATGACTTTATCACAGTCCAAAAAATTTCCCCCTCCTGATAGAAGAGACAACTTCTCTGTTGGAAAAATATGTATATATTATAAAAGATTTTCAAGAACTGGCTGAGCAGAGTTTCAATGATCTCTCCTTTGTGATGTTCCATTTATTTGATTGTAGCATGATAATTGTCATGAACATGGAGTTATTTCATCAGAAGAGGCCCAAGTGAACTTGGTTTTGCAGAATGCTTAATTGTTTAGGCTATGCCCTCTACAAGGGTAGTCTAGCTGTAGTTGCAGGCCCATGGGGGGACTCCAGATCTTACAGCAGGGGTCCACAAACTAAGGCCCGGGGCCCGGCTGTGGCTCAATTGCCTTCTAAATCCAGCCCGCGGACAGTCCGGGAATCAGTGTGTTTTTACATGAGTAGAATGTGTGCTTTTATTTAAAATGCTATCTCTGGGTTATTCGTGGGGCATAGGAATCTCCCCCCCCCCAAAAAAAAAAATATATAGTCCGGCCCACCACATGGTCTGAGGGATGGTGGACCGGCCCCCTGCTGAAAAAGTTTGCTGACCCCTGTCTTACAGCATGGTCATGTCAAGAGGGACTTGTAGCCCACACCAGAGCAGCCATGGAATCCAAGGCATCTCTGCCAGCCAACCTGCCCAAGATGGATCTCCGTCTTTTCTCTTCCCCCTTCTCCCTCCCAGAACACCTTGCTAAAAATTCTTCCTTTCACCTCACACCCAGTTACCCTGGCAAAGTTCCAAGGAAGGGCAAGGGGGGTTGGACAGTTCTCTTGCATTGCCAATGGCCCTATATTGTTTCTTAATCACCCTAGCTTGGCCAGGTCATTTTGCATAGGCTAGCCCAGGAATTCCTCTGCAGCTTGTATTTCTCCCCTCACATCCCAAATGATCAAAATCCTACCATTTATTAATTTCTAAGGTATTTTGTCAGGTCTAAAATCAATAAGGCTCTTATTCTAGCCCCATGTGCCAGCAAGTCTCAGTGTTTTGTTTTGTTTTTTTCCACTTCTAAAGTTATTTTTTTCAATTTCTAGAATACAAGTAACAACCAGTCCACAACCCACTGCAAACAACAACCCACTGCAAAAGAAACATTCTGTGCATATACAGTGCAAATAATGCAATCAAACATTAAGTTTGTAAAGTCTGAGCAGACTGGAGCTGTTTCCCAGGCCACAGCCACACCTTGAAGCACTTTCTTTGTAGCTAGCTAGGAGAAGGGTGTGGCTGCTACTTTGGACAGTTGGTTTTTATTAATATTTGTTATGATAAATTGATGCTGGATTGAGTGTATATGTTTCTATTTACCATCTTTTGCAATCGTTCGTGAATGTAGGAGGCTTGGTTTTACATTTGGCTCACAACCTTCCTTTGGAAAACCTACTCTTTAGCAATAAATCAGAACAAATGGCAATCCATGGAAAATCTATTTGCTGTTTGCTGTGATTCTGCACTAAGCCACAGGTTTTCCCAGGGGGAAGCAGTGGGGCAAATGGAAATGTAGATGAGCCCATTCTATTACAAAATGTAGGATCATGCAGAGGATGATTCAGATGAGAATTCAGTGTGCATTACCTATGTGCAGTACAGGATCATGGATTATAACCTGCCTGCACACCCCACCCAGTCAAGTGGGTGGTGCTGTGGTCTAAACCACTTAGCCTCTTGGGCTTGCCGATCGGAAGGTCAGCAGTTTGAATCCGCACAACGGGGTGGGATCCCTTTGCTCTGTCCCAGCTTCTGCCAATCTAGCAGTGCAAGTATCAGTGCAAGTAGATAAATAGGTACCACTGTGGTGGGAAGGTAAATGGTGTTACCGTGTGCTCTGGTTTCCGTCACGGTGTTCTGTTGCACCGGAAGTGGTTTAGTCATGCTGGCCACATGACTCGGAAAGCTGTCTGTGGACGAACACCGGCTCCTTTGGCCTGAAGCAAGATGAGCACTTCACCTTATAGTCACCTTTGACTGGACTTAACCATCTAGGGGTCATTTACCATTTTTACACTTTTAGCAGACAGCCACACACTTGTTTTGTCAATGACTTACACATAAGTCCAATGCTTGCAGATTTGAATATCCTGATTGTTTCCCAGATTCTTCTTGCTTTTATTTTTAGGTTAATTTTTTTCATGATTCCAAACCTGGCCCTGTTCCCCCAATTCAAAGCAAGGCACAGGTAGGCTACAGAGATAATGTTTATATTGATTCTTCCTTGTTTATCAGTTTATGTTATATTTATTCCACCTTTTTCTCTAAGGAGCTTGGGCTGGTGTTCATGTTATCACAGCAATCCTGCAAGGCAGGTTAGGCTGAGAGAGAGTGATTGGCCCAAGGTCACACAGCGAGCTACATGGCTGATTTTAACCCTGGTCTTCCAGCTCTTAGTCTCATTAATATTCCTCTGCCTGATTCTACATTCTGGAAAAAAATATGTAAAAGTGATTAAACTGAAAGAGGAGAATTATCTTTTCCATAGGACTGGAAATGTATGAGGCCTCTTGTTTATTGTATGGCACCTTTAAAAGAAAGGTAAAGGTAAAGACCCATTTTGGGTGTTCAGCCATGCACGTCAGCCAGAAGTTTGGGAGCAGCGGGGGCATCCTATTTTGGAAGCGCCTGAGCAGCATGAACTTCAGAGCACTGCAGTAGACGCCAAGTAAAGCTTCTCAAAGTCTTTTCTGCAGCTGACCTTTTTATTCTGGGAAGCCAGAATTCGAAGCTCCTTTGGAAGGTTCTACATGCCCCATGGTTTTTCTAACAAAGTCCTGAAAAGCTCTCTCTTGACATGACGTTTAAACAAATGAAACATATTGCCCTAGGGACAAGGTGACTTTGTGCATACACACTCGAATAAAGCTCCCAGTCGAAGGAGAACACACACCACATACCGTACTTACCTCAGTTTGAGCTGCTGCTTCTTTTTCATATGTTCAAGTTATCTCTAGTTACAGGTGGGTAGCTGTGTTGGTCTGCCATAGTCGAAACAAAATAGGAAACAAAATAGGAAATTCTTTCCAGTAGCACCTTAGAGACCAACTGAGTTTGTTCTTGGTATGAGCTTTCGTGTGCATGCACACTTCTCTAGTCCTTCTTAGAGAAGAACAGGAACACCACACCCATGTCCTGCAAGCACTTTAAAATTGTGCATATGTTTGTTCCTGTGCCCTGTTTCTGAAGCAATGTGGCCTGGATTATGAGGTTTAATATACAAGAAAGAGACAGCAAACTTCTATTTTATAAATCTACAGTCAAATGAATTCAAATTAGTAAATAGCTAGTTGGGAAGCAGGAAGTCTGCTGACTACACCATACCCTCCAACATTTCTTCAATGAAAATAGGGACGTCCTATTCCATTATTATTATTATTATTATTATTAGTAGTAGTAGTAGTAGTAGTAGTAGTATATTTTATACCCTGCTCACCTGCCTGGGTTGCTTAAGCCACTCTGGGCAGCTTCCAACATACAGGTGAAACTCGAAAAATTAGAATATTGTGGAAAAGTCCAATTATGTAAGCAATTGTTTTCAATAGCTACTGGTGAGCCACTTCCGATGTTCAAAGTTGATGACTTTTGTAGTCCAAACAACATCTGGTGGGCTGTGCCTGCTGTGGATAATGCATTGGGGGAAGAGCGTACTACCATACTTTGCACAATGTGCTTGCCAACCAATTACATAATCTGCCTATCATTCCTTAACATGAGTCAGCACACTGGCTGAGAAATAAAACATAATCTGCATAAGCCACAGGGGAAATGTATGCTTCCACACACCGCATTTCAACAAGATTTCATTGTGTTCCTAATAATTTTTCTTCTCTCAGTTAATAAAATATATTCAAATAGCAGCCCTTTCACAAATCTTTATGGAGTATCTACAACTGAAGCTCTTATTAGAAGATTTCAGTGCAGAAGAAATTGTGATAAATATATAATGTTCTCTTGTTAATTTCTCTCTGCTGCACATTCCTCTGATGGTGCCTCTGTTTTTGATTTAGAGTTATTGTTCATTGTAGCTGAGATAGTGAACAGGGACAATGGCAGTGTGGGAATATGCCTCAAAAGAAAGAGAGATCAGGTGAGCTATTTGAGCTGGTTATCAATTGTTAATTGTCTACTGATCCTTAAACTAGATACCTAAACTGAAAAGACCACTATCAGCAGCAGATGCAAATTATATGGATCCTGTAGGTGTGCAGGTCCTAAAAGATAAGTGGGGTGCTAAATTTTTTATTGCTTCCCTGAGCTTTTCAGATCTGCTCAGTTTTCCCTTGTTAGTCAGAGTACCTGTTCAACTTAGAAAGTAAAGTGATAAGTTTCATTTGCATACACGCTACCTAAAATAAATTATGTTTGTTTACAATCTGGCACCCAGGGGACTGTTTATAATTACTGTTGGCTTCCTAAAGTGTGTAGCTAGCACATTAATTTTCCAAGGTATTCCCCCCCTCCCCATTGTAAATATGTTTTTCACAATGACTCAGCATAAAGCAGAGGCCCATCTAGTCCAGTAAACTATCTTCACAATGGCCAGCCAACAACCTATAGGAAATCTATAAGCAGAATCTAAGCACAACAGCATTCTCCTATGTACAGCTGGTATTCAGAGAGCCACTGTGACTGGTCGTCATTGATAGCTTCAATATGGTTTAGAGCAGTGTTTCCCAAACTAGGGTCTCCAGCTGTTTTCAGACTACAATTCATTTCATCCCTGACCATTGGTCTTGCTACCTACAGAAGATGCAGTTGTAGTTCAAAAACAGCTGGAGACCCAAGTTTGGCAAACACTGTTAGAGCTTTAGAGCAGTGTTTTTCAACCACTGTTCCGCGGCACACTAGTGTGCCGCGAGATGTTGCCTGGTGTGCCGTGGGAAAAAACGTCCCGGGCCGTTGTTGTTTGCCTTCCTTCAGCCCGTTAAAGTGACTGGGAAATGGCCAACGTGGGGCGAGGGGCGGGGACGGCAACGTGCTATAAAGGTGATGTCGCTTGGCGGCGGTGCCGCGTGCGTGAGATTTCGGCGGCACGAGGAGGGCGGGTTGGTCTCGCTGCCGCCGCCTCCTCCCCCCCACCGCCTCGCTCGGCTGCGCTGCTCGGCTGGCGCCCTGAGGGGACGTGGCGGGTAAGTAGCGGGCACGAGGCAGCTCTGGTGGTCAAGCGAGGGAAGAGGTTTGAAGACGGCAAGAGGGAGGCTGGAGCGGCGGCGGCGGTTTTCTGAAGGGAGCCCCGTCGTCCCCAAGTCTGCAGGAGGAAGGAGCAGACTCGCTTTCTGAGGCCGCCTTAGCGGAGCTTCCCTTCGGGAAGGGCTTGGCCTGGGGCTTTGCGGGAGGGCGGAATGAGGGGCGCTTCTCGCCGGCTGGTTTGCGTTTCTGACCCGCCCTGAAAGGCAGCCCAGCGCCAGAGGGAGGGCCCATTGCTTCCCTAACAGCACTTCCCTGTTTCCCACTTGGCGTGTCCCCTCCCCCCCCCCGGGCCACTCCCAGGACAGAGAGTGTCAGAGGGACACCAGGCTCCAAGGCCTGGAGCCGCAGCTCGAATGGTAGGTTCCCTGGGAATTCACCCACCTCCAGCGGATATTGTATTTTGCTCGGTTTTTGTTTTTGTGTCGATTTTACTAAGTCTTTATTGAACTGTTAACCATCGGCACATAGGTGTGTGTGTAAGAGAAGTAATAAACTGATTCAGCGTGTTCACCTACTGCTGGATAAATAACGCCCATTCACAAGGCAAGCAGATGGTGTACAAGTGGCAGTTAGGAATTGCGAGATTGCCATGGGTGTGAATTGTGACTATACGATATGCACAGGTATGTGGACAACCACTGCCGTGAATTGTACACAAAGATCATCACAAAAAAGGGAAACACCACATTGGCTGGGCTCTCAAGTGTGGCAATGGCAGTTAATTAGATCATGGTCAGGATGTCTCAGGAGCTTCTCCACTATGTCTTTGTCACAAAAAGTCACTCAGGTACAAGACTAGCGTCCCTCAGACCTTACTTGGGGCTGGACTATATTTTGAAAAAAATATGAACAAATTCCTATGCCCCACAAATAACACAGAGATGCATTTTAAATAAAGGACAGGTTCCAATTCTGTAAAAACACGCTGATTCCTGGACCATCCGCGGGGCAGCATTTAGAAGGTGATTGGGCCACATCCGGCCCCCGGGTCTTAGTTTGGGACCCCTGCTCTTAAGTCCAAGAATTATAAATACTTTCTTTGTGTTTATTTGATTCCTATTCAAGAGAATTACTTTATATATAGTCAATATAGGCACAGAATTAATTTTTTAACATTTTCTAATGGTGGTGTGCCTCGTGATTTTTTCATGAAACAAGTGTGCCTTTGCCCAAAAAAGGTTGAAAAACACTGCTTTAGAGATCATTGTTGCTGTTACTATTTCTTGGGAAACACTGGTTTAGAGAAATTTAGGCTATCTAATTTGGTTGCCATTACTCTATCCTGTGATAGCTAATTCCAGACTTTAACTATGTGCTACGTGAAGAGGTACTTCCTTTTGTCTATCCTGACATCTGAATCTTTCAACTTTCAGCTTCTATCTTTTCTAAACTAAAAAGCTCCAAATGTTGCAACTTTCCTCATAGGAGGAGATTGTTCCACAATCACGATCATTTTGAGTGCCCTTTTCTCAACCTTCTTCAGCTCTAGAGGTTCCCTTGAAGCTCTGCCTGTCTTGCTGGTCCTGCACATGGAATGGGCAGCATTTCAAATGTGCCCAGAAGGTCCTGGCTTTGTGCCTTCTATGTAGCAGCTTAAATTTTGCTTCAGGAACATTATTTCATTACCAGCCCCATCTATCCAGCTAGCTAGATGATCATTGTATCCTTTGCACCAGCCAGGGAAGTCATGTGGCTTGCACAGGGTCAGATTTCAGTTTGACGGGGCCCTAAGCTACTGGAGGCAATGGGGCCCTTTATATGTCCAGCTGTCCTTTGTCAACAACAAATTGTCACTGTTTTATGTTGTAAATATATGCTATATGGTACTTTATGGACCTAATAGGTATCTAAAGCCATTTGCACATGCAGAATGTAGGCACCCTATATATAGAAATTTAGCAAACCAGTGATATTTTAGGGAGCAGGCTAGCAGGCGGGGCCCATTATTTACATCACAGGAGCCTACACAACACAAAACACTGTTGCTGTATGTAGGTTTTATTTTATTTGTTTTTTATCTTATATTTTGGAAATGTACATTCAGATTTTTTGCCTTTAAATTTTTTTGGGCCCCCAAGACAGTGGGGCCCTAAGCTATAGCTTGTTTAGCTTATACGTAAATCCGGCACTGGGTTTGCATAACCATTACACATCCAGCTATCAATGTTCCTTTTTTAAATATCATTTTTATTGTTTTTATATAAATACATTGAGAAAAACTTTCACGTTTATCTTTCCATTCATTTAACATTTTGGCCTTTTAGGGCCGTGACTTCCCTCAAACCCTCCACATGATTTTCTAATATCTATTACTTTATACTATACTTCTTAACTCAATCATTGCTTTAAATAATCATATCCAACTTAATCACTATAATTTCATATTTACAATGACATTTCATTTGATTGAATACCATTGTCTTTTAAATAATTCGTAAATTTAGTCCAGTCTTTGATGATTTTTTGGATTCTTCCCATCATTTTATCCAATTCCGCATACTCCAGTAATTTCACTGTCCATTCTTCCTTTGTCGGTGTTTCTTCTTGTTTCCATTTTTGTGCTATTAAGATTCTCGCCACAGTCACTGCCTATTGGAAAAGTTTAAAGTCTTGTTTTTTAATGTCTGTTCTAGTAATGCCCAGTAAGAAGGCTTCTGGTTTTTTAGCAAATGTATATTTCAACATTTTCTTCATTTCATTATAAATCATATCCCAGAAGCCTTTCACCTTCTTACATTCCCACCACATATGATAAAAGGTACCGGTGCCTTCCTTTTCCTCACATTTCCAATACTTATTATCAACCTTATACATTTTCGCTAATTTGACCGGTGTAATGTACCATCTATACTTCATCTTCAATACATTTTCTTTTAACGCATTACATGCAGTAAACAGCTATCAATGTTATAATTGACTCTCCCAATAACAGGAGTCCTCTTTCCCCCTGTGGAATATCCTCAGCATGACAACAATTGACCGCTTCTAAGGGATTGTTTCCAACTTCCATACAGTGATGTCTTCCTTCTCTGTGGCCCCATTTTCAATGGCAGTGGATGAGCCATCACCCTGGGGGTAGGATACTGACTGCTAGCATCCCTCATTACCTCTTCCATGAACCCATCTGATCAGCTTCTTATACTTGGCATCAAGAAGGGGGGAACTTATTATCATAGGAGGACAGGCACTAACTGCACACACCTGTGAGTTCTGCTCAGCAGGAAGATAGCTATACTTGGGACATTCTGTATAACTCCCAAATCCAGCTCCAGGTGGAAGTGAATCAGTGACCTGATTGGCCTGCAAGAGCAGCCAATCAGGCTCCTGGAGGAAGCGAATCTGCAACCTAATTGACCTACAGGAGTAGCCCGGAATTAGCCAATCACTTGGGGCCCATTGTGTATATATAGCAGACGTTTTGGGGAAAGATTCATTCATTGCTACTATGAGCTGAATAAAGAGCATGAAATTCACACTTGACTCCGAGTATATTTCACTGGCGACAAAGGTGGGATGGGGCAACTGGAATACCTGGCAGTCCGTGATCTCCGTCGTGTTGCCTTGGTGCATTGGGCCGTGTGACCTGGAGCTCTTGCTTGGCATCGGGTGGGCTGACCCGACACACCCGGGCGATATTCCTGATTTTCTGCACTGCCTGCACTCTGCGTTGCGGAAACGGGAGGTCCTCCTCTCATTGCTCTCCCCACAGCTTGTGCAGTTCCCTCCTTCTCTTCGAGGCAGCTGTGGTGTGTGTGCTGGTGGAGGGTATGGCCCAGCAGCAGCCCCGGGCCAGAATTCACAGGCTACACAACCCACAAACATGAACTGTCGGCCCACAAGGGTGCCTGCTATGGGGAAGCAGGGTCGTCGCGTAGCACGTTTGGCTTCTGAAAATTGCTTGAAAACTGGAGCAGTTACTTCTGGGTTTTCGGTGTTCAGAAGCTGAAACGTATGGCAATGAAGATGTTTGACAACTGAGGTTCCACTGTAAATGTGTTTAGAATTGCAGCCTCAGTCCCCCCCCTTTATTCTTTCCCATATTGTATGTCTTTAATATGAGTGTATCAAATCACCACTTGTTACACATTAAAGCATTGTCATGTCAAGAAAACAATGCCTTTAGCTCTAGCTGTAAAAGATAAAATTTAAAGAATCAGCGACATAGATTAAACAGGGAAGACTGCACCTGCTGCCTTCCTAGCTGTTTCCTGCTGGTAGGGATGGAGTGTTTCATTGGTCAGAACAGACACATTACTAGACCTTCCTGCTTTGGCATGAGAGGGAGTGAGAGCAAGAGCGAGCACAATGAAGATGAAGTTTCAGAGGTGCTGACAGATGTACCCCCTATCATTCATCTGATCTGAAGAACACTGAATCAACAGAATGAAGATCCCACGGCAACTTCTCTGCAAACAGCTACTGCCCTTCAGAATGATACCTTTGTCCTTCAGTGTTCCTTCAGGTGCTTGAGGAAAATGATATCCTTAGCGTTAAAAATAGCACAAAGCATCCAACTCTGAATAGAAGGAAGGAAAAGCTAGATTTAATATAAAATAATGTGCAGCTTTCTTGCTTTCTTCATTCCAGTCTTCCCTCTTTACTAACATGCAAACACTTAAGAAACTTTTTGGCTTCTCTGTTTGACTCATCGTTTATGCTTACACTCTGAGGTGGATGGAGCAATCAGCATGTGAATGGAATTATGTGCACACTGAAAAGTGAATGGCTGATGGATTGCTTTTATGCACAATCACTGTGGTCGTTTTCTTCTCACACCTAGAATTAGAAATGCAAGTAATCATGTTTACATGTGGAGCAATCATGTGATTGAGTGTATAACTGATGCGCATGTATCGTACTGGTGTTATATTCAACATATCTTCATTGCTGAAGGAAAATGTTAATTTCTGCTTTTAGTCTTTGTGGTGTACTTCCTTATTTTAAGTTTGAGGAGAGGAAACTTCCCCCACTGCCACATTTTTTTCCTGTTTGGTGGTGCTGTTGGATTCAGTGTTGTTACTGGAGGCACAAATGCAATCTTTAAACAGGTTTATAAGAACAGCTTCATTTGCTTTGTACATTTTGTAAAAAGCATGGAGAAATAGGTGTTGTTCATAATGAAAACAACAAAGGAGTGTGATATTTGAGAGTTGCATCAGCCTGTGAAATGCTACTAGTTCTATGCGCAAGGCCAGCTAGAGAGGCAGAGCTGTGTGGTCTCAGTGAGTGGATGAGATGATGGTGTTGGAAGGAAGGGTTTGGATTTTTTTAGGCACTGGGAAATGTTTGGGGACAAGACTGGCCTGTACAAAAGGGATGGACTCCACTTGAAGGGGGTTGCCACCTTTGTTCTAGCAAAATACAGGACAGGGTGGTGTGTTGCGGTTTGGGGGCATCCCCCCCCCCCAACTGGTGCTGAAGTGTCTTCAAAGCAATCCATTACATTCTATTGCAGCCTAACAGGACAGCCCCTCTGGAATTTGTCACATACGCACACACACGTACACACAAATTTGTAAATCTGTCTGTGCTTGGCTACCTAGAGCTTAAATACATGACCTTTCACATACTGTACCCTTTCAAACACATTCATTTGGAGAGGATCCCTAACTTGGCAGAGAGAGAGAGAAGACCTGAAATACAGGAGAAAACTGTATCAATACAGGACGTAGCATTTTACATTGAAATATGGGACAATCCTGTATTATACATGGCAGGTAGCAACTCTATGTGAATTGAACCAAGGTGGGACAAGGCTGTTGGAACTTAAAATAAGAAACTGATTGCAGGCGGAAAGCCAACAAGAACTGGGAAACACCTGATATGGAACAAATCATCCCCCCACAGATGGGAAGGGTGAAAATGTTTAAACGGGGTTGGACAGGACTAGGCTTGAGAATACGGGGGCACATGATAGCACTTCAGAAAGGACAAAGCACTGTAGGATAAAACACACATGCCAAAGACATTGGGAGGGAGATTGCATATATAAATGCTTATAAAATTAATACCAGAAACGTCCAAACCAATATGGGTGAGCCGGAGTGCTTAGTCTTAAGTGGAGCATATATATAGTGGACAGAATAGAAACCTGACGGAATGGGGAGAATCCGGGAAACAGTTATCTCTGGATACAAACTCTAGAGGAAGCTGTACTGGAGATGGTGTTGCCCTCTATGCTGAAGACCACATAGAGTTTAACAAGTTAAAATTCCAAAGGGGGCAGCCTCCTCCACAGAATTGCTGTGCTTAGTGATACCAGGCTCCCCATTGGGCTTCGAGGGGGGAGGCAGGACAGTAAACGATAGGAGTGGGTGATTTGCTTCCATGTCAGGGTGCTGAGTTCTGTGTCTATTTTTTTTTAAAAAAAATATCATTTTGTTTCCTCCACCAATATCTGTTGGAACTTTGAAATTCAGTGGGGAAATTGATTGGTCAACTAGATAGGACTGCTAAACTTGGTCAACTAGATAGGACTGCTAAACTTGGGGCTAGTTACCTCTGTTCTAAGTCATGGTGAATGTGTGAGAGAGGTATGAAGATTTAAGTGCCCTTTCTGTATTCAAAGAATGGAAGAACTGGAGAAACAGCTGGTACAGGAGCACTCATGCCCTTTGCAGAAAGAAACCAACAGAGAGATCAGGTATTTCACCAGGAGTCATTTTCCTGCAATGGTAATCGTACCATCAATTACCTAGTGCTGAAAGGCTGGGCATATAAGTAGTGAAATGAGATGTAACACCTTGTGGCTAGAAGCCCTTGCATCAAGCTCATAAACACTTTATCAGCAAAACTAATAATTAATGGTAGAATTACAGAGGAGTGCAAAAAACAAGGGAATCAGACAGGGCTGCCCATTGATATTTATTTTGGTGATGAAAGTCCTGAACAATCGGATAAGAAAAGATAATCTTGTTAAAGGTATCACTCTGGGAAACAAAAACCTATAAGATCAAAGCTTTTGCTGATGATCTACTTGTTATGACTGAAAATCCTAAAGAAAGTTTGAAAAGAGTGCTGGAACTGATTAAAGACTGGAGAAGTGGCAGGCTTCAAACTGATAAACAAAAAAAAAAACTGTTTGTTTAAAATGTAACTATGAGGGAAAAGGAGGACTTAGGAAAAAAAAAACATTGGGCCTGAAAATCTCTCACAAAGCGAAATATTTTGGCATTTGGATCACCCCCAAGAATATAAATTTATACCAGGACAATTATTCAAAAATTTGGCTAGAGATTAGGAAAAACATTGAAACCTGTAGTAGCCTAAACTAAAGTTAACATTTCTGGGTAGGATTTCCATTATAAAGATGAATGTGCTTCCAAAATTAATCTTCCTATTTCAAATAATCCCAATACTGGGTGAAGCGGGCTGCCTCAAGTTATGGCAAAGAGAAATTTCCAAATTCCTGTGGGAAGGGAAGAGCCCAGAATTAAACACCTGATCTTAATAGAAATAAAAGAGAGAGGAGGCTTTTCCCTGCCTGGCCTGAAACTTTATTACGAGGCAGCCTGCTTCACCTGGCTAAAAGATTGATGCATGTTACAGGACCCGGACCTCCTGGATTTGGAAGGTTTTGACATCCAATGGGGGTGGCACGCCTATCTGATATATGGAAAAGCCAAAATTCATTTAAAAAATCATGAACCATAGTAATTAGAAAGTCACTACTCACAGTGTGGGGGAAATACAAAGATCTGATGGAGCCTAAAGTCCCGTGGTGGACATCACCAATAGAAGCCACAGCGGTAAAAAGGAAAAATACCCAGGAAAGTTGGCCACATATAAAATACTTCTAAAAGACGAAGATAACCAACTAAAATTAAAAAGTTTCGACAAAATAAGAGAATACGTCTCAGACTGGTTCCAATATACCAGGTTTTTGAAAAATTTTAATCTGATAAACAAAAGGGGTTCTCAACAGAAACTTCCCAAATCGGATCTTGTAAATTCTAAAAAAAAACTATTTCCAAAACTTATCGACTCTCCTTGAATGGAAAGTCGAGGAGGAGGAAGTAACAGCAGCAATGGGGGGGGGGGTCACAAGATTTTGGCCATCTAGTAACTATGCCCCAATGGGAAAATTTGTGGAAGAACAATTGGAAATTCACAAACTTACACCACAAGAGAGAACTTCCTAAAAATGCAACACGATGGTATTTAACACCTTGGAAACTTTCAAAAATGTATAAAAATGTGCCAAGTAATAGTTGGAGATGTGGAGATAACTCAGGGACCTTCTACCACATGAGGTGGTTATGTAAGAAAATACAGGCATTCTGGGAGAGTATTCATTCAGAGCTGCAAAAAATGTTAAAGATCTCCTTCACAAAAAAACCAGAGGCCTATCTCCTGGGAATTATAGATTCAGATGTACTGCAAAAAATGAAGGGTATCTTTTTATATGCTACGGCGGCAGCAAGACTTCTCACTGTGGCAAAATGGAAGAGTATTGAAATCCCCTCTATACATAATTGGGTCCAAAAGCTGACAGAATATGCTGAATTTAGATGGTCTATCAGAGAAAAAAAGAATAAACCAAAACAGGATTTGTTTCAAAATGGGAGGTTTACAAAGATATTTGAAATATAATTATAGTGGTTTAAACTCTGTTGCAGCATTCGAGGAACTTCAGTAATAATCGTAAGCTAGATATAACAGTTAAGATACATTAAGAAGATGTTAAATTATGATAAGCATGTTTTTCTTGGCAATAAGTAATATGAAATCGAAATAAGGAATAGACGGGAGGGGGTCTATAGTGTTAAGACCAACTTGTGTTTTGTTGTTTGATAAGAGAGTTCTGTGTTGGTTGCTATTCTTGTGTGTGGTTTTGTATTCATTTTTTCTGTTTGTTTGTTGTTGCATCAAAAAATTAAAAGTAAAAAAAGCAGGGGTAGTGGTAAAAACAGTCAACAGCGGTAGAGTGTCCTCAGAAAAATGTTACTGAACATCATCAAATTAACCACAGTTCTTTGTGCACAAGAAAAATTGCTACAGGCTATTTGGGCAACATTACATAGAATTAATCTTCATCACTGTGACTGAAAAAATAGGTAACTTTAGGAAATGAGGGCCGATGTTAGAATAAATTAACTGAGATCTGTGTATTGGTACATAAGCCAAAGGTTCAGCACAAACCGAAGGTTCAATCACTTTGCTTCTGGTAGACATCAGCCTTGCATGCAGAAGGTCTCAGTTTCAACCCCAAATTCTCCAGGGAAGGTTGGGAGAGATTCCTGTCTGAAACGCAGGAGAGATGCTGCCACTCAGTGTAGACAGTACTGTGTTAGATGGACCGATGAAGTGATGCTGTATAGGGCAAATTCCTATGTTCCTAAAATATGCCCAGGATATATTGTTGAATGTTCTCAAGCCCCTTACTGTGAATCTATACCAGCCTTCACCGACCTGGTGCCCTCCAGATGCTGTGAACTAAAACTCTCATGGGCGCTGTCCAAGGCTGATGGAAGTTGTGGTCAGCATCTAGAGGGAACCACTTTGACAAAGTGTGATCCACACACATACATTCATACACAGACACTGTTGATTTAAGGCAAGGAAGAGTGGGGCAACTAGTCAGAAGGGGACCAGTCTAGCTAGCTAGTTAGCTAGCAGATAGTGAAATTCCCGCCATTCACTGTGTCTACTGGCTCATTGCAAGCAACCATAATTCTGAGTGTATACTAAAAATTGTTTTCGTTATTAAATACACAGTTGGAAATTAAGACATTGTTGCCTGGAGATTATTAATTCCCTTTATTTTATGAGCAGGACTGCAAATGCAAGGAATAAAGACACATTAGGAAGCCTGTGTGAGTGCATTTCCCACTGAGATCCAGCTCTGAGGGCCTTCTGGTGGTTCTCTCATTGCGAGAAGTTATAAGGAACCAGTCAGAGGATCTTTTTGGTAGTCATGCCTGCCCTGTGGAATGTCCTCCCAGCAGATGTCAAACAGGCTATTTTCATGCCAAAAGTAAAATAAAAGAAATTTGAAAGAGATAACTTTAAAATATTTTCAATTAGGTGTGGTGTTGTTTTTTGTTTTTTTTTAAAAACTATTAAAATTAAGATACCTGCTTTTAGAAATGCTCTTAAATGGGTTTGTGACACCATTTGTATCTTTAGTGGGTAGGAGCTTCAAAATGTCGTCTGTGTGGTGTGTGTGTGTGCATTGGCAACCTCAGCCTTTCCACAATATATGATTTAAAATACATTTCAATTTCAGTCTTCATGGGAGAGTGATCAGCCCTGTGGCTATGAAACAGTTAATTCTGCATTCCCTGGGATTGAGCTTCATGAACTGAGAGTCAAATCCACATATTTTGCCCATTTTGCAGACCTGATATTCAGATGGCATTAGAAGGGTGTTTCCTGATTAGATTCCTGTGTCTGAGTCTTCAGCATAGAGAGATAGAGAAATAGATAATTTCCTTTTAAACTTTCATCAGAATTAGGAGTGTGGTGTTTTTTTTTGCCTCTGTCTTTGTTTTGTGTCCCTGTTCAACCCTGCACTGTTAGAGTACCGTACTCAGTTGAACTTGATGGAATACATTGTGCAAATCTATGGCTACCACTTGTGTATCAGCAGGTGAAATCTTGAGAAGGTAAGCGTTATTGCAGATTTTCTGATTGGAGTCAGGCGGAGCCCAGTACCAATAATGCCAACCCTTTCATGTAGGAAAACAAAGTGGACATTTTAATAGGGAAAGGTAATAAATGGTTGATTGCACCAGGACGATAAAGCCACACACCAAAGTTCTTGCACATCGCAGCATGTACATTCTGTAAGGGAGGAATTGTTAAATTGTTGCTCAACTGCTATTAGTGCAACAAAGTTTTTCACAGAAATATGCAGAGCTGCAATTCCTGGCTGCAGAAACAAGGATGAAGGGGAGAGTCTATGTCAGGGGTCAGCAAACTTTTTCAGCAGGGGGCCAGTCCACTGTCCCTCAAACCTTGTGGGGGGCCGGAATATATTTTGTAAAAAAATGAACAAATTCCTATGCCAGCGTGGTGTAGTGGTTAAGAGCGGTAGACTCATAATCTGGGGAACCGGGTTTGCGTCTCCGCTCCTCCACATGCAGGTGCTGGGTGACCTTGGGCTAGTCACACTTCTCTGAAGTCTCTCAGCCCCACTCACCTCACAGAGTGTTTGTTGTGGGGGAGGAAGGGAAAGGTGAATGTTAGCTGCTTTGAGACTCCTTCGGATAGTGAAAAGCGGGATATCCAAACTCTTCATCTCTTTTATGCCCCACAAATAACTCAGAGGTGCTTTAAAAAAAAAAAACCACACATTCTACTCATGTAAAAACACCATGCAGGCCCCACAAATAATCCAGAGATGCATTTTAAATAAAAGGACACATTCTACTCATGTAAAAACATGCTGATTCCCGGACTGTCCGTGGGCCGGATTTAGAAGGCGATTGGGCCGCATCTGGCCTCCGGGCCTTAGTTTGGGGACCCCTGGTCTATGTATTTTGGCACCTGTTACTATTTAGGTCAGAAACTGGGCCCAGTGCATTTTGTGCCATGCAGTGATTATATTAATAATCTGTTTCAGGGTAGAAAGTGTATGCCCTTCCTTCCCAGTCAGAACCTAACAATTGGCACCTGCCAGGTAAAGCAAGAACTTGATCTAGAATAGGGCTATTAATTTAATTTTAAAATGTACATGGCTGCGCCCACACAGAGGTATTCTCTGGGCAGCTTACCATGAAAAAATATTTAAAATGTATTAGTTTACTATTAAAATATCAGAAAAAAGACAGAACTTCTTTACAATGGAGACAGCATAAAATAATTTAAAGCCAGAAATTGTAAGCGCAATATAAAACCATAGGTGAATAAAAAGGTATTTTACCTGGCACTGAAAAGACTGTACGTGAACCTATCTGGGGAGGCCACTGTATAGCTGGGATGTCTCTGTTGAAAATTCCCTCTCTTTAATAGTAATCTGCCTCATTTCACTTATTGGGGGCACCCAGAGCAGGGTCTCCAAAGAGGATATTTTAGGCATGTGCAGAAAGAGGTAACCTTGTCCCAGGCTGTTCGGAGTTTTAAATGTTAAAACCAACACATTAAATTAGGCCCAGAAATTAACTGAAACCCAATGCAGTAGGTGAAAACAGTGGGAAGTAGGGTGGAGAAACAGAGAAAGGAAGGAGAAACAGGTGCAGGTGTGCTCTGAGAGTATACCAGGTTCGTGCCTCTTGGAGACTTCGTTCATTCAATTATTTATTTTGCTACCTGGGGTGGGGAGGAATTTTGCCTAGCTTTGACTGGTTATCAAAAGAGTACTCAGACCGCATACAGACACACTGTCCTGGCTCCTATCCCAAAACACATATGCATGTATTTAAGAAAAGGGATCATTATTTAGGCAAATAATGGTACAGGCTCAGCAGCAGACACAAAGCTCAGGATGCATGGTTCAGCAACTCAAGAGCACGACAAGAAGTTCAGATCTGGACAGAAGCAACAAAGATGCCCCAACAAGCTTCCATGCCTCTCCCACCAAGCTTCTAATGGCAAGGCTTGGTACACTCACTCGTAAGACTCACTTGCCCTGAGGGAATGTCAGGTTTGCAAATGTGCTCTCCTCTGGGATGCGTGGCTCTGCACCTAGTTCTAGATGCCAAGACTGCACCTTCCTGTTGGGGCTCCTGTTCAGCCCTTGCCAGCTCTGGTCCCGCCTCCCTCTTGGCTGCCCCAAACCCTCCAGAGCTATTAGTAGGAAAGCTGCAGCAGGGAAAGCTGGCATCCCTACTGTCTCTGACCAAGTGACTGAAGTTAGGGCAGAAAAGGGAGATCCCTCAACAGAGGTTCACACCATTCAGACCTTTTCTCTGTTTCTTCTGTCAGATCCTGCCAACCTCAGCCCAATCCTGACTACGCCGTGGGGCTCATAACACACACACATGCATAATACACATTGGAGAATGTTTTACGGAGTTGTGAGTAGCCCTGCCTGCATAGCAGGCATGTACAGTGGCCATGTCACTGCTATCCACAGAGACCTCCATGCGCATGAAGGAGCTCTGTGCATGTCCTGACATGTGGAGAGCAGTGGGCATGGCCATTGCATGCGCTGCAGATCTCGGCCTAGCCCACACAGCCCTGTGTACCCTTCCCCCTGTTTACCTGTTCTTTCAGTGCACAAGGGAATAGCTTGAAACAACCATGTGTTTGGTCATTATGTCATCAGTTTATCCCCTCTTCCACTATTCCACTGGAATGGCATTTGAAAGCACTTTAATGTACTTGCAGTGTAGAATTACAGTTGGGTCAAAAGCCCAGAACCTGCAGAGATTTGCAACCCCAAATTTTTGAATTTCTAATCTACTACCCAGGCTGACTGTTTAGTTTGTTATTCTGTGACCTCTCCTTATCCTTCAGCCAAGCTCCTGAAATGCTGCCAAAGCCTGACTTTATTGAAACAAGCATTTCTAAGCCTGCCCATATCAAGAAAGGAAGAAGAGTTCCATAAAGTAGTATGGCTAGAATGTGAGTTACCGAATGCTGCAGCAAGTTATGGTTCAATTAGAAGGGAAAGTTCACTGTTGGACAGAAAAGCACTAGGTGTAGTTCAATACTAGAACTGCTTTAGAGTTTCTACCTGTTCTCTAATTACAGGTCTGAAATATACTTGGAGTGAAGTGTGAATTTCATGCTCTTTATTCAGCTCATAGTAGCGATGAATGAATGTTTCCCCACAACACCTGCTATATATACATTTTTTACACAATGGGCCCCACATGATTGTCTAATTCTGGGCTACTCCTGTAGGCCAATCAAGTTGTGGATTCACTTCCACCTGGAGCTGGATTGGGTGGCTCCTGCAGACCAATCAGACTGCTGCATTCTGGATCCTATTGTTCTAGGACCAATCAGACTGCTGCATTCTGGATCCTATTGTTCTAGGATTCAGCTCAGTACATAACAAGGTCTATATACCTTTAACAGCTGTATGATTGTCAGAGGTAGAACAGATGAAGCTTGAGCAGTAGTTGTGAACCTGTGGCCCTCCAGATATTGCAGGACTCCATCAACCCCAGCCAGTATGGTTAACAGGCAGAAATGATTGGAGTTGTAGTCTAACAACTTCTGGAGGGTCATTCTTGTCTTAGAGTTTTGTAGGTGAAATATGGAAGAAGGAGAAGGGAGGAGGCTGAAGCAAAGAAAATTTAAAATACAGTTGTGCATGTAAAAAAAAATAGTAGCAGTCATATTATTATGGGAAATTCCCTTATTCCGAATATGATTCCTTGCAAGAAAAGGGAAAAGTTGACAGCTATGCCTGGGGCAACCTATATTTGTGACAGTTCCAAGGTTACTCCTACACTGCACCTGATAACTTCTGCGATTCACACATATTGCACAAACAATGGCGTGCTTGGATTATTTAGAATAACCACACAATTCTCCCTTGCCAAGAAAAGCTCAAGTTGCAGATGTTCCCACAAGCCGTTCGGGCAAGCGTACTGCTCCAGGTAGCATATAAAGTAGTCCTCTGCCATATAACCCTGTACAGTTTGCAGGGCCAGGACAGCTTAAAAGCAATTCATTTTTCCAGGAAGGAAAGTAACCTTTAAAAATGATAACCCAATGTTGAAAAACATGGGGAAAATGCAGACAGAAGAGTTACAACAAAGATGTGGTATAACGATTGCAAAGAAAGTAAAGTATCTGGGAATCTGGTTTACTTCAAAGAACATTAACTTATTTGAAGATAATTTCCAACCGGTCTGGAGAGGGATTAAGAGAGATCTAGACAAGGCTGTATATTGTATCCCTGCTTATTTAACTTATATGCAGAATTCATCATGTGAAAGGCTGGACTGGATGAATCCCAAGCCGGAATTAAGATTGCCAGAAGAAATATCAACAACCTCAGATATGCTGATGACACAACCTTGATGGCAGAAAGTGAGGAGGAATTAAAAAACCCTTTTAATGAGGGTGAAAGAGGAGAGCACAAAATATGGTCTGAAGCTCAACATCAAAAAAACTAAGATCATGGCCACTGGGCTCATCACCTCCTGGCAAATAGAAGGGGAAGAAATGGAGGCAGTGAGAGATTTTGCTTTCTTGGGCACCATGATCATTGCAGATGGTGACAGCAGTAATGAAATTAAAAGATGCCTGCTTCTTGGGAGGAAAGCAATGACAAACCTAGACGGCATCTTAAAAAGCAGAGACATCACCTTGCCGACAAAGATCCGTATAGTTAAAGCTATGGTTTTCCCATTAGTATGGAAGTGAGAGCTGGACCATAAAGAAGACTGATCGCTGAAGAATTGATGCTTTTGAATTATGGTGCTGGAGGAGACTCTTGAGAGTCCCATGGACTGCAAAAAGCTCAAACTTCTAAATCCTTAAAGAAATCAGCCTTGAGTGCTCACTGGAAGGACAGATCCTGAAGTTGAGGCTCCAGTACTTTGGCCACCTCATGAGAAGAGAAGACTCCTTGGAAAAGACCCTGGTGTTGGGAAAGATGGAGAGCACAAGGAGAAGGGGACGACAGAGGACGAGATGGTTGGACAGTGTTCTCGAAGCGACTGGCATGAGTTTGGCCAAACTGCGGGAGGCAGTGGAGGATAGGGGTGCCTGGTGTGCTCTGGTCCATGGGGTCACGAAGAGTCGGACACAACTGAACGACTGAACAACAACACAACAACAACAACAACAACAACAACAACAACCAACTGGTCTGGAGAGAGATCAAGAGAGATCTAGAAGTCTGGAATAGACTAAAGCTGTCATTCAGTGGGAGAATCTCAGCAATTAAGATGAATGTGTTACCGAGGATGTTATTCCTATTTCAAACGATTCCAATAATTAAAGGGACAGGACAATTCAAGGAATGGCAGAAAATATTATCAAGGTTTATATGGCAGGGGAAGAAAGCAAGGATAAAATTTAAACTGTTGACAAGAAAGAAAGAGGTGGATTCTCCGTGCCAGACTTGAAGTTGTACTATGAGGCGTCCTGTCTCTGTTGGTTGAAAGAATTCATAACACAGGAAAATACTGATTTGTTAGATCTAGAAGGCTATGAATAGATATGGATGGCACTCCTATCTTTGGTACGACAAAGTTAAAGTCCATAGAGGATTTTTGAATCATGTGATTAGGAGAGCCATCTTTGAAGTGTGAGAAAGGAACAAGAGACTTCTAGAAAATAAGACACCGTGGTGGATCTCACCTATAGAAGTGCTTACAGTAAAGAAAGTAAATATGGAAGGGAGAAGACCCACCTATGGTAATTTATTGGTGAAGTCAGACAGAGGTTGGAAATTAAAACCATACAACCAGATCGAAGATGCTTTTACAGGATGGCTACAATATCACCAAGTAAATGATCTATTTTTAGGTGATAGGAAAATTGGTTTTGAAGATAAAAAAAATCTAGATTGCAAACTGATTTGTTGGAATGTAGAAGCAAACTGTTAACTAAAATGTATAACTTTTTACTAGAATGGTATACCAAAGATGAATTAACAAAAGAGGTTATGATAAAATGGGCAATGGATTTTGGGTGCAATATTGAGTACGAAGCGTGGCTGAAATTATGGAATGAAAATATGAAATTTACAGCATGTGTCACCTTGAAGGAAAATGTATATAAAATGATGTATAGATGGTATTTAACACCGGTTAAGTTGTCAAAAATGTATACGATGAATGATAAATTATGCTGGAAATGTAGACAAAAAGATGGTGAATTTTATCATATGTGGTGGACATGCGGGAAAGTTAAAGTGTTTTGGGAATCAATTTATAATTAACTAAAAAGATGCTTAAATACATCTTTCCCAAAAAGCCGGAGGCTTTTCTGCTCAGCTTGATGGGCGAAGAGATTGCAAAAAAGGACCAAAGATTGTTTATGTATGCAACAACCGCAGCAAGGATACTTTTAGCCCAAAAGTGGAAATTATAGGAATTACCGACGATTGAGGAGTGGCAGACGAAGATGATGGAATATGCTGAACTTGCAAAACTGACTGGCAAGGTCAGAAACCAGGATGACTCAAGATTCCAAAGAGACTGGAGTAAATTTGTGAATACATAAGATTGAACCGTGGGAGTTTGAAGATACTAGCGGGATTGGAATAATCCTAGCAAATAGTACAATAGATTTAAGTAAGAAACTGTGTGATTAGAACGGACTAGAAAACCTGCTGACATGAGGGAGGGAAGTCGTAGCTCGGCAGAGCGAGGATGTAAGTATGTATGTATATGTGTGTTTTGTTTGAATTAATTGGTTTAATTGGAAAATATAATTAAAATTATATATATTTTTAAAAAATGATAACCCAAGATGTGTGATGAGCTAACATATATCCAATTTGATGAGAGCAGAATAAAGCTTGGAAGCTCTCAGGGTAGATAACCAACCATCATACAGTTCAAGGTTATTTTTGCTGAAAGGCAAGGGATCATTTGATTTATTACTGCAGCAAAGTCCAGGGCAGTCAGCTGTAAGGAGTGTAAGAGTGCCTGCTGTTGTAGGAGCCCTGAATTTAGTTAAATGCTAGCAAGTAAGTGGCTTGTTTTAACACTGTCTTCCAATTAAAGTGATTTAAAAGATCAGCTGCAGAGATACGAGCTATCAAGATTCAAATTCATATTTCAATAAAATAAACACTTAAAAGTGAAAATTTCAGTTGCATGCCAAGACAGATGAATGAAGAATGAACAAATGAATGAATGAGAGGAGATGACTGCAGAGATCTGCCTGAACATGTTTGACAGAATGAGCAGTGCTGGATTAAACCCTGTGGATGCCACTAGGCAGTTGAAATCCTAGGGGTAGGGCTTTGCAAATTATCTCCTAATACATTTTTTATTTTACCAATCAACAATTTAAATAAACCAATTTTAAGATCAAATCAATATTATTTTGATCTCTTGTTTTGGGCCCCCTAAAAGGCATGGGGTCCATAGGCTGGTGCCTACTCTACCTATTTGGTAATCCATCACTGAGGATGAGGATGCCAACAAGGATGCATATAGAGTTTCTTGGAGATGGTGGGGTGATGATGAAAAGACAGAAACTGGACACAAGTTGCCAACTGACTGAGGTGGGAAGCCAGCCTTGACTGATCTCATGCTTTTTACAACAGGACAGCAGAATTTTCATGGCATACAAAGAAGCGCCATCACCTTTTAATTGCTGCCACTGTTAATGCTATAGTTGCATGGCTAGTTCAAAGTTTTGCAGTCTGAACTGGTAAACAGGGTAGCTATTTTATTGCTTATAGCTGAATGCTATTTCTAGAGTATCTGAACTAACAGTAGGCTACAGGGCCTCCAGGGCCAGTCCAAGAAATTTTGGCACCTGAAGTGGACCCCAAGAAGAGAAGAAAGCATGACATCAGGATCTGGTGCCCTGGTGGATCCTCCTGCCTGAGATAGTCACCTCACCTGACCTCATGAGTGGGCCAGTTCTGACCTCTTTGCAGGCATGTGCGCATTGACAACCAATGATGCCCATCCCTATGCCAGTCCTGCTTTCCAGAGTTCCTTCCCTTGGAGTCCCTTGTTGCACTTGCATGCTTGAGTAAAAGAGATGCTACTGCAGTTCTGGGGAAATACTTGTGAGTAACTTCATCTTGACCACATTTAGGTAGAGAATATATGAACAAGTAATCAACAGCCTTTCTTTTCTGTCTTCCATGTCCTTCTGGTCACTCACAAGTTACGCTGGGCATCAGCAGATTATTATTTTTTCCCATGCATGTGAAAAACAAATAGTTATGGTAAGTAAGTCATTTGAGTAGGATTTTCTCCCTGCTTCCTCTTTCATCTGATTATGGAATCTAAGTTCATAATGAAGTAACACTCCTTGGAAAATATATCATAGGAAAAAGTGGACAGGGCCAACAGTCTTAGTTTGCAAGCAGTGCTCCCCAGAGCATTTTTGGAAGCTAGCACTTATGCTTAATGCGAGCTGACATGTGTTGCCTATGCTGCCAATGAACTCTAGAAACTGCTCCAGAGACTGAGCACAGATCTCTTTGTGCAGAGCCGCTGGGACCATTATCTGTCTCTGAATGAAAACAGCGGTTGGATTCCAGCTTCTATTGCACAGAGAATCAAGCTAGCCAATAGCCCTTGGGTTAATTTGTCCTTGTAACCTTGATATATGTAATTTTGATAGGGGGAAGGTCGTTAGGAGATAAAGTTAAACAAAGTACAAGCAGCCAAAATGAGACTAGAGCTGAGCTGAAATTTCCCAGATGAAGTATTTCTGACAAGAGTTCTGGGATTCTTATTTTGCTCAGCTCTGCCCCTGCCATTTCCAAGATGATGTATTTCTGAAATAATTTCTGTTTCTTATTTTCTCATCTTCCCATCCCACTTCCACCAAGGAGACCATTTTGCATAATTTTCTCCATAATTATTTCTTCCGTTCCCCGTGCACAAATGCAACTTTCCAGGGCACTGAGAAGAATGCAATAAATTGTGGGCATCTGCCACATAGTTGCTGTTGCCCCCACTTGTAGTGGCAGCAAAAACAGACGAAACACCAAACTGTGAGGGGAAAAAAGGAGGAGATTAAGCTGCTAATTTGAAATTTGAAATCTGATTCAGTTCCCATTTGTAGGTAAATCTACATGATTCACACTTTCTGAAGCAGGACTCTGCCATCCTTTAAAATATGCACTTCTCTGATTTTTGCCGTACAGTTCTCTATGCAAGTAATGTGTACAACAAATGCATATACTAGGGTAAAGTGTGCATAAAATGCATATCTTAGTGAAAACAGCATACAAAAATGTTGTAAAAATCTGTATATTATTATATTACATTTAATATCCATTTTTATAACTAAAGTGGTCTGAGTTTGCATGTCAAAATGAAACAAGACTCTGCTCTGGGAAGTGGCTCTGGGAAGAGGCTACCTGAAATAGACGGCAACCTGGGAAACCTGTGCCATTCTGAGCTTCTCAAAGAAAAGTTGAATATCTCTAATTGTAATAAGAAGTATGGGTGGCTCCTTTGTTTCTGTTGATGGATTGCATCTTCAAAACAAAAAGTTAAAAAGGAGTCTTGCATATTTACCATTTAGACTCTCAGACACTTGCCTGAGCGTATGTCCTAGAAGGCTTACTTCCACCTAAGCATGAATGGGATTAGAGCCTAGGGCTTGCCGATCGGAAGGTGGGCGATTCAAATCCCCACGACGGGGTGAGCTCCCATTGCTCAGTCCCTGCTCCTGCCAACCTAGCATTTCGAAAGCACGTCAAAGTGCAAGTAGATAAATAGGTACTGCTTTGGCGGTAAGGTAAACGGCATTTCTGTGCGCTGCTCTGGTTTTGCCATAAGCGGCTTAGTCATGCTGGCCACATGACCCGGAAGCTGTCTGAGGGGACAAACGCTGGCTTCCTGAGCCTATAGAGCGAGATGAGTGCGCAACCCCAGAGTCTTCCACAACTGGACCTAATGGTCAGGGGTACCTTTAACTTTAGTTCCATCTAAACATGCACAGGATGCAGACTCTTAGTTTCATTTTCCAGTTTTACAAATATTTTAACAAAAAAATTACATATTCAGGAAAGAGAATCACATCCTCAAATCGACCCCTCCCCCCTTTCTGTGGTTACTTACGTTATATCTTTTTCCCACCGCATATCCAATTCAAACCTATCTACTAATTTTTCTTTCATATTCCCTTAAAGTTATTCTTTCTGCACATTTTTACATCAATCCTGCTAATCCTAATGATTTACAATAATTCTTCTGAAGAAGTGTGCATGCACACAAAAGCTCATACCAATAACAAACTTAGTTGGTCTCTAAGGTGCTACTGGAAGGAATTTTTAAATTTTGTTTTGACTACGGCAGACCAACACGACTACCTACCTGTAAATATTCTTCAAATAGTCCACAAATTTTCCCCATTCTGTATTAAAAAGTTTCACCCTTTAGGCATACTCCATTAAATTTGTCTGCCAATCTTCCTTGGTTGGAACTGCTTTTTCTTTCCATCTATGGGCATGGAGTCACATACATAATTTCTTCTGTTCTTTCGGTACCTCTGAACCTAAGAGAAAAGCTTCTCTTAGTTTTTAAATAAAGGTTATCTCCAACATTTTTAACATTTTTAATTAATTTAATTTTCATTATAAATCATTTCCCAGAAATCTTTTGCTACCTTAAATGACCACCACTTATGGAAAAAATGAACCCTCTTTCTCTTTACATTTCCAACAGATATCTGGTTCTGATGTATACATTTTTGCTAACTTACAGGTACTATGAGTCAGATACCATCTAAACATCATTTTCAGGTAATTTTCTTTTATCGTGTAGCACTCTGTAAATTTCAAATCTACATTCCACAGTCTTTCTGATGCTGCCGTTTCAATATTATGTCCTATATCCATTGCCCAGCAGACTCTTAGTTTCACTGTGGAACAGTGAGATGGAAAGGGTCATTGATTGCTCTCTCTGGTCATGGATAGTTCAGGAGGCTCCTTGGTTTACTGAGGAGCTATAGGCAATGGAATAGACTGGACATCAGCTAGAGTACAGGTGTTGTAGGTCTCAGTGTGAATCTGACAGAAGTATGAATACATAGCTGTTCCTACCACAATGGTAGCAAAGGAAGCATATATCTTTGCTTCTATTGAGTTCTCAGTGAATCGCCCAGTAGAGATATTTAGACTGGTAAACAGGCTGATCTAGAACAGGGTGGTATCATTGACGATGGACCAGTCAACCACTCAGATCCATGCTGAACTTGAGGCCAGAATTGGTTCAAGTCTATAGCAGGCCCCTACAGCATCATCAGTTTACACCTTGTGTGATCAGTTCCTATTGTTGCAGCCCAAGGATGTGAGAAAGATGCTTACGGCAGTGAGGCCAACAACATACCTTCTTGATTCCTGCCCATTATGCCTGATATAGTATTTTAACAGGCTCCTGAACTAGATGGTTAAAGGTTTCTTCTAGTTTCTCTTCTAATTCCTGAGAAATCACATTTGAAGATAACTGAGGAGAAACAGGTTGTCCACCCCTGCCTTTAGAATCTTTGAAAGCTCAGTTCATAGAAGTTCTTTCTCCACTCCCAGAAGTAGGCAGTGCAGAGGCTGACTCTCACAGTCTTAGAAAGCACACAATGAAGAATGTATTCCATGTATTTTCCTGTCTGCTAGCCTAAGTAGGCTGGTAGGAATGTACAGCCTGCTGTAGATTTATCTGCACATAAATTATGCAGTACTCCCATTGGATTGTGAAATTGAATTGTTTGCATACTTTTGTAATAGCCTCGTGTCATGACGCACACGCCGCGATGACCCGTCCCCGGGGATGCCGGGCCGCCGCTTCGGGAGCCTCTGCGAGCTGCAGATAGTCCCGAAGCCCCCGCCCGGCACCCCCCGGGGGCGGGGCGTGGCAGAGTGTTCGTGCGTCATGATCTCATGACGCACGCACGCGCCGCAATGCCCCCGCCCCCAGGGGTGCCTCTTGGCTTCCCGCCCCGGGCAGCCAAGGGGCTAGGAACGCCCCTGGGCCACTGTACTCTGGTAACTTCCTGCTTGAATTATTGCACTGCGCTCTATGTGGTGCTCTTTGTGTTAGACCCAGGGGTCTCTCTTGGTAGTTGCACTGCCCTCAATAGCTTGGGTGTGGGTGCGCCAGGAGTAGCCATCCAACCTCTGTTTAAAAACCTCCAAGGAAGGAGAGTCCACAACCTCATGAGGAAGACTGTTCCACTTTTGAACAGCTCTTACTGTCAGAAAGTTTTTTCGTATGTTTAGTCGGAATCTCGTTTGAATCCATTGGTTTGGGTCCTAGCCTCTGGAGCAGGAGAAAATAAGTTTGCTCCATCTTCCACATGACAGCCCATGAGAAATGTAGCATTGTAGTTGATTGTTCTGGCTGGTAACATACATAATCTACTCAGCCTTTAATCACACGATCCCATTACGTTTGCTCAGAAGAAAGGTGTATGAAGACCAGGACTGTGCTCTTGATGCAAGCAAGTGGGCTAAAGGGCGTCTTCTGTTTATGGTACCAAATATGCCATCAAGAGGATTGTTGAGGTCATTCAGCCCTGCCATGTGAAATAATGAATGAGTGGGCACCACAAGAAAAGCCATCTGTGTTAGTATCCTTAGTGGAGGGAGTGAAATAAATAAAAAAAATGTGTGTAGGCCACACTGTCATTCAGGCACTCTGTTCTGTATTTTTCTGGCAGGCTCACTGTTTCTTATGCTCATTGAATTCTGTAAAAAATGCAAAAACATGTGCCTTGTGCAGATGAGATAATAAGGCACGGATAGATGGTTCTGAAACCAAGAGATTAGAGTTTATGCTGGAAACTTATGCCGATCCTGGCACAAGTCCAATTCTACTGCTCCTTTTGTGTTTGCTGTTGATGTGTAAATGTTTTTTTTTTTTTTAATCTAGTCCAGTCTTCCCAGCCCCACCCCTTGCTATTCGTTGCATGTGCAATTATCAAGGCTGTTTCAGGACAACTGGTATTTTGTTTCATTGAATCTCTCTAAACCACCAGTTGAAACCTCTTTGAAGAAGTGCATAAAAGTTAAGTACTCACCATTGTGGGGGGAAATGGCAGTGATGTAAATGTAATCCTGCAAATTTTAGCAACTAGGACAGGAGCAAGCCCATGCAGCTCTTTTAATACAGTCCTAGTGCCAGGTCAAACAGGCAAGGTGGCCAGTTTGTTAATCACACAGAAAAAAGAAAGATGTGAACTGTTATAATGCAGAACTGCTCTGCTGCAGTTTGTGATCATGACAGTTGTGTGCCAAGGCCCTGTGACCCCACAATTCCATAAGGGAAAGAATATCACACGGACAACAGCATATTGAGTTTTGGCTTGATTATGGCCACAACTTTTATTGGTTACAGTAGAGAATGGTTTGGCGTAGACATTGGGTAAAGCCATTGCTATTCCACTCCGACCCTTCTGCTGGCAGTGAATCTAAGGGTAAACCACATCTTGGAGGGGTGCTCTCTGACCTACATCAAATTGGGGTACCCCTGCAGGGTCCCCGTTGAAGGAGTGGTATGGCCCTAGACCACTCTGGGCGTCAGACAGAAGCCACTCCTCCTGGATCCTTTTAACAGGATACCCTTTCCCATGGAGGGGCAGGCAGAGGCTACAACCTCCCCTCCAGCCAAGATCTAGACCAGGGGTCAGTAAACTTTTTCCACAGGGGGCCGGTCCACTGTCCCTCAGACCTTGTGGAGGGCTGGACTATATAAAATCAAACATAAAACCAAATTCCTATGCACACTGTGAGGGGGGAAGTAGTCCTCCTCCCCACACACACCCCAGCCCCAGCCACATTCTTGGTTTGCTGCCTGCCTCATTCGCCGAAGTGCTGGTGGTGGTGGCACAAAACGGGCTTCCTCCTCACCTAGTGAAAGAAGGCACTGTGCTTACCTTCCCAGGGGCTACCACCACCACAACCACAGCTGTCGCTTCGTATTCTCTTGAAGTGGGTAGGCAGAGTGAGCTCATCCTCGCTCTGTTCTCTGGCCCACAGGAGCACCAGGGCAGCGATGGCGGAGATGGGAGGCAGAGGTTGAGCGGTGGTGGCTCTGCCAATCAAACCAGGCATGGTGTTTGATTGGCAGAGACATCCCCGTGCCACGCTGAGGTAAACCAGGCATGGTATTTGATTGGCAGAGCCGCCGCTCGGCCTCTTCCCCTCATCGCCGTTGCTGGGAGTCTCGGCTTCGCAGCGGGTTCCAGCTTCGTGGCGCGGGCCGGATTTATGAGCCTGGGCACCGCATTCGGCCTCCAGGCCTTAGTTTGCCGACCCTAATCTAGGCTTATCCAGTGCCTAACCACCTTACAAAGTTGGGATGATAGCTATGAGGTAGGCGAAAACCAGATAGCCACTGCCAATTTGCCAAATTGAAAAATTCCTACCCTGCCTCAAATACAGCTGCCAGCTTGGTCCATAGCAAGGTCAAAGCACAAGTAAACACAATCAAATTAAGAGAGGGTGAGTGGGAGGTATGGTGAAGAAAGGGCAAGGAAAACTATCAGGCAGGCCACCATTTATTGACCCCTGGGAACAGGCCCAAGTGACCCCATTGGCTGGTTGGGCCCACCGCCAGGGGATTGCCCCTCAAAGGCTGTCGGCATTGGTCAATCAGCCGGCAGCCAGGCAAAGCAGCCTGCCATTTGCAGCTCACAAGAATTATGAAATTTATTCTACAACATTCTACAACATTAGGAACATTCTATATAGTCATAGAATCATAGAATCATAAAGTTGGAAGGGATCCTGAAGGTCATCTAGTTCAACCCCCTGCAATGCAGGGATCTCAGCTAAAGCATCCACGACAGATGGCCATCCCATCTCTGTTTAAAAACCTCCAAGAAAGGCAAGTCCACAACCTCATGAGGAAGACTGTTCCACTTTTGAACAGCTCTTACTGTCAGAAAGTTTTTTTCGTATGTTTAGTTGGAATCTCCTTTGAATCCATTGGTTTGGGTCCTAGCCTCTGGAGCAGCAGAAAACAAGCTTGCTCCATCTTCCATGTGGCAGCCCACGAGAAATGTAGCATTGTAGTTGATTGTTCTGGCTGATAACCATCATCTACTCAGCCTTTAATCACAAAATCCTGTTACGTTTGCTCAGAAGAAAGGTGTTCATTTTGGCTTACACCCTAGTAAACCTGTTTATGGTTGCATTCTTAAAAACAAGCAAGCAAGTTATTTCACTTTTACACTTAACCAAAGAAACAAATGACCTAGCAATGTAACCTAAAACATACGTTTAGCTCAGAAACAAACCAGACACAACAGAAGCAAAACTGTGATAGAATCGTCATTCTCATGGTCAAACTCCAATACAGTGTGTGATAGATTTCAAGCGTAGCATGGGTGGGTAGAAAAGTGGTACAAATCCCGTTTCACATCCAAATTCCCCCTTCACCAACAGCTCTCCAGCAATTTTTCTCATGGCAGGGCTCTGTCACTGGGTAGAATGTGCCACCAAGGTGGTTTCCATGGGCACAGTGGCATCCTTGAGGTCTTCCGTTAGTGTCCATGAAGCGACTTGAGTCCTCTCACTCACTGTAATGTCGATCAGAGGGTGGTTACCTTTTTCTCCTTTGAAAAGTACACACAGCTGAAGGAAGAAGCTGGAAGAGTGATGCTCTTTCCTCTTTCAGCTCTATGCGCTTTTCAAGGCTCAGATGAATCCCCCTGGTTCTAACTTTTACCCAGATCCCTTGCAAAAGCAGTGTTGGGGGGGGGCAATTTCACTGTTTTTTATTGTTCATGGGGGCTGATCTGGGTGAGACTGAACCGGGGGGAAGTTGGAGAGCACATGCTCAACAATTCAAATGTGTCCCTGGGGCTAAAAGGTTGGCAATGCCTGTGGTATAAAGTACAGCAGGAGAAAAGTCCAGGAGCGAAGTACCATATTTTTTGCTCCATAAGACGCACTTTTTTCCTCCTGAAAAGTAGGGGGAAATGTCTGTGCGTCTTATGGAGCGAATGCATGGTCCCTGGAGCCAAATTGCCCAGGGAGGAAAGGCAGATCCTGCTTTTTCTGTTTTAGAAAGAGCTAAAGGCTAACAAGAGGGAAAGAGAGTGTTGAAAAGAACCCGCTCAACAGCTGATTGCAGGAGATCGGGGAGGGAAATAAGGGAGCTAGCTCCCTTCCTGCCCCGCCCAGGCCCCTTGCAGAGTAGGATCCTGGGAAATTGAGGATCCTGGGAAATTGAGTTTTTCAGCCATTTGGGGCTGTTACTTTTCCTCTTGCTTTCTATTACTTGCTGATGCTTACTGGTTTGCTTTCTTCTTGCTTCCTATTACCTACTGGTGCTTACTGGTTTGTACTGGTTTGCTTTCCTCTTGCTTTGTATTACTTGCTGGTGCTTACTGGTCTGTACTGGTTTGTACTGGTGCTTACTGGTTTGTACTGGTTTACTTTCCTCTTGCTTCCTATTACCTGCTGGTGCTTACTGGTCTGTACTGGTTTGTACTGGTGCTTACTGGTCTGTACTGGTGCTTACTGGTTTGTACTGGTTCGCTTTCCTCTTGCTTCCTTTATTGCTGGTGCGTACTGGTTTGTACTGGTGCTTACTGGTCTGTACTGGTTTGTACTGGTGCTTACTGGTTTATACTGGTTCGTGTTCCTCTTGCTTCCTATTGCTTGCTGGTGCGTACTGGTTTCTACTGGTGCTTACTGGTCTGTACTGGTTTGTACTGGTGCTTACTGTTTGTGTTCCTCTTGCTTCCTATTGCTTGCTGGTGCGTACTGGTTTGTACTGGTGCTTACTGGTCTGTACTGGTTTGTACTGGTGCTTACTGGTTTATACTGGTTTGTGTTCCTCTTGCTTCCTATTGCTTGCTGGTGCGTACTGGTTTCTACTGGTGCTTACTGGTCTGTACTTGTTTGTACTGGTGCTTACTGGTTTATACTGGTTCGTGTTCCTCTTGCTTCCTATTGCTTGCTGGTGCGTACTGGTTTGTACTAGTGCTTACTGGTCTGTACTGGTTTGTACTGGTGCTTACTGGTTTCTACTGGTTTGCGTTCCTCTTGCTTCCTACTGCTTGCTGGTGCGTACTGGTTTGTACTGGTGCTTACTGGTCTGTACTGGTTTGTACTGGTGCTTACTGGTTTGTACTGGTTTGCTTTCCTCTTGCTTCCTATTACTTGCTGGTGCGTATTGGCTTCTACTGGTGCTTACTGGTCTGTACTGGTGCTTACTGTTTTGTAAGCAATGCTTTTCCCCCTTTGCAAAAGCTGCACAAATCTGAACTGATCCTTTGCAAAAAAAAAGCTGCAAAACTTTGAGCTGATTCTCAAAAATAAAATAAAATAAAATAACCCATGGGTTTTAGAGGAGGAAAACCAGAAAAATATTTTTCCCCTTGTTTCCTCCTCTAAAAACGAGGTGCGCCCTATGGTCCGAAGCATCCTATGGAGCGAAAAATACAGTAATTTGTAGAGGTGACAGTATGGGCTGGGGAAGGGGGCTTTCCTCATTCATCCACGCTATATAGTACTTTAAATCAGTCCCACAAGCCCAACTCTCTATAGGAATTCAGCACAACTTGCACAGATCCTACATCCCTGATCTTGTTGCCCCAAGGTTGCAGCAACAGTAGAAATGAACTGATATTTAGTAACAGCATTTTAGAGACTTGTAAAATTAATTGTGGGTATGAAGACCAGGATTGTGCTCTTGATGCAAGCAAGTGGGCTAAAGGGCCTCTTCTGTTTATGGTACCAAATATGCCATCAAGAGGATTGTTGAGGTCATTCAGCCCTGCCATGTGAAATAATGAATGAGTGGGCACCACAAGAAATGCCCTCTATGTTAGTGTCCTTAGTGGAGGGAGTGAAATCAAAAAAATGTGTGTAGGCCACACTGTCATTCAGGCACTCTGTTCTGTATTTTTCTGGCAGGGTCACTCTTTCTTATGCTCATTGAATTCCATAAAAATGCAAAAACGTGTGCATTATGCAGATGAGATAATAAAGGCATGGATAGATGGTTCTGAAACCAAGAGATTAGAGTTTATGCTGGAAACTTATGCCGATCCTGGCACAAGTCCAATTCTACTGCTCCTTTTGTTTTGCTGTTGATGTGTAAATGTTGGGGTTTTTTTTTAATCTAGTCCAGTCTTCCCAGCCCCCCCTCGCTATCCGTTGCATGTGCAATTATCAGGGCTGTTTCAGGGCAACTGGTATTTTGTTTCTTTGAATCTCTCTAAACCACCTGTTGAAACCTCTTTGAAGAAGTGCATAAAAGTTAAGTACTCACCATTGGGGGGGGGGAAATGGCAGTGATGTAAATGTAATCCTGCAAATTTTAGCAACTAGGACAGGAGCAAGCCCATGCAGCTCTTTTAATACAGTCCTAGTGCCAGGTCAAACAGGCAAGGTGGCCAGTTTGTTAATCACACAGAAAAAAGAAAGATGTGAACTGTTATTATGCAGAACTGCTCTGCTGCAGTTTGTGATCATGACAATTGTGTGCCAAGGCCCTGTGACCCCACAATTCCATAAGGGAAAGAATATCACACAGGACAACAGCATATTGAATTTTGGCTTGATTATGGCCACAACTTTTATTGGTTACAGTAGAGAATGGTTTGGCGTAGACATTGGGTAAAGCCATTGCTATTCCACTCCGACCCTTCTGCTGGCAGTGAATCTAAGGGCAAACCACATCTTGGAGGGGTGCTCTCTGACCTACATCAAATTGGGGTACCCCTGCAGGGTCCCCGTTGAAGGAGTGGTATGGCCCTAGACCACTCTGGGTGTCAGACAGAAGCCACTCCTCCTGGATCCTTCCACATGACAGCCCACGAGAAATGTAGCATTGTAGTTGATTGTTCTGGCTGGTAACATACATCATCTACTCAGCCTTTAATCACACAATCCTGTTACGTTTGCTCAGAAGAAGGTGTTCATTTTGGCTTACACCTAGTAAATTTGTTTAGGTTGAATTCTTAAAAAACAAACAAGCAAGTTATTTCACTTTTGCACTTAACCAAAGAAAGAAATAACCTAGCAATGTTACCTAAAATGTATGTTTAGCCTTGAAACAAACCAGACACAACAGAAGCAAACTATCAGCTGACCAATTATTTCCTTTGATCTGGACACAATACTTCTGTTGATGCAGCCTAGAATAGCATTAGAGGGATGTGGGTGGCACTGTGGTCTAAACCACAGAGCCTAGGGCTTGCCGATCAGAAGGTCGGTGGTTCGAATCCCGTGACGGGTGAGCTCCCGTTGCTCGGTCCCAGCTCCTGCCAACCTAGCAGTTTGAAAGCACGTCAAAGTGCAAGTAGATAAATAGGTACCGCTCCGGTAGGAAGGTAAATGGCGTTTCCGTGTGCTGCTCTGGCCACATGACCCCAGAAGCTTTCTGCGGACAAATGCCGGCTCCCTCAGCCTATAGTGTGAGATGAGCGCGCAACCCCAGAGTCGTCCATGACTGCACCTAACAGTCAGGGGTACCTTTACCTTTTACCTTTTAGAATAGCATTAGCTTTTTCTGCTGCTGTATCACACTGTTGACTCATGTTAAGCTTGTGGTCCACCAGGACCCCTAGAATCCTTTTCACATGTATTGCTAGTAAGCCAGGTGTCTCATGTTATATTTATGCATTGGTTCTTCCTGCCTAAGTGCAGAACCTTACATTTGTCCCTATTGAAATTCATTTTGTTAGCTTGGACCCAGTTCTCCACTCTGTTAAGGTCATTTTGAATTCTAATTCTGTCTTCTACAGCATTAGCTACCCTTCCCAGTTTGGTGTCATCTACATATTTGATAAACATCCCCTCAATTCCTTCATCCAAGTCGTTTTAAATATGATGAACAACAATGGGCCCCAAAGAGAACCTGTGCCATCCCACTGGTCACTTTTCCCAAGGATGACGAGGAACCATTAATAAACACTCTTTGGGTTCAGTCTGCCAACTCCAAATCCACTTAACATTGTCTTGTTCAACTCACATTTTACCAGCTTCCTTGCAAGAATATCATGGAGACTTTGTCAAAAGCCTTACTGAAATCAAGGTACACTATGTCCTTAAAGGTACACTATGTGGGTTGAAGAAAAAGCAGCCCAAACGCAAAGATGCTATCCCGTTTTTTCCTACTAAGGGCCACCAAATTCATCCCAGCAGCCCTAGAAGTTTTTCAAGCCAAGCCGCTTGCACAGATACTCTACGGGGCCCAAATCTGGACGGGCAATTATTGTAGCATCCTTGTCCAATCCAAATTTCTAAGACAGATTTTCTCAGTACCACTGTGTGTCCCAAATGCTGCTCTACGACTGGAGGCAAGTCTTCCCTCCGTTGAAACTCGAGCTTGGCAAAGAACTTTTAATTATTGGCTCCGTATAAACTTAAACCCTGCTGGCCTATTGCCTCTAGTGATACAAGATCCTCACAAAAGCGCGTGGTCTAAACTGGTTGCACCAAAAACCCCTCTCCTGCGGTCTCCATCCACATCAGCTACTCATGATGGGCCCTATTAAAGCAAAAAGGCTAATGGGACAGCGCCTAAAGGACCTTAGAGCAACAGAACAATCTGGCCATTATAAAGAAACGCTGCCCCTGGTATGTCTTCTTTCCCCCTTCCCAGTTTGATTCTTTGGCACCTTACCTGTACAAATTAACCATCTCAAAATTTAGACATGCCTTCACTCTAGCTAGATTGGACGTGTTGCCCTCTGCCATACTTGAGGGCAGATTTCAAAAGATCCCAATCGAAAAGCGACTCTGCCCCTGTGGAAATGGCAACTTGGAAACAGTGGCTCATGTCCTCTTGTCATGCTCCCTCTATAAGGATTTGAGATCCAAATTTATTGCACCACTCTTACTTACTATCCCAGGCCGCCCACCTGCGGCCATGATGTTCTTTCTTTTATCAGATCAAAATGAACTGATAACGACAAAAGTTGCCAGATTCATCGAGGGTGCAATGAGATTAAGGGCCACTATCTGAATGATATCATAGATATATGTTTGTTCTTTTTATCCATTGTTGTTTTTATTTGTATATTGCGTGTCTGTTGTTGCTATGGCTGTTGGCTATGCGAATAAAGCTATCTATCTATGTCCACAGCCACAGCATTCCCCAGATCCACCAAGCTTGTTACTCCATCAAAAGAAAGAAATGAGGTTCATCTGACGTGACTTATTTTTTAAAAACCATGCTGGGTCTTAGTAATCACAGCATCATATATTACATCATATATTGCATAAGGCATCATTTATTATATCAGGTGTGGGGCAGGCAAAGACATGGCTGGGTTAAAGGGAGTTTTGCAGCCTCACCAATCAGCTGACCACCAGCAGCTGCAAAGCTCTGTGCACATTGCTTTGCAAGACCCATCCATCCGCTGATTATCTTCATGGGCAAAATGGGTCATTCAATGTCTCTGTAACATTAGGTCAGGCATGGCCAAACTTGGCCCTCCAGATGTTTTGGGACTACAATTCCCATGATCCCTGACCACTGGTCCTGTTAGCTAGGGATGATGGGAGTTGTAGTCCCAAAACATCTGGAGAGCCAAGTTTGGCCATGCCTGCATTAGGTGATTGACAGGTGGGCAGCCCCATCTGTCAAACTTGGTCTGAGGGGTGGGGGACATAAGATCCAGCCTGCTGCAGCTCCCCACCCCTGCCTTAGGAAAACAGGTGAATAAACTGCAGACAGCCCTGCCTGCCATACTTTCCTGTCTAAGCAACCCCCCCCCCCCAGCTTGCTTCAGGCCCACTCTGACCCCAGTGGCTTTGAAAATAACCCAGGGCATCAGCCACATCAAAAGCATTGTCTCTGAATCATAGATACTTACATGCCTTTGCAGTATCCCTTGAGTACAAACAAAGCTTTTGAGCTTTTACAGTAAGTTGCTCAATGCCAGAAACAAATTTTAGAAAAGAATACAAGTGCCCTGAAATGAGCCACTACTTAAAAAGAAACCAAGAAATACACCTAACTTTCTTCACCTTACCTTACAAACAAACACATATTCTCTAAAAGCTATGAAAACCATATTTTGTTCTCTAGGAAGCAGAGAGGGGCAAGGAGGCATATTATACAGCTATGTTTAAAGCAGGTTATTTACTTGAATGTTAAACTGGCTCTGTGGTGTCATTGTAGATAATGTGGACTGGTGCACAGAAAAAAAGACTTCTTTCAAACATTTAATCCTGTATCAGATGCTTGTTATGTACATAGGCTCACAGTTTGTCAAGCATTACCCTCTAGTGGTGATAGATGGAAACACATGTGTCAAACCAGAACAATTCTCCAGTCTCTTGAAAGTGGAAGTTGTTTCATTACTTCACTGAAATTAATTTCATATGAAAGAAGAAATCTAGCCTACAGCTGTTATAGCATATTGGGGATATAGGATGGACTGAATGTGGAAGGTATTGCTAAATAATAAGTAAAGAGCAACACAAATGGCTATTGTCAAAAATTGGAAGCATTTGAGAGAATTGGTAAAGAGGCATGATATGAGAAGCAGACATCAGCAGGATTGCACTCCCTGCTCACCAGATGAAGGAAACCTGCTGGCTGCAGGGTTCTGCTCCACCAGTGCATCAGTGAATGGGCCGGCAAAGCAGCACCCATCAGGACTAAAACCTCTGCTTACTAGAGAAATCTCAATGGGCAAATGCAAGCTGTTAGAATTCTAACCCATATTACAGACAAACATGAAAATTAAGTTGTTTATTTATGAAATCCTTAGGTCTCAAGGGTGGTTCACAAATAAAATACAACCTAAAAACACAAAATACATGATAAAAACAAAAACCACAAACCAATAAATCCCCCCTTCCTCCAACACATTCAAAAGAGGTATAAAGTGTTAATCAGCTCAAAGCCTGGCTGAAGAAAAACATTTTTGCCTGGTGCCTAAAGGGATATGATGAAGGTGCCAGCTGAACCTCCCTGGGGACAGCATTTCACAAATGGGGAGCCACTGCAGAAAAGGCCGTTCTCGTGTTGCCACCCTCCGGACTTCTCATGGGGGAGGCACGCGAATAAGAGCCTCAGATTTATAATCTCAGGGTCCATGTGGGTTCGCATGGATACAGGTGGTGTTGAGGTATTGTGGTCCTGAGCCATTTAAGGCTTTATAGGATCGAAACCAACACCTTGAATTGGGGCCCAAAACTACTTGACAGGCAGTAAAGTCAGGCCAAGAGGGACGTGGGTGGCGCTGTGGTCTAAACCACAGAGCCTAGGGCTTGCAGATCGGAAGGTCGGCGGTTCGAATCCCCGCGATGGGTGAGCTCCCGTTGCTCGGTCCCAGCTCCTGCCAACCTAGGAGTTCAAAAGCACATCAAATTGCAAGTAGATAAACAGGTACTGCTCTGGCGGGAAGGTAAACGGCGTTTCCGTGTGCTGCTCTGGTTTCACCAGAAGCAGCTTAGTCATGCTGGTCACATGACCTGGAAAAACTGTCTGCGGACAAACGTCAACTCCCTTGGCCAGTAAAGCAAGAGGAGTGCCACAGCCCCAGAGTTGTTTGTGACTGGACTTAACTGTCAGGGGTCATTTACCTTTTTTTAAGTCAGGCCAAGATCTGTGTAATATGCTCAAACTGTCTTGGTGAGCAACATGGCTGCCAAATTCTGCAGCAACTGAAGTTTATGATTCATCTTTAGAAGCAGCCCTACATATAATGTCTTGCAGTAATCTAACTTAGAAGTTATCGCCAGCATAGACAAATCGGGGTTCTACCTTGAGTAAGAGCACGTGTTGCGGTCGGGGCCTGGCAAGACACTAAATTGTCCTGTGGGAGTGGCTGGACGCTGGCCTTAGTGAGGATTGGGTCAGACGGAGTTACTGGGCAAAGTTAGTTGTAACAATTTGTGATGGACAGGCCAGCGTCCTTTATAATCCTCTGCACGCAGGGTGATCCCTCTCTTGGCTTCGAGCTTCGGATCACCCCCCCCCCTGTTTTCTTAGGCCTCTGCTTTGACCTTGCAACTGCCTGTCATGGAGTCGTCTGCCTTGTGGCAGGGGCCCAGTAGGAATTTTTCCATCTGGCTGATTGGCTGTTGCCATTTGGTTTTCGCCTACTGCAGTAGCAACTTATCACAACTTGTAAGGTTGGCAGTTAGGCATTGGTTATGTTGGATTGCTCGGACGGTGAGGTCTCACCTCCGCAATCATATTTATGTTGGTACGGGAATTCCATTAAAGGAATCCAGCGGCTCTTTTGCTTGTCCGAACCCCCGGTCGGGGGCTAGGGCCATGGGCAGAGCCCCTGGGACCGCTGGAGAGGGGGAGGTTCTGTCCCCAGCCTCCTTAACTCTCCCCAGCTGCATTCTCCCGACGACGCTGACTGGAGGTCAGCGCTGTCCGGTCGGACATAGTCTGAACAATGCCTACGCAACCACTCACAGAATTTGTATTTTAAATAAAGTTGTGGCCTAAATTGTTGCCAAAAACCCAAACAAAAATTAATGTCTCTGTGTCAATTCTTGGAGGGGGGGTGGCTTGAGGACCTCGACACGCAACAGTAATTAGGCTATCCCTGTGCAGACAGGGGTGCAGCTGAGCCACAATCGAAGCTGATGAAAGGCATACCCACTCAGGAACCTTGCCAAAAAGGAGTGATTAGCAAACTGGCCTGTAGTTGTTTAGATTTTCAGAATCCAATGAGGGTTTCTTGAGTGGCTTACCACTGCCTCCTTCCAGCTGGCTGGGAACACACCTGCTTACTATGAGATATTAACCACCTCCCTGGCCCAGCCAGCTGTCCCCTCCCTGCTAGTTTTTATCATCCAAAAGGGGGCAAGGGTCCAGAGTGCAAGTGGTTGCTCTGACAGATCCAGGCACCATGTCCGCACCCTTGAGCATTACTAACAGAAACAAAGAATACTCAATGTTTTGTCTATCTGTCTTTCTTTTTCTTATCTGGATAAACACAGTTAATGTGAGGTGAGCAGTTGGCAAAGGATCAAGGCATCAAAGTGAAAAATGTAGGGAGTGTAGTACAATGAGTTTTTTATGTCCTTGAATAAATTGTGAATATTTTTTCCATCCAAATCTTCTGTGGCTTTGACTCCAGCAAAGTCAAAAGTAACTTACCTTGGCGGAAACTATCACCTTCGCTTCTCCATTATTATTATTATTCTTTTGCTATATGATTACATTTTTCAGTAGTTGGTACAGATATGACATACAATATCACAGACTTTCTCTAATTCTACATTCTTGATGCCAACTTTGTCAAACATAGAATCCAGACTAAGTGTCCAGTAGGTGATGCTGCAGAGATAAGGCTTAGACGCCTCTGAACTGGTGCATTTTGTCAGAACAAGACAGGATCCTGAAAGATAAACTACATTACATTTTCATTGTTGGGGGAAAACAGCTTAGTCCATTTCCCCCCTCTAGATGTCCCACCATACTCAAATAATACAAATACATATTTCAATGTGCACAGCGGGTTCAATTCTATGCCCATTCCATGTACTAGGCTGGCTGTTGAATCTTATTTCAGTAATGGATAGTATCTTCTATAACATTTAAGGGCAGCAGGCTGGCACAGGGCTAGGCAGGAGGCACACACTGCTCTGTCCTCTAGCTTCGTGCCACTGCTGCCCTCCAACCACTGCATCTGCCTCCTGAGCGGCCTAATATTACAGCTAAAAAATTTGGGAGATACAAGGCCATGGATCAGTCATTGGTCCTGCTACCTCCATCCTGACTGGCAAGACTCCGCATGATCTGGAACCCGACAGGGTTTCTGATTATGGGGCATCTTGTAAGCCCATTCAGGTAACCACACTTACCAGTTCCCTTCAGACCTTGCCATACATGTGCTATTGTGCACAGCCCCGTGCCTTTCAATAACTTAAGAGCCTGTGGGATCATGCCCATAGCTCATCTGCTACAGTATCCTGTTCTCACAGTAGCCAACCAGATGGGATGCTCAAAAGCATGAGTGCTCACATCACTCAACCCACGTGATTCCCAACAACTACTATTCAAAGGCATAATAACTACTACTACAGCATTTTACTTATACCCCACCCATCCAACTGTTGCCCCAGCCACTCTGAGCGACTTCCAGCATAATATAAAAAGACAGTGATAGAAGACTGCCTCTGACAGTTTCCTACACACTTACAGTTTTATAATGCCTGAGCACAGCTTCTCTCTTACAGAACTCATGGAATGTTGTTTTGAAATATGAATTCTAAATGCAGGCAACAAGTTCATACATATAAGAATACAGCAAAAACACTAAAGGATGAAAGAAACTCACTGATGATAATAATAATAATAGCTTGTCACTGAAAGACAGTAGACAAATCGGTAATGGGATGGTCTGTCAAAGTCTTGCCGCTCACTTTGCATGGGAAGCTTACCCAATATCATAGAGCTAGCAGAGGATATAAAATAATTAAGGTCAAATTTGCAGATTCTTGGATGCCTTTCATAATGTTTATCAGCAAGGATACTCCAGCAATTATCTTGTCTTTGGTGCATGTGAGGCTATAGAGATATGTGTGCCCATGGATTTGTTGACGCTTTAATGTCTTGCAGCAGAAACTGTGCAATTTGTCAAGAATGCCACCATTTCAGCATTGGTTAAAGTTTTCATAGTTTATTATTACAACAGAAAATAAAATAAAAAATACTTTTTTAAACCTGATAACAATATGCTTGTGGAATAACTAGCTCACTAAGTTATATATGAGATCATACTCAGTGGCAGACAGCATGGTGAGGTGGCAGCTCTCACCTGACTTCCCAACATCTGAGTCCCTATTGCATATGTGGTGCCAGAGGGGGGCAAGGGCAATTGCTCCACCCAAAGCAAGGTCACCCCAACTTGCCCCCCATGTCTGAACTCTTGTCATTTGCATACAATCCTATTTTTTTCTTTTTCACCACCTAGAAATATTATTTGCCCTTTCTCTGTCCCCCTTTTTTCTGGTGCCACCATTGCACTGCTGCTTACCAAGTGGAAAGGGAGTAAGGTGGCAAGGAGGTCAGTGCAGTGTAAGCACACAGGTGGAGCCAATCCAGCTCTTCTGCCAGCATGTTTGCACCGTGCCAACCACTCCGCCGTCTCACCCCTCCCCTTCCATGTTAGTAGAAGAAGAAGAGTTTGGATTTGATATCCCGCTTTATCACTACCCGAAGGAGTCTCCAAGCGGCTAACATTCTCCTTTCCCTTCCTCCCCCACAACAAACACTCTGTGAGGTGAGTGGGGCTGAGAGACTTCAAAGAAGTGTGACTAGCCCAAGGTCACCCAGCAGCTGCATGTGGAGGAGTGGAGACACAAACCTGGTTCCCCAGATTACGAGTCTACCGCTCTTAACCACTACACCACACTGGCTCTTTCAGAAGTTCAGGTGAGCAGCAGCACCCCACCATGCTATTTGCTACTGAACATACATCATTGTCAGAAATGCATGCTGAGTAAAGGTGACTGGGAGACAGGCAAGTTTGCATGAGAGGGAAGGGAAGAAATATCTCCTTCCTAAGGGGAAGGGGTCATGTTGAAGAAAAATAGGAAATGAGATAAAAGGCGTTCATGAATACAGTTTGCTTGGTAAGTTTTGTGGCACCACCTCCTGGTGGCAGAGACTTTCAATCGGCTTATCTCCCCTGTGTGATGCTTCCCACTATATAGAAAGGCACACATGCAATGTGGGATGTAATAACACTTGTTCTCAGCATGCTACATCAGCTGTGCAATACAGTCTTAATGGCTGCTCTCTGTTCCCACTTTGAAGAGAGGAGTGATAATTAACATCTCATGGGGTTTTGCTTCACATACAGGCTGCTTCACATACAGACGTGGAAAATCATTTATGTATTTACTCCACAAAATTTATACACCACCTGATTGTTAAAAACCTCAAAGCAGTTTACAAAAGGATAAAACAATAAAATGAAGAAAAACATTACCAACCATACTTTAAAAGATACAAAAGTTAAAATACTAAAACAGAATAAAATTACCTCAACTTTCTAAGCATCTAGGCAGACTTGCCTAAACAGGAATGGTTTTAGCAGGCAGCGAAGAGAGTTCAGTGACATCAGGTGAGCCTTCTGATTGTTCATTTGCTGGACATTCCTAGCTGTCCAGCAAATGAACACAGGGATGCGGGTGGCCCTGTGGTCTAAACCACTGAGCCTAGGGCTTCCCAATCGGAAGGTCGGTGGTTTGAATCCCCGCGAAGGGGTGAGCTCGCATTGCTCGATCCCTGCTCCTGCCAACCTAGCAGTTCAAAAGCACATCAAAGTGCAAGTAGATAAATAGGTACTGCTCCGGCGGGAAGGTAAACGGCGTTTCTGTGTGCTGCTCTTGTTTCCCCAGAAGTGGTTTAGTCATGCTGGCCACATGACCCAGAAAAACTGTCTGCGGACAAACGTCGGCTCCCTTGGCCAGTAAAGTGAGATGAGTGCCGCAACCCCAGAGTCGTTAGCAACTGGACTTAACTGTCAGGGTTCCTTTACCTTTACCTAGCTAATAGGCAGTGGGAGCATGCCTTGCTAAAGGAAAGAAAAGCAGTTTCCATTCAGTAGAAACACTTCTCCCACCCAGCACTGCTCATTGAAGCAGCCTTGGTGGAAAGCAATTGGAAGCTGAAAAAATCAGTTTGGGGCAGCTTGCAAAGGGCTCAATTTGACTGTGTGTGCCTGTTAAGTACGTATAATTCTTAATTCACACTGAATTAGAGACTGCCTGTGTGTATTACTCAGTGTTTTTTCCCCTTAAAAAATGTTTAGGGGTACTCTCATTTTCCTACTCATTGAAATACTGCCCCTCAATGAGGCCAAACTTAGATTCACAAAATGTTTAGGGGTATGTGTACCCCTGTGTCTCCCCAGTAAAAAGCACTGTTATTACTGAAAGGTATAACTGGAAATCTCCATTGAAGCTAAGGAAGAGCAAGAAGAGCTCTCTGAGCATCTAGATGGGTTGATAATGAACTGTTAATATTCTCTTCTCCAACAATTGAGTGTTTAACTTTAAACTATGTGAGAGGTAATGGTAAAGGTTAAGTCCAGTCGCAGACGACTATGGGGTTGCGGCGCTCATCTCACTTTACTGGCTGAGGGAGCCATCGTTTGTCCGCAGACAGTTTTTCCAGGTCATGTGGCCAGCATGACTAAGCCACTTCTGGTGAACCAAGCAGCACACGGAAACGCCGTTTACCTTCCTGCCGGAGCGGTACCTGTTTATCTACTTGCACTTTGACAATAAATATAATCTACAATTCACATGCTAAATAGATTATTATCATTCCATCATATTGAAATGATAAATAATAATAACAGTAGTAGTAATAATATAATTTGCCATTCTTACTATTTGAAATATATTTTCAGTCAACACCCCCCCCCCCCATTCCACAGATTTTAAAACACAAAATAAATGCAGACCACTAGGACAGTTCTGCATGGAACCATGCTGTCAAAAGCAATCCAACATTTGATTAATCTTGATACCTCAATACTCCATTATTTTTATCCAGGATAAGAAGATAAGAACACAAGTAATCCTGTGCATCACTTGAATGTTAGATTACAATGCACTGACCCTGTAATAGTTATCCTAGTCCAGGGGTCCCCAAACTAAGGCCCGGGGGCCGGATGCGGCCCAATCGCCTTCTAAATGCAGCCCGCGGACGGTCTGGGAACCAGCGTGTTTTTACATGAGTAGAATGTGTCCTTTTGTTTAAAATGCATCTCAGGGTTATTTGTGGGGCACAGGAATTGGTTCATTTTTTTTTTCAAAATATAGTCCGGCCCCCCACAAGGTCTGAGGGACAGTGGACCGGCCCCCTGCTGAAAAAGTTTGCTGACCCCTGTCTAGTCTTTTCCATGCTAGACCAAAGTGATATCCAAATGTATTATGATCACAGTAACCCCAAATAATAATGGTTTAATCTGACCTCAACGTGTCTCTCTGTGTGCTTGCTCTTCCCGTCTTTAGGCACAACTTTTTTATCTGCATATCTGAGCATCGGTGATTTGGTACAAGAGGTTTGTGGTTTTGATAATGTCCTTAAACAACAGGCTTTTTAATCAGTTACGTATATCATTGCTAGGTAAAATCCTTTGAAGTCCCTAAAGAGAGTAGATGTGTTATGCAGAGTGCTGAACCTCTAGATCTGAACATCTCACCTTCCTCGTGTTGTTCTTCTGTGGGGTGTATATTTAAACTATCTCTATGCCCGCATGAGCTTTTAGTAAAATTGCTTTCAGGAACACAAAATTGGGTGTTGCTGATGTAGGTAAATGGGTTTTTGTAGATTAGAATATTGGCTATTGTAACTGCTTCAACAATCTATATAAAAAGTAGTATCAATCTTTGAAAAACAACTAGTTATTTACATCACAGATAGTGATTGCCAAGAATGGAAAGGAATTGAATTAACCAGCAACAGACAAATGGCTTCAGAATGCCTGACAGACTTTGATAATGATAAATATTATTCACTTCGTGAGACTCTGTGAAAATAGACAATCCACATGTGGACAATTAGAAGCCTTATATGATATAGTGGAACAGAACTTAAGCCTACCAAGGAGTCTGGCAGAAAATATTGAAAATGATTTGCAACATCTTTTCTGGTGACAGAAACCAAATTTTCTATCCTTGTTTGTTTGTTCATTTATTTATTTGTTTTGTTTCTTGTTTTACTTTATTAAAATAATGCCAAAAAGTAAGACTTATTTGCATGTGTATTGTTATAAGTTGTGGGTGGGGGCCTGTATGCTTGAGCCCCGTTCTAATTTCTGGCTACAGCAAGGATTCTATTCCTGGAATAGCCGGGCTAGCTTCCTGGTGAGGTAATGGCTATCTAAATATGGGCCATTAAGGAAACAAAGGAAGTGGCTCTGTGATGGACAGCATATGGGTGGACCCCGTTTCTCAACTCACTGGTAGCAAGACAAAACCAGAGGGTTTTTTTTTCCTTTAGAAAATGTTTTTATTAAAGATTTTTATGGGTTACAGAAGTACATATACCGTATTTTTCCGTGTATAAGACTAGGTTCCCCCCCAAAAAAATAATGTCAAAAATTAGGGGGCATCTTATACATGGATTCATCTCCCCCCCCCCCATTTTCTTAAATCTGAGTCCCCAAAACAAAAATAGGGGGCGTCTTATACATAGGGGTATAGACGGAAAAATACGGTATCATTTTTTTTGTTTTCAGATCATGAAGTCCTTTGTACAGATCAGTTATATCCGTTGTGAGACTTAAATGTTGTATACAGTATAAGTTTGGGGAAGAAGAGAGGGAGGGAGGGCGGGAGGGAGGGAGAGAGAGAGAGAGAGAGAGAGAGAGAGAGAGAGAAGGGGTGTGTGAAATGGATTTAAAGGGTGGTTTAGACCACAGTTTGGTCCATTGGGTAGAGTTTATTTCATAACCTTTGTCATGTTCCCATAGGTTTTTTTTTATTGAGATGAGGGGATTTGTGGGTTCTGCAGCAGTATCAGTTGAGTAATGTGAGCTAGAAGCTAGAAGCTGGCAGGTGGTAGGCTTGGCAGCTGGGCAACAGAGCTATAGGCTTGACAACACCCATTTCACACCAGCAGTTGATAAGCCAGCATTGCTCTTTCACAATGAGTTCTGTTATGTTGTGCAGAGTTTTATCTTAAAAACTTGCTCCAGGGTTGTGACAAACATGTTTACAGAACAGCTGATGTTGCAAAACTGCTTCGGGCATTGATAGAAACAGATATTCTTTTGTTCATCTCACCTGTACATTTTCTTTCTTAAGCACTGTGTCAGGATTATTGTGAAGATACGGGTTTCTTTGCATCCCCAGAACAATGGTAAAACTCCAGATGGTAACTATACAGTGTGTTATGATCTGGTCTAGAGCAGACCATCAATACTAGATCATAAATAAAAGCTCTTTATTGTAAATACCTATGATTTCCAAAAAGGACATTAGGGACATCTTAACTGAGCATTGGGAGCAATGAATGATAGAATGAAATATTCAATGTGTAAAGCCTTTACCTATTTGTGTGGGAAACTTTTTCATCTAGTTTTAAAAACAATTCACATGGTTGTAAAAACCTGTTAGTCTAATGACACATGTGCCATATGGTGCTACAGCATACCAAAAAGCTGAGAATAGTTTAGGGCATATGGCAGAATTAATAATCCATCTGATTTACAGTACGATCCTATTGAAAACACTGCGACTGATTTCTGAGGTTTGTGCTTCACACAATTTATTTCCAACCAGCATCCACTTGGAACAACTCTTGCATAAGTGCCATTTAAATAAATGTACTGTAGACTCTGCAAAGCGTAGCTTGGGTTCTTACTATGCAGCTCCCATTGGTTAACATTGCTGCTATTGATGATGGATATGTGTGTATCAAACAAAGTGGATCATCAAAGTGACCCAGGTTATGCCATCCTTTGCTGTTGTCTGGCAATCTAGTCAAACAGTTTGCCTGCTCATTTTTGTCAATAACTTACAGTACTATGGTCAAAATGTAAAGTGTATGACTTTAGATCAGGACAGCCCAATTTCTTGTACCAAGTGGGCCACAAGTGTACTTTGACATGGAATCTGTGCCGGGATGGGGGAGCAAGGCAAAAAGAAAAAAGAAAAAAATGCCCCCTGCAGCCCACACACTGCCTTCCCAAAGCCAGGTAAGTGAGGCAATTGGTCTTGGGAAGGAGGAAGGAGGCTCTGGCAGAGTCCTAGAGCCCTCCAACCTCCTTCCCAAAGCTTAGCAAAACACTAACTAGGCTTTGGAAAGGAGGATGGAGGATTCTAGGACCCTGTCAGAGCCCTCATGCCTCATTTCCAAAGCCCGGCACCTTTACCCAGTTTTGGGTCTACTCTGTATAAAAGTTAGCTGAACACAACCCAAATATTTGATTCTTTGCAATAGTGAGGGAAGAAACACAATGGCCCACTAAAAATGCACTTTTCATTGTTACAAGATTTAATGGAATTCTCTATGTGAACTGTCTTTTTGATAGTGAAGGGTTAGAAACTGCATAGCAATGTGCTACTGTTGTGTAAATATTATAGAGACAAAAACCTCAAATGTATCTGCCCTTTGATTGCTCTCTTCCCAGGGAAGTCTTTAGAGGGATATAAAATCTTCTTGGTCATAGATTTACAACTTTATGGAATTGAATCAGCAGCAAAACTTGAATTCCAAGTAGAGCTGAGCCAAGTTTCTCCAACAACATTATCCTGACAACATTCCTCAGGCTTTTCATTTTCTCCCACTCCTAGAAAAAGGGGCCACTTTGCACAATTCTCCTTGAATATTCGTCACCATTTTGGTCAGGTTGCAGACACCATTCTGTCCCAGGATTTAAGGGGGGCAAGCTTTTTGTTGGGGGGTGTAGAACTGAGTTATCTGCAATGCAATTGGTCAGTTAGTTAAGTATTTTTATTCACTTACTTGATTTGGGGGGGGGCAGCTGCCCCCTGGGTCCCCTTGGCTACGCCTATGCTTTCACACACACTGCCCCAAAACAATGCTAAGCTTGAGGCATAGTAGTGGACATAAAATGGTGACCAGGCTGAAACCACAGTTGCTGTTACTTGCAATGGCAGCGACAACAACAGCAACTGTGCTACTGCTATTGGTGAGAACCTGTCGAAGAAACTGCTGCAAAAGGTCTCCTCCCCCTGAAGAAATTTCATTTGCCCGCAAAGAGGGTGATGAATCTTCAAGAGGCCATTTGCTCATAACTCTAATTGTAATATCTCATTCTGCCGTGATTAGTCAAGAGATATTGCATAGGTATTTGGATAATAACATCATATATACTTATATAAAAACTTATGGGAATATATTACATTGTATTTTTGTTTTTGTTTCTTTCAACAGATGTTTATTCTCCCCCCTTTCCTTATTTTCCTTTTTTCTGTATCACTTTATTTCTTTATAATTGCAATTCTTTCAATAAAACTTTAATACAAAAAGAGAGATTGCATGAGGGATGAGGAACCTCCAGTCTTGAATTGTCTCCAGAATTCTGCACTTTTCATTACAACATTTAAAGCTGCCTGTAACACATTTGCTTTCTGCCCATTTTCAAGCCTCCGTCAATCTGATAGACTGGAATACTAGATAGGTAGAATCAGTGCTACTTTTCTAGAAAAAGAGGTGCCGGAGCTCACCATGAATTCTGGGTAGAATTGTTTTCATGTGCCAGCTTATGTCCATAGGGCATTTGAAAAGTACAGCTTTGCAATTTCATTTTAGTATCTCTACATTACTGCAGACGATTCCTAAACATATTTTTGAGCACACTGGGCATTCAGAAACACATATTACAACTGCCCTTCTATGCCTTGAATTCCCTCTTTCTGTGTCATGTAGAGGAGGAAGAAAATGTTGAAAAAAGGCTGCACACGTGTTACCAGTCTGTCAGTGGTCAGTGCTGCAGACAATACAGCACATGAGACTAAAGGGATGTGGCTTCCCCAAAAGGGGTTTTAAAATAAACAACACAGTTGGCCAAACCAGTCAGCAAGGCTTTGCTGGGTTCCCATCATAAGACCAATGGCAACTGCTCACCGATGGAGAACCTTGAACTTTGATATGGGTGGACTCTGCTGTTTGGAGATGTTGAAACAGAAGATAATTGCTTCTGAAGTGCTGGGAATAGTTGAAAGTGCCTGAAGTTGATCCAAGGGCAATTAGAAAAACCCAATGAAAGAGCTAAACAAGGATGCCTAGAGGCATATGCTTTAAAGTGCAACATTTTATAGGTTGCAGCTGAAGAGTTGAATGCAGCAGGCCCTAAAAAGAGGAAACATTAATCAGCTTTTAACTGTGAGAATAGCTATCTAGAGGGGGTAGAAAGAAAGGGAGAGGCAGATGTGTGGGAGCTTGCAAAGAAACAGCAAAACTACAGCGCATCCCTGTAGTAATAATAATAGTAAATAATAATAGTAAATAATAATAATAATAATAATAATAATAATAATAATAATAATAATAATAATAATAAACACTAGGGAAAGGGTTTGAAAGAGAATGAATGAATGATGAAAACTATTGTAAGGTATGGAGAGTTCAGCACTGGGTTATTTTAATAAAAAAAAATAGCTAAAACGTAATGTTGCGAGAACATCAATTTATTGAAGCTGCCAACAGGCCTCACAATCAGACTTATACATCCATCAGGTACTGCTATAACAAATCACTAAACAGCAATTACTATTTAGTGAATTGTTGTTATTGTAAAGGATTGTGTTATTCTGTGGACTTTATGTATCCTTTTTATTGGATTTTGTTGTGAACTGCCCTGTAGCTTGTGCAAATGGTGGTATATACACCACCAAAATAATAAATAAATAAATGTCATACAAAAGTGACATCCAGAGAGGCTGGGGCAACCTGGTCAGATGTATGAGGTACAAATAAATCATCATCATAATCATCCAAGATCAAATCCGCTGGAGGAACATGATTTAGGCTCACACCTTCATTGCTCTCAAGAGGAATTTAGCTACAATTTCTGTAATATTCCTATGTATCTCTCGGAGAGAAGAAAAGCACAATCTGCAGATGGTGTTCCAGGATATAAAATGGTTACTGGATCAATCAACATTTCCCAGAAATCTCTATAAGAGTTACAAAGCAACAAGATGTGTCTTGCTGTTCTTCTGAGCCTCAAGGTTATAACTTATCCCCCGGCACGCGCACACACACACAAAAACCCTCCACCCACCAACAACAGAAAATATTGCATTGAAATGTGCAAGAGAAAATGCACCTGCTCTCTATATTTTGGTTTGAGGAAGTTAAACTGAGAATGAGTGCAAAGCAGGCTTTAAGTTAAACGAGTCTTCAAATGCTATATGCACCATTGACTGACTGACTGACTGACTGACTGACAGAAGAGTAAGTGAATAAAAGCAACATCCCGGATTGAACACTAGGTGACAGAGTGAAACCATTAATCTTACCCCTTGGGGACGCTGTGCAATTCCATTGTTGTTCTCACCTTGTGACAAGTTTTTAAACTGAAACAAATGTATTCCAGACTCTCGGTATGACAACTGTGGCCTGATAAATGGAATTATAACAAAACAACTTCGGCACTTAAACCAACTAACACTAGTCGAGCCTTGATGATTCATGAGCTTGTCAACAGCTAGTTCAAAAAAACTTAAGAGACTGTAAATCATCATAAGTTTCAAAACAAAGTATTTTGGGGACGTGCCCCTCGCTGCACCCCCCCCTCCCCGTGATAAAATAAAGACACAGAAGGATAGAGGGATCCCAAATGTGCTTCCCGGACCACCCCACAATGCTGTAGTTGTTGTGATATGCTTGCACTTCTCAAAAATAATGATTAATGAAAACAAAGGGGTTTTTGATATTGCATGGACCCAAACCCATCCATCATAGCAAATGCAATACATTTCATGGCATGGGGCTGTTGCTTGAAAAAGAAAAGTGAAAAATTAAAACAAGTCTCTACTGAGCCAAATTGCAAGAAGTGTATTGATGATGATGCCAAGGAATTGTCCACTTGTTTAGTTATAACAACATCCTATTTTTCTCTCACTTAAATGGGTTGTAGGTTGAATCGGGGTGGGTAAAATAATCCCTGGGTGTCAATGGTTCTTCTTTGGCTTATCAAATATTTTAATATTTTCTGTTAGAAGTCTTTATGTGACAAAGAAACCCAACTGTCGTTGTTTAGCAGTTATTATTTTTTACAGATCGCACCTCCATCTGCAGCATTAACCAGTGAAGTTATATAAGCAGCAAGACATAAAATTAACAGAAAATGAAACTCAAACAACATATAAAAATTCATTTCTAAGGAGGAAGAAAAATCACACAGTCAAGGTAATTTATGGAGAGAATTAATGACTTGTTTCCAAAGGCAAAAACGTATTCCAATCTTTGCATCAATTCCCAGAAAGTGTTGTCTCATCTTAATGCTTAATTAAAATGAAAGCAAGCTGTGCTACCCCGTATCACCAACACCCATCCTGTTTTGGGTTTGTCAAAATGCAGGTGACCTTGCATTATTTCTCAGGCAACTTAAGAGGTTTTTACTGCCTGACTGAATTAGTGCCACGTGACCCAATGATTGCAGGAAATTCCCTTCGTCTGCAGGGGAGAAGAAAACCATTTTCTGACAAAGGCACTCAAATCAAGGCTGCTTCTTGTTTAGCACCTCTCTAATTATGGAACAGAAATTATGACTGAATGTGAAGAGAGTTTCTTTTTGAGATAAGAAAAAGTGGATTTAATCAGTGTTTCATCTCCTGAGAGAGAAAAGGAACCTTTCCATGCTTAGAAATCTTGCATCTTTCCATTTTGTCAAAAGTGACGTGGACAGATAGATACAGAAGTTGACACATGTTTTTCTTAGCATTCAAGATGAGCATGTACTAGGATGCTAGGATTTTGAATTTATGTTTTGTTTTAGACCTGTGCATTCTTGAGGCTATTATCCTAAGCATACTGAGGTTACCATCTTGGCTGTGAGTCTTGGGGACCTGCTCCCTGTCTCTAGGTTAAATAACTGCAACACATTATACAGAGGGTTGCCTCTGAAGACAGTTCAGAAACTTCAGGCTGGTGCAGAATTCAGGAGCCATGCTGCTCACCAGGACAATATGGTTTTAGCATATTACACTGATCCTGGCCTGACTGCACTGGCTGACAATTAGTTTTCAGGCCCAATTCAAAGTGTTGGTTTTGACCGATAAAGCTTTAAACATCTCAGGACCACAATGCCACTTCTCTCCATATGAACTGATCTGAACCCTGCAATCATAATCTGAGGCCCTTCTTGGTGTCTCCTCCATGAGTGGCCCAGAGGGCAACAGCACAAGAACAGGCCTTTTCTGCAGTCACTCCCCATTTGTGGAATGCTCTCCCCAGGGAGGCTCGCCTGGTGCCTTTGGCTAATTAACTTTCTGTAGCTTTTTAAATGTGTTGGGGGGGGGGGCGGTTATTGGTTTATTTAAACAACAACAACAACAATACTTACCTGGAATAGGTTTAATTTACATTAATGGTATTTGCTTCTGGGTAAAAAAAAAAAAAAAGATATAGTCTTCCTTTTGCTTGAAATGGCCAGATTCATGAATGGAATCCTGATTTTGAAGCTGGTGCAACACAATTTTGTACACCAAGAAATTGCTTTCCCACAAAAGCCTAGAGGAGATTAGATTTTAATAGACTTTGCAATGGGTGATACCTGATCAATTAAAGTGGGCCAAGGAGACTGAGTTGAAGGAGGAAAGGAGACCTTTATCCCTCCTCTTACAATTGATTTCTCCCTTCCATTGGTAGTTTGCTCACTGAACTGCCTGCACAGATATCAGCCTGGTTTAGGAATCAAGATCTCAGTTAAGAACAAGCTATATGCTTACAAACTCCCACAATACCCTCCCCTCTGCTTAGCATTTTTTGGGGGGTGGGGTGGGGAGAGAAATACGAATGCGCACCTCCCAAAACATTATGAAAACCGAAAAGCTATTTTGTGAAGCAGTTCTCCAACCCAAATACATATAAAAATGAAAAAATAATAATATTTGTGGTGGTGTGTATATTATTACACACAAAAATAAGAAGGGGGACAACCATGTACACCATCCTGAACTTCTTGGAGGAAAGGTGTGCTATAAGTAAGTAAAGAATTTTTTTTAAGGTGCATTAAAATGCTCGCTAATTTTTCTGAGGACTTTTACAAAAGAATTGCAAACTGATGCAGTAATGTGGTAAACTGAAGAATGAAAAATGAGCAACTCAGAGAAACTGAAATTAACAGATTAATCTTTTCCCCACATGCACCCAGCTTCAGTGCACATTTCCTGGATTCTTGAACCATGTTTTCTCATGGCATCCCTTATCCCTCCCTTTACAATTGACTGAGGTTTAAGGGTTCCCTACAAACCAGAATATCAAACTTGGATCCATTTACTGGTTTGAATGTAATGGAAACTGTGGTTTAAGATATCAGGAAATCTTCATCAAAGCCGGGTGTGTGAAGGGAGGGAGAAAAGAAAGAAGAATATATTAACCCTAAGCAGACCCTGCATGGATGTTTTATGACTTTTCTCTCCAAGTAATGTTAATGTGATCTATTAATTCAAGAGAATTGGGTGGGAAGGAGGTGGTGGAGTCACGAAGTGGTAGAGTCACTCCAGACTACATGCACCTTCACACACAAAATTACTAAACTCCATATTAGGTTCATACTTTTATTAGGCCAATCAATATACATAGTGTGCAAGCTCTTGAGTTCTCCAAAACTCTTCAAAAGACTAGATCAGAAGTAGCTAACCTTTTACTATCCAAGGGCCACATTTTGGGTTTGCCACCCCTTCCAAAGGCTATATATCCGGTGCACAGATACATACATAAGCACTCACTATACAGAGGAATCGCAAAGCAAAATAAGAGGCTATGTTTCCCATGGCTATGAGAAGTAGAGACTGGAGAGAGACTTTGTTTGCACCTGTCTTATCCCCAGCCAGCGGCAGAAGAAGCCACTCGGGCACCTGGGGCAGGGTGAGGGCAGGGCACACCGTGAGGCCTCCAGAGTCTGCCTGCCTCCTCCCACACAACCACCCTACAGCTGGGGGGGGGAGGCAGCGGGCAGACCGTTTGGGCAGGGTGGAGCCTGTGTGCGCCCAAGCCACCGCAGCTCTCCTAGGAGAGTGGAGTGCAGGTCCCAAGGTTAGCGCTGCCTGGCATTTTGTCACGCCCCTCAGTGGTGACACACAGGGTGTACCGCACCCACCGCACCCCCTTCCTCCGCCCCTGCCCCCAGCCCCACCCCACTATCCCCAAGATCCTTCATATGGGAGCTGCTTCCAGAAGACTTCTGAGGGGACTTTCTAGCCTGTTGGGTTGAGACATAAAATGTTTTTGGGATGTGTGGGGGCACACAAGACACTAATGCAGCTTTGGGTCTACTTTGGGAACTGAAGATACTGGATATTTTTACTTTGCCTATTAGTGAGTTTTATGCTCACTTAAATTATGATGTATGTTAAATGAATTGTCATTTTTATTCATTTTTATTTTGGTGATGCTGGAGTGGTATTATATTGGTTATATAGTCAACGTATACCCAACATATAATAATTTAGTGAGAGTCTTGTATGGGGAGGAGGGGCAAAATGCCACATTTATTGAATACAATTCATAAACCAGGGTTAGAGAGCTCTCTCTCTCTCTCTCTCTCTCTCTCACACACACACACACACACACACACACACACACACCAAGAATACTTACCAAGGATGGATGCTTTGACAGCTGCTTGATCAGCAAACAGAGTGATAGACAGGTGGAGCAAGGCACAGTGGAAGTTTCCACTTCTCCTGGGCTGCAGAAGACTTGCTTACTAGTGGCTATGCCAATGGGTTCCTATACTTTTTTTACCTCAAGTTGTAATGAAATCAAGTATCTGAGCCTCTTCGTCTGTTTTCCCAGGACTGAGACAAATTTGGGGCAGCACACACTAGGGGCCGAGTGGAGGGGGTGCTGCAGGGTGTCACAACTATGATGTAGTGCATGTACAGAACAGAAGACAAGAGGTGGAGGGGGGGCAAATTTTGGTTCTGCACAGGTTTCAGCAGAAATTTGAAAGAGCAACGTCGGCCCCTGCCCAAGGTGCTTCTCATGCATGGCAGGCTAATTTGGCATCATAATTGCAGGGAATGTGGGCGTTATCAGGATGGTGTTAGTTCTTCCTTGGGGAAATCTGCTTCTGGATTGGTATTTCTCTCTGTCATGTTTCTGCAGCTTCTGTTTGGCCTGTGACTTCTGAGGACTATTGCTCTCATCACAGGTAGCTTTATGATGCTGCTGAAGAGGCAGAGTCTTAATGTTCTGTTTGTTCAGCTCAGCTCAGTTCCCAACTTGTTTCTTTTCTTTTAATTTTTGAGCAGAGTCATCATCCATCATCCCTTACAGATTAACAGTACATTACTGATAAACTGGCTAGTATAAATGGGGCATACAGTTATAAAGTATGCTATATAAAAAGTGACTATGGCTACTACAACACTGAATGAGGAGTGCAGGAAGTCACACCATCTGGATTATCCTGAAGAAACATGAATATGTTCGTGTCCCTTCTACTATGTAAATTGGAAATTATATCAATCTGTGGTTCACCGTCTTTTCAGCCCTTAGCAGACCCTAAAGAATGTTCCCCACACTGAACTCATTTGGTGGAGGTGTGAATTATACAATGTACAGTGTGATGTTATTAAGAAACATGAAAAGGTTTCACAAGGTGCGGAGGGGAAGAATATTGGAGGAAAGCTGGTGGGGTGATGAAAGTCTGCCAAGAGAAACAGAAAACCTGATTTCTTTTCTTGCTGAGTTACAAAGATAGGGGGGAAACCCAAGTATATCTCTTGATCTGGTGCTCCCAGGTTTATTCCTCAGAGGGGATCTCATTAAATAAACTAATTTTCTTTTTACTGCTCCTCATTGAGATCAAATTGGACAAGAAAGTTCAAAATGCAACAAAACCAGTATATATACACATATAAATTAAAATGATTAGAAGTTTCATTTCTTTTCCTTGGAATACTTGAAATTTCATGGTTCAGTGGTAGGTAACCTGTGACCCTCCAGATATTGTCAGACTCGGTGCTTTTTTAAAAAAGAAAAAAAGGTGCCAGTACTCACCATTAAGTTGTTACAGTAAGTGCCACACTTTTAACCTTTGGAAACAAAAAAAAGTGCTGGTACTGTGTACCCTTGAGTACCCTGAGGAAATCAAAAAGCACTGGTGAGACTATAACTCCCATAAACTCTGACCATTGGCCATGCTGGGAGCTGAAGTTCAATAGCACCTGGAGCACGTCAGAGTATTCAGGAACACATGCAGTTCCATCAGTCTCCAAGGGGCCATACGAACAGGCCCACTGTCGGAATACGTTGCACGGATCCGCCATAGGATCCACATTTATTTAATTGTTTAATGAGGTTTTCGGGAACTACTTTTGGTATTACTACGCGCAAAAGCGAAAGCGAAAGTAAGAATAGTTTGGTTCACCAATGAGATTAATCCGCCTTTATTTTGTAGTTCCGGTCATGTTCAAAGTTATTAATGAGCGTTAAACTTGCTTCCCGCCTTTTTGGAGGGCAGCAACAGTGATTTTATTGGTTGAGGCATTGATCATGATGTCACGTTTGTTCCTAAATAAAAGGCTGAGGCTCCCCGCTTAGGACGGTCATTCAGGTTCATTCACGTTTTGTTTTAGTTGGGTTTTAGTTGAAGTCAAGTTTAGTTTAAGGGTATTGGGAGCGGGCTGGATGGGTTGGATGGGTTTTTCCTTTAGTTAGAGTTAGATCACGGAAGATCATTCGGTTTAGCTTTAGTTAGGTTTCTTTTAGGTTTAGCCTAGGGCTAGGCTTGCGGAAGATATTTCGGTTTTAGTATTATTTAGTTAGCCTCGCGGAAGATTGGGCGCGCAGGGACTTTGAGCTTAGGAGAACTTAGCTTAGGGGACGAGCCTACGCGGGTTCTGCCAAAGCTACTAAAGATATAACCGGTGTCTGTCTTTCTTTGGGGTAAAAAGGGGGAGTAAAAGGTTTAAGGTAAAAATTTTAATTTCCTTGAGTTGATCTATCTATTCAGAGTCAGGGTATCTTCTATTTCTCGAGGCAATATTTTATTTAGAAGGCAATTAAGAACTCATGCACCTTCGGAGTCATCACCCGGCTTACTCAGCTTCCTTCGGATTGTGAGACTTGGCCGGCGCCCGTGCTCACAAGCACGTGGAACGCTGGCCGCTTTCCCCGCTACTGGTACCTCGTGCATGAGCAGTCCAAGTTTGTGCACGAGGAGCTCCAGCACCCAAACCCCGACAGCCCACCACCCATGCAAGGAATAACTTCTCTGCTTTAAGCCTTGTTGTTTCTCTGCCACTCAGCTGGACCCCATCTTTCAGTAACAAATTATTAGTAGCTTATCTGGAGAAAGAAAGTCTCCAGTTGAAGCCTTTATTTTACCTGTCTCCTCTACTGCTTTAAGTGCAAAAACGTATGGATTTCTAACTGATTCTGTTTCATCCATTTGTGCTATGTTAGAGGGAAGTTTCATATTTTAACTTAGATCTTCTCCCCCTCTTGCTTTTTTCAAGCTCCTTCCTGTGTTAGCTCCTTGAGCATCAAACTGGGAGGTTGACGTAGCCAGATGCTGTAATGCGCTGGTTTTCTTCTGTAGAATGGCCATAGGTGTTAACACATAGCTTGTGATATATGGTAGCCTGCTCGTGGTTGATTATAACAATAACTTCTTGGTTACTGTATAAACATCTTCAGACTCATAAATCTGAATCAATATCCTTGGTCTCTGACAGAAGCCGAAAGAGTTTGGGATTTTACAGACAGGCAGCCAATTAGTGGTAAACCTGAGAAAGGAAACCAGCCATTCTCAAATTCACACAGCTGTTTGAACAACATGGTTATGCTTCCTTCTCTGAGGTGATTGAGCAAGCCCATTGGGGGATAGGCAGGAGCCGGTACAAATTCCAAACCATTTCATAGGAGTGAATCAGCTCAACAAGATGGTCCAAACTATTATTCTTTTCCTGGCCACTTGCACTTTCCAAAATCTGCAATACTACTCCAGTGTTTGTAGATAAGATCATTTTTATAGCACTTTCAGGTAAGATGTTTGGTGATTATGTCTGGTGACTGGCTTTTCTCAAAATGGCCTGCAAGTGCTGCAGTGCTGTGTAAATGATGAAGGACTAAAATACAGAATGAGAAGAATCATAGAATCATAGAGTTGGAAGAGACCACAAGGGCCATCCAATCCAACCCCCTGCCAAGCAGGAAACACCATCAAAGCATTCCTGACAGATGGCTGTCAAGCCTCTGCTTAAAGACCTCCAAAGAAGGAGACTCCACCACACTCCTTGGTAGCAAATTCCACTGCCGAACAGCTCTCACTGTCAGGAAGTTCTTCCTAATGTTTAGGTGGAATCTTCTTTCTTGTAGTTTGAATCCATTGCTCCGTGTCCGCTTCTCTGGAGCAGCAGAAAACAACCTTTCACCCTCCTCTATATGACATCCTTTGATATATTTGAACATGGCTATCATATCACCCCTTAACCTTCTTATCCAGGCTAAACATACCCAGCTCCCTAAGCCGTTCCTCATAAGGCATTGTTTCCAGGCCTTTGACCATTTTGGTTGCCCTCCTCTGGACTTGTTCCAGCTTGTCAGTATCCTTCTTGAACTGTGGTGCCCAGAACTGGACACAGTATTCCAGGTGAGGTCTGACCAGAGCAGAATATAGTGGTACTATTACTTCCTATTATACCACTTTAACAACTGGGAACTGTAGTTTGCTAAGTGTGCTGGGAGTTTTTAGATTACCCTTCCCTCCACCCCACAGAGTTAAAATTCCCAGAGTTCCAAGAGAAGAGGGATTGATTAGCTTTGTAGCTCTGTGAGAAGAGTAGTGAGGTCTTCTAACAACTCTCCTTACCTTTGACCAACTAGAGTTCCCAGGATTCTTTGAGGGAAGCCATGCCTGCTAAAGTGATGTGATACTGCAATGCAGATGGGGCTACAGTTAAACTAAAGGGGGGCGGTGAACCATGTAGGCATGGATGTACCCCATAAGATCCAAAGGAGAAAATGCTGTAGTAAGGAGTGACTTTAGTTACTCTCACATTGATGCTTGTTCTGGTCACAACAAAGAGGTAAAATCTCCCAAAAGGAAGACAGAAAGTGGTCCCAAATTTTGTTTGCTTCTGCTACATTTGGGAAGGTCATTTTATTATTATTTTCTCCTAAATTTGGTGAATCAACAATGGGACCAAGTTGGAGAACCTTTGTGTTGTGGTATGCCTTTCACTCTTCCCAGCTACATGCTCCAGGTTGTAGATAATCTGAATCAGACCTTTCACGCTGAGCCAACGACCTCTACAAAACACAAGAGGCAACTCTGTAGCTTGGATTCAGTGGATAAAGCAAGTCCTCATGGGCAGCAGACTGAAAGAGGGAGTCTTACAGTGTAGCTTTTGATGCCGGCTGGATCACATTTCCTCAGTTCTACGTTGCCTCTAAAAAGGGACTGATATGAACTGAGACTTTAAAAAATAATTATCAGGGGATTAGAGGCCCAAAACTTGATCCAATGCCCTTTTCTTTAAATGTGTGTGTGTGTGCATGCCTGGATTCTCACTGCACAAATTCTTCACTGTAATTGGAATGGGGAGACATTCAAAACTTTTAATTAAGCTCATTTTAAAGTAGTCGAGCGTTCATAAATAGCTCCATGGTAACAAAGGAGTTCATGAGGGTGCTCGTGGGGGAAATAGAACAAAGGTTTGAACAAAACAATTATGTAATCACACAGGTAATATGACTGTTTAATTTTATGTGGCGATATTTCATTCCCTTAACCCTAAAACTGCAGAATTATCTGTGAGACCACTGATACCTTTGCTATTAGGAACTTTATCTTAGCAATATCTTTCTGGTTTCGTTTGGAGGAAAGAACACTGAAGATTCATGGTGGCTTTTTTCAAAAAAAACTTTATGTACAAATAGAGCAGAGGTGAGGAATCTGCACCCCTCCATTGCAGTGGCGGAGCTTCATTCCCCAGCACTGGGGGCGGAGAGCAGGCGGGGGCACATGTTCCGGGGGCGTGGTGCGCGTTCTGGGGGCGTGACGCCCAGCGCAGGTGGGGGGACAGCCGCGGTGGAACCCCACTGGGATCGCGCCAATGGGGGTGGTGCGCTCCCATCATCCCCCTTCCTCCGCCCCTGCTCCATTGTTGAACTCCAACTCCCATCAGCCTCAGCCAGCATGGACAATAGGCAGGGATGATAGGAGCTGGAGTCCAGCAACACCTGGAAGGCCATGGGTTCCCCACCACTGGCACAAAGGATAGGTGGAGGCAAACAACAGACACTCCTATCAGGCAGCATATCTCTAATATACCTTAGCTCCCCAAAAGGAGGTCCCCTTTCCCTGGGTGTTTCCAGCCTCCAACTAAATCACATTTCTCTCTAACCTTTTTCAGATATCTCAGCCCCTTCACAATTACCATCATATGAAAGTAATATTCTATGATCCTTAGTCCCATACCTTCCTTTATGCTAGTGTGGTTGACTTCATTCATTGCCCTCCACATTGTGTCTACAGTGGTCAGTCGCTTCTCCTTGTGCAAACTTGCTGAGAACCCTGATCTCAGTTCCTCCGTCTCACTGATCACAAAAATACTGCCTGTACATTGTTGCCAAATGCTGACTCACCTGGAATGCCATTTTCTTCCATTACAATCGTAATGGATGGTTATGGGAGCCTGCATACCGGTGACTATGATGTACTTCCTTAAAGAGGAACCATTGAGGGGGAAAGTGCAGTAACTGTGCTCTGGTGACGCATGTTTGAGTCTGTATCGCTCAGCTTTCAGCTTTATCTCCCAGTTCCCCTTGAGATGTCAATTCCATTAATCTTTCTGTAACAAACAAACTAGTGGGTTGCATTTCCTGGCCACAACTTGCATACTGAAAGCACCTTAACTAGGGCATGGAAAATTCTATTAGGCGGTGAGAAATATCAGCCTAAAAAAAGAAAATGAACACCAAGCTTCAACTGTTTGTTTTCTATCACTGTGGAAGTTTGTAGTATCTGACACCCCCACACCACACACACACTTCATAGTCTTTTCATTCTCTAGAGCAGGGGTAGGCAACATAAGGCCCATGGGCCTAATGTGGCCCAGTCGCCTTCTCAATCTGGCCCGTGGACGGTCCGGGGATCAGCGTGTTTTTACAAGAGTAGAATGTGTCCTTTTATTTAAAATGCACCTCTGGGTTATTTGTGGGGCCTGCCTGGTGTTTTTACATGAGTAGAATGTGCGCTTTTATTTAAAATGCATCTCTGGGTTATTTGTGGGGCATAGGAATTCGTTCATCCACCCCCCCCAATATATATATATATAGAGAGAGAGAGAGAGAGAGAGAGAGAGAGAGAGTCCGGCCCACCACATGGTCTGAGTGATGGTGGACCAGTCCATGGCTGAAAAAGGTTGCTGACCCCTGCTCTAGAGGCTGCCGTTGTCACTGCTGATATAAATTGCCCTAAGCAAGTCAACTTAAGACTGTTTGCATAGTTTCCCTATGGCACTATATCTCTGATAAAGTTTCACTCCAGAAGACTGTTGTCAGAACTGCATCGAGTATAACTAGTGATTCTAATGTAAAGTTTTTCTAAACCTTTGAGAAATGGGAACTTTTAATCTTAAAATTGGAGGCACACTTCACTGTTACACATGAAACAGTTTTGGCTCATATAATTTTGGGGGAAGTAGTCAAAATTTATAGCAGTGTGCCGCTTTACAGCACAACAGGAGTTTCGTTGCACTTTGTTTCAGTAACATACACATCATGTTCAACGTCAAGCAGTAAGCGAGTTACTGCTTAATCACCTCAAGGATTCTGGAGTGAGCTAAACCCAAAAGATAAGCTGAACCAGGAGTTTTCTTTTCTTTTCATAGAATCATAGAGTTGGAAGAGACCACAAGGGCCATCCAGTCCAACCCCCTGCCAAGCAGGAAAAAAACTATATTACACTAGTAATATAGAAACCCAGCCAGATGGGTGGGGTATAAATAATAAATTATTAGTAGTAGTAGTTTCTTGCCCTGGATTTTTTTCACAGGGTATGTAACCAATACATAGCTCACAGCTGAGCAACGATGTGTTTTATATGGTTTCTGCTGCTCTCGCAACAGTGGCCGGGTTTTCACACCATATTAAACCCCAGTTTTAAAATAAGTGCTGTGTAAACCACCTTTTCATTCTGCTAAATCGTGTCCTCATCATGGAGGGCACGTGTTGCTGTGAGATCACTAAGACTGACCTCACCGTTTGTGTGGGTGAGATCGTTTGGATAGCCACAACAACCTGATTGGGTCCCTCGGTTGCTGGGGTAATTCTGGCCAATGGGGTTGAGAGAATTTGCAGCCGGGGACCTATTTATACTGCTGCACGTTGCATCGAGCTTCCTCTTAGCACCTCGTGCATCGGATCACCCGCCCACTCTCCCTATATTTAGGGTCTTGCTATGACCTTGCTATGCCATTGTGGGTCGTCTGCTTTTGGGATAGGGGCCGGGTAGGAATTTTCCCATTTGTCTGTTTGGCTGGTGCCACTTGGGTTTTGCCTGCCGCGTAGCAAATCATCACAACTTTGTAAGGTTTGGTGGTTAGGCAGAGGCATCCTAGCCATAGAGGCTACTGGCGCAAGGTGGCAGGGCGCCACGGCCTGGAGGGCACCTCCACCATGCCACGCCACGCCCGGGGCCTCCTCCCTGCCGGAAGAGCCGCCCTCCAGCCCCGCCGACAGCGCCGCTCTTGCCCACCTCTTCTAGGGCTGCGGGCGCCATCATAGGGAAGCCGGCGGCAAGCCTCCCCTTGGCGCGGCAGCCAGGGCTCCCTGGACGGCTGCGCCGCACAGCCCAAAAAGAGGCAGGTGAAAGCGGTGCTGTCGGCGGCGAGCCTCACGGCCACGCTGCGCTCCTGCTTCGGCCGAGCCGGTGGAGGCAGAGGGCAAGTTCGAGTTTGGTGCCCCGCCTGCCGCGCTGCGCCCTCCAGCTGCCCGCTGCGCCTGGTCCTGCCCGGCAGAGCGCAAGGAGCGCCGGAGGGATCTTCGTGCCATGGCGCCACATATATTTAAGACGGCCCTGCGGTTAGGCATTGGTTCAAGGTGTGGTAGAGGGGAGGTTGCCACACCCGCTCCTCCCAGTGTGAAATAGGGTATTCTGTCCAATCCCCTTCCAGGGGTTAGGGCCATGCCAGAGCACCTGGGAGCATTTTGGGGTGAGGTTGCGCCTGTGATAGGACCAATGCTCCCCCAGTATGTTTACCCTTACTGACTTCTGCCGGTGTCCAGTTGTCAGTGCTGCCCTGCCGGAGGTGTGGGTGCAGCTAGTCGAACCAATGCCTAAGCAAACCACTCACATTCTGTAATCAATAAAGTTGTGGCCAAAATTATGCCAATAACCTTAAACTAATATTGGTGTCAACTGTGTCTTTCTTTGGGAGGTCTTAGGGGGTCTTCACACGCAATACAACCAACGCAGAAAAGCAGTGTCTCGGTTGCCCTAATGTGGGCTCTAATGTGAAAGCAACCTTACTCCCAAGTAAAGCTGCAGTCTTAACCCCACTTACCTGGGAGTAAGCCCTATCTGAATTCAACAGGACTTCTGTGAACTTTCTATTGTTCTCTCCTGAACTGACTGTAGCTAAATCTATTGATACAATTTGAATAAATATGGTCGGGTTTCATGCAGCTCAGTTTCTGGCTTATAATTGCAGACAGCCTCAAGCAACTTCCCTGCTTTATTACCCTTACACTGGTTTATGTTAGAGCTTAGATCAGAGAGCTTCCAAAGTGTGTCCGCTGTGCCTGAGTGATCATGTGTTTTTGACTTTGACAGTTTATGAAATATTATTCCAAACACAGTGACCCAGAGATTCTCGCTGGAAATTGAAAGACACTAATGGAACTGTTTATTCAACTGGAGCCTCCAAACCAAGACATGTTGTGCTAGCTGTGATTGCCAGATGCTCAGGGTATTGGGGCAACTTGCTATGCCTGTGAAAGAATAGCAGAAAGTTAGACAAACACATGCATATTCATAAGTGTGCATAAGTGTATGAATTATTCCGTCACTTCTTCGTATCTTCTGTTTGTTGCGATAATAACGTATTTGAATAGAAAAGCTCTGAATAAATATGACAAATGTGATGATAAGTAGTGGGTGCTGCCATTTTGGCCATAATTCACCACTTCCTGATAAAAGAGGGCTTCTCAGAGTAGTAGAAATACAGTGATAGCGAATTGTCGCCGTGACAGCTGAACATGGAGGCGATATGTGGGCCCTTTGCTGAACTGTATTTTCAATCTCACCAGCTCTCTGGTCCATATGTTGTAATCCAAACCAGTTTGCAACTAGGCAGAAGTGTCATGGCTCAGTGCAATAGCATACAGAAGGGCCCGGTTTGAATCTCTGAAATCTCCTGCCCCAGACCCTAGAGAGCTGCTGTCACTCAGTTTCCCATATGCATTTGGTTGGTCACTGCGTAAGCAGATTGTAGGACTAGATGGGCCTTTGGCCTGATCCAGCAGGGCTCTTCTGACGTTCTTAGGCTGTGTTTCATAAAATGCTGTCCTGGTTAGTTAACATGAAAATGAATCGTAAGTACTCTGAGCAGCACTTAGCAGCAGTGTGCTATTTATGGAATGCCGAAAGTAGCATTGGTGAAAGGGTATTTAAGGTGGCAGCAGCAGGAGGAGTAATCCTTCTGGGATGATCAGCTTTTACGGCAATGGGTTACAGGGTTAAGAAGCATAATTAGTATATGTAGCAACAAGGAGTCCTTGCCATCTGTCACCTGTGATTGCTGTCGTTGATCTGTATTACCTGTCACCATCAGTCAAGATGCCTGTCTATATGCTCTCGTAAGTCTACACACTGCAGAAGTTATGAGATGCAGGAAATGCAGTGATAGGAAAAGTAGGTGAATCTTGTAATCAATAACTTCTGAAGACAGGACAGGGCTAAACTGACTGTATTTGAATGCAATCTTATACTCACTTCCCTGGCTGGGAATAATTCCAGTTGATCCCAAGGGGCTGTTTTTTTAAAAGCAGGCATGTACAGGATCGTACTGATAGTCTCCCAATTTTTATTCTTAAATGAAAAGCAGTTGTTGTTCTTGGCTGTTTGTCATTTAAAAGAAAATAATAATGAAAAGGTTGGGAAATGGTGACACATGTCTCCCATGTAAGTAGCCTTGCCATTTCTAATGATAAGAAATTATATTTTCAGCAGGCATTCTCAAATGGATCTCTTAACTATCTCATTAGTCTTTTTTGTTGCAATTGTAGTAGGTGGCAGGACCATAGAGGTGAGGATGTGCTGCCCTCCCATCTTACCAATGATGAGTGTTGCTATAGCTTACTAAGAGGAGGAGGGGCAAGGCAGAAGGGGTGCAATGTGTGCTCAGGGCTCACTGACCATTTTCTTCTGTTCCTGTTCATATCATCTGAGGAATCTACTTCACCTCAAAGGGAACTCATTTTTGCATCTTGATGCAGATTCTGCAGGACAACCAAACACTGGAAATATTTCATCTCAGCTCTGTGCCACAAACATAATTAAACCAGACCTAAGAAATAACCACACCTGTCCAAATGGTGTCACTATGACTCTGTGCCTTGACTGTCTAATTGCCTGCAGTTTGATGGCACATATCTTTCTTCTGAACACCAGCTTGGATATAAACTGATGGGCATTTGTAACCTGCCTGATCTCGCTCTGTCAAATCTGGTTTATCACAATAGGATTACTGACACACAATTTGACTCAAGGAATGTGTTATCATTCAGTGTTCAGCTTTCTGTTACTGGTGCCTCCTCGTGTACTAGTCTGACACAGTAAAACATTTAAAACAAAGGTTTGTGGGTGGCACAAATACATGAGCTCTCTGGAACATTGTGGGTCATGTAAAATGGAAGGCGGCTTCCTGAACCCAGCTCCCACTGCCAAATAAAGCCACACCATAAGATGGTCAGGCAGGAACAACAAATCATTGGAGCCTGTGGGCCCTGCTATGGCTCAAGCAGCTGCCCGAGGATGATGGTTGCTGATGCCACCCCTAGTTTTAATCAAGGGCTATTGTGGTTTATGTTGTAAACTGCTGTGGTAGATTTAATTGTTTCCTATTTCAGAATCACACACCCAAGTAAACTCATTGTGGCTCTAGTCTGTTGTTGTTGTTGTTGCTGCTGCTGCTGAGAGCCAGTGTGGTGTAGTGGTTAAGAGTGGTAGACTCGTAATCTGGGGAACCGGGTTCGCGTCTCCGCTCCTCCACATGCAGCTGCTAGGTGACCTTGGGCTAGTCACACTTCTCTGAAGTCTCTCAGCCCCACTCACCTCACAGAGTGTTTGTTGTGGGGGAGGAAGGGAAAGGAGAATGTTAGCCGCTTTGAGACTCCTTCGGGTAGTGATAAAGCGGGATATCAAATCCAAACTCTTCTTCTTCTTCTTCTACTGCTGCTGTTTTCGAAAGCGTTTCTGTGTGCAACCCAAATTGAACCACTTTCAGCTAGGTTTGGAGGTTGGTTTTTTTGTGCACTGTATTTCAATGTGATTAGGATATTTCTGCATGTTATCACAAATTCTAAATGAATTTAATAGCCCATTTTTGCCATTAGCTTATGCAGTGTGTCATTACAAATAATTGCACCCTGAGGAATTGGGATACTGAACCTATAGCTACAGGAGTTCTCTGACTGCAATAGCATTAGCAAGCAAATATGCCCACACCATTCAATCTTTTCAATTGCACTTTAAAAAGGTACAGAAAATTGCTGTATGCAATGCAATCTGGCTTCTAGGTAAAATCCCAAGTGGCAAGCTTCCTAGGAGCTATCTAAGGAAAGGCCATGTACTGACAGCAAAAATATATTGCACTACAAAATGAAACATAGCAATGTTTTTGTCCCACAGCTCCAAAGAGCTTATGCTCTGGAGAATGGTACAACCCAGATACTTTTGTTCCGCTGCCTCTGTAGTAACATCCTATACAGCGTTATGCTAGGAACATAGGAAGCTGCCTCATACTGAGCCACACCACTGGTCCATTTGGCCAGTACCATCAGCGCTGACTGGCAGAAGCTCTCCAGAGATTCCGAGATGGGACATTTCCACTCCTACCTGGAGAAGCTGAGAATTAAACTGGGGGCCTTTGACATGTTAACTATGTGGCCTACCACTGAGCCCTGGCCCCTGTTAGTGAAGCTACAAGGGAGAACAGAGTGGGTAGGCTTTAGTCACAGCTTTACCCTGAATATGCTGCAGCAAAATCCCTCAGCAAAGATGGGAGTGAGGTGAGGTGATTTGGTTTGGGGTGTTTAAAACCTTAACCCTGTTAGTAATACTTGAGAGGTCTGAGACCTCATGTATGTGGTAGCTTTTTCCAATATCTAGAAGCGAGGGCTTTTAAAATGTGAAAGGAAAAACCTGTGATCACTTATTCCTCAGTCGGAGGATTAAAGTAAGTATGAAGCATGTTGGAAACAAAACTGGAATATTTTACACACACACACACACACACACACACACACACACTGAGAGTTAAGGCTTAATGGCTACTTTGATAAGGCACAACACTTTGTTTCAGTCAAAACACTTTACAGAAGTAATAAAGAACTTTACTTAAAACTTCCACTTTAAACCTGGTTCTAATTCTTTCCTCTTAAGGAGATAATTTTGGTTGCCCTGCTTAGCAATCTCCTAACCACCAAACCGTTTCCGAGCCCTAACCAAGCTCTATCCCAGTATTTTCCAATCCCTATTTGGCAGTTTAACTCTTAGGTTCTATCTTTTATCTCTAAGAAGCATAAGAAGAGCCTTCTGGATCAAGCCAATGGCCCATCTAGTCCAGCATCCTGTTCTCAAAGTGGCTGAACAATTGCCTATCAGAAACCAGCAAGCAGGATCCGAACACAAGAGCACTCTGCTCTCATGTGCTTTCAGCAACTCTTATTCAGAAGCATTGCTGCCTTTAACTGTGGAGGTAGAACATAGGCATCATGGTTAGTAGCCATGGATAACCATCTCCTCCATGAATTTGTCTAGTCTTTTAAAGCCACCCAAGTTGGTGGCCATCACTGCCTCCTGGGGGAGTGAGTTCCATAGTTTATATAAAACAACTACAACAAAGAGTCTTTTGTTTGTCCCCATGCTAGTTTCAGTTTGTTGATTAACTTTTCTAGTAGGGCTGTTTCCCATACAGTTTGGTACCAGTGGTCCATGTTTACTCCTGACAGGTCCCTCCAGTCTCCAGCTATGATACTCATGGCTGCTGAGAGTAGGTCACTTATGAGGTCTTTGTCGTGTGAGTGTGTGTTATTGTATTCAATACAGCCAGTTCTCTTCTTTCCTCAACCTTATACTGTCTATAACATCAGTGTCGCACATCAAATGTTACTGATCTGTGGAAGGACTCTGTGAACTGAAAGCAGAGATGCAGTATGCACTTCTGTAACCCAAGAAACTCTTTCATAAAAACATTTTTTTTTAAATAATCTTTTGGCACCTTAAAGACTTAACAAATTTCTTATGGCATAAGCTTTTGTGGACTATACTTCATCAAATGTATGCATGCTATGCAAGTATATTTACACATTGTTGTGGTGGAGTAGAATTTTAAATAGCAAGATCATAAGAAACTAAATTCAGAAAAGCATAGGCAGTTATAATCACATAACTAACAGTGGTAATTCATAAAACAGTTGTTGACAACAACACCCGGTATTGCTAAGGCTCTTAACACTCATGACGTGCTAGAACTCATTTCTTTTGGTTCAAACTCAGTATGAGATGGCAAACTCAGTGAGTTAATATTAAAAATTAAACAAATCCATTTGCAGCAGGGAGAGGAGTCAAGAGTTGAGAGCTTAAGAGCTTGCAAATTAAGGCTTGAGAGATGAATTTGCTTGAAAATGAGTTTGTAATACTCAAGTGAACAAAAACTTGTGGGCACTAAGGGAGCATGTCCCCTATTGACCTTCCTTGATTTTCCAGGGATGACAAATTGCATTGAGATTAGCATCTCCATCTGCTGAAGAGGGAGTATTTTGCTCTTGGAAGTTGTTCCATATGCTCAGCCTATAGACATGGTTTTCACTAGATTCATTTGACAGGGCCACACTTCCAAATACACTGGAAATATACTACATGCATATCAATAAGCTGAAACCTTATGCACAATCCAGAGATGGATTTTTTTATTTATTTATTTATTTTAAGTATATTTTGTGCCTCCTTTTTTGCAGAGCCATCATGAGGCAGCTTTCATAAAATGTAAAATACAATATAAAAATATAAAAATCTAATATACAGTGGTACCTCGGGTTAAGTACTTAATTCGTTCCAGAGGTCCGTTCTTAACCTGAAGCGTACTTAACCCGAGGTACCACTGTATATTGTGGGAAGATGCTTGTTTGCTATGCATTTGGAGACTTGTTAAGATATTATTGTCCATGATGGTTCCTGAAAACAGGGCCAATGGCTGCAGCTTAGTCTAACTGAGATGCAAAAAAAGTCACAGTGATTCCAGTGGAACATAATGATGGGCAAGCATAGATTACAAGCCCTATGTTGTAAAATGGAAGGCTCAAAGTCTCAAGGTGGCCCTTCGCAGCATATGCAGACAAATTCCATTTACACAGAAGTCTTGCTTCTGTGTAGAAATCAAAAGGTTAGGAGTGTAGCAGTGCATAACCTGAGACAATAACCAATTCCCTGGAGGCAGATAAATGACCGCAGACACTCTTTAGTCAAGATGAACAATGTCTTAATCCGTAAACAGTATGATTAATTTTCGTGGCATGGCTCATAGACTGAAATATACCCTTCTGTGCTAAGCACAATATAATTTTTTAAAAAGCATAATAAAACTGTTTGCAGCAGAGGATCAGGAAAATGCATATTTGATTCGTGAAACAACATAACAAAGTTGCAGATACCCTCAAGCAAAAGACTAAGCAAAGCAAACCACATTTCAAATCTGTAAGGCTGCAATCACATACACATTTACCTGGTGGTAGGTCCCGTTGAGGCACAAGGAGAAGGGGACGACAGTGGATGAGATGGTTGGACAGTGTTCTAGAAGCGACTAGCATGAGTTTGGCCACACTGCGGGAGGCAGTGAAGGATAGGCGTGCCTGGCGTGCTCTGGTCCATGGGGTCACAAAGAGTCGGACAAGACTGAATGACTGAACAACAACAACCAGGTCCCGTTGAACTCAGTGGGGCTTGCTTCTGAGTAGACAGGTAGAGGATTGCACTGTTAGAATGCATTGTAAGGTCCTCTTGGTGCCCCAGCAAAAGACTACCTTATCAAAACCCCATGATTATTATAGTTTAAACATATATTGTACTTTAATTGTTAAAGTGAATATCTGTTTAATTATTATTTGCTGATATTTAATTTTATTGCATGCTATTATGTTCTAATGGATTATTGAATATTACTTTATTTTATATAAGTTGTTTATTTTAAACATGTTTTTATTATGACTTTTTTAATTGGATCAAATTGCTACAAGGTGTGCAATCATTTTTTGTTCATCTTGCAAACCGCCTTGTGTATAGTAATATAGAAAGGTGGTATACAAATTAAAAGTGAAATGAAAATATTAATCAGAAAAATCAGAATCAGTAAACCAAAAGCAAATGATTTACTTAATATTTTTTTTTAAAAAAATACTTTCCTAAAGGGCCCAAACTGTAGTTTGCTAAGGTACAGGGAACTCTAGCATTGCCAGAGGCAAACTGCTGTTTCCGGGGAAGGCATGTGTGTTAAGTGTTCTTAACCAGTGTGGTGTAGTGGTTAAGAGCGGTAGACTCATAATCTGGTGAACCGGGTTCGTGTCTCCGCTCCTCCACATGCAGCTGCTGGGTGACCTTGGGCTAGTCACACTTCTCTGAAGTCTCCCAGCCCCACTCACCTCACAGAGTGTTTGTTGTGGGGGAGGAAGGGAAAGGAGAATGTTAGCCACTTTGAGACTCCTTCGGGTAGTGATAAAGCGGGATATCAAATCCAAACTCCTCCTCCTCCTCCTCCTCCTCCTCCTCCTCCTCCTCCTCCTCCTCCTCCTCCTTCTTCTTCTTCGTCTTCTTCTTCTTCTTCTTCTTCTTCTTATTATTATTATTATTATTATTATTATTACCATTTTGATGCTCATTCATCCAGTTGAGAGGGATCCTTTCGGAGCTCCTTGCAATCCCTTTTTATTTTAATTACCTTGAAAAGATTGGCATCATCTCTAAACTTGACCACCTCACTACGTACCCCTGACTCCAAATCATTTATAACACTGTTTTTCACTCCCAGTGTGCATGTGCTGGAGGCAGGGGCAGTATCATTGATATGGTAGTGCTGCCTAGTACACATGCACCATGTATACCACCAGTACACAGCTCAGCCACGCTAGTTACAGTGGCAGGACCAGAAGCCCAATGGCAACAGCAATGAGTGGCGCCAGACGCTACATGCCCACCATGCAGGGGGCTGGTGCCAGGCCTGCTCACCAGGCCTGCTCGCCTTTCTCTGCTCCTAAAATTTACAGATGTAATAAATAAAACAAAACATTTAATCCAAGTCCCATTCACATTGGTGGCAATTATTTCACAAACATCTGCATGACCACAGCAACATTGTCTGTCTACAACTTCAAAGGAAAGAGGAGCTGTAAAGCAGATGAAAGAAAATCTTGTTCTCCTGTCAACCAACTCCAGGTTTAATGCCAAACATGGCGAATGGAAGCTCAATAATGAGACAAGAATTCTGTAGTTTGCGTAGTGCTGAGATGTCTGGATTCCTGCAACTCATTTGCAAGATGCTTCTATCTGGATAAGTATCAGAAACACTTCATCAGTCAACATCCCATATATAATGCATCTTACCCGCATTGTAAGCAGTTGGCATTTAAGTAGTTGTATTATTCAATTACATTTCACATTGGCCATCTACTTTAAGAAAAAAGAGAAACAATAGAGCATATTTGCAGTGCAGTCTTAGGTATGTCTACTCAGAAGTAAATCCAAAAGCATTCCATAGGAATTGTTTCCAAGAAGTGTGCACAGGATTACAGTTTTAAAATCCCTACATCTCCACTACTTTCTTAAAGTAGGTACAATTGTAATTTTAATCTACATAAATAAAGAATAAGCAAAAATGAAAGGAGTCACAAGATAGTGCAATTTCAATGTCCAACAAGGTTCTCCCCCCCCCACCATGTGATAATCAAATCCATATTGTCCACAATCCATTTTTTTTAAATAAAAACACCCAATAACCCTTTAATATTGCCATGTTTGTGATGCTGTTTCTTTGGGGGGCGGGAACTGTGGAAAACAGCAAGGTTTCTGCTTTGCTATGATTTGTTATTGATTTATTGCTGCTTTATAGACTGCGAGCTGCAAGTTCTGCATACATATTCCATCTGTATATTTATCTGTAGCTATTTTTCATAAACAGGTGTGCATTCTACTTAAAAATGCAATCTTTCTATAAGCACTGTTTTCCTTTTAAGAACCTAAGTCTTCAAGGGAAACAGTATTATCATTTTTTTTTACCCTACTGGACCCAGATGTTCTAAGTGTGTGGAAAGAAGGCATGATTGTAAGCTTGCTTCAGGTGTTGTTCTTGTCTCAAACAGGGGTGGAACCAGCCTCTGCAAAACTCTTCCTTTCTGCTGCCTGTATACATTCATTTTATGTGACATGAGTCCCAGGGAAGTGTCTTGGAAGGGCTGACCAGACCAGGACAAGGGATTTGAAGAGTTGTTGCCCATTGATGACCCTAGGGAGGGGCCCAGCAAGTTCAGACGGGTTGTGTCAGGGTCTTGGGAGACAGAAGAGTCACAGATGAGTCAGAGTCTGGGGAGCGCCCGAGCAATATAGTCCCCAGCACACTGCTTTGTCCTCTTGCAGGTTACCCAGGCACTTTGCATCTACTTCACCTCCAGTTATCATGCTAGCTTCATCTTCTGCCCTGACATCAGCTCCAGAGCCCATCCTTTTAGGAGTAATCTGGGGCTTGCACTGGTTTGGAGCTGCCACTATTGCCTCTTCAGTTGCCTAGGTCCCAGAGATGCTACTGCAGGTGGGAGCATACATCTCAGGGCCAACAACGGCCTACCCACCCATTAGGCAAGGTGAGGCAACTGCCTCGGGTAACAGGTTCCACGTGGGGAGCAGATTCAGCCTCCAAGGAATGCATCACCTGCTGTTGCTGCTGTAATGGCAGCAATGGCTATGGTGTGGTACTTGGAGGCTGGATCTGCCACCTCCTCAGCAGCCCTCCTCTATGCTGTCTCTACAGCAGCCACTTGGTGAATAGGAGGTGCTGCTGATCTTCTCCCAGCCCCAGAGAGGAAATGGTGGGGGCTGCCCTCTAGCGTCTTCTGGACTTTGCACTTACCCAGCGTGATTCAGAGCTGGCCCCTTTCTCCCATGTGACAGCCTTTGATTCCCACTTCAACCATAAGGTAAGGTTGGTTTGATTCCCCCACTGTTCCTGAGGCAGATCTTCGCTCCCTCTTTGTCCCTGATGTAAATCTTTATTCCCTGCTTGTTCCTGATGTGATGTAGATCTTCACTCAGCCCTTCTTCTCTGGTAGAGGAGTGACGCCATTTGGGGGTTGCCCTCAGGTGCCAAAATGTATTGGGATGGCTCTGGATCCAACCCTCCTGAAGGAGTCCCCTTTTACTTGCCCAGTCCAAAACACAGTTCCATTTGCCATGCTGAAGTGCCTGCCCTATTCCCACATAGTGGAACCTAAGGGAGCATGTCACTTGTTGATGCCTTAGTTTGCTTAGCCTTCATAGCATCTGTTGTGCCTTTCAATCTTATCCCTATACTGATCTGAGCAATGAAGATTTGGGCAGAAACCACACTCTGGATTTGAGTTCTTCATCCCCCGGTAAAAGCCAGGACACTACACACTTAGAATGCATACAATGAATTTTAGCTTATATATTCTGTGGAATGGCAGTGTGAGGCGGGATCATCTGTCAACTCCTTGGGAGTAATCTAATGGCAACTGTATGCAAATTCGGGGTTAGACCTGGGCTAAAAGTGGACAGGGACACCCATCTTTTTCTTCTTCCCTTTTACTCCCAATGTCCTACATACAAATAGTCCTCCCCAGTCATCAGATGAATCTTTCGATGAGCAGAGAAAGGACAATTACCCACTCCTTAGTTGATCTACACAAATCAGCTGAGAATGGATGCTGTGTACGTGTGTGTGCGCGCGTGCAAGCGCAAGAGTATGTGTAAGAGTGTGTGCACCCATCCCCAAGTATTAGTCCTAAGTGAATGTAGCCCTTAAGATAATCTTGGTGTAGGTATCTCACCTAGGGACTGGAGTTCAGTCCACTGTGGACGGGGTAGTACTCCCATTGAAAGCTGATGTTCATAGTGTGAGATACTCCTGGATCCATTCTTGAAACCTGATGCACTGCACCATCATTTTAAAATAATATTGTCCAAAAGTAGTGCAACTGCAAGAAAACCTGCCTGTTGGAAATAACATTTGCATGAACATGCATTTCTGGAGCTATATTTTGATAATGTGTTTCTTGTTACTCCTAGAACATCAGGCCCCTTAATTTCCTGAGAGCACTGAGGTTAATGATTTACATGAGTTTCTCTCCATCTGTGGAATAAGCTAGACAGGAAGGAGGAAAAAATGTGCACACAAAGAAATGAGTATGAAATTATCATTTTTGTGACAGCAGCAAAAGCAGGACCAGTATTGTGGATGTTTCACTACATTAAGACTCCATTAATGTATGCAGAAGTCTGTAATATATGCAGACAAAAATATACTTGCATGCATGATAAGAGTAAGTACATTCTTCTATTGCGTTGCATGATAGTTATAGGATTCACTAACCACTGAAGCAAGTATATTGTCCTGCAACGGGCTAAAGTGTTTTAGGACTAAAAGCCAGTTGATATGGGGTACCGGTAACTCCTTGGCCTCTCAATGGTCCACCTTTATGTAGAGGAAATAGCACATAAACTGAAAGGATGTTCATATGCAGGAAATGTTGTAACAGTATTTCATGCATGACCCAGCTTTAAATTTGTTGCCTTCAAATAAACCTTCCCCAACCAAGTTTCCTACAGATGATGTTAGACTCCAACTCCTATGGCCAATGGTAAGGGATGATAGGAGTTGCGACCTAACTCCCGTCTGGAGGGTGCACATTGGAGAAAGCTAGACTGAGTGTTCTGTTGATTACTATTCTGGATCGGAGTGGCTGACTGCTCATCTAGAATCAAAATGTGAACAAGTATAGTGAAAGCAAATCAAAATATCACTCAAGAGGTATGAAGGTTAATTTGTCTCCACATCTCTTCTTGTCTTATATTTTCCAACAGTACAGCAGATTAAAAAGAAAAGGAAAATATAAAATACAAATGGTTATTAGGAGTGAGTACAGTGGTACCTCTACTTACATGCACCTCTAGTTACGTATCCTTCGGGATACGCACATGGCAAACCGGGAAGTATTTTTCCGAGTTTCACCATGCGCACATGTGCAGAAGCACTCTACCACACCGTGTGCATGCACAGAACAGGCAACTCCGGTTGTGAAAACCTCGGGATCCGACCGGAGCTCCAGAACAGATCCCTGAGGTACCACTGTAGTTTATTTGTATGTGTTTTTGGTAAGATGTGTCAATCAAGGGCCAAGAGCAATCAGTATTCTAATCTATTGGTTTCAGTCGAGTTTAGAAAGAAAGAAACTCTGTAAAGTTAAGTGACCTAATAGTTTGCAAGGCTCAGCTGGCCCTTAATTTGGCTTACGGTCTTTCATCAGTTCAATACATAAGTTTGTCATCATGAACTTCTGAACTCGTCTCATAAGAATGCCATATGGAACATGGGAAATGGTCTTCCAGCTGCTAAGTCTAAGAATTTCCATCTACAATAGCCATTCAGCAGTCAGAGAGTTCTCATTAGATCAGTGTCTTTAGGAACAGTCTTTACTGGAATCTATCCCATAGCAGATTTCTGTTATACAGAGACATGGACAGCTGCTGCTATCTCCTACAGATCTTGATTATGACAAATCTCAATCTCAAACATGAAAGAAGCTGGTCATCTTGGGACTATGTCACATTCCATTTTTCAACATAAGCTTAATATTAGTGTCTGAAAAGTTCTGACGAACATAATGTCTAATAGTCACATGCCTGTTTGCACTCTAGGTACATGCACCCAACCAACAGATGCAGTAACTTCCCTAGCATAAATCTGGAACAAAATGGGAGCCACATGGCCATTTGCATGTTTTATATTTCATAACCTATTTGTGGTTAGAGTCTAAGTGGGAGAAAGTCACGTAGAGGTGAAATGTTCAGCCTTGAAAGTGAGTTCAGTGGAATCAGTGGGATTCTGAGTAAATATGCTTAGTACCAGGTTGATAAACTGCAACACTAAGCATGATTTAGCAGCACTGCGCCCTATTCTGGATGGTGTGAATGCCACATTTTAAGAAAGACATTCACAGATATTCTAATCAGATGTTATGGTTACTCAGAAGGAAGCGATTTACCCTCAGCTAACTATTTTAAGCCCTCACAAAAATTCACCAGCATATTAGTGCAAAATTCTCTTACTGTGCACATTTTTTGTAGGCAATTTAGCCTAATATGCATTTTTTGCAGGAAAAAATATCTCTAATATAATTCCTTTTTTGTGAGTTCTTTTCACCAGTATATTGTTATGCACATTTTACTCATGTGCCGGTATATGCCTTTTTGTACACATTACCTGGCTGGGAAACTGCCCTGCAAAATTCAGAGATGTGAATTTCAGAGGATGGCTGCATTTCATTTCGCATATTGTTTTGGAAAGAGTGAATTTGATAGGTTTGCTGTTAAATGTGAACAGAATACAGTATCTCCTCCATTGCTACAGGGGATAGATGTATGTTTGTTGAAGGGTGGTGTACACTGCCGTGGGCTCCTTGGAGAATGGGTAGGATAACAATGTTATAAATAAGATTGCAGCCTTAGAAGAATTGTGGTAAGCTATTCAGCTAAGCAAAAACATTTTAGATAACTGAATAAAAGAAATGCAGAACACAGGACTGTGAATATGTAGCTATAAAGGCAAAGCAAGAGGGTTGCATTTCATGAAAAGCAATCCTCCAGTAAGTAAATGCTGAAACTGCAGGAGGAGATTAGATGTAGAGATGGGAACATTTACAGCTGGAATGGGTTGTGCAGATACCACAGGATGTTTGCATGCCATTTATTTATTACTCTAAAATCAACTGTGACATAAAGTGAGACACAGCTGTAGGAATCTGTGGCTGAGAACAGGGAAGCTGGCTGGAGGAGGAAAGAATTTTCAAGTGTTTTGAAAGATTAGGTGCCTAAATTTATACCTCTGGAAGAAACCATGTAGCAGGGGAGATCTTTGATCCTGTAAAGAGAAGCAATGCTTTGAATAAAGTATTTTTAATTCCACCTGCATAGATATGCTCCCATATTGTTGCTGAGAGATGCCAACATTCTAGATTGCTACTAAAGTAAAAACTGCAGAGTGTATTGTTCTGCCTAACTTGTGATATTCTGAAATATAGTTATTGTAAATTAAGCCCTGTATTTACCAAAAGAGCCTCTAACCTCCCACTTCCCAATAGCAAATAGGTGGGAAGGGCAAATATTACAGAGACATTTTCCCCCATTATATATATATATATGTTTTTTCCAGTTTCCTGGCAAATCATAGCTTAGCCTTGACAATTGTGCCAACTGCTAAACCTGTTTAGGTAAATGTCACAGCATTAAATATTTCACCCATTCTAACTGAACATGCAGGGGAAGCTGAAATAAACTTCCTCTTCTTTGCTTTACTGCTGTTACATGGTAATTTTCTACAGATACAAACTCCCTGATCCACCTAATGACCTCTTAAGGCGTTGCCTTCCCTGCTACACATGTTCACTTATTATTGTGTCTTCACGTGTTATTTGTTCTTAAGTGTGAGGACTTCTCCCTCCAAATCCATTTTCTCCTCTTGCTGTTCTTTGGTTTATGCTTTACAGGCCATCGCCCTCTTTTCCCCATTCCATCCTGCAAGCAGGATGGAATGTGTCCCAACAATGCCTCCCTTCCTCAACCTCTCTAATCTGCTTCTCTCAGATTTTCTCTTTCTGGCTCCTCATGAAGCCCATGCCTCCCCCATAGTATTTCTGCTTTATCTCTGGTTTGTTGATGGTGAGGGTTTCTACAAGAGCTTACAGAAGCATAACCCCAGTTCAAAACCATGCTCACATCTACGTCTAGCTATGACCCTCAGAATGGTGCCTTCATTTCTACTGGTGCTTCTTTGTCTGTTTATACAAAGGTGATCTGGCGAAAAGGAAAAGGCCCCATGATTTACCAGAGGGTTTTGCTAGGAGGCAGGGCAGCTCTACCTACACAGTTCAGGCACATGACTTCAGAATGTCTGAGAGTATCCAACACAAGCCGCAGGCAGTGACAACTGCTATGCATTCAGCAGCTATGCACCCACATGGTGTAATCCCAGCCACTTCCCACTGACTCCACTGACTCCTATTAACACTCTTTGGTGGGGGAATTCCTCCCAGCTTCTGCAATGCTGGCTTGGTACAGTGGCAAACCTTGGTGTCTCAAATTTCAGTGGTGCACCATGCAACACCAAAATTTGGTGGCCACCTCTTGCCTTTCATTCTATATCACAGTTGTGGTGCTCCCAATGCAACCAAACCAGTCGTGCTCCCCTAAATCCCCCTCTGCTGGGGAATATATATTCAGCTCACACCCCATGCCCATGGCCTGCATCTCCAACCACACACCACTCCATGTTACATACATGGCAAACTGCTTTTGAAACCCAAATGTGTTCCACAAGCAGATGGGTGTGTGCCATAATGATCTACTGGCAAAAGAAAGGTCACACAAAATCCCACAGGACGTACTTAAAGTAGCTCTTTGGATCCTGGCCAAGGACTGAAGCAGCTCTGATGTCTTAAACATCATCCCACACATACATGTTTTTGATTTTTTTTTAAATCAGAGAGAAAGAGAGAGGGGGGAATTTTTCAGCACACAGACATAAGATATGTTCATTTATGTGCTGCAGGCAAAGACTGAAAAGAGGTTTTAGAGCTGTAAATTAAGGAGATGTCTGCATTCTCTGGTGCTCTGAGGTACAAGAAAGAGAAAAGGGAAAGGTGTGAAAGACACAGGGTACTTTTAAAGATCAGGGTGATCTAAGACTGACATCATTCCCTGTCTTAGAGAAAGGCGAACTCAGCATTTGCCTCATTGGTTTTGCCAGTCCTGAGACTACAATTTGTGGTCCAACCAATGTACAACCAAACAACCTTATGGTGTTAATTCAATAAAACACAGAATGGTGGTCATGCATTGGAATTCAGTGGATTTGTACCTATGCCACAACTAATTAAAGGCTATGTCACTGTCACTGTTACTGGATTAAATACCCTCAAACCTTTGATGTGAAAACAGAGGTACACTGGTGTAATTAGAATAACCTCCATATTAGTAAAACTGGTCATATAAATTTCATTTAAATAATAATAATTTCACTCAGAATAGCTGTAATTCACACATATTTGGGTCTGAATCTATTTATATCAGCCTTCCCCAGCTGAGTGCCATCCAGATGTTTTGGAATATAGCTCCCATGAGCCTCAACTGGCACAGCTGAGTTGGCTGGGGATGATATGATTTGCAGTCCAAAAGATCTGGAGGATATCAAGCTGGGGAAGACTGATTTGGACAACTATAGAAGAGGGGCATTTTAATGCTGCGAGTATTTATAGTGCAATATAAATACTCCAGGCCAGATAAATGGAAGTAATGCAGCGCATAAACTATGTAATTAGTTCCAATATCAGGCAGTGATGGCCACCAACTTGGATGGTTTTAAAGAGGATTAGACAAACTCATGGAGGATAAGACCACACTCCTAATTTACAGACTTATGAGCGAAAGTATTGTTGATGTTTAATGCATGAATTCATTTAACATGGCTGCCCCCTGCCCCTTTAGCAATAGCTAAATACAGGAGCTCCTGAGCAGGATTGGGACCACAGTGTGCAGGGAGTGCTATTTAATCCTTTCTCCAGCTCCACAGTCCTGCTGTACACCCCCCTCAATGGCTATTGGTGATGGGAGGGGAGCTTCCATTGATGCCAGCGTCTAACAATTTACATATTCCCAATCACCTATGACTAAAAGGCTCCCTCCTCACCTAAAGAAAGCTGGTGAGATTTTATTTACTTATTACTGGCAGTCTTGTACTCAGGAGTATTTTCCACCACCACCCCACCCCCCGGTTGTGGGGCTTCTGCAGCTAAGTCAGGCAATGAGGAGGATGCCAGTTACCCAACTATACTCCACCATGTGGGGAGAAAGTGATTCTTCTTAACAGCAGAGATCTCTAAGGCAAGCTTCCAGGAAACTGCTGAAAATGATATTTCTATAAGCAAAGGCTAGCATAGAAAACAAGTCGTCAAAAGCATTTCAGGCATTCCATGGATCACTAGTTCCGCAAGTAGAATGAATGATCACACTGCACCATTATATTGGAAGGATATAAGTATAGGGCACAGCCCAGAGTTTAGCATTTGAAGCCTTGTTAATTTTAATGGGTAAGAATTCAGCCTGTGCTTAACTTTTGGCTGGCTCAAGCAAGTTAAAGTTCACTTTGTACAATTCCTCTGATATTTGTACAGATAACCATGTGAGACAGCCACCATATTCCACAGGGTAAGCCAAGTTCCCATACATCAAAGTGGCTGAGAATGCACTGGCAAGCAGATAGATTTGCTTTCTCAAAACACTAGATGTTCTAAATGTGTTTGCAGAATGAGGAAACATCCAGTTTTTTTTAATTAGATAATGGATTATTTAAAAAACCTGATTTGGATACCACACACCTAACGAGCATAACACTCTTCTGCAAGAGTTTTAAAGGAAAGTATCTACACAGTATTTAGACAGCTGTTCAAATTCTGCTCTTTGACTCACATTCTAGCTTTCGGCATGTGCTTCCAGCTGGCGAAGAGTTAGTCTGCGGGGGAATGGAGGCGCAGCCAAAGACACATACTGTTGTATGTGAGGGTCAGCAGAAGGGAAGGCGGAGGGAGCAATCAGAAAATGCATACACAAGGGAGAAGCTGAAGTAGTATCGCGCTCCCAACACGCAACGGAAATAAATCTTGCAAATTCCATTTTGAATTTTGCCTTTTTATTGGGCAAGGCAGAAGCAGTGACATCACCCAGTGTCATTTTAATGGAATGCTGCTGACCCACCTGGAAGAAATTCTGTCTAAGGGGGCTTGGCCAGCACAATGCTAACTCAGAAGTTAGTCCTATTGAAATCACTGGGGTTTAAGCTTAGTGAAGATTGAAGGGCTGGAAGTCTTTATTTTTCCTGGTTTTAGGCTACAGTCCTATACACACTTCATAAGCATGGGGAAGAAAAGTGTTCAGTTCACATTAAATTGTGTCACATTTCCCAAACCAATAAGCAAACCAAAATACAGCTATCTCTTGACATTTGCACTTCTCCAAATTTGGTGAGGCAGTTATCCAACTAATAACTGCATGCAATAAAAAGCAAGTATTATGGGAAAGTGTGCACAAAAAAAGTATTATTTGGGGGGGTTGGGCCAACAAAATGCATATTTTAAATCCTGGTGCCCTTCAGAAATTCTGGACTGTAGTTACGATCAGTCCCAGGCAGTATAGCTGAATTGCAGTCCAAAACCTCGGGGGGGGGGCTCCAGGTTGGGGAAGGATGTATTAGATGATGTACACATGAAAACACAAACAGCTTTTTCATACAGTCCTTAAAAACAACAACTGCCAACTGCAAACCAATGAGGAAATGGGGAAAACGAAACTCAAGATGGTGGAAAATAAGAAAAAGATTATTCTCTTCCTACTTGGCCTTATGCCGCAATGTACTCAACAGGTCCTCTAAAAAAAAATAATGGGATTTAAGTACCATATCCTAATCTTCCTTGGCAAGTGCAGGGCTGCTTACATGGGACTCACAACACCTTAAAGAAGTCGTATTCCGTAGCTAGTCTAGTGGTAATCATAGTGGGCAAGCTTTACCAACATCTTGTTTTTATAATACTTGAGCATTAGAGGTAGTACCTATGGTAGGGGACATGTTGTGCTCCTTCTGGGGTAGTTTGTCCACCTTTGATCGCCACCCTGTGCTTGGCTCTCACCTGTGGCTCCTAGAAGCTGTCAGCATGCAACAGCAACCACACCCCAGAAACAGCATTAACTGGCTAGCTAGGACAGGTGAGGGTGGCTGATGTGTCTCTATCCCAGAGTGAGTTAGGGACTTGCCCTGCATGCAAATACAAGCTCCAGTGGATTGAGCGGGAAGAGGAAAACTCTGATCGTAAACCTCGCTGCCTTGCGGGATATCCTCAGGAAAAGAAAAATCTAAGGAGTAATCCCTGCACAAATCCAGAGTGGTCCCTAAAAGGGTTGGGTGGTGTCTGGTACATCTCCTTCCAGAAACCCCTGCAGCCAAGCTGGTGCCAAATGTATTGCTCTGTTTTCCTTTGGCCCACATAAGCGAGGCCGAGATGGGGGTCTTGTTGTCTGGGCAGCCCAGGATGGACCTTCATACACACTGCCCAGGCTTGTGCCCCAGGGAGGTCACTTTGGTGCTGCTAACGGAACAGTTTGACTTGACTCCCAGACACGCACTCCATTATCTCTTGAGACAGATGGGTGCCAACTATTTACTCTTTTAAAAAGATTGTACTTTTTCTAGTCTTAATTTTGAACCAAATGCAACCTTTATTAGACAGTTTAGACAATAATGTCATCACTTCTAAAGCAAAAGTAGACTCCACCACTGCCAGAAATAAAAATGGAAAAGCCTGCAGTTTGAATGGCCAATAATGAAAGTGGAATAGCGAGTGCAGACAAGTTGTCAACAAGTTTCTTTGGCTGCCTCTATCGAAAAAAGTAGGACTGTGATTAGTTTCTAGGACTTCAAAAAGATTCTCTGCATACCTATGTCTTTTTCACTGACCTTTGTTGTCTTGACTATAATCATGCAAAGATTTGTGCCAGAGTCCAATGCTGCATGTTTAAATGATATAAAATAATGGCACATGTAATGTTAAGGAGCTGCCTGGGATTTTACTAAATGGGGAAATAATGCTGTAGTCCTGCCCACTATTTCAATCTGGCATAATTAGGTGCAGCTGTGTGCAGGGTGACAGGCATAGTTGCCACTCATAACAAAATTTAGGATTGTAATTGTGTGTCCTGTTTCATGTGTGTAAAGGGCTATTTCAACCATCAGCGGAATCCATACCCTCCCACTTACGTAGCCCTGACAGCTGATCATTATATGCAAATGTTCTCTGCTGTAATACACATCACTTGTATTCAATCATCTGTCCTGGCTGTGTATGATAGCCCTCTCCCCCACATTCCTGAATTACACAGGATTAAACAGGACTGGAGAGAAAGACACTTGAGACTTTTTATATTCTCAGGCTATTGGCTCCCATGAAAGGTAAGACATCCAGTCTAGTGCTTTTGCCTGTCTTTTTCTGTAACACCCCATTATGTCATAATGGGTTGTTTTCTGCTAAGCGTGAGCTATGAATAAATTGTGTTCATGCATCTGTCCAATTAGCTGGTGAAGAACCCACTGTCAGAGGAAGAGGTGGAGTCCAGTCTCTAGTCCTCAAGGATACTAGCACCAAAAGCTTCATGTCTAGACCAAAGGGTGATGACACACTATGCAGACACAGTCTCAGTGCAACTGGTCTTCTTGTGTGTAAGGGGTTGACTTGTGAGGAATCCCTGTTGCTCCTTCACTGCCAGTGACTGCGATCAGAGTGCAGTTAAGGCACCTGTAGTATATAATGCCTCCCTTGTCCTCCTTGCTGAGATTCCCTGTGATGTTGACCTGGCCTTGCTTTTGGCTCCTGTTTTGGAGACAGATCGATTTGTTGTGCTTCACCTAAGCTTGTTGTAACTATGTGGCACCTTGAACTTTGGTTTCATGGGTAAATGCTTTGGTAACAGCAGGGCTGGCCTGCCCATGAGCCAGTGTGGTGTAGTGGTTAAGAGCAGTAGACTCATAATCTGGGGAACCGGGTTCACATCTCCGCTCCTCCACATGCAGCTGCTGGGTGACCTTGGGCTAGTCACACTTCTCTCAGCCTCGCTCACCTCACAGAGTGTTTGTTGTGGGGGAGGAAGGGAAAGGAGAATGTTAGCTGCTTTGAGACTCCTTCAGGTAGTGATGAAGTGGGATATCAAATCCAAAACTCTTCAACTGCCTCAGGTGGCAGGATCCACATGGGCAGCCAGGGCCGTCTTAGGGAGATTGGCCGACGTGGCACGGCGATCCCTCCGGTGCCCCCGGCGTGCCACCTCTCTGCCGCCTCCCTCCCGCGCTTGCCGCCCCTCGGGGGGGTGGGCGAGCGGGGGATGAGGGGCATGGTGCTGGAGCGGCATGGGGCTCTGTGCGCCCTTCCAGTGCTCCCGGGACAGGAGGCGAGGGCGGCCGGCTCACAGCCAAAGCCCAGGACTGGCATGGGCAGCAGCGGCTGCGCCGCTGGCGTGTGAGCAACCAGCTGACAGCCCGTCCGTGGGGGCGGGGGCGGGTTGGGGAGGGGGCGCCTGGTATGCCGGCAGGCTTGCGGGGGCTCCCCTGGGGGGCCGGCGCCCTGGTGCAGCGTGCCACTAGCCCCTATGGATGAGACAGCCCTGTGGGCAGCCGATCTGACCTCCATACCATTGCTGCCATGGTGGCGGTAGCGGCTGTGGTATGCTCCTTAGGGGCTAGATCTGCTGCTGTCATGGCACGCCCATGCCACTTCCACCACAACTTCTTGAGAAATAGGAAGTACTGCTGGTCTCCTCCCACCTCTAGGGATGAAATGATGGGGACTGCCTTTGGCGGTCTCCTGGGGTTTGCACCATCCAGTGTGATTCAGAATGGGGCACCACCCCCCATTTGATTCCAGTTTCAACCATCCAGTAAGATTGATTTGATTCCTTCCCTTGTCCCTAATCCCCTTCTTCCCTGGCAGGGACTGGGGCACCATTTTGTGATTTGCCTCAGGTGTTAAAATGTCTTGGGCTAGCCCTGGGTGAAAGTTTGTGCTCTCCCTGGACTGGAGTATAAACCTGAGTGCACAGGACCTGGAATGGTGAATTGGCCACCTGAACTATGATCAGCTTGAGCCAATCAAAGAGTGATGCTTTTGCTTCAGATATATCAGTATAGTGATGCTATGGGGAGGCAGTCTATTTGACGATATGATAGCAGATTTCCACTGTTGCCAGAATATGGGATATGTGTGATTATGAAGAAGAGCTTTACCTCAGTGGTAGAACATACACTTTGCATGCAGAAAGTCTTATGTTCCACCCCAGTATCTCCAGGTATAGGTGGAAAAGACCCCTATTGGAAACTCTGTAGGTAAAGTAAACAACAACAAGCTAGACAAATGAGTGGTCTGAGGTATAAGGCAGCTTCCAATCGTTCTAAGTGTTTGCAATGTGAGTCTGCAAAAAGGCAAGTTGCCAAACAATAAAAATGAATTGGCAAATTACCCTGATTTACTTTTTAGTTGAGCAGTTGAGCTTTCTTTAATTTTCAAATTTGGACTAATAGTATTTTTTTTTTAACTACACGAACATTGTTCATGTGAAGAATTGACCTTGTTTCTTGAAGGCTCTCTGGGGAAGCCTCCAACACCACAAAGTGATGTATGGGGTAGGAGTAGAAGGACATTAAAATAATATATAAAATAAAATACTCCAGAATGACTACTGGAATAGAACAATGGCTGTTTTTCTTCTCTGGAGATAGGTGGTGACCTGCTGAACAAAGTAAACTCTCTACAAAGCATATACATTTGTTGCAAGTGGATGGACAGCCTTGTATTCACAAGGATGTAAAGTAGCTCTTTAATCTCTGTGGACTTAATCTCAGAGGATTTAAGTGCTGGGATCCATGGATGCCATTTAAATATGGAAGGCATTAGCACAGCCATTCCCTTCTATTTGTCTCATCCCTTCAAAGACACAGGCTGTCAAGAGAGTGGCTGGCAACTGCTATGCATACTGTTTGCCCATTTAATCCAACCTTTGTCATCCACAGTGGCATTTTTAATGAGATGTTCTCCTAGCGGGTGGTTTCAACACTTTTAACTAATCAACTAACTAATCAACACACAAACACCAGACATGTTAATATTTGTCAGAGTCGGTTATCAGTAGAAGTTGAAGCAATTTGGGTTGACAGCTCTGATATCGAATGGTTTTTTTTCTTCTGGCAAGGTGTCAAGAAGGCTTTCATCCCCTTGTGGGAAACCAAGCTTGCTAACAGAAGACAATTAAGGGAGTTTTGTTCCTACTTCAGCTTTGGTCTGTAATGGAGAATGTCTGCTGGACAGAAGAGGTAGAGCAGCTATACTAGCTTCCTGGAAGGTGGGTCATTGTTGCAGAAGAGTTGCTGAGAGCACATAGCAAGGCCAGTTAGAGGTGTGACCTGGGAGACTCCAGGTGGCCAGATAGAGAAGCCTCAAGGGTCATATTGATGTAGTTACATACCTAAACAGGTGCTTTATGCACCCTCCCCTTGTGTGCATGGTACTATATCAATCTACCCTGAAAAGTCATGTGATGAAGTGATCACACAACCACTTTGCTGCCTGGCCAGATGAAGCTGGCATTGATTCTTAAGGTTTTGTTTACTGAGCTGGGCAGGCAATTGTTATGTGCAAGGCTTCCTGGAAATCAAATGCAAGGGCTTTCTTGGCATTGAATGCAATGCATGGTCTACTTGGGTCCAAAATACATTTAACATATAATCCTGCACTATAGAGGCTGATGTGCAGCATCTGAACATCTCTTTTCTGGGCCTGTGGTCTGGCTCAGCTCTGGAAAGACTTGGGGAAAGTCAGGGATTTGGATGATGCTTGGCCAGCCTTAGTGATTAACATCCCCACAGTGGTTTGTGGATTTATTTAAATCAGATGTGGGGAAACCACCTTCTTGGGCAAGAAGAAGAAACACAGGCTGCAATTCTGCACCCATTTTCCTAAGGACCATTGAAGTTGGTGAGATTTACTTCTGAGTGGAACATGTCTAGGGTTGCAGTGTTAGCCCTTTTACTTGTGGCGCAATAACAGATTGGCAGCCAATGCAAATCCCACAAGTACTGGGGATAGTTGGCTCCCACAAGCAATCTGGCCACTGTATTCTGCAACAGCTGCATGCAGGCGCCCAGGAGCAGCAAGTTAGACTGCTGCTCCAGCAGTGATCTGGAGCCAAGAGAGGGTTTACACTTCTTGTCAGTTTGGTATTTCTTGCTCTGTTCCTTCTAAGAAAACTGTGCATTCAGTGTTGTGTATTTGGAGGGTGTGGCCATTTTTACTCAGGTGCTGTTGGAGCTGGAGAGCCTCCAGCTGCCTTGGAAGATGGTGTGGTAGCCAAGAAGTGTCCTCCTGCATCACTGAATGTTCTAAGTACTAGTTTTTGGAGTTGGAGGGCAGGATAGGGCTTGCTGCTCAGGATATTCAGATGAAGGCACAACTGGCTCCCATCCTACTTTCTGAAAGAAGCCAGAGTCCCTGGTGGAGCAGTGTTTTCTGGTTCCTGCACCTCTCCTATTTTCTCTGACCCCCCTCCTCTGATAGCAGAGGTTCTGATTTACTGAGCTGTGGCAGTACAAGAGCATGTGGGAGTACAGGTGCTCATTGCTTCTTGATGGGAAATGCTGTAGCTCAGCTGCAGAGCACATTGTTTTGTAATTAAATTTATATACCAGCCTTCATCCTGTTAGCTCAGTTGTTTAGAGCATGGTGCTGATAACCCCAGTGTCACAGGTTCAATCCCCATATGGGACACCAGCATATTCCTGCATTGCAGGGGGTTGGATTAGATGACCCTCGATGTCCCTTCCAAATACACAATTCTATGATTCATTGATTCAAAGGTCACAGGGCAGTTTACAACATAAAAACACAAAATGCACAACCTTATAATAATAAACAGTACACCTCCACACACTGCATTGCAGGTAGAAGGTCCCAGGCTTGATCACTGCCATATCCAGGTAGAGCTAGGAAAGATCCTCTCTGAAACCAGTCAGTTGACTCTGTATAACTCAGATTCATATGTTCTAATGAAGGAAGAATGAAACTGCAGACTTCATAGGTCACACCAGCTTTCTTCAATGGAGTTCTCTTTATCAGGGAGATCACTAGTGTAGTGACACATTCAGAAGTTCAGGGTCCCTTCATAATAGTCACAGCCACTTCTCTTTAAAACCACCTTCTATAGTCTTACAACCTTCTAATAATACACAGTAATTATCTTAATTGTGCAAGAATAATAATTAGGGATTCCGTACAACAATCAATGTAGATCTCATCGTGTTGCCTTTCAGCTAGATCTAGTCTTTTCTGTGCGTGTACATGGGCAAATGATTTGGGGTGCTCCAACAACTTCTTTCACAGTGACTGAAGTTGTGTTTTCCTTGATGTTCCATTGCACAAAAGCTGAACTTGCACACCATTCTCTTGAATCTGAAACACCTTGTGTTTCCAGTGTTGCCAGATGCTGAGCTTTGGAACATACATAGCAACTCTTCCTTGATGTTCTTCCTGCAAGCCTTCTCCAGAATGACCCTGGGGGCCATTCCTCAATGGCTGACTCACCTCCTTCCAATCTTATTGGTTACAATCAGCCCTAAGAGTGATAACTTATAAAATTTGTGTTGATTGGATAGCTCTAGGACACTGAAGACTGGGACTCTGCTGCAGAAATAGCAACAGGTCTTTGAACCCGGACCACTGCACATCTGATGGACAGAGATAGAGAGGTCATACTTTTCTTGGCAAATGGGACCAGGCAGAAATGTTAAATTGGTCAATTGAATGTGCTTGTATTCATTTTCTCTGTGTATCTGTTGCTCCTGTAGCTCTGTGCTGTGTGGTGCAGTGAAAGAGCTTACATTGTTTTTTTTCAGAGCAGCTACGCTTGCAAGCAATGTCTTCTTGCCCTAATAATGATTGCAACATTATTTTTGTCAGCTGCATGCTGTGAGTATGCTTAGGCTTCCCAGAAAACGTTGTCACCCTTTTTACTTGGCAATTCGGTGGTCTCTAACAATGCCAGATTTCATCTGCCAGGGCTGCAGTTCTATCTTTATCCATGGAACAGTCGGCAGCAGCACAAGTCTTCTTGCTCTTTCCACTCTGCCAGGAACAAGTGATACACGAGTACAGCGCTAGAATAAGCAGACAGATGTGCCTCCACATTTACAACAGTCTCCTTTGTGAATACCGGCAAATGTACAATTCTTCACGCTAGTTTATGGAATGAACAGTTCTTTGTATTAATTTAATTTGGGGGAAGCTCACAACTCTGTGGCAGAGTATCTGCTTTACATGCAGAAGGTCATAGGTTCAACTCCTGGTATCTCCAAGTAAGGCTGGGAGAAACTCCAGTCTGAAACCGTGGAGAGCTGCTGAAGTCAACATAGACACGGCTGAGCTTGATGGACCAGTGCTCTGACTCAATAGAAGGCAGCTTCCTATGTTTTCAAAAGTAGGGGGTCCATGGCTTGGCTTTTGAAAAACAAGGTATCCACAGTACTTAGCTAATTGGGAACAGCTGTTCTGTGGCATGGACACACTCTAAAAACTTAACTGCAGAGAGACAGTGTTTAAACATAAAAAAGGACTTATGTAGGTTGCAGATCTAAGCATCCTTACTTTGAAATAAGTTCCATTGTACTTCATGAGACTTCCTTATCTCCAAGCAATTCTAGTTCCAGCATTTGGATGAGATGCTGTCAGCGCATTTTCTCAATGGTTGAGACTGAAATAACTCCTTTAGGCTTGGCCATGCCCTATGAGATTGCTTATAGAATAGCTCAGTTGGTTAGAGTATGGTGCTGATAATGCCAAGGGTAAAGGTTTGATCCCCGTATGGTCCAGCTGCATATTCCTGCATTACAAGGGGGTGGGCTAGATGATCCTCAGGATCCCTTCCAACTCTACAATTCTTTGATTCTATGAATAATAACAAATTATTTGTCTTTTGCATAGTAGACACCCATGCCATATCACAAACTGTTCTTAAAAAGCCTCTTGATTTTGAAAGTTATTTGCTATATGTGCCATAGGATGCCGTTGTTTGAGCAACAAAAGCTGAAAAAGCACCATTGGCTGTGTGAAATGAATTGTACACTTCTTTGCAGTGCTATAGGCCAAGATCGAGACAAGTTGCAACAACAAGCCACCAATGTGAACACACCTTTTCTTTTATTAAACTTCTTAAATTATTCAAAAGGTATTTTATCAGTAATGTTCTGTTTATGCAAAGTGTACATTCCATATAACTAAAGCCATAATAAAGCTGTTTTTGAAATCTTCAGCATAATCTCGTATTTTGGCATATGTCAAAATACACACACAGATGGTTCTTTATCCATGCAAGTGGCAATTCTTTAAAACAAAGATTAATCCTTTAAAGAACTGGTATGTGGCCTAAGAGTGTTTATTTTCATGCTTAAGCAATGACTTCATGTCAAGATTTTATTGCATAGTCTGGGAATTAAAAAGAAAGGACCAATATTAGAAAGTAATGTGAAAAACAGGTCTATAACTGTTTTGGTGTCTTGATCTCAAGACAGTTTCAACCTTTTACAGGCAACATCTTTGGACAGGATTATCAGCTACTCTGTGTACTGCTGCGTGTGAGAATTTTGATTGTGTGTAGAATAACATTTTTAACACTCCATGTAAGGGCTTAAATAAGCAATGGTTGCAAATGATCATATCCATGTGAGATAGCAAAGGCTTAGGCTGTGTTTGGTTAGAAATGAATTTGGCTCAATTTATGCCCTCTAGAAAACAACTGAAATAATATTTTCAAGGGGAATTCACATTTCCTGTAGACAATGAAGCATTACACCACAAGAGACAGGCAGAAATTCTTGCCCATTTTTCAACATTTAATTTATTTAAAATATCCCCTATAATCAGAAAGAATTTATTGCTGTGTTTGTTTTACTCAGGACCACAGCAGAAAAACATCGCAGAGAGATAGTTGTAGTCTCCAGAGTTCATTCCTGTTAGCTATCTAGGATCTACTGAAAAGTTCCAGGATGTTCCATTCTGCCAAAGGCAAAGCCCCAGAGCAGACATCGGAAAACTATCTGGAAATAATTTTGAATTAAGATTGAGATCAATGTGTTGACTTGTGTCTCCCTTGAAACATACAGCTGTGTGCTGCAATTATTTCCTTAAGTGTGCCATTTAGGGCCCAATTCAAATTGCTGGTTTTCATCTATAAAGCCTTAAACGGCTCAGGGCCACGATACCTCAAGGACCACATCTCCTCATATGAACCAACCCAGACCTGGTGATCATAATCCGAGACCTATCTTTGTGTGCTTTCTCCACATGAGGTCTGAGGGGCAACAACTTGAGAATGGGCCTTTTCTGCATCGGTTCCCCAGGGAGGTTTGCCTGGCATCTTCATTATGCACCTTTAAGCTCCAGGTGAAAACATTCTTCTTCAACCAGGCTTTTGGCTGATTAACATTCTATGTCCTTTTAAATGTTTATTTGACTTTGTTCTTGTGTATTGTTGTGCTTTTATTTTGTATTTTTAAGATGTGAACTGCCCTGAGATTTTTCGGAAGAAGGGTGGTATACAAATTTAATAACAGTAATATTATTATTTGTATGCCACTTTCCCATAGTTCAAACCGTGCTCAACGCATCTTACAACATAAAACATACATAATTACAACATAACAAAAGTAGTCATAAACCATAAAGAAAACATCAAAGAATACACAGCCAAAGTGAACAATTTGCACATAAATTATAATAGGATACAAAATAGGGGGGGGAATAATGTCAATAACTGCAACCCCTAAACAATATCCCGACAAAGAGTCTGTTCAGCAGTCTCAGCTTTTTGTAGCTGTAGTCAGTCAGGGCTCCATCCTCCCAGACAGGGTGGGGAAAGGCCAGCAAGTCAGGGATCACGTTTTCCTGGACTCACAGCCAAGATCACTGCAGCTCAACTGGACAAAGATGGCATGAGACTGGGTGATGGTGAAATCAGGGCTGTACTGGTGCACCAACAGAACTAATCCAGTGCCCCCAATAGTGTGCCTGTGCATCGCTGCCCCATACCCATCCAGGTAAACTGCAGAGATGTTCATGTTGGGAGGGTGGCTCTACAGCCGTGCCCCACCACATGGGCTGCTATTGGATAGAACATTGTTTGAAATGTCTTTCTCAGCCCTTCTCAAGATGCTACCTGTTGTCTGACTAGCTGCCTCTGATATGTCTCATAACACTGTTCTTTATGGCCAGATGTGGCGGTGCTATCAAAGCCTAGCTGCTTGCTTGCAACAGATATATAGTTTAGTTTTAAACTGTCAGCACAATATGTAGAAATTGTTATTCACACCCACCCGTGGTGTAAAACTGAGACTCAGAAGTAACATTGGCATTTCCCAGCAAGCTGTTGAAACACAGCTGCAGCAATATCTAAGAGAGTGTCTCTTTTTTGTGGGGGAATGTTTTGAGGTCTGTTGAGGAATGTGGTGGTGATCATGATTTGTGTATTACCATTGGATTATCGAAACAAAATAAAAAAATTCCTTCCAGTAGCACCTTAGAGACCAACTAAGTTTGTTATTGGTATGAGCTTTCGTGTACATGCACACTTCTTCGGATGCATTGAAACAGAAGTCACCAGACCCTTATATATAGTGAGAGAGTGGGGAGGGGTATTACTCAGAAGGGTGGTGAGAATGGGTGATTGGCTGATAGGTGTGGTAAACCTGTTGATGACTGTTAACGACTGCGATTGCTCTTACAGGAAAAAGCAAGGGGTGAGATGTCTAAAAATAGCTTTATAATGTATAATGAGATAAGAATCCAATGTCTTTATTCAGACCAGGTGTCTCCAATGACTTTTTCCTGTAAGACCAATTGCAATCGTTAACAGTCATCAACACTCATGTACCATTTTGTGGTATTATGGGGACAGCACAAGATCTACTGGATCTGGTGCAGGCCCTGCTGCTGTCATGTGATGCCAGTAGGCCTGATCTGGGCTTCTTTGCAGCACCAGCCTTGGAGCTGCTGTAGTGAAGGGGCTTGCCTTACAGACCTCCCACCATCTGCTCTGGCTGGTGTGAACACCAGGGCTGTTGATGCAGTGCCAGTGCCTGTGAAGCAGCTAAATGCAGGGATAGGAAGTCACGGAAAAAGAGGAGGAATGTGCTATTTTATTCAGGTGTAGTTAACTGTGGACATCTGCATTGTACTAAAATTTTATTTCGTTGGTATTTTGGATCAAGATGCTATATTCTACAAGCTATATCCCTGAAGTCAGGTGCCTCTGTTGACACTGAGCTGCTGCCATTTTCCACATTTCCACACTTCATTGCCTCCTGAATAGTGAGAGAGAAAGAGACTTCCTGTACAGTTCAGTGTAGAAAAGAGAAGTTGGCAGGTGTGGATTGTCATGTTATTGTGCTACAGGAGTGGGGGGAAAGCTATACCCTCTGAAATTCCTTTTTCTAATGAACTAAATGCAGAACTGTGTCCTCCTGGCTGCCTCTGATTTCACTACCGCATGAATAGGGAACTCCTTCCAGGATGGGGGCCACATTTTCTTGTGGGGAATCTTCTGGGTATTGCATGCTGGCAATGGTCAGGACTTGAGGTCATAGGACATAGAGCAATGGATGCGACTCTTACTTTTGTATAGTAGTGTACATTCCTGGCATTCAAAAACCAGAGGGTTCTACACACATATACATACCCCTCGATTCATGGAAGCAAGAAGCATTGTCACAGTCCAAGGACACATTTCAACCAGGTATAAGAGGAAAATGCAGAATAGACCTCTGAGGAGGGGGAATGCCCTATGGAGGATCCTACAGGCCAGATACAGAGGCCGGGGGGAGGGCAGCATTATGCCCCACGGCCTGTGGTTCCCCACACTTCACTTCTTCACTTCACTTTTAATTTGTATATTGCCTTTCTACATTACTAGACACAAGGTGGTTTGCAAACTGAAGAAACAAAAATATATACAGCAAAGATCACACACCTTATAACAATCTGATCCAGTACAAAAAAGTCATAATAAAAGCATAATTTTAAAATAAACAACTTATATCAAATAAACTAATATTCCTATTAGAATATAAGAGTACAGTACACAATAAAGTATCAGTAATAAGAATTAAACAGAAAATCACTATTAACCATTACTGAACTATAATCAATAAAAATAACAGCAAGTCACAATGCCTTAAACTCCACAATATGTACCAAACCATATAAAAGGGTCAAATTGTGAAACAAAGACACACACCCTACACATCTTCCCACCCTGGAAATGTCATTTTCCATCATGATATGTTCTTCCTCCCATATCAGTTGTTTCCTTGCAACTGAAACCTCAGATTCCCACTTCTGCCAAGGCTTTCTTACCATTACTGCTTCTGCTTCTTCTGCTGGCCTTCTTGGTGCTGCTGCAGCTGCTCTCTGCTCATTGACTACTACAAAGAAGCACAGTAAAGTGTGGTAGATGGGAATATCTCATGTAGCACACAACACTTGGTAAAGGTGTACAGAGGCACAGGACATGGCAGCATCACTGGATAATGGTGGTGTGCAGTACATATTTGAAAGTCACCAAAAAGTTCAAGAGTGGGAGCAACTGAAGAGTGAAACTACTATGCATTTTGGCAAGGGTTGGAGCCCAGCAGTACTACTACTGGGAAGTGCACCCACAAGTGTTAGATAGTAAGGGTTGTTGTTGTGGTGGTGGTGGTGGTTGTTCAGTCATTCAGTCGTGTCCGACTGTTCGTGACCCCATGAACCAGAGCACACCAGGCACCCCTATCCTCCAATGCCTCCCGCAATTTGGCCAAACTCATGCCAGTCACTTCGAGAACACTGTCCAACCATCTCATCCTCTGACGTCTCCTCCTTGTGCCCTCCATCTTTCCCAACATCAGGGTTTTTTCTAGGGAGTCTTCTCTTCTCATGAGGTGGCCAAAGTACTGGAGCCTCAACTTCAGGATCTGACCTTCCAGTGAGCACTTGGGGCTGATTTCTTTAAGAATGGATAGGTTTGATCTTCTTGCAGTCCATGGGACTCTCAAGAGTCTCCTCCAGCACCATAATTCAAAAGCATCAATTCTTCGGCGATCAGTCTTCTTTCAGAGAGTAAGGGAGGTGGCTGCAAAAATAACTAGAGAAATAAGCATTTGTGGAGCAAACAATTCCAAAATAATGTGGTGGGGTGAAATTGGGGTGGCCACAGCACTAAGTCATTCATGAAGTATCATAAAAACTCCATAATGTCACTAAGACTTGGAGAATGCAGTCTGCTACAATTCATTTGTCTCCACTCCCTTGTCAATTGATATAAGGAGAGCTAAAGGCTAGTTGAATTTACCTGGAAGTACAAATAAACTGAGAGGACCAGAGTAGCTGGACAGCTCATGCAACTTGTGGCAAAAGTTGCAACCAAATCGATTCCAGAGACCTTAGTGGCTGCCATTCTTGTGAAGTTAGCCAATAATGCCAAAAGAAGACTCAAATGCTATCTCCAGATCACTGTTCAGGTATTTGCAGACAATCACAACGAGGGTGCCTTTGTCCTTGCTTTCATCTTGAGAAGCAGTGCACAGCTAACATCTTAGGGGGACCAACATGTGCTTGGTAAGGGGCAAAATGGACGCTTGAGACCAGTTTCAACACAGCCTTAGATTACATCCATGTTTGTCTTGGAATCATTTTGCATGAAAAAAAAGGTGGGCAGATGATCTTTGCTTTACACTTTCACCGGTGTTTACTTGCAAGTGTTCAATATGTTTTTTAATATAGCAGGAGAATACAGTGGTGCTTTTCCTAACACTGTAATTAAGATTGCATCGACTTTTCCATTATATAAAACACTTTTTGTGAGGTTTCAGACTCAGCTGTAAAAATTCATTCCAGTTTGAGACTTGGCAAAGGAAGCCTAGGCATGGGGTGTGCTTCTTTTTATAAAATATGATAAAAATGTACTTGGTCGTGTTTATAATTTTACAGGCCATGTAAAACACTACAGGTTAGGCTTTTAGGAACACTGTATGCTTTGAAAGTCAGACTTTGAAAGTCCTAATGGACCACCAGATGAACTGGAAATCTGGATGGTCTGTGTGCTTTAAAAACCAAACCCTGAACAAACCATGAACAAAATTGACATTTACTATTACTAAAAAGTTCATTAATTTATATCAATGTTGCACAGAAGCTGGCTATATTCAGTCTTCTTGTCCTCTGAGGAAGGAAGGGGGAAAATGGTTCTGTGATTCAGATACACTGAGCACTGAACAAAGATAGTATTGAGAAAGTTGCCTTGTTTGCATGACATGGTGAATCAAACAATAACTTACTGGGGTTGTGCAAATGTGCAGGTTCCAAGAGAGAAGCTGACAGCAACTTTCCTCCTTTTTTATAATTGCAGTGCCATTCTGAGCTAAGCCAAAGTTGGACTCCCTGCAGCTCATTTTCCCAACTTCTTGAGCTGAATATTAGGGGGAAGCACTTGGAGAGTTGAAGGAAAGTGATAGGTGGACAAAGGTTCTTCACTCCTCACCCATGTCCCACCACATCACGTGTTTTCTGTTCCATTGAGATACTTCCATTCTTAATCAACAGAATGGCCCTGGTGGGCTGCAAGGCATAGTCCCCAGGGGCCAAGACCTACCATGAGAATACTGGTAGCATATTCATGAGAGAGTTTTCTGGAACCAACACTTAAGAATACAGGTCTTGTTTCACTGGCACAAGCTCCCAGTATCACATTGTTTTAGTTGAAGCAAATAACTTTTTAATCATAGTTCACCACAGAGTTATCTGTCTTTAAGTCTACATATTTGGCCACGGATGGGACTTAACTTAAGTAATGTTCATAAACATAACAACTCCCGTGAAGCACAGGACTGCCAACTTTAGAAGCAAAAGTTTCTGAACAGAAACAAACATGCATGCACAGCTGGTGTGTGATCCAAACAGTCACTTAGTGTGGAATGACAATCTGCTGGGTAACATTAGAATATTATAAGCTCATTAGAAACAACACACTTGTCCTATATTTGCTCCCATAGCATGTTGTTGTTGTTGTTCAGTTGTTCAGTCGTGTCTGACTCTTCGTGACCCCATGGACCAGAGCACGCCAGGCACCCCTATCCTCCACTGCCTCCCGCAGTTTGGACAAACTCATGCTAGTCGCCTCGAGGACACTGCCAACCATCTCATCCTTTGTCGTCCCCTTCTCACTGCACTGCTATCACAAGCAAAGAGCAGTCAATGTTTCTAGTAGGCTATAGGAACATAGGAAGTTACCTTATACCAACTGCCTTATACGAGTCAGGAGCTGCCTTTTACCATATCAAGCCATTGGCCCATCTCCCTCAGTATTGTCAACACTGACTATCAGCAGCTCTCCAGAGTTTCAGACAATGAATCTTTCCCAGCTCTACCTGGATATGCTGGGGACTGAACATGCAGAGCACATACTCTACCACTGAACTATGGTTCAGGACAAAAATAGAGTCATCAAGGTGGCTTTCAGGAACAAAGGAAGCCATCTTGTCCCAACTCAATCCATGGGTTCATCTACCTCAGTATTATCAACAAAGTAGTATTCTACTACTGAGCTACATTTCTTCCTTTACCACCAAATTGTCTTGTCTCTCAGGGTTGGTTGCGGTAACTATTATTATTATTAGTGATGCCACTAAATTTCATAGTTCCAGGATTAGAAATAAGAATCTCATAGTGCTCACCACAAATAGCATTGTGGTCCCTAAATGTATTCCATGGCTCAGGTTTTAGCCCAAGACAGAGAAAGTTCACCTTCCCTGCTTCCATCCTACTAATATGGCAGGGCACAAATACTTCTGTTTTCCACCTGATTTCTTAGTCTACTGAGAGTGATTTATCCCTTCTGAGTAGGATTTTCTTACAGAAGTCTTTAATGTTTTTGTTGTCCTGTGTTAGGTTTATTGCCAATTTTGTTTTTGTTTTTAAAATATTTTATTAAAGATTTTCAAAGTAGTACAATGTCTCTCTCAAATTTTTCCATATAACATTTTTATAAGTCAGTGTGGTGAGACATTAGAAAAGAAGGGAAAAGGGGGGGGAAGTGGGTGGGACGGGGAGGTAGGTAGGGTGGGGTGATGATGTTTCTTTTTACTTGATATGAGTAGGGTTTGGTGTCAGTATTGTTTATGTAGGTTCTCCGTTGTTTGCTTGTGCTCCGTTGGGCGGTGAGAGAGGTCAGAGTTGGCATGGGATGTGGTTGTTCGTTTGTGGTTGGCTGTGGTGATCTTGGTTTCCTGTGTGAGTGGGGTTGGTGGGTATTTTGGGTCAGGTTAGCCATATTGATTTGTATGCTGTCAGTAGATTTTTGTCATTGTCTTGTTGGGCTGTGTGTGTGATGAAGGGGAACCATACTGGGGTGAAGGTGTCTTCTTCTGTTTGTCCCTGTGTCAGTTTCAGTTTACTGGTTAGTTTTTCTAGTAGGGCTGTTTCCCATACTACTTGGTACCATTGGTCCATGTTTACTCCTGACAGGTCTTTCCGATGTCTGGTTATGATGTTTCTGGATGTTGAGAGTAGATGGATTATGAGTTCTTTGTGTTGTAAGTGGGCATTATTGTCTTGGAAGATGTTTAGTAAGACCAATTCTGGGGTGATTTCTAACACTTGCTTGGTTATTTTACATATTGTATATTACATATATTACAGAATGTTTGGATTTTGGGGCACTCCCACCACATGTGGGAGTATGTGCCTGTGGAGGTGCACCCTCTCCAGCATTTTGGTGAGGTTCCTGGGCGTATCAGCACTAATTTTCTAGGCGTTAGATACCACCTGTAGGTTAGTTTTAGGGTATTGCCAATTTTGTTTTGTTTTGTATTCTATTAGCTGCATATTTTAAATTCTGCAAGCCTTCTCTGAGTGCCTTTTGGTAGACTGGAATAAAAAATATCTAGAAAGAATAAATATAACTCATCATGCATGTGTATCAAGACTTGAGAAGACGGCAAAGTTCTAAAAATGCTAGATTCCTTTAGAAATCTGAGAGTTTGCTACTCTGTTGTGGAATCAAGAAATAAGTGATAGAAAACAGAACATAACCTCCACAAAGAAAGCAGCAATGGAAAAAGAGAATGAGTACAGAGCATCAAGTGTAGATAGGAAATCATGTCTGCCTTCTGTTTGTACAACTGCCCTTTGGTGAGAGCTCATACATTGTCATGCACATGGTGGACAATGGAAAAGCCACTTCTGGAACTATAGTGGAATACAGTGCAAGTTTAGTACTCATTTCTGTGTTAGTTGCTTTCAGGGGGGGGATCCAATTGCAAATAATATGTAAATGTGTGCTAAACTTGCACTATAGCAGTGTTTTTCAACCACTGTTCCGTGGCACACTAGTGTGCCGCGAGATGTTGCCTGGTGTGCCGTGGGAAAAATTGAAAAATTCAAGAGAATTACTTTATATATAGTCAATATAGGCACAGAGTTAATTTTTTTAACATTTTCTAATGGTGGTGTGCCTCGTGATTTTTTTCATGAAACAAGTGTGCCTTTGCCCAAAAAGGTTGAAAAACACTGCACTTAGTTTCCAGAAGTGACTTTTCCACCGTGTGAAAGCTCAAATATATTGTAGAAATGAACAGCTGGGGAGGGTGAAAGGTTGTTTTCTGCTGCTCCAAGAGAAGCGGACACGGGGCAATGGATTCAAACTACAGTACAAGAAAGAAGATTCCACCTAAACATTAGGGAAGACTTCCTTACAGTGAGAGCTGTTTGGCAGTGGAATTTGCTACCAAGGAGTGGTGGTGGAGTCTCCTTCTTTGGAGGTCTTTAAGCGGAGGCTTAACAGCCATCTGTCAGGAATGCTTTGGTGGTGTTTCCTGCTGGCAGGGGGTTGGACTGGATGGCCCTTGTGGTCTCTCTTCCAACTCTATGATTCTATGTTGGGGAAATGCAATGACTGCCATGTGAATGCAACCAGAGTGACTCAAGAGGGGAATGTGCACACGTACTCAATGCTGTCATTTGATAATATGGCAGATACACAGGGCAAGTCATGCTTTGTTATATACGAGTAGCATGGAGAACCCATTAAACATTTATTTCAGCTGGCATCCACATTGCTGGAGTGATGTGTAAAGTCAGCACTAAGTGGCAGACAAAGAGGAATTATTGGCTATGGGTCTGATAGCTTTGGTCTCATAATTGATTCCATCTTCCATCACTTCTTATTATAAAAATAACTGATATTTTAAAAATAATTAAGTATGGCATTAGCTGCATGCAGCTGGGGTGGGGTGGAATAGAAGTAGTTTTTTAATAACTCGCCTTCTGTGTTGCAGGTGGGTTTTTCATTTAAGACTTCTTCAGTCCTTTGGTGATATCCCACAACGAAACCATAAAATTGTACTTTTGATAACACTGCCTGTTGCTATGGAAATAATAATAATCATTCTTTGCCTTCATTTGGGAATCCAAATATATCCATATGCACTGAACAAACATGAATTAATTTGGTCTCGCATCAGCCATGGGCAGGAGGCTAGGATTTTGCAGATGGGAAGTATTAAGCACAGAGGAAGTTTGTAGCAGAGCAGGGAATAGAATCACAGTGGTCTGTCTCTCAGCCCTCTTCTGTAAGCACCAGACTTATTGCTTTGCCTTACCCTATGAACGTAAAACTGTCATGTTAGTACAGGCTGAGCGTGAGGTTTCACTTGGTTTACCATCTCCAAATGGCTAAAAATCAACGGCCCAGGTCATTTGTAAAAGATGTGCTCCAACTGCTCTTACCAGGGGCATCTCCTATTTTTTGTCCCTGGTAAATCTCACCCCTATGTGCCTTTCAGAGTTTGTTCATTTTCACACCGATGTGCTAAATTATTCACGTTTCCCTTATTCAGGGAGTTCAGCGCAATGTAAAGGAACCCACAGGATTGCTGGATTGGCTTGTTGGGTGTTTGCACTGCACTGACCTCTCCACCACCTTGCTCCTCCCATTCCAATAGCAGCAGCAATTCAACTGCTGGGAGGTCAGGCGAGTGCTGTTGCCCCACAGTGTGTCTGCTACTGCTACGAACAGAGGAAGAAGCCTTTTACAAAGTCATACCATTGGTTCACCCTAGTATTGCCTACACTGACTTGCAGTGTTCCCCAAGAATTCGGGCAGGTAGTCTCTTCCAGCCCTATCTGGAGATGCTGGGGATTGAACCAGGGACCATCTGTACGCAAAGCAGATACTCTACCACTGAGCTACAGCCCTTCCTGAATGCAAAACATGTGCTCTGTTTTTGAGCTATCCCCACCCCACCCCTGGGAGAAGAGTAGGTGCATCTTGACTGCAATATGTATGACTTTGTATATAGACTCATAGCTGCAACAATTCGGTGCACGGCTTCCCTTCTATCACCTCCCTCCCATCTTCTGTCTAGATTGAAAATGTTGTTAAATGGTGTAAGTAAAATCACATGCTTTTAAACGTTATTGTAGTCATCTTCTCCATGTCCTTCTGCAATCTGGAGTCAGAGGACAGTAGGGATGGTTGTTTTAAATGGATTTATACAAGGAATTCAGCAATTTTGACCAGAGTTTTGATCACATCAGACTGCCTCTTGTATCAAACAGCTGTTTATGTCTAGTTCACTTGTGCATTATTGCCTTTTTAAAAATCCCAACTAACCATGTGCAATATGTGTAATATGGGGAAGGGAGCTGTGCCCCATGCCATGTTATATTTTTACAGCATAATTTTATGGATATTAATGCATACATATTTTATATAGTTGCAAACACTCTTATATTAATCTGTTAATTTCTGGTAACTTTGGGAAACTTGGAATGTATATGCATATGGTATTATAGGTATAATGAAGAGTATACTAAGGGTTGTTTTTGTTGTGAGAGGATCTGGTCAGAGAAAAATCTCACTTCTTGCTGGGATTAAGGAATGATGCGGGAATCTTTTTTAAACAAAAAACAAAAACCTATGTGAATAAGTTATTTCTTTTTTATATTTTGATTTTATTCTGTGAACCACCCTGAAACCTGTGGGTATACCCACAGGTTTCAGGGTGGTAATTAATTAATTAATTATCCATCCTTACGGTGAGGGTCTTTTCAACTGTGGCAATGGGTCAATGTTTCACCCGGCACCAGGCATAAAAGAGTTAATTTCTTCTTTTCATGTTTTATCTAGATTTTGAGGGTTGCGGCTCCTTTTGCTAAGAGAGATGGGGGGAATAGCTGTACACATGCTTTTTAATGATTTTAATGATTACACAGACTTTGTGCAAAAAAGACAGCAGTCTTGGGTCCGTAAAGATTTTGGGTCCTTCCAAAATTGAACAATTTAAACACACACACACACACAATAAAAAGGTAACTCCAAAATGTCTAGGCATTTTACATCTCTGATATGACATTAAGTATTGTACAGTGAATGTGCCTAGCTGAATTTCATTAGCAGGCACCATATGGATTCCAAATGACTGATAAGCTTTAGTACGGCACGTTTTTCCATCCCACACCTTATACAGGATATTCATGTGGCCATTCTGAACATTAAATTGTCTAATAAAATAACAGATGAGGAAGGAGGATTTGCTGGTAGGAAGGATGGTTGCTTCTATAAGCTGTTTTAACGTAAGAAGAGCTTGCTGGATCATTGTGCAGCATCCTGCTCTCACGGTGACCAATCAGATGCCCGTAGAAAACCTGGAAGCAGGACCTGAGCACAAGAAAGAGCAGTCTTCCTCACTGTAGCATCCAGCAACTGGAATTCAGAAGCATTGCTGCTTCCTAAGCTTACTCAGGAGTTGTTGGTTAAGTACTTTGTCAACTGCTTTTTGACCGTCCACACATACTATGTCAGCTAGTCCACCTTTATATGCCTGTTGACATGCTCAAATAACTCTAAGAGAAGTTCTGCTCCAGGAAGGCTTGTATTTGTATATGCTTGTCTATTTTATATTTAACAATACTTTCCATTAGTTTACCTGGGGAAGACATTAATCACCTGGACTGCACTTTCCCATTCCTCAGGTATGGAAGCTGATTCTAGGGACAAGTTACTGGAGAAGTTTGTTACTACTCTGTGCAAGCTCCCTGGTCTCATCAGAAATAAAGTTAATTAACCATTAACTCAGCTTGTAGTTAGTTTCTACATAAACAGCTGAAGACAGCACAAAATGGGGTATGAAAAGGGTGATATTCAACATTAGTCTGCTAGCAATTCTAGAATACTATGAATATCCTCCCAGAATGGAGTGGAGAGAAGAGGATTGAGACTGAATGAAGTGCTGGGAGAGTAATAATTTCATTCTGCATATCATGTCTAAAGTCTGAAGATGGTGTGTAAATGTCTGTAAGGGGAAAAAACTCTTCTAGGAGAGATCACAGTTTACAATGACCTCATCCAGGAGAAATCTAAGTGCCATATGTTCTGCTGGCCTGGTTTTAATTCAATGAATGCTGTTCAAATGCTAATATTCTTGGAGGAACAAACTTTTTCGTAAAGCAAGAATGCCTCCTCCTATGTCTTGTTTTGCTTGTGCTAATTTTTAATCAGCTCCAGATGCTGGGATCCACACACGGTAGTCCTACATTTAAAGAAAGAGAGCACACAGTTACATAACTTGCTCTTATTCGGCCAACACAACAGATCTAATGGGAAGCCAGAGATGGGAAATGGATAAGTATCAAGACACCTGTGTTCTTTAAGAATCCAAGAATTGGACAATACTGAAAACAAATCCCCTGAGATGTTCAAATTAGGCTGTATGCAATCTTTGGCAATCTGGACAGAATCCCTACTATTTTCATTATGTTGCTTTTCATACTCACTTGAGTCATCGGGACTTCTTTTTGTGTGGACAGGCAGAGTCCCCCAAACCCCAGGCGACCCCTGAGCGGAATAATGACACAAGACAACGTGCTATGGGATTAAAATTGTAGGGAGACCTTGCCTAGGCATTGGGCATTTATCCTTCCCAGCCCCCAGCCGGGGATCTGGGAAACTTCAGGGTTATCCAGAATGTGTGGGGATTGGGCTGGCTCTGGAGAACATATGTTCAGGCAGAGAGCCCATCCCCCCATTCACCGTCGCTGGAGGGGGAGGGCAATGACAACCTCTTGGCATATGGTCAATGCCTCCCCCCCCAGACCCCTTTAACGGGGAACCCTGGTATCGCCGCCTCCCCATTTAGGAGAATGACTAAAGCCTTCTATTGTGTGGGCTGGGTGGTCCTTCCTCTTACCTGGCCAATCCCCCTAGCAACGTTTCCCCCAGGTGGGATTGGACACTGGCTGAGGTAGGCAGGGACCACAGGTATCCAGCCTGGGGAAGGCGACGCCAGCCCGAACTGGCAGGAGCCGCTCTGGGATCCCACACAAAAGCCACTCCCCATTTAATGTGGGAAACGGTCATTTTCTACTTTGACACCTTAGACTTAATGGACCCGGTTCTCTTCTGTCTCTGCTTTGGCACCAAGGTGGGATTTAGGGTGGAGTTAATCATAAGGGAGCAATGGTGTAGAGGATCCACATCACTTGCTATAAATCTTGGTCTTTTTTATGCAGCTGTTTAACAAGTCAGACAATTTGCAATACTATTTTTTAAAAAGATTGATAAACTACTAAATCTCAGGTCATGAAAGAAAGTATGAACAAATATGAAATCTATTTTAAAATATGCAAGTAAAAGAACCCTGTTTCTCCCCTGCATGCTACCAGAGGTGACTCAGACTTTACTTGAGTCTATGAGGAAACATAAAGAAACAAACTGATTCTAAGGTATATAAAGAGGCCAACCTATTCATAATCCATGCTATCTGGCCCTAAAGGATTACACTATTGTTGTTGTTTTATCCCTCTGTATGTAGTTTTCTGGTGTGGAATTAATAGAGGGCATAGTTCAGATAGAAAGGCATTCCATTCCATTCCATTATACTCACAGGCCTTATCAAAGGTAAACTGAAGCTGGGGAACCCAACATCTACTTTCCATGTGCGTCTGTTATTGTGAACAGTTTCCCATAGTTACCTCCGTTTTCTATAGACAAAGAATATTCTTATATCCAGGCTTTCTACCTTAGAGATTCTTTCGCCTTATAAGCTCTAGCATTCCATACTGGAGACTTTCCAATAGTGTGTTGTGTTTTATACATGTTGCTCTGGGCATAACTTTAAAAATGGGAGTAATTATAGTCTGTATGGTCATGCATGTAGAGCAGTTTTATCCACTGAAGAAAGGGAGGTGTTTGTTTGTTTTTCAGGTTGTTCCAGAAACTTAAATCCTTGGTTGATAAGAACGTAAGAAGAGCCTACTGGAGCTGCTGCATGGCTCATGTAGTCTAGCATCCTGTTCTCACAGTGGTCAACCAGATACCTGTGGGGAACCTGCAAGCAGGATTTGAGCACAACAGCACTCTTCCCTTTTGTGGTTTCCAGCAACTGGTTTTCAGAAGCAGTGGCGGAGTAAGGCTCCGCGGTACCCGGGGCGGCAAAGGAAACGCCCCGGGGGCGGGGCATCGTGACATCACATTGTGACGTCATGACGCTCCGCCCCCAGGGCGTTTCCGGGAGTGCCAGCGCCGCTTCTGCAGCCCTCTTTTAAGCCGAAGAGCTCGCTTTTAAGCTCTCCGGCTGAAAAGGAGGCTGTGGAAGCGGCGATCCGACGACAGAGTGCACCTGCGCATGCAGGCGCACTCCGTCGTCGGGCCGTGCGCTGCCGCTCCCAGGGTGACGGAGGGAGCGGCAGCGCGTGGGAATGGTGGGAGGGGCTGCCTCTTGTCACCCCCACGTGCCGCCGTTCGCTCCGTTGCCCCAGGAGCAGCAGCACCGCACACACCGTGCGCTGCTGCTCCCGGGTGGACAGAGCGAGTGGCGGCGCGTGGGGGTGACAAGCGACGGCCCCTCCTGCCACTCCCCACGCTGCCGGTCACCTCAGGAGCAGCAGCGCTGCACGGACAGGGTGCTCGCTCGGCCGTGCGCTGTTGCTCCTTGGGTGACGGAGGGAGCGGCAGTGCTTGGGAATGGCGGGAGGGGCTGCCGCTTGTCACCCCCACGCGCCGCCGCTCGCTCCGTCGCCCCAGGAGCAACAGCGCACGGCCGAGGGAGCACCCCGTCCGTGCAGCGCTGCTGCTCCCAGGGTGACCGGCGTTGCCTGGGGAGTGGCGGGAGGGGCGCCGCTTGTCACCCCCACCCGCCGTTTGTTGCCCCCGCCCGCCGCTTGTCGCCCCTGTCGCCCGGGGGCGTACCGCCCCCACCGCACCCCCCTAGCGACGCCCCTGTTCAGAAGCATTACTGCCTCCAGCTGTGGACTAATGGTATAACAAGAAGAGGACCACTTTGAAGATGGGGTGGTGGGTGCCAGGTAGATAGGAGAGAAAGAAAAAGTAAGTTTGTTCTTAAAGGGCAAACTAACCCAATCTGCACTTTCTAAAACAAGATGTAAACTGAAACACAGCCATCCTTCGAAAGCTGCGCTCAATTATGCAAGGTTGTTCTCAAGCTATGTGTATTGCATAAGTTAGGGTAAAGTGTGTGTGTGTGTGTGTGTGTGTGTGTGTGTGTACAAACACATACACACATAAGTTAATTAAAATACAGTGAGCCCACGACTTAGGTGTATTTAACTTGTGCACATTCAGCTTTGCACATGTGGCAAAAGGAGTGGTGGTGGAAAGGGTGCAAGGTTCTGGGGGGAAATGACTTTGGCAATCCCATTCACCTTCTGTTGGAGGACAGAGTTGAGTTTGTTTTGTATTTTGTCCTGCACCACCATCACCAGCCCACTGTCCTCAGATGTGGAGGACACTCTCTTGTGGCTGGTTACTGAGATAAGCCTCAGGTACCTGTCCAGTTGGCTTCTCTTCATGGAATGGGAGGCGAAGCTATATGTCTTTCACCTCAAGTGGCAAAATGTATTGGGAAAGAAGAGTTTGCCCTTCCAGAAATGGCTGCGGAGAGCAGCTTCTCAGGAGACCTTTGGAGATCAGATGACTGTTGAGGAACCTTACATCTGCCGCAGTTGGGTAGTGGTGGTCTCTGACTGCTGCTGTCATTTATGTGTTGTTTTATTACGCTGTGGGGATTGTGAGAGCTGTTGTTTTGATAGCTTTCAATTGCTTTGTTGTTGGCTGTTCTGAGCCCTTGATTTGAGGAAAACTGGATATATATTGTTTTCATATATATATATATATATATATATATATATATATATATATATATATAATCTCCTCAGTTTCTGCTTAGTTTCAGGATTGGCAAGAGTGTCCCTGTTTTGCATTTTTCGTTACTGCAGTTTGCCTACAGCTTCCCCACTTTTCATTTAAATTCTACTTCCTTCCTCTCTTATAATCTTGGACAAGAAATTAAAGCAGGGTGTGGCTCATCATTTCTCATTTGGCAAAAGACAGAGAGAATGAGTACCTGCCTAGGAGCTGTTGGCTGCAAGGAGCTGTTGGCTGCCAGATGGAGGAGAACTCAAGGATCTTAGCTGCATTCCTGATTGTCAACCCATCTCAGCAGGTACAAAGGGGCAGGCAGTAAGAAAAAAACGCAGAGAACTGGCAAGGAGTGAGATTGCAACCAGCAGTTTTATTCACCTAAGCTTTGATCTGAGTTAGACCCTTGAAACGAATGGATCTAACTATGTTGTGTCCATTAATTTCAGTGGGTCTAACTTGAGTAAAACTTACTTGAGTACCACCCCTAGGTATTCTCTCTCTTCTTAACAAATGGGCAGTTCAAAAGTTTCTGCTCCTTGTCCGTCCATTTTGCCCACCCACCCAGCCTCCCTGCCTGCTCTAGGGCATAAGGAATTATTAACCCTGTTGGATCAGACCAAAAGCCTAACCTTTTTTTCCAGTCTGAGAGCCACATTCATTTCTGGGCAACTTCCAAAGGACTACATGCCAGTGGTGCGTGGGGCAAGAAACAAAATTGGGCTGAGTAGCGAATTCACATTTTAGTTCTGTATAGTAGGCTACACCTCTGTCTCTACTCTCCATCCAGGCAAGCAAGAAGCATTGTCAGAGTTTAAGGACATATTCCAGCCAGCCAAAGAGACACTCAAGCAGGCAAAGCAGGGCTGGCAAGCAGTGTGGTTTGGGAGGGTGTGTAGCCTCGGGAGAGTCCCAAGGGCCACATTTGGCCCCCAGGCTTGAGGTTCCCCACCCCTGGCCTGGGATGCTAACCGAGCATCATCCTGTTTCCCACAGTGACCATGCAGGTGCCTATGGGAAGTCCATAAGCTGGACATGAGGGTGATGTTGCTTTCCTGCTGTCGTCTATCAGCTGCTCCCAGAGGCATGCAAAGCGAGACTTGTATTTTCTTGTAGCAGCTGAGAAGGAAGTGTGTGTAAAAAGCCTGCAGGGTGGGCATTGTGAGAGGAGCTGTAGATTCTTAGCGATTTTAAAACTTCACTGATATTCCTCTTTTTCAGGACAAGAGTTGGGGGTCCACTAACAACCCCTTATGTAGGTTTATGATTATATTGTGCTGGTGGCAAGGCATCACCAAATAACAGCACAATTAGCAAACCCTTTCTCTGTTCCTCAGTTGTTACTAGTACTAGTACAAGTACTAGTACTAGTACTACTACTCCTTTATGTAAATGCCCTGTGGGAGTCAGTGGGTGTGCTCCAGAAGAAATTCTGAAGGTTTTAGTTTTTGAAAAGAATGCAGCCTACTGAAAGGGGTTATTCAGTAAGCAATGCCAACAGTAGTAATTTCTGAAGTAGCTGAATTTTATGAGAGGCTTACAGGATGTTTGTGGTCGCTCGGACAGACAGTAAGTTACAGCATACAGGGCTGCTGCTTCCTTTCAGTGGCCTAAATCTCAGCAGCTATTTATATTCACCAGCAATCTCACGTAAATGTTATCTGACATACCTGTAGCACCTACCAGCAAAGGGAACTTTGCCATTGTTCTGGCTGTTGGGCAACATTCTTTCAACCTTGTAAACTACCTCCACTGGAATTACTTCTGGCCATGACTGAATCTAACAGGATTTTTGCTCCTGAGCTCTGCAACTTCATACTTTGTGGAAACTGCTTCAACAGGTAAAATGCCCTAAGAAACATGCAAGATCTGGCCTGTTCCTTGGTCGAGCTGTTAAGACTCCAGACTCCCCAACTCTGCTCCAACAAAAGCATTTAGCTTGGGCCTTTGAACATTCAAGGCACAATTCACGTCTTCCACTAACAGCTTGGGCTTGTGTTTCTTTAAATACAAATATATATGTAGTGCCCACTCATATAAAATACCAATGCAATACACAGTAATATGTAAAGATGCAATGGAATGTAAAATGCCATTACAAAAATACAGAATAATTTCTAATATGCAGGAAGGTGAAGTCTCTAATATCCTTCGTCTGCCAGTATGACTCTGTGTGTCATTAAAAACAAGCATGTGAGAGATGTTTGGATTTGAAATGCTGTGTTCTGGTCAACTCATGTAAAAAAAGAAGAAGATGTTGTAGAGTTGCAAAAGGTTCAGTAAAGGGCAACCAAAATTATCAATGGGTGGAGCAACTCATGTATGAAAAAAGGCTGCAGCCTTTTTAGTTTTGAGAACAGGGCAGTAAGAGATGACATGACAGACGTTTATAACATTGTGCATGGAGAAAGTCGATAGAGAAGCATTTTTTCTCCCTCGTAACACTACAACTCATGGATACCCAATGAAGCTGAATGTTGGAGGATTGTGGCAGATAAAGGAAAGCACTTCTTCACACAACACATAGGGCTTTCCATACTTACGGTACATTTAGCCCAGCTATTTCCAGGCACAGGTCAGTGCTGAAAAATGCCATGCCTGAGTGTCATTGTTTTTCACCTCAGAACTTTCCCTGTGTAAACCTGCTCTTTAATGCTCAGTCACAGCAAATACTAATTCAGGCTTTAAGTGGATTGCCATTTGCTCCAATTGAGCACTAAAGAGTGGGTTTTCACGGGGAAAGTTCCAGAGCAAAAGAAAAAGGAAGCTTGGAAACAAAGTTTTAAAGTTCAGGATGTTTCTGGAAAGAACAGAGGAAAGGTAAGTGTGCATAAGCCCTTAGTTAAACTATAGAACTCACATTGTTGTTCTGCAATAGAAGTCTTGAAGTCTTAAGGCAATATTCCAGGATTACTCAAGTATAAGTTATTCGTAGAATGCAGTGCAAATTACATTCCTTGAAGCTTCATGGAAACAGCTATGTAAAGTTGTCACAATCTTGTTGTAAGCACATATATGTGCAAGATTTTGACTCATCCTTAATTGATGGCAGAATTCAAATGTACCTGTACAGACTGCAAAGGTAATGCAGGCCAAAGAGTAAGAGGTCTTTCTTCTAAACTGTGAGTCCTATCAAAAGAAAATGAAACTATTGCCTGTGTAAACAGGAGCTCGTTTCTAACAATGAAAGCTTTGAAAATTTTGCCTCATACCCCCTGCTTCCTCTGCACAGGATAGGTGCCCACGCCCCAACACAACACACAGTGTTAGGAATACCAGAAAATGCATTTTGCAGCATAAAAGTATCACTGTTCAGAGTGTAAAAGGATTTGTCCCTGGTGGCGCTGAGCTTAATGACACTGTCAGTAACACAGAGTTGGCAGTGAAGTATCTACGTGGGTAATTCATCCCAAATGGGGAAAGGAGGCTACATGAGGTTTTCATTTCAATTACTGCCTATCCATACTGAAGGAAATACTAGCCCGCCTGAGAAGACTGTGTGATTTTATTGCATGACCGTGTCTATCCAAACCCCTCCTGGGGGAATCAGCTTGTACAAAAATAACTATTCTGTAGTGCCAAATTTGTTTGCGGTGGTGGTGGGAGAGTATTTAATAGAGTATTGATAAGAATTAAAGCGTGCTATGGGTGGGAAGGGGGCAACAGACCTCTATTGATTAATCCCAAAATTATCTACCTGGGATGAAAAAAGGTGTGGATTTGTATGAAATTCAGTCGGAGATGCTCTGCCCTCTGTACCTTCAATGTAAGATTACAAGGGGAGAAACATCTGCCACCTCAAGCAGGACAGCATGGCACAACCCTTTAAAAATGCTTTCTGGGCACCTTTTGAGGGAATAGTCCTGAGGAGATAAAGCCAGTAGGGGCCTCAGTGTGCAAGGAGGGAATACATGTCGTCATAATTACTGCTAGAGAAAAGAAAAAGTTTTAGCCGAAATAATGGATTTTATTTTAGAAGTACTTCAAGTCCAAAGGCTTACATAGTGGTTTTACATACAGCCAGGGCTCATCCAGACTTCCCTTTGCCCATCCGCTTTCCTCCAGGGAAACCCAATCTTTATCAATGAATGAGAGGGAACGCCAATTGGGTTTTATCCAGATTGGTGTTTGCTCTGCTTTATCACCAAAGAGCAGGTTTCCCCAGGGAAAGGGGTGGGGAAAGGGCACAACCGTTCAGACCCATGCTTTCTAGGCACGGGACAAGTGCAAGTCTGGATGCGCCTTCAGTTAAAACAAGACCATCCCTGCCCACAGGCTGCTTCACACAACACACAAGGGGATAGGGGGGAAATCAAACTCTGGTGCCAGTTCTTAAATAGTAGTTTTTATAATGACCAGCTGGCATAGAAGCAGCTCAGGAGCCGGAAGGGTCTGGTGGATGGTGTTTTGGCAAAGCTGGTGGAATGAGCCCTGCTTCTCATTTCCCCCACTGAGACACCCCGATGGAGTGGCTGCTTCCAGGTGAGAGCTGAAGGAGAGGAGGCCTGATGGAGCTGGTCTTCCAGCACACGATGGAATGAGCCCTGCTGCTTACCATCTCTATAAGCCAATGTATAGGCTGTGGAAGCTGACAGAGCAAAGTGATAACTTGGGAGTGGCAGTGTGGAAATTCTACTCTGCCCACTTCCAAGTCCCACTCTTTAACTCTTTGCTAGAATGCTAATAAAGACTCAGTTCATTGTATCTGCTTAGCCAGCACCAGGAAGGGAACAAACAGGAAACTCAGGCAACCCCCATTTACGCGGGGGTTACGTTCTGAAGCACCGCGTGTTTTAGGGAAGTCGCATATATTCGGAACACTATTGGAAAAACCTGCAGACACCACAGTCACTCCCTCCAAACCTCCGTTCTCAAACTCCAACTCTCCACAGGCCGCAAAGGTCAGTGCAAGAGCTCCTGGATTGCTAGATGCTGTTTTCTTGTTTTTTTGCCCCTTTTTTGTGTCACTGCTGGGTTTGCGGTGATACAGGCAGGCGTGGTCATGCATGCCTTGAACACATGTAAATGGGGAGTTGCCTGTATTAAATTAGCTCTGTTCTCACTCAGCTCCACTCTCCAGCTTTAACCAGGGGCCAGATTTTTTAAAATCAAAAGCTAGATAGGCTAGGTATCGCTGATACAAGATCGTCTTTAAGGAGTACTGTCTGCATGTACCTGTAAACCAAGCGATTCTGTTGTCACATTCTGTACCCCCTCCCCCGCATTGGAATTTCATTTCAACCACAACTATGTCCGCAAGCTGCTGCCTCATATAATTTATGAAATATTGCATAAAAAAATAACAATCCACCACTTGGCAAACACTTATGGGGTGTAGGCAAGGTGGAGAAGGGAGGTGGAATGAAACCAAGTAAAGAAACATGTTACTGTACATGTATTGTCTTGAAGCTATGTGCTGCTATAAGAGGCCCCAAGACATCTCTGACTTACTACTGATACTTACACAGCTGACGTAGTTGGTTATCGCCACCTTGAACAGAGACCCAGTGGTCGTATTTCATTTTTAGAATAATTTATGGCACATGTCCCTCCTTTAAAAAAAGAAAAAAGCCTAAGCCTTTGGAACATATAGCTGCATACAAATTTCATATCTATGTGAGACAACTGTATTTTCTTGCAGCCTAAATCTGAGGCACAGTGTCAGCTCTGTTATTCATTTATTTTGATGCTTAGTCCACCTTGTTCGGAGGATTCCAGATGGGTAGCAGCAAACTGTCATTTGCATCCTTTGTGAGGCGCCCAGAAAACTCCTGTTATATAGAAATGTAGTGGGTTAATAAATAAGAGCTTGCCTATAAAGTTGGTGACCTTCCCTCCACCTCCAAGTTTTGATTTTTTTTCTTTTTCTTTTCTTTGCATGGCTGCTTTTAACCTTTGGTTACTTAAGAAAAGAACACTCCGATTTGTTTTAGAAAGCATAGCCACTGCCGTGTTCAGTACATCTGTCTTGCATTTTGAGCTGAATGGCAAACTGTATTCTGTTCACAATCGTCTTCCTGTGAAATGTTCTGTCTTGCACACCTCCACTCCCACTCCCATTCCCATTCCCATTATGAGCCACTTTGCAGGGAAGGGTGGGGCATGATTACTTTTCAACCCTGGTTGATTTTAAATAGCTCTCTGGACAGTTGAATAAGAGCTAGGAATGAGATAAGTGCTGGCAAAAATACAAAGTTTTTCTTTTACACAATAGGCTTGTTTATTTTATATGTTGATCCATCTTTTAGTCAATTCCACTGGGTCATAGTTCATTACTTTGTGGCAAAAGACCTTTGTACCCCACAACCCCCAAATTTAATTCTTCTTGTATCATATTCTGCATGGTCTACTAACCTCTCCATTTTAATCATGTTTGTACACTAACTCAAATTCACTGAATTTTCTTTCTTCGTAACATACAGAAAGGTGTTTTTTTTAAAAAAAAATTAAAAGCCAAGGTTACAATCCAACATAGTCCAAGATAAACTGAAATCAGTAGAGATTTATACTGTAATGCGCAAAGCTCTCCCCTATCCATTTAAATTTTTCTTGCCTATATTTGCTATTAACAATCTTGCATCTCATCAGTTGCCCTGCTGCTAGTGTGGGGCTGGTGGGCCTTCAAAGCAGCGAGAGAGCTAACCAGGGCGAGCTTTCCCAAAATTGCTTCCACAGTTATCATTATTTGCGTACAGCCTTAGTTTCTCTTCGCTGACTGCCACTACAGCTAAAAGGGAGGTACTCTCCTCTTAATGAAGGAAATTGTGCTGGCTGGTATAATTAATATTCCTTCAGTAAACAGAACAACATGTGCATACAGATAAGACAGGGAAGCCTGCCTCTGGGTAATTAGTTATCACAAACCAGTAATCAGCAGCTAATTAGTTTTATTTCTGTTCTTCCAATACACTGGATGGCTCATTCCCTGTCTGCTTCCCACTCTCTATTTATGTAAAGAATCTAAACTGGAATCTCTTTCTCACCTTTTGCTAAACATGGGAGCTTTACATATTTCTGTTTGATCTTTCAAAAAAAGGCCTTTAATGTGCCCCCTTCTCCCTTTCCATTATACTCACTGCACTGTTAGCATTCCAGTAATGTCTCCAGCAGATTATATTATTGATGGAATTGGTACTTTTGCAATTGTGGTTGCCTCACCTCTAAAGTTGGAAAAGGTTCAGATAAGGGCAGTGCTTTTTTCTGGGGGGACGCAGGGGGATGCATACCCATAACATAGCTGTCAACTTTCCCTTTTTTTGAGGGAAATTCCCTTATTCCAGCGCTGTTTCCCACTGCAAAAAAAAGGAAGGTTGACAGCTATGACCCCTAAACATATTGTGAATCTAAGAGGGGCAGTCTTTCAATATGAGTAGGAAAAGGAGAGTACCCCTAAACCTTTTTTTAGAAAAAAAAGCACTGGATAAGGGCAACCAGAAACATAGAATTGTAGAGTTGGAAGGGACACTGGTGATCGTTTAGTCCAATTGTGCACAGTATTCCAAATGTCGTTGCACCATATATTTTCATTATGGCATTATGATATTGGCAGTTTTGTTTTCCATTCCTTTCCTAATGAGCCCTAGCATGGAGTTTTCCTTTTTCATGATTACCACACACTGGGTCAATACCTTCATTGAGCTATCTACTATGACCCCAAGGCCTCATTCCTGGTCAGTCACCTCCAATTCAGACTCCATGTATGTATATGTGAAATTAACATGTGTTTATTGGCCCACCATGCCTCCTCGCTTTACACTTGTTTACATTGAACTGCATTTACCATTTTACTGCCCATTTACTCAGTTTGGAGAGATCCTTTTGGAGCTCTTCACAATCTCTTTTAGTTTTAACGACTCTGAACAATTTAGTATCATCGGCAAACTTGGCCACTTCACTGTTCCAGCCTAACTTTAGATTGTATATTTTAAACACTAATGAACTTTCATGGACTATTAAAAAACAAATCACAAAGTGATTTGTTTTGTGAGTGGTACAATGTGGCAAGCTGAGTTTAAGATTATAAAAATGAGCAATTGTCCATCCCTACTTCAGTATTTCTGGAAATAACTCTCAATAGTTAAATTGTTGCAGAGAAGTAGTACCAGTGTTTTCTTGGAAGCACTTCACTCATCAGACCCAGTGGGAGCCTTTATTTTGACTGCTGTCAAAAGTCAACGGTGCCATTACTTGAACAAGGGTATTCAATTTATTTTTGGGGAGCTAAACCAGTTTCCCATTATCATTTGTGAGTCTAAACCAGTGTAATGGAAAGCAAAGGAGCTCAAGTGTCTTGCAGATGAGATCTTTAAAGCTCCCTGATTATATAGTTTTGGAATAAGATACTGAACAGGGACCATATATAAAGAATGCTGTACTAAAGCAAAAACCTGTCATGCATGGACATAAAGAAATTAAGGTACCAGGAAGCAAATCAGTAGGTTTACTGGGAGATGAAAAGAAGGTTTCCCAAATTCCCATACTAAATTCCCTTCCCTGTAGTCATCAATTTTAATTTAACATAAGCCATGATAATAAATACATTTTATTGCCTCTCTCATCCCTTTCTTATGGGATCTGCAGATGCAGACTCTCTGCTAATGCTTTTGACTGAATTTAGTTCATGTTACTATAATCATCACAGGTAAAATATAAGTATTAGTGTTTTTAAATTAATGAACTCTCTTCTTGTTGGCACACAACTTGAAATGTTGTTGCACTTAATTCCAGATAGATCCTGGGGATATTTTTTATCAAGCCAGGCAGATGCTTGATTTTTTTATTAAGTGTCTTTTTTTCTAACACAAAACATTCAAAAAGTTGCTTTTTGTACTATTTCTTTATTAAGGTTTTATTGGTGCTACAATTTTTAATGGAGAGATTACTGGGTGCAAAGAATATATCACACAATAATTTTCATATTTAAAATTTCCAAAAGCTTTTTATTCTGTGCAAAATGACACCTGGGGTTGCAGCGGTTGGTTCCTAGAGAGAGAGCATTTCACACAGGAGATAAAGGGATACAATGGTGTAAAGAATTACCATGTTTCATCAACAACTTTTGATTCATAAGTGAATTTTTCCAGTAAGGCCACATTCCACCCATGGTTATATTAGCTCTCTAAAGAGCCAGGGTTAAGATAAAGGTAAAGGGACCCCTGACCGTTAGGTCCAGTCGCGAACGACTCTGGGGTTGCGGCGCTCATCTCACTTTATTGGCCGAGGGAGCCGGCGTACAGCTTCCGGGTCATATAGCCAGCATGACTAAGCTGCTTCTGGCGAACCAGAGCAGCGCATGGAAATGGCGTTTACCACCCCACCAGAGCGGTACCTATTTATCTACTTGCACTTTGATGTGCTTTCGAATTGCTAGGTTGGCAGGACCAGGGACTGAGCAACGGGAGCTCACCCTGTCACAGGGATTCAAACCACTGACCTTCTGATCGGCAAGCTCCAGGCTCTGTGGTTTAGACCACAGCACCACTTGCGTCAATGCTAATTAAGCTGTGGCTGTCAAGAAGATTATCAGATCTTTTCAAAGAATGTTATACTTGTCAGCCAATAACATTAACAGTGCTAATCTGGGATCGTGTTCAGTAATTTGCTTCTCTCCACCCTCACCCCCATCTTATTTACTTATTTTGTTGCATCTGGGTAGGCTTGTCTAAACAGGAATGTTTTTAGCAGGTGCCGAAAAGAGTGAAGGTGTCTGCTTGATCTCAATATGCAGGGAGTTTCAAAGTGTAGGTGCTGCCACACTAAACGATCGAGTTCTTACAAATGTGGAACGGGTATTACATGGCACCTGTAAAAGTGCCAATTCCGTCAATCAAAACAGTCAAGTTACTTGCTAAGTTCTGCAGTCTTACACCCTAGCAACAAAGCAGACACACTCCTCTATTCATATGATGCAGTCCTGCAGGCATTAAATATCAACTGTCTGCATTTTAAAAAGCTGACTCTTTTCTATTTGCTGAAGCAGTGCACATTCTCCACTTATTCCAGTCACTAACTGGAACAGGGTCACAGAGATCCACCTTCCACACAGCTGACTTGACTGTTGTTGTTGTTGTTCAGTCGTGTCTGACTCTTCGTGACCCCATGGACCAGAGCACGCCAGGCACCCGTATCCTCCACTGCCTCCCGCAGTTTGGCCAAACTCATGCTAGTTGCTTCGAGAACACTGTCCAACCATCTCATCCTCTGTCGTCCCCTTCTCCTTGTGCCCTCCCCTTGTGCCCTTCTCCCCTTCTCCTTGTGCCCTCTCAGCAAATAGCAAAGAGAAAGATTTTGACGTTAAGACAATACTCACATTTTTAGAGGTAAGCATTCTAAACTAGCCTTCTTCAACCTTGGGTCACCTGATGTTGTTGGACTACAATGCTCATCATCCATAACCATGGATTAAAATGGCAGCGGATGATGGGAGTTATAGTCCAACAGCATCTGGGGACACAAGCTTCAACAACTCTGTTCTAAACTGAAAGGAAGGAGGTGGGAGAAGAGAAGAGTGGGGCTGCACTCCTGGCTAATGGCATCAAAATGTCTGCATGAAAGTTTTAGCTAGTGATTTAGAAGTGTTCAGCTGTTCCTCACTTGCAGGCCCCTTTTAATGCTGAAATCGGATCCTGCACCCCTCACTGTATGCATGCACAAGACAGTGTTGGGCTTCCATGGGTAGGGGTATGTCAAAGGCAGTGTGCCCATGACCCAGACCGTTCCCTTCCATCACACAAATAGCCGTAACCACTGGGTTGTTCAATTCATAATTGTTTATTAGCAGCAGTGTGTTCCTTCGCACTCTTTTTATCTGTTGAATATCTGCTGGTGAGGGGTAGCGTAAGGCTGCACTTTTAACCTGCTACTCCCTGAGCTCCTTCCCAGCACCTTCTTCCTGCTAGGCTTTGGCTCAGCTGGAACTCAAATCAAGCCATCTCTACCCCTTCCCTTCTTTTCCACTTCACTTATAAGGAACTGAGACCTCACTGTCATCAACCGTTCCTTCTCTGTCTTCTCAGACCCCACTGCAATGAAGATAAGTGGCATGTGTTGCCTGGCTGTAGTCTTGCTGCCCAGTGATCCTCCACAATGTGGGGCAGTAGGGCACTCCCTGGCAGTCTTCCACAGGCAGGCATGCTATTAACCCAACAAGACAGTCATGGCCTCATCTAGTTTGGACCTGAAAGCATGAGATTGGCTGGGCTGGGCTCTGTGGTGGTTTGAAATGTGAAACTGGATTTTGGTTCTCTTTTGCAAAGTCTTTGGTAAAATCAAACAAGGGATTTGTTGCTGTGAGGAGCTTTTATGGCTTGTGCTGAGGATTTCTGAAAATTCATCTGTTTTTATTGCTGAGAGTGCAAATAGTAGAAACACACAATGAACATGCAATTCTGGAAATGGTGGCATATAAAGTTTCCGCATATGGCATGAAGTTCCGACTTGGTATGGTACAGATGGCTTTCGATGGTGTTTGTAATATTTAACACCTCCTAAAAATATGTTCATCTTTAACAGCAGTAAAACAGCACTATTTTAGATATTATTTCATATATTCCAGTCTCAGTCACAGAGCGAAAGAGCAGGCAGGAAAGGCTAAGCTGAAGGCAAGGCTAGTAAGTTAGTGTTCCTCTAGAGGAGGAAGGTTCTTTCTTAATAATTTTTTTTCTAGGAGAAGAGTAGGGCTTATTCACTGCTCTCAATCCCTGCTCGAGACTGAAGCCAGCAGTCTTTTCTTTTTCCTCACAGACATTCACACGCTCCCCCTGCTCAGTTCCTAGGTAGCTGGTAAAGGAAGGGTGTTTTGCATACTGCTCAACAGTCCCAGTTGAAGCAGGGCATCCTGGAATTACAGGAGCCATTCCGGGCTTCTGATTGGATCCTGGAATGTCCCATTGCACCGGACTAAAAGGCATTCAATATGTCCCCCTCAAAGTGGGACGATTGGCAGGTATGAGTTTATTCACATGGATTTTTCTTCTCATTCTACTGGTAGTCTTGCTCTCTGACCTCAGTGAAAAGTGAGTTAAAAAAGGAACCATTATTGCTTATTATATGCATGTTATGCATTATTACAAACATTATTATGCACATTATATGCATATAATAATTATGTGGTTTTAATTGGTTGAGTAGCTTGTTTGCCACTCCGGGAAACCTTTCATGCTGAAGAGAGGGAGAAGCATTAATTAATTCTTAATCATCCTACTGCAGATGTAGCCAGCCAACGTCATAGCAGGCTAAAGTTAGATTTTTATTCTTAGGGTCCTCATAAGCTTTAATTTACAGTTCAATTCAAACTAGCAGAGCTGATCATTTCTACTATGGGTATATAGAGCGTGCCACTGCAGTTTTTACGTGTTTCTAATACCTTTCTCAAGACAAAAAATTGCCCCTGTTTTTTTTTGTTTTGCTCCGGGTTTGTAGGTGCCCTGATTTCCCTGGGTTGTGGATGCCCTTACTTCCTCTGGATTCCTGGGTTTGATCAGTGCTTTAAGAATTAAGAGGAGTCGACTGGCATTTGAGTCAGCAGTGTAAAGATGCTTTTTTCAGACCAGGGCATCACCAGGAGATAAGATTAAGGGTAACAAAGGCTGATGATGGCCATCCATCAACTCATCAGGGAAGTCATCAATAGGGTTAAGCCTATGTGAGACAGGGGAGGTGTGGGGCTCCTCCTCCAGCTGTGTGTGTTAGTGGGCAGGGAATGAAAAAGTTCAGGGTTTCAGCTTGGATGATATATGCTGAAGGAAAATTTGGTGTTCTGCAAGAGGTTTGAAAACAGGGGAGAAGGAGGACCAGCAGAACCCTTGGCCTGCTGGCTAGAACAGGCTGTAACAAAGAGACCAGCAGCATGGCTGATTCCCCTGTATGTAGATCTGTGCTGCTCCTAAGAAAGAAGCAAAGAATCATCCTGAGATGTGAATGCTCTGAACCCTTTTTTTCCAGTGTAGACTCAGGTTGTATATATGTGTAAATAAACCATATACCATAAAGACACTATAGTTTCCACTACGCCTAATTTTGGAAGGAAACCCAAACCCTGGGTAAGCGCCAAGACCTCTGGAATCTCACACCACTCAGGGATTGGGGTGACATGTAACAGTTTGTTGAAAAGTAAGGTGATAATATTTCTGATTACAGTACGTTTTGACCAGCACAGAGCTGCTAGAAAAACCTGTTTACATGTTTTTGTATTCTTTTGTATTTAAGTACAAAGTACTGTTATATGTACTTTGGGTTATTTTGAACTAATTTCTGCTCAGAGTTAATGAAATCAATGGACCTAAATTAGTCATATGTATTTGCTTCAATTGATCTACTCTGAGTAGGACTAGCATTGGACATAACCCTTTGTTTTAAATAATTCTGCACATTTTTAAATAAAAAAGTACTGCATGAAATGAGATGGTCATGTCCTGAATATTGGTTATGTGCTAAATGAGCACATACCAAATTGTACCTGATCCTTTGACCCCGGCTGCAAGTAAGCTGGGAACAGGATTACCACCTAAATAGCAAAATAAACAGGAAAATCTACATTTTGACTAAGTTTTTGAGTTGTAAAATAGAGGCAATCCAAAAGATTCATATTAAGTCCCTCTAGATTTACGCCCTTCAGTGATGCTTACATCAAAATCTGGCCTTGTGCCTATAAACTCCCATAGAGGTTTGAAGAAAAATGCAATATAATATTAAACAAAATAACAGACATAGCATGGCTTATGTCATAAACCACAGAGCAATTCACTGGTGGAAGCTGGTAGTTCATGAATATTTCTTCTATGAATTAATTACCAGGCTTCACCAATGACAGCAAAAAGAATGAAGTCACTCCCATGAATCATCAGATTTTTATTCATACTCGTAACACACTGCTTCCTGCAATGATGGTCTGGCAGAAAACCTAACATCCACTTGGGAAATGGGACTTCTTGCTGAATTTACTTGGGTACAATTTCTATTTCCATGTAAAGTAAGATCAAAGTGAAATGGTGTGTAGCAATTACAAAAGGTTAGCAGAAAATGAAGCAAAGAGAAATGACCCCAGTATTCCTCAATCTTTTCTAATTCCTGAGTAAGATTCACTAAGTGCTATTCCTGCATGCCTATTCATTTTAATAAGAAAGATGAGTGACCTGAAGTTGAAAGCCCAGAGGAACTCGGTCTGATGAACTGCACGCTGAGAGCTTTCAAACCTAGAACACGTCCACCCGAGTTATAAAATAGTCCACTTTACTAAAGCTGTTGTTTGACAAATCAAAGCTGAAGATGTCAATCATGCACTCCATCAGTACTCTGAAATAACTATTGTGCATGGCAACCTGATATGCAAAAAAAGTGTTTTGAGCTATTCAGTTCCTACTAATACAAATTCCTTTTAAAAATGGTTTCAATTTTGTGTTTTGAAATGACAATTCTACCATGTGAGGGTTTTTTTTTTTATCTAACTCACTAAATTTTCATATTCATCTCAACAGATGTGATCCAGAATAGATGACATCCTCCATCTGTTCTCATCACTTACCGGTACATTATCAAGCATCTCTGAGAACTAGATTGAGGGTAGCCAATGTTCAGATGCTGAATACTTCTGGGAGCTCTAGTTCAAGGGTTTTGTGAATTGTTAGAAGACTATAGTTCCCAGGTCATTTAACAATCAATTCCTCTTCATTGGGAACTCTGGGAACTGTACCTCTGTGAGTTGAATAGGGGCCTCTTAACAACTCTCAGTGCCCCTAAACTACAGTTCCCAGAATTCTTTGGGGGGAAGCCCCAGAGTAGGGTTAATGTTGGGGCTGTTGAGAGTTGGAACCCAACAGAATGAGGGCCACAGGTTCTCCAGCCCTGTTTTAAGGAAGGCCTTTTGTCTTTTAGGGAGTCCTTAGTTCTGCTCATCAAACATATTAGCAACCTCTTTGTTTTGATTTGTCAATGTTTTATTTCCAAAGTTAACCATATTCCACTGATTTTCTCTGTTCTGCTAGGTTTCTTGATATGCCTCTTGTATCTGTGTTCTTATAAAAAGTATTAAATACTTAATTTCTCTCAACTAACGTAGCAGGAAATGTAGTAAGTTCTATGAACTTTTTCAGCAAAAGTCTTTTTTAAGGGAAAGTTTTCTTACCTTTCTTAATAAAATCTATTTGTCATGCTGGGTTTATTTCATAAATCATTCTTTAGCAGGTGACAGCTGCATTTTTTTATTATTGAAACATATATATTAACTTATTTCTCTCATATCAAGGCTATGGTATTGCCACATTGACAAACCTGTTTTCTTTTGTAAAAAACACTGGGAGCAGGTTGATCAAATATAATGAGAAATGGCAGCCAAGTTGTTGTAGGACCTCCATGGAATGTTTCCAAGGCTATGAAGTACTAATGGAGCCACTATGATAATGCAAGACAAGAAGAATGCTAGGTGTAATCTCCTGTCTGTCAGTGTTTCCATAATCACTAAATCAAATGATAAAATGCCACCAGTAGAAAATAAGGATGGACTCTTTATTGAAATGTGTTATCATAAACCGTGCTTCCTCTGAATCTCAGGAGTGACATATGGGTTGGATTTCTTTTATTTAAAAAAAGGATACAAAATATTGTTGAAACTCTTACTGCATTCATTCCACTAACAGTTTGAGATGAAGGTCATTTCACCTTAATGTTCATCTATCAGCATTCAAGAACTCCAGCTGTTGTACTGACTCATGTATCATGACCCTCTGGTCCGCTTGGCACACAGCATCGACATCCTCCCTCGGGAAAAACCTAAAATCAATGCATAATAATAGCAGAGGGAAGGCAATCATTCCTCCTCTACCACTTATTCTGTTAAAATACTTATTTATACTGCTGTTGTGGTCAAAATCTTAAGTTCTGCATGGTTGCGTATATTCAACTCCCAAGCATATCTGAGGATTTATTGAGGTTTTAGGGGCTATGTTACAAACTCAGGCCACAATCAATGGAGGAAAGGATGGCCATGCATCATGTGAGCACAGCTGTGTTTGTGGATACAGCCATAAACGGGAGACTCCAAACTACCAAATGACATTTACTTGGCCTAAAACTTTTCATTGAGAATTTTATAGGGGCAGTCATATTGTTCATTAAAGTCTGTCTTTAATGAACGAAAGTTTTGTATCTTGCAAAAGTTGATCCAGAACTAAATAGATATTAGTAAATAATGCCAACCACCCCTGGACTGACCCTAGTTCATAGTACAATGCATACATTTTAGTTTGCGAATACTTCCTGCAATATTTGCCAAAGTAATAATTCCTGTTTTGTTTTTCTTCTGAAGTTCAACATACATTTTCCAGCTTTTTTCCTCTCTCTAATATTCCAGCAAATAAGCACATGTGCATACTTTGGAAACTTCCCTAGTTGTCTATGTATTAGTTTCTTTTGTTTTCCTGTAAAATAACTACAATTAAAGGAAGGAGCTCCAATAATCTTTGGTATGTTTGCAGTATATTGTTGATGAGTGGTTAGCAGACACCATATTTAAATATGATAATAAATAAAAGTGCACAATTTATCTTAAAAGGATGGGCATAGAGCATAGGAAGCTACCTTGTATCACATCAGATTATTGTCCAGGTATTGTCTGCTCTGATTAGCAGAGGCTTTCACAGGCCTCAGGCAGACCTCAAGTTTCACATCGCCCGCTGCCTGATACTTTTTCACCTGGAGATGCTGGAGTTTGAATCTGGACCTTCTCCAGAAAAAGCCTGTGCTCTGTCACTGAACTGTGATTCTTCCTTCACGGTATGGGGTGGATTTACGGTATTCATTTTGGAGAAGTAGCACCTTTGTAAAATAATGAAAAGGTTAGTTCCTAATAGAATATAAATACAATTCCAGCAAAAGTGCTACTCAACTCACCCACTGAGAAAGAAAATGCAGTAAGATAATGAGCCTATCATTATTTCAGAACGTGGTGATTTTGGATGCTGTTTTATCACCCTCATGCATAGTATTTATATAGCGCATTCCCTAAGTCAGCAGTGAAGAATCTCCAGTCCACAGGCTTAATTAGGCCTGCCAGGGCATCCTGGCCAAGCCATGCACATCGTGATCAGCTTATCAGCAAAGGTTTACACATAGTGCCCTGCCTGGCTTTTTGCAATCAGCTGACCACCAGGGCTTCAAAGTATTAACTCTCTGCAAGCACTAGCGGATCAACTGGTGCTTACGGAGAGCAGCGCATATGCTTTGAAGCCCCAACAATCACTGATTGTTGGGGCTTCAAAGAGTAGTGCACTGAGAAGGATGAAAATGGGTCGCCTGGCTTCACTGTGATGGCAGGTGAGTGGCCATTGGCTCATTGTGGGTGGCGAAGATAAGGATCCAGCCCACCAACCAGATCCAGTTCCTCACACCTTTGCTAAATGATCAGCCTGGTAGTCCATAAAAGCTTATGCCACTATAAAACTTAAGTTTTCAAGACTTCACAGTTCTCTGATATTTTTGCTCCAACAAACTAATCCTTACACCAGCTCTTTCAGAAAGATGGAGGCTAATTATTATCTGTATATGAGAGCCTGGCTGCTTAATCTGAGAGACAGTGACTTGCCTAGAGATAGACAGTAGACATGGCTGACCTCAGATTTCAACCAGAGATTTCCATATCATAACTCAAGCTCTTAACTTCTCCTATATGATCAGTTAAGAAGGAAAGGCTGCAGCGAAGAGATTTAGAAAATGTGGTGTATAAGATCGATCAGGTCCAATCAAGGCCATTTGATTACATGGAAGAGCACTTCAGCTCAACGAAATAGTATTGATGTATACATACATTTCTAAGAAACCAAGTTGCTAATATTTTAAAGTTACATTTTCCAGGCATATTCTTCAATGGCACCAGAATGGGCGGCAGCAAATCAAGCCGGTCTGTGGTTGAAAATAGATCCTGTGCTTTCATATTTTCCAGGTTTTGCGGTGGTATTTGAAATACTGCAAACAATATTTTTGCAAAGAAAGAAACCTCTACAAAGAGATGCTAAAATGGCCTGTCAAGAGACATGGCACCAGCAATGTGAACCAAGTAAACTAAAGAAAAATAACACCGTGTTTGTAAGGGCATGGCTATGGAGATAAAATAAATTGTAACTCTATGGCTTGGAACATGGGCATGGCCAACAAAATTAAGAATAACGGGGGGGGGGGACATTTTTTAAAATTGCAGACATATGTGGAGCACAATCCTACGCATGTTTCCCTTGGAAATAAGTATATATTTCATAAGTTGGGGTGGGGAAGAAATATAATGCAATCCGCATTTAAAGGTGAAGCTACCTAATTCATGCTTTCCCAAAAAATAGATGAAGCAAAACACAGGCATCCTTCAAAATTTGCATTTGCCCAAGTTTTGCAATGCAGGTCCCCAGCCAAATAATTTGTACAAAAAATGCATATACTAGGGTAAAGTGTGCATAAAATGCATATATTTGTGAAAATGATATACAAAAATGCATTAAATTAGAAACTATTGCCTTACAGAAATGTGTATATTAGGCAAAAATTGATACGAAACTCTGTATATTAGGAGAAAATCATGGATGAATTTTCATGAGGACTTAAAAAAATCACAAGCTGATGTGGAAATGTGAAGTACTGAACTTGAGATTGTAAAAAGGAGAAATAAGAGAAACCAAAATTGACAGATTCACCCATCCTACTCATAAATCAAGGAAGGATGATTTCTGTAAACAATGGACAAGAGGTGTTAAAAGGCTTGTAAAATCATGTCAATATCTACATGTAGAAGGGGAAGGGACATCAATGGTGATTCAGTTGTTCGGAATGTCAACAGGCTGCATTGGATATAGAGCTATGCAACCATGGAGTCAAAAGGGTGATACAATCTGAGAACAGCAGAAGCACAAGGAAAGAATGGTGATGAACAAACTGGATGACTCCCCTGGCTTGGGGAGGCAACATGAGATCACCTTAAATCTGATCTTAAACCAGTGGTGGCCAAACTTGGCCCTCCAGCTGTTTTTGGATTACAATTCCCATCTTCCCTTACCACTGGTCCTGTTAGTTAGTTTGGCCACCACTGTCTTAAACCAAAGGTTTTCTTGAGCACTGAATATCTATACAAAGTGACCCAACCAATACATTGCCAGCGCACTTTACAGCACAGATAAAAAGTTAAAGGACCCCTGGATGGCTAAGTCCAGTCAAGGGCGACTAAGGGGTTGTGGCGCTCATTTCGCTTTTAGGCCGAGGGAGCCGGCATTTGTCCACAGACAGCTTTCCAGGTCATGTGACCAGCATGACGAAACCGCTTCTGGCGCAATGGAACATCGTGACGGAAACCAGAGCACATGGAAACTGCTGCAGCGGTACCTATTTATATACTTGCACTGGTGTGCTTTCGAACTGCTAGGTTGGCAGGAGCTGGGATAGAGCAACGAGAACTCACCCCATCACAGGGATTTGAACCACTGACCTTCTGATTGGCAAGCCCAAGAGGCTCAGTGGCTTACAAAAATTGGCTTTTATGATATTGCTGCTGAAACAGACATATGGTAAAATGAAACGAAAAAAAATGTTTTATTGCCAATTTGCGAGCTTGAGACTGTTGTGCAATTAACCTGTAGGATTTTCTTCTACATTTGCCATTTACTGGTGTGAGTAGCTGCAGAATTGTAGCAATTGAATAGCGATTTGTGATTTTAGCGATTGTACAGTAACTTTTGCGGGCTTGCAAGATCAAAGTCTTAAATTGGCTCAGTTACAATTCTACCAACCGCAGCGATTTGCAGCCTATAACCCAATTTTAAGGGAGCGGCTTATATTCGGGTACAGTGGTACCTTGGATTACATACGCTTCAGGATACATACTCCGCTAACCCAGAAATAACGCTTCAGGTTAAGAACTTTGCTTCAGGATAAGAACAGAAATCGTGCTCTGGCGGCGCAGCGGCAGCAGGAGGTCCCATTAGCTAAAGTGGTGCTTCAGGTTAAGAACAGTTTCAGGTTAAGAACGGACCTCCGGAACGAATTAAGTACGTAACCAGAGGTACCACTGTCAGGGGCGTAGCAAAGTAAATTGGTACCCAGGGGCAATTTTTTTTTGTCAACCCCCCCCCCCCCGGCATGGGAAGATCAGGTGGTACCCGGTGCGGAAAATTTCTTGTCAACCCCCCATTGATCCCCCCCCCCGCCGCAAAAATGGTTTTACGTTATTTCATATTTTCTTACAAAGGAATAATAACAAGTAATAATAAAAAAACCCTTTTATTTATATCCCACCCTCCCCGGCCAAAGTCGGGCTCAGGGTGGCTAACATCAGATAAATAACATTGGTATAAAATCAAACAATAATTAAATTACCTCCTAAAAACATTTCAAAATCAAATTAAAGTCTAATTAGATGGCTTTCCACAGGGTTAGGGTTGGCAACAGTAAGTGTTCTCAGAACTGAAATTTCAGCCTTCATGACATAGGAAAACAGCCAAGTGAACAGCTATTTTGGTGGAGGAGGGTCAAGATATTAACCGATATGCATGAAATTTCATATATAGCTATATAATCCCTAGTATAGTAAGATAAGACCTTCGGAGCAGGCATTTTCAAAAAAAAAATCAACTTTTTTTTCAACCCCCCCCCCAAAAAAATTGTTCCTTGATAATTTGTCAGCCCCTCCATTATGGAACATGGGGCGGACCGCCCCCCTTGCTACGCCCCTGACCACTGTATTGCCTCCCCCCCCCCCGAATGTTAAAAGTGTGGCTTTATTTGCGGGTGGGGCTTATATTCGGGCCAATACGGTAACTGATACTTAAAGCTCCTACTGGCTGCCCACATGCTACCAGGTCAGGTTCTCTACAAGGCCCTTAACAACACCTATCCTGGATACCTTAAGGACCACTAGATTCCTTATATTTCTGTCCAATCACTGAAGTCTGGGAAGTGTGGGAATCACTATTTGTGGTTCCTATGGCTTGGATGGACGGCTGGTATCCACCAGGAGCTGTGTGTTCAGTTGTGGGCCCAATTCTGTGAAATTCCCTCTTAGCTGAGAGTAGATGGTCTCCTTCCTTATTAAACTTCCAGCACCTAGTGATTTCTTTTTTTCTTTCAGCTGATGTTATGGTTAATTACAACTGTTTTACCTGACTGTACACTGCTTAGTGAATAGCCCAATTTTTGGACTTCTGTAAATTTAATCCTTCATTATTGTGTTTGCTGTTTATGATAGATGCATTCCCATGTGCTATCATTTTATTTTTTGGATTCCTCTAGCTCATCTTATTCCCTCCACCACTAGCACACCCCATAGTAAATATGACTTCCTTTTATTTTGCAGTTTTATATGCTCCTACACACAGCCTCCTGCTGTCTTGTGGTTCCATCCCCACTGGTTTAAATGATTGTTTTGCAGCTATTCTTCCAGCGTGCATATGGTATTCCGACATATATCTATTTTTCCCTTCAGGGTGGCCTTATGCATAAAACAAAAACAGTTTTCTTTAAACTTTCAGGACTGGATAAAATAAGGATTTTTTCCGACTTCTGGAAGGACTCTGTTGAAGCCACGCCCTTTATTACCGGATCACGACAGATTCCAGAACTTTATTTCTGGTTCCGGTACTGAATTTATTTCAGGCCTGCTCAGAAGTGTCCTCCTGTGATCTTAAAGTCCTCAGATCCGTCTTGGAAGGAAACACAGAGACAAGAGGGCCGGGTGCATTCTGTACTTTCTCAGAGGCGCCCTTTACTTTATTACTTGGTACGCTCCAAGGCTGGGGCTAAACTTTCCCTTCTCCTAAGCAAAACAGCTGTGGGAACGGCAAAAAAAGGAAGCAGGGAGAGCCCATTCAGCTCGCCCTCCCCTCGGGGCTGGCCCAGTGCCTTCCTCGCCGGTCAATTCCAGCGGGAGGCGCGCGCGCGTGCGCCTGGGCTGAGGCGGGCCGGCGTTTTGTTTGGCTTTGCTCGCCCGGGATGGGTGGGGGCGAGGGAGGCGGCAGGAGGGAGGGAAAGGGAGCGGAGCGAGAGTTGCTCGCCGGCGCTCCTGCAGCGAGGGAAGGAGGGCGTCCTGTGGGCTCGCCCCTTCGCGCCCAGCCAGGCGCCCTTTTCGGGGAGACGGCTCCCGCTGCGGGAGACGCAGCAGATGGAGCTCCCCGCGCCTCCCTCCCGACAGCAGCGTTGGCGCCGCCTGTGCCCGCTCGCCTAGACGGGGGCCGTGCCTCTTCTAGGGTTAGGATGGAGTAGCGGGCAGCGGTCGGCGTCGCTGGCTGGAGGTTGCCCGGCCACCTGGGGATGCTTGGAGACGCCTAAGGCTGACCCGACGGCAGCTCTCCCCTCAGACGCTGACCTCGTCTGTCAGCATGGGCTCGCCCTGCCGCCGCTGCAGCAGCAGCAGCGGAGGGACCCCTTGACAGCTTGCCTCTTCGTGGACCTTTGCCTCCCCCCGGGAGGGGCGGGGAGGGGGCGTACGGTGCAGCTCTTGGCCCGGCTCTGCCGAGGGAAAATGCTAGCCGGGGGTTTGCTGGCCGGTTTCTCCGTGCTCAGCCTGCTCACCTACGGCTATTTGGCTTCGGACGCGGCTGGCGACCCCGAGAGCGCGGGCGCGACGGCCAAGTTGGAAGAAGGACCCGAAGCGGAGCCCGCCCCTTCTCCGCCACACCTCATCTTCATCCTGGCGGACGACCAGGGGTTCAGGGACGTGGGCTACCATGGCTCGGAGATCAGGACGCCCACCTTGGATAAGTTGGCGGCGGAAGGGGTGAAGTTGGAGAACTACTACGTCCAGCCCATGTGCACCCCGTCCAGGAGTCAATTCATCACGGGAAGGTAAGACGTTGGCGCCAAGGTTTTTTTTTTAGAGGGTGGGTGTCAATTTCAATAACCCTTGAAAACTGAAATTGGTGAGTTTCTGCGCCTGTCTTACCTCGCAAGATGCCTCTTCTAAAATCTCTCTTGCACAAGTATGGTAAATACGAACGGAGTTACTGTGGCATAAACTTTTGTGGACTAGGGTATTTGATGAAATAGGTCTGTTTGGCTTTAAAAGTGCCTGTCTGTCTGGATGTGCTATTGCAGACTTAGCACAGATACCCTCCTCCTCCTGGAACATCTGACATTTGACTTCGCTTGGAAATTTTGTCCTTAGCTGAGGTTTAGGAAAGTAGTGTGTTAATGAATGAACTAAAATCAGAACTTGTGCTTTGTTAACTAAGCGTTTGGCAACTGAGAGCTACCCACTTCATAATATTATGATAACAGATGATTTGCATGGATATACGGTGCATAAAAGCCTCTTGTCACTCCATTCATGTGGAAGCTGCCAGCAACTAGTGAGCATCATTTGAGTTCTGTTTTTATTAACACAGCTTTAGGGAGGGGGGGGTAGAATCAGGAGCTTTGAGCCAGCAGGAGAGCCTTATCTGGAGAGTCAAACAAAAGTTCCAAGGGAATGAATGAAAGCTCAAGTTGTCCCAGTTTGTTGTCATATGCAAGTCCCCATTCTTATTGCAAGAGCCAATCACTCAGACAGTCATTGGCCAATGCAAAAGATGTCCATTGAAACCTCAGTCCAATGAGAAAGCCAATTTGAGTTTAAAGCCATAGTAAGCACTTTGGCAAGAACTTCTTAAAGAATTTAACCACTGCATTGTTGACACTGCTCAATATTGTCTGCATCTTCAGCTGTTAATGTCATAGCATGATGTGTCCGCTGTTTCTCCCATTTCATACCATATTATTCCAATTCACAAGCTTGTATTTTAAAAGGCCATATTCTAGGATGAAAAATATGCTAATTGAATCACTTGTTGACATACTGTATTCCCATAGTATAATTCCTCCTTGTAGAAAGTTAGAAATGTGTTTTCAAGTATCACCAAAGCAGCTGAAAACAAATTTGTTATTTATAACACTTTAGATGTGCAGTCCATTTCACAACCTTTATCATTCATTCTGATAACTGTGTACAATAGTTTCGCCGTTACTGTAGTTTTATCATTGCCCACTCATCTTGGTTTTAAGCTTAGGTCTTTTAAGATCATGCCTGATATGGTGTCTGCTGCTGGCTGTCAGCTTCTGCTGGTCATGATTATATGCAGTGTTGTGATAACTGGCTACAGACAATGTATTCACATCTAAGATGCAAGTTTCTTTTTTCCTTGTCTGTTACTTTTATTGTGGCTACCATCATTCTACGTATATTACAAAAATTATAAGACACAAGTGTACTCACAGATATACAGTCTAATAAAACATGGCATATGAAGGAACCTTTTCCTGTTGTGGACCATTTCCAAGTAAATTGTTCTCTTATCCATAAATGAAACCTCCCACCTGGTGGCTGCTTCGGTAATTACGTATATTTCAGGGCTGAATCCACACATTTGTGCCCTGGGTGTGCAGGCATGTCTGAAGCAGGGTGGGTACCAAAATATTATTCCACAGAAAACGGAAATGATAACTTTGTGTGCCTGTATGTGTGGTGGTGTATGAAGAATCACAAAAGTTAGCATGGCGCATGAATGCAGGCAGTGGGGAAGCACCCTCCTTTCACTCATGTTAGTATCAGGAAGGTTGTTTTAATAAAATGGAAACTGTTTTTACTTCCGTTGGAACAGCTGGAAACAAAGTGAGAGCCAGAGTTATGGAGCCACCAGTGAATGCTCTGCAGAAAAGACCTGCGGTTCACAGTCTGTTAGGCAGTCTGTTCTGGCTGCATGAAAGTCATTTGTTCATCTGGCTATGGAGTGTTTCTGTCCAGGTGATGACCTGTCCCTGTTAAGTATAGAGCAACTGGAACATGACTCCGAACAGAACAAACCAAATCCAAAGGATCTTGGATTACCAATCTGAATTGCTAACTATAAACCACATACTGTTTAAATTAGGCAAGGAGCGAACTAAAACAAATAGATTGGGAGGAGGCTGAGGCTGCAGTTTTTTAAGTGGAATGTTGTGAAAAATTATTCTGAAAATCCAGTTACTGTATTTTTTGAAGTGGTTTTAGGAAAACTAAGATTTTTCATGTACTTCCTTCTGATTTTCTTTACAGTCTGCCAGACTGTAGTCTACAACAAAAGTAACAAAAATAAGAAATAGAGTAAGGATGTGACTGCAGAAGGGTTTGTCCAGAGTGGAATTAAGAGTACATAATATAGTTATTTCTCCTTTGTATGAATGCCAGAGATCGATTGTTGGAATTCTCCATTTGCTACTTCCATAATAAAAATAAATTCAGATTAAAATAGTGTGGTTTTTGCATTATGTGACTATCTGGTCTTTGTTGTTGTTGTTTAGTCATTTAGTCGTGTCCGACTCTTCGTGACCCCATGGACCAGAGCAGGCCAGGCACTCCTGTCTTCCACTGCCGCCTGCAGTTTGGTCAGACTCATGTTGGTAGCTTCAAGAACACTGTCCAACCATCTCGTCCTCTGTTGTCCCCTTCTCCTTGTGCCCTCCATCTTTCCCAACATCAGGGTCTTTTCCAAGGAGTCTTCTCTTCTCATGAGGTGGCCAAAGTATTGGAGCCTCAGCTTCAGGATCTGTCATTCCAGTGAGCACTCAGACCTGATTTCCTTAAGAATGGGTAGGTTTGATCTTCTTGCAGTCCATGGAACTCTCAAGAGTCTCCTCCAGCACCATAATTCAAAAGCATCAATTCTTCGGCAATCAACCTTCTTTATGGTCCAGCTCTCACTTCCATACATTACTACTGGGAAAACAATAGCTTTAACTATACGGACTTTTGTCGGCAAGGTGACGTCTCTGCTTTTTAAGATGCTGTCTAAGTTTGTCATTGCTTTTCTCCCAAGAAGCAGGCGTATTCTAATTTCGTGGCTGCTGTCACCATCTGCAGTGATCATGGAATGCAAGAAAGTAAAATCTCTCACTGCCCCCATTTCTTCCCCTTCTATTTGCCAGGAGGTGATGGGCCCAGTGGCCATGATCTTAGTTTTTTTGATGTTGAGCTTCAGACCATATTTTGCGCTCTCCTCTTTCACCCTCATTAAAAGGTTCTTTAATTCCTCCTCACTTTCTGCCATCGAGGTTGTGTCATCAGCATATCTGAGGTTGTTTATATTTCTTCCGGCAATCTTAATTCCGGCTTCTACAGTAAGTTAAATTCACACATAAAATATTCAGCAAAAACATGGTAAACTTGTGATATAATTGATCTCAAGTTTAAAGGCCCTTAATAACAGTTTCAGTTTTTGAGCTTGCTGTTTAAAGTCCTTGCTGTTTAAAGATGCCTCATGCATAGTAAACCCAGGATGGTTGTCTCAGTTACCAAGATTATTATGGAAGATGGGGAACAAGGGCTATGCATGTGGTCTTAAAGGCAGTAATTATTTTAGAAATTAGAATTGGCATCTTTAGACTTTGAAGGGATCCAATATTTTTGTATCCAATATTTTTGTAATGTGCTAAGATCCATCTGAACCTCATAAACAGTTAGCTAAGGCCCTGAGGGATAGTTCAGTTGGTAGAGCATGAGACTCCTAATCTAAGGGTTGTGGGTTCAAGCCCCACGTTGGGCGAAAGATTCCTGCATTGCAGGGGGTTGGACTAGATGATCCCTGTGTTCCAGATCTACAGTTCTATGCAATCATACACCAAACATATTAGTCGTCTTGAGGCTACGTGTATGGCAGAGGTAAAGTGCAAACCCTGAAAAAGTAGAGTTGCAGCCTTTTCATCAGATGGTGTTGGTGTAAACCATCCCTAGGCCTATTTGCAACTTGAAATTCCTGGAACAGCACTTGGACTCAGGAGCACCATTGAGTTGCAGAACTTTGTCACTGCAGAACTTTGCCATCAGTGACAAGAAACTGATAATAATAATCAGGGATAAAGGCTCCTCTTCCCCAAGTTGTAATTACTTCATGGATATCCGGATTCAACTTGAATTCACTTGCTCACACAACCATTTTCTGTTCAACACCAGAATAAATGAATGCTGTGTGAGACCTGGTTAATGAAAAGGAAAGATAAAATAGCTACTCCATGTGGTGAATTTCTGTTCTGGGCCACTGAAGCTCAACTGGGAGCATTTATTTTTCTGAATATTCCAAAATTGCAAGCATGTCCCGCTTTATCTTTTCCACCCTCTCCCTCCAGATCAAACCAATCCAGCTTCTTTAGCCTTCTCTCAAATGATGTTATAGACTCTTTCCCATGGCATGTACGTAATTAAAGCAAATTAATGTAAAAAAAATGTTTCTGGGATAAAACAAAATGGTCTTGTGTGGCAAAGTTGTCAGAAGGCATTGTGTGCCATGGAAAACAAGCATTTATGAGAGCCATAAAAGATTTAATAAGAAAGCTAACTTCAGTATTTTATATGATCTGTCCCACATGTCTATGCACATGTTTGGAGAGTGGTCGTATTTCATATTTTTATTTATTATTATTAATACTAAGTTTCATATAGAACATAAAACTGAGTTCTCCTGATTAGTGGTTGGATGTATTTTCAGCTGAGTAAATGGGAACGTTCAGAGACCATAGAACTATGCTTCCTGGATTACATTATTATCATTAATAATGATGATGATAAATTTATTACCTTTTCCTCAACAGCAGGTCCCAGGGTGAATTTAAAATTCAGATTTAAAGACAGTTAAAACAAATTGCAGTCACAGGTATAGAAATAAGAATACCAAAAATGTTATTATATTTAGAAGAAAAGCATTAATAAAAGTAGCCCAGATATATCACTAGATTTCTTGTATGATGTAATGGATTTCTGCTGATACCAGGCAGCAGTGTCACTGAAGATTGGGAATATAGATTTCTTCATCTCATAATGCTCATGAATCAAGCATCATTTCCGCAAGGAGATTTTCAGTTAGGTTGGAGTTTCAACTAAGCTTCAGAATATGCAGAAGTCAGCAAGGCATCCTCTAGGACATGTCTTTCCCCCAAAGAATCCTGGGAAATGTAGTTTACCCCTCACAGAGATACAATTTCCAGCACTCCTAACAAACTACAAAACCCAGGATTCTTTTTGGGAAACTGTAAGGTCCTCTAGTCGTTGCTCATGAATAAGCAGGCAAAACTCTGAGTTTCCTCTAATAGTTTTATTGTGCAAACTATGTACAGTGCAGAGCTAATAAGTTCATGTCTGTATCAAGCGTCGTCAGAATCCGGGAATGGCCCCTTCCGGTTCTGACCCCAGCAAAAGAGCTTCAGTATACAGAAATCTCACTTCCCATCCTTTCGTTTCACCCCTCAACGCCTTTGGGGCACCGGAAGCTGCGTGTCTCTTTCCTCGCCCCTTGAGCGAGAGGAGTGCGAGGTCTCTCCAGCATCCTCAGAGCCCTTTCCCTCTATACCCTGAAAAGCCTGCCCCTCCCCACTGGAAGCCTCGCTGCTCCCTCTGCTGCCAGAGGAGGTGCTGCTGGTCAGGTGGGACCGGGGCTCTCTGTAGCATCCCAAGAGCCCTTCCACCACCTTGCGCTGTGCCGGGGACAGTTCCCTGACAGAAACCATGTGCTTTAAATGTATGGGGTTCTATTCAGGTAAGTCCTATGCAGCTTCAACCCATTTAAATGAATGAACCTAAGTCCATTAACTTGAGTAGGTCAGTTCTAAGTAGGACTAGTGCAGAATACCACCTACGGTGTGGATGCGACCTAGGGTTTCCTAATTACCTTAGGAAAAAGACATGCCAAATTCTTATTTTTGTGGCAAGTTATAGGGAACAAGATCTTACAATGAATTTTTGTTTGGGATGGGTAGGATGTGTTTGATTCATTTAAGTTCCATTAATTTCAGTGGGACTTAATACTGTAATCCTATTGCTAGTGACCCAAGGCACTCATTTCAGAGTGGATAATGACTGTTGGTGATCTATTCCACTTGACTTGTGAGCTCTATTCAGATGTTTTAAGAAGATTCCGAACAGCACGGGTTTAGTAGGATGTCCTAAACCTGTGCCTTGTTCAAAAGCCCCTCACAATGCCAATGTTCCATCAGGGGATAGAAAGGTATTATTGGGCTGAAATTTTACCTAGCCTCCCATGAATGGCGTATCTTAAATATCCCTCTTGTTATGCATCTTGGGAGTTGCCTACACTGTAATCTGATATGTGGGCCTTCCTCATAATTCCACCTACAGCCCTAGTATGTGGAATATATTCCAGTTCCATACTTTGCTTCAAACTGCATGTGAGTAATGCATTTTGTTATAATTGTTAAAAATTATAGCTGTACACTTCCTTGACATTCCCAAGGAGCTGACTGTTGATTTATTTAGAGGTTGATTTTCTTTATTCGGGATGATTTAAACGAACCACAGATCTTTATTTGGCTGCACTGTACTTCTATATTTCCATGTTGACACAATTTGAACTGTATCTGTTCACAGCAAGCAGCTCAGAACTCTCTTCATTTCTTTCAAATGACAAATGCAACACACATGTAAATAGGGGAGACCTTGTGTAGTTATTATACAGCTGGACAGCTTTTGATAAAGTCCCATGGCAAAGATACCAGAGAAAAATGGAGTAAGAGGACACATTCTCTGATAGGGAATGTTTTTTTGTTTGTTTTTTTAAAGGAAGCCGAAGATAGGGATAAACGAACAGGTCTCATAATGGAGATCTGTGCTGGAACTGGTGCTAGGCAAGGCAAGTACTTTATTACGGTCGACGACCAGCACACACACACACAAAAAGACACATACAGAATCAATAATAAATGCAATTTAAAATTGATCTGAGATTTGATCTAAAAGGGGTTGGCCGTATTAAAATTAAAGTACATTAAAATTAATAATTATTGCTTTAAAAGAATAAATTTAGAAATTAATTAAAAAATCAACAATTCAGATTATTATAATACTTAAATCAAAAGAAGGATCAGGAGCCACCTAATTGTGCGGACCGAAGCTTAATAGCGACAGCACAGAACTTTGCCACCGCAGCTGTAACCTTAGGGTTGGCATCTGAGAGGAGCCAATGAGCGTAGAGGAGACTCACATAATAGCGGAGAGATAAGTTCATTCCGTGAAGCCCTATAAAAGCAGCAACGGAGAAGTACGTGGTCTGTAGTCTCTACTTCTCCGGAGTCGCATGGAAAGAGTCTGTCGCCCCAAGGAACCCCCCTATATCTCCCATCCAATACGGCAGATGGCAGGACATGATTTCGGGCCAGTGTGAACGCCCTTCTGTGGGATGGGACCTCAAGCTGAGTAAAATACCTAGCTGGGAGTTGTAAGTATCTCCGCTTCTCTGGGGTTAAAAAAAGAGGGACTTTACTTAAGTCATGTACTGTGTTCATCAATACTTTGAGGTCAAGGTCAGCAGTGATGTAGACAAATGTGCAGGTGCCACCTAAGTATTCAGGATGGTGAAATCCAAAGCATAGTGTAAAAAGCTGCAGTACAGTGAGTCAAAACCGAGTACAGCAAAATGGCAGACGAGGTCCATTGTTAGAAAATGCAAAATGGCACACAGTGGGACAAAATCAACAAACAGCCCTGCCTATAAGCTTATGGGATTCAAATGGTGCCCATGAGGGATATTAGGATCATGATAGGTGGCTTACTATAAACATTTATGACAGTAACTAGAACATTGGATGGTGGTAGTAGGGAGCAAATCACACTCTTTTCTTGCCCCAGCCTGGTGGGATTTTACAGTATGGCAGGGCCACTGCTACAGCCATAGCTCTGCTACAGTGGCGGCTGGGGCCACAGGCAGTGACCAGCAGTTGGCCAACAGAGGCCAGTAGGGCTGGCAGAGGAACACCACTGCCCCATGTAGGCCTAGTGTTTTGCAACAGTAAAAGAGGGAATAGAGGCAAATTTAAATATTTTAAGATAAGAAAGGAAAATTCACATCCTGTTTAAAAGGACAATTTTGAATTAAGCAAAACAAGAAAAGTAAGTGCTTTGAATAATTAATTTAATAATGTATCCTAAGCTTGTGGGGGTTTTTTGTATTGTATTTGCTGCTAAAAATAAAGTTGTGAATATTGTGTAGGAATACATCAGCCCAAACTCCTTAACAATTATGAAGTAAGTAGGTGTTAGACAAATATGTCATTTTTATGCTGCATAATATTACAATTTAAGGAGATGATAAATATTCCAGATAATATGACTTGGCAGTGTTGCCTTTCTTCTTCCGGATGAAATTTCATTTTATGTCATTTGGCAGAACTCATTTGGTCCCACCAGGACACCATAAAAGTGCACCAAGAGCTTGGGGTGCTTATTTATTCCAAGTCTGCACCCATATGACAACTGTTCTATAACTGCAAATTAATATATTTCCCATTTATTTAGCAGAGCTTTTGGCAGTTTGTGACAGTACTCCTTCTGCGTCAAATCAGAGGTCCGTCTAGCCCAGTTATCCTGTCCTAAATCATAGTCTGATCCAGCTTTTCAAGGGCGCCTATATAATAACACAACACAGAAAGTTTTCCTGGATAACATCAGAAATATCCGCTCATCTAGAGACTCGTGAGGGCGGGGGAATTTGCTGCATGGTGTGGCCATGGCTGGTCCAGGCAGGGGGACCACCTTCTTCCCACGCAGCTGGAGAAGAGGAAGGTTACTTGGCACCACCCTCCTCCAGTGCTCTGGACCACTGGTGTGGGTGGGCACTGGCCCGCAAACTAATTAGGCACAGGAGCGTAGGGTCGGACTGGGCCAACCCCTACTGTACTGTATTTAGATGGCTTGCCCGTGTTTTTTGCTGTTGTTGTTCCACTTGTATTCTTAACTGGCAGGCTTTGGGTTTGAAGTCTGGTTTCCCACACACGCCACTCAACCTTTTCAGTGCCAGGCTGTACAAAAGCAATTCTCCTGTGAAAAGTTACCAAGTAAAAAAAAATAAAAAAATTCTTATTCCACTAATCTGCTTCCAGTGTTCGATGAGTCATCTCTACTCATCATAGTAACAAAGAAAAGCCCAAAACAAACTAGCTGACTTCTTCCATGGGAATAACGTAGCAAAGCAAGAAAAATGAAGTATTTATGTTTTTCTACATCTGATGGAAACCACTGAATGTAAAGAAAGGGTCTGTTTAAATGGTACTTTATGGTGCTGACGGTTATAAACTAAAATTGAGCTGAGGACAATTAACACATTTCCCCACCTCCCTCTAAGAGATACAAGAGTTCACTGCAGTTTCCAGCAACCTTAAAAACTCTGGCAGGACAGATGAGTGTTCCACTGGTTCTTTGCATCTGGATGTGCCCACACATGGCTGGTGCACATCCAGACACGAATCTGCATCCAATCTGCACAGCTCCCACTCCACCAAAGGAATCTGCTGATGGAAGTTTGATTGAGTGCAACAGCTGATACAGTATCCATGTGTTATCACTTCATGTATTACATACTTTTTCCATGTTGTATAAGCACAAAGACCGTGCAGATCAGGAAAATAAGGAACCAAATTAGGTATATGTTTCAGGTAGGATTGGTTTTAGCTGAACAGAAAAGCAAAAGGAAGAGCTGATTTGTAAGCAGGTATCAAAAGACAAGGCCCCATCTGCACTGTACATTATAAAGCAGTATCATAGGATCATAGAATTTTGGAGTTGAAAGGGACCCCAAATGTTATCCAGTCCACTCTTGCAATGCAGGAATCTCAACTAAAGCATCCATGACAGATGGCCATTCAACCTCTGCTTAAAACCTCCAAGGAAGGAGAGTCCACCACACTCTGAGGGAGTCTGTTCCATTGTCAGACAGCTCTTACCACCAGGAAGTTCTTCCTGATGTTTCGTTGGAATCTCCTTTCATGTAACTTTAATCCATTGGTTCAAGTCCTACTCCTCGAGCAGGAGAGAACAAGCTGCCACATGTAACAGTCCTTTAGCTATTTGAAAATGGCTACCATCTCTCTTCTCAGTCTCCTCTTTTCCAGGCTAAACATAAACCAGATCCCTCAGCTGTTCCTCATAAGAACTTGATTTTCCAGACCCTTGATCTCTTGGTTGCCCTTCTCTGCACATTCTCCAGCTTGTCAATATCCTTCTTAAATTGTGGTGCCCAGAACTAGACACAGTATCCAGGTGTGGTCTGAGCAGGTAGAATAGAGTGGTACTTTTTTGCTGCTACACCACACTGTTGATATTCTTGCAACACCTAACACAGCCCAACTAGCTACATTTATATGCGAGAGCAGCCTGAGGTGTTTCAGCACCTGACACAAAATGTCCTGCTGTCGCCCTTGTTATAGGAGTCAAACTCCATAAGGGGTCTTACCTCCTCCATAAGGAGTCTTACCTGCCAGGAGGTGGATGGGACAATCCTTTTGGGTCCTCACACTTGCCAGTGGGGCTTGCATCAGCTATTCCCTTCAGCAGAAGCCAGTGCAAAGTCCCAGCACACCATGGGGTGGGAGGAGCAGGGGAGATCTCTCTCCCCCCCAGCAGCAAAGCTGGGTGACAGAGTACCTTCCCTCTCGCTGACTCGACAAGAGGGGAGGCGTTGCGCAGAGCTTTGCCACCAGTCCCTCTCTGCCCCTAGAGGTTGGAGAGACTGGCAGCAGAGCTGGGTGGTAGAATGGGCCATTCCACCCCTGGGAGGATGCCGGCCTGAGGCAGCCACCTCACCCACATCATGGGTGGGCTGGCTCTGTTTATATGGGAATGGGACAAATTGTTCAGAACATGCTGACTTTGTACAATGATCTCTTCTATAAGTTCCATTGTTTCTTTCCTCTAAGTTCAGTTAAAAAGGTGGCAGAAAGAAAGGGGCACCTTCTGCTATCTTTAATAAACCTTGAAATATGCAATTACCCCCAGACACCTGGAAAACGTTCAGAGGTATCTAATCAAATAAATATTGAGAGTGGGGATATAAAAATTAATCTGTCTTATGGGCTGCACTGCCAGATGAGGTTACCCAGTTGGGTTCACCTTTTCTTCAAATCAATCCATGCTTGGCTGATTACTACAGTCCTGGAATTCACTTCTTTGGTTACTGCAAGCTTGTCCTCCGCCATAAAAGTGTAATCCAGTACCCATTGCTCTGCAACTCGATATGAGATGAGAATGAGGTGTTTCTAGGGAAGCAGATGTTTGATTCACATGTATAGAATCCTAGATCCAAATCTTTCTAAACAATGGGTAGATTTGTTGAACTTGGCTTGTTCGACATGGCCAGGGGTTCCATTAAGCAGGGTGGAACATGTCAGTTTGACGGCAAGGTAGCCATTTGAGCATACCATGGAACTCCTTTGTGTAACAATCCCTGCACTTGTGTGTTTGCTGCTGTTAAAAAAAAAAAAACAAAAACAACCCTGCAGTACGGAAGAGAAAAAAAGTGTATGTGTTAGGATATGAGCCAACAATACTGAGCCTTTAGGATAAAGTCTTTCTGGAATGTATTACTTTATTTCCATTAGTATTTCACACTTTCCCAAAGGCCCAAGGCAAACCATAAGATGTGTTAAACACAATTACAGCATACTAATAGAAAACATAAAAACCAATGACTTATAATAACCCGATCCTTGCTTAGCCTGTATAAGTGGTGGCGCTGCAGGAAATGGGGGAGGGGAAATGTAGGACAAAATAGATTGTGGGGGTAAGCTCTGTTTTACATGTATTAATAAAGCTCTTGGAGGGGAGTACAGTAAACTCATCTGCTTGTTCAGCACCTGCAGTTTGAATGCTGTCCAGCCTTCGGTGGATTGTGTGAGTAATTAGGATGTATGCATCCTCCACACTTCTTCTGCTACTGTCTTAAGGCACAGGTGAAACACTGTGCTCTAACAGAAGAACAATCTGAAGAAGTGTGCATGCACACGAAAGCTCATACCAAGAACAAACTCAGTTGGTCTCTAAGGTGCTACTGGAAAGAATTTCCTATTTTGTTTCCTATTTTGTTTCGACTATGGCAGACCAACACGGCTACCCACCTGTAACTGTAACAGAAGAACAGTCATGCTAGATCTGACCGAAAGGCCCATCTTGTCCCACAGTGGCCAACCAGATGCCTGTGGGAAGCCCTCAATAGGATAGGAGTGCATCAGCCCTTTCATTCTGTTGTTCCTCTGCAGCTGGTATTCAGAGACATACTGCCTCTAGATCTATTAATTTGTCTAATCAGCTTTGGAATCTACCAGGGTTCGTGGACATTACTACTACATCTTGTGGTAGTGAATTGCGTGATTTAGCTATGCACTGTGTGAAGAAGCACGTCCTTTCCTCCTGAATCTTCCACTGTTCAGCTTCATTGGGTGACCTCCAGTCCTATTATTCTTGAGAGAGATAGAAAAAGTTCTCACTATCCACTTTTTCCATGTCTTGCATCATTTTATAAACTTCTGTCATGTTTCCCCTTACTTTTCTTTCCCACCTTAAAATTAAAAAATCCCCAAGCATTGTAACCTTCCTTTATGGAAGAGTTGCCCCTGAAAAAAATATGGAGTCTAGTTCTCTGACGTGCTTTGTTTTCCATTTTTTTGAGATGTCTAGAACCAAATTGTACACAATAATGAACGGCCTTTGAAGAGAGAGGTTAATCTTCAAGAGTGGGCAAATTCTCAGGACATGAAGGAAGGTGGGGACTAATGGGCTTGCCATTAAAGATGAGGTGGTTGAGGATTGCTCTCCAACTCCTTTAACATAGAGTATCTCTATCATCTCTATCTCTATCTCTATCATCTCTATCTCAACTGCCCTCAGCAACCTAGTGACATTCCCTTTTCATTTAGGATAAAATGCCCTATGGAAGCATCACTCCATCGTGATGTAGCATTGCTTCAAGGGCAGTGTTGTTTGGGGTTTTGGGGGGGGGGTGCGGTGGGATAGGAAATAGCTTCCTCCATTTCCCAATGGGTACATGATTTCATTACAAGCCTTCCTGGTTTAATATTGTGCATTGAGAAGGGAGAAGGAAAGGTGCAGGTGGTTGAATGTCATGTACAAGCCATTGGCTGGGACTGATGGAAATGGAGTCTGAAGAACATTGTGGAGGGCACCATGTTGACTAGTCTCTTAATGATGGCTATTATAACATTGATGGGCATTTCACAGGTTGAGGGGTGGATGATTTTGTATGGAAGCTCCAGCTCCTTCCACTTCTATTGCTGCCACTTTCAGACTTCCCCCTGAATCCACCCTGTTGCTACTGTTTAGCTGTCACTTTAGCCAAGAGTCCTAATTTATTTGTTGTTGTTTTTGAATGTTGGTATTGCTCCACCTTGGGCAATTTGGTGGAGAGGCAGCATCTAAGATAGACAGGGAGTTTAAAGTCTCTGTGTAGCCTAGCACTGCAGATTGGCATGTAAGACACGTTGAATTAACAAGCTAATTTGATCCTGTTTTCCTTAGGAGCTGTTAATTTGTGGTCTGCATATTTCTTAATCTGTGGCTATCCCAGAGGAAAAATGGCAACTATTACTGCAACTGCAAAGCTATCTATGACAGTTGGTGCTGATATAATACCAGCCAGGGAACAGTGGAATTAAAATATTTCAAATAGGCCTAGTGCTGTTTGCTTATCAGCTGCTAATACCAGGCATAAAATTATGTAGGTTATGTTGAGCCAAACTAAAACGATTTCCTTATATAAACTGTTTTTATTACCAAATTAATCTTTTGGGCACTTTCAACTTATAAAAGCCAACTTTAAGTCTCCTCACATTACTGGAAAGCCACAGAGGCAGACATTATGTTGCCCGGTACCCTTTACCAGCCACATTTTTGGGGCATCTGAGGCAGACAACCCCACAAGCACTTCTTTCCCCTCTCCTCCCTGGTAGTAAAAATACTACAACAATAAATTAAATAGCTAACCATTTTTGCCCTTTCATGACACCCAAATTATCTGCTTGAGGTGGCCTTCCACTCTACCTAATAGTAGGGCTGGCACTGCAAGGGGGCAAATATGCTCACATTTACACCAAGTGTGATCACAAAGCACTTCTGCCAAATAGTTACAGAGCGATCCTGTAGATCGCAGGAGGCATTCCGGTGGAGAAGTAGGATTATGTGGTTTGTGGAATAAACTACATATTTCCTGCTGCAACAAACAGCCGATATTTGGATGGAAGGCATGATTTTGCCCTGCGATAAGCAGTACTTGGGTGCAAAATAGTCATATATGGGGTGATGCTGAAAAACACTTGTTTGGGGGACTTAAGCAACCCCACTCTCTCCAGCTTCAGTCCCTCATTCCCAATATGCAATAAGGGGAATAATACTGGCTGGCTTACCTTTCACCATTGGCCTGATCCAGCAGGCTGTTCTCCTGTTCTTAATGGTGGGGAACCTGCAGCCTTCCAGATATTGTGGACTCCAACTCCCATCAACCCCAGCCAGCCTGCTGGCCAATGCTGGGGATGGTGGGAATTAGACTCCAGCAACATAAGAGGGACATAGAGGTTCCTTGTGCCACCCTTACAGGGTTGTTGTAGGAATTGCAACTACATAATGCATTTGAAGTGCTTTTAATACCAGGAATGATATACAAATACCACTGGCAAGATCAAGTACCTGGTAATAAAATTAATACTCATGCATTGTAGATGTACCAAAACAATACTGTGGCCCAAGATTTTCTAAGTTAGAAGAAAACAACAACACATCATGTATAGTTTATGGATTGTAAAATTAAAAATCATGTTACAGACTATTAAAATATATGATAGATATAAAATGACATGCTTCAGAACTTAATGCATTTCATAAAAATCTCTGCAAATTTTGCGTGCCCTGCTAATCTAAATCTCCTGGGGAAAGGGAAGGCAGTCCTGTTTGGAGCTGGGAACTATATTTTTAGGGGGGGTTCACCGCATAAACCCCTTCATGGATCACTGCCTTGTCGTGGCGAAGGGGCTTGAATTACTCAGGGAAGCTATGGACAGGTCAAGAAGGACAGGTCATAGTGGAGAGTTTGGACCAAACGTGATCCACCTGGAGAAGGAACTGGCAAGCCACTCCAGTATCCCTGCAAGAAAACTCCATGGACAAAGACAACAGGCATATAAAAGATATGACGCTGGAAGATGAGCCCCTCAGGTCGGAAGGCGTCCAACATGCTACTGGGGAAGAGCGGAGGACAAGTACAAGTAGATCCAGAGCTGATGAAGCGGCTGGGCCAAAGCCGAAAGGACGTTCAGTTGCTGATATGCCTGGAAGTGAAAGGAAAGTCCAATGCTGTAAAGAAAAGTATTGCATAGGAACCTGGAATGTAAGAACCATGAACCTTGGAAAGCTGGATGTGGTAAAAAATGAGATGGCAAGAATAAACATTGACATCCTAGGCATCAGTGAACTAAATGGACGGGAATGGGCGAATTCAGTTCAGATGACTATCATATCTACTACTGTGGGCAGGAATCCCGTAAAAGAAATGGAGTGGCCCTCATAGTCAACAAAAGAGTGGCGAAAGCTGTACTGGGATGCAATTTCAAAAATGATAGAATGATCTCGATACGAATCCAAGGCAGACCTTTTAACATCACAGTAATCCAAGTTTATGCACCAACTACCAGTGCTGAAGAAACTGAAATTGATCAGTTCTATGAAGACTTACAACACCTTATAGAAATGACACCAAAGAAGGATGTTCTTCTCATTATAGGGGATTGGAATGCTAAAGTAGGGAGTCAAGAGATAAAAGGAACAACTGGCAAGTTTGGCCTTGGAGTTCAAAATGAAGCAGGGCAAAGGCTAATAGAGTTCTGTCAAGAGAACAAGCTGGTCATCACAAACACTCTTTTCCAACAACACAAGAGACGACTCTACACATGGACATCACCAGATGGGCAACATCGAAATCAGATTGATTATATTCTCTGCAGCCAAAGATGGAGAAGCTCTATACACTCAGCAAAAACAAGACCTGGAGCTGACTGTGGCTCAGATCACCAGCTTCTTATAGCAAAATTCCAGCTTAAACTGAAGAAAGTAGGAAAAACCACTGGGCCAGTAAGATTCAATCTAAATCAAATCCCTTATGAATACACAGTTGAAGTGAAGAACAGGTTTAAGGATTTAGATTTGGTGGATAGAGTGCCTGAAGAACTGTGGATGGAGGCTCGTAACATTATACAGGAGACAGCAACGAAAACCATCCCAATGAAAAAGAAATGCAAGAAAGCAAAGTGGCTGTCCAATGAGGCCTTACAAATAGCGGGGGAGAGAAGGCAAGCAAAATGCGAGGGAGATCGTGAAAGATACAGGAAATTGAATGCAGATTTCCAAAGAATAGCAAGGAGAGACAAGAGGGCCTTTCTAAACGAGCAATGCAAAGAAATAGAGGAAAATAACAGAATGGGGGAAAACCAGAGATTTGTTCAAGAAAATTGGAGATATGAAAGGAAGATTTCGTACAAAGATTACCACAATTAAGGACAAAAGTGGAAAGGACCTAACAGAAGCAGAAGACATCAAGAAGAGGTGGCAAGAATACACAGAGGAATTATACCAGAAAGATATGGAGGTCTCATACACCCCAGGTAATGTGGTTGCTGACCTTGAGCCAGACATCCTGGAGAGTGAAGTCAAATGGGCCTTAGAAAGCCTGGCTAACAACAAGGCCAGTGGAAGTGATGATATTCCAGCTGAACTATTTAAAATTTTAAAAGATGATGCTGTTAAGGTGCTACACTCAATATGCCAGCAAGTTTGGAAAACTCAGCAGTGGCCAGAGGATTGGAGAAGATCAGTCTACATCCCAATCCCAAAGAAGGGCAGTGCCAAAGAATGCTCCAACTACCGCACAATTGCACTCATTTCACACGCTAGCAAGGTTATGCTTAAAATTCTACAAGGCAGGCTTAAGCAGTATGTGGACCGAGAACTCCCAGAAATGCAAGCTGGATTTCGAAGGGGCAGAGGAACCAGAGACCAAATTGCAAACATGCGCTGGATTATGGAGAAAGCTAGAGAGTTCCAGAAAAACATCTACTTCTGCTTCATTGACTACACAAAAGCATTTGACTGTGTCGACCACAACAAACTATGGCAAGTTCTTAAAGAAATGGGAGTGCCGGATCACCTCATTTGTCTCTTGAGAAATCTCTATGTGGGACAAGAAGCTACAGTTAGAACTGGATATGGAACAACTGATTGGTTCAAAATTGGGAAAGGAGTACGACAAGGCTGTATATTGTCTCCCTGCTTATTTAACATATGCAGAATTTCATCATGCGAAAGGCTGGACTGGATGAATCCCAAACCGGAATTAAGATTGCCGGAAAAAAATATCAACAACCTCAGATATGCTGATGACACTACCTTGATGGCAGAAAGTGAGGAGGAATTAAAGAACCTTTTAATGAGGGTGAAAGAGGAGAGCGCAAAATATGGTCTGAAGCTCAACATCAAAAAAACTAAGATCATGGCCACTGGTCCCATCACCTCCTGGCAAATAGAAGGGGAAGAATGGAGGCAGTGAGAGATTTCACTTTTTTGGGTTCCACGATCACTGCAGATGGTGACAGCAGTCACGAAATTAGAAGACGCCTGCTTCTTGGGAGAAAAGCAATGACAAACCTAGACAGCATCTTAAAAAGCAAAGACATCACCTTGCCGACAAAGGTCCGTATAGTTAAGCTATGGTTTTCCCAGTAGTAATGTACGGAAGTGAGAGCTGGAGCATAAAGAAGGCTGATCGCCGAAGAATTGATGCTTTTGAATTATGGTGCTGGAGGAGACTCTTGAGAGTCCCATGGACTGCAAGAAGATCAAACCTATCCATTCTCAAAGAAATCAGCCCTGAGTGCTCACTAGAAGGACAGATCCTGAAGTTGAGGCTCCAGTACTTTGGCCACCTCATGAGAAGAGAAGACTCCCTGGAAAAGACCCTGATGTTGGGAAAGATGGAGGGCACAAGGAGAAGGGGACGACAGAGGATGAGATGGTTGGACAGTGTTCTCGAAGCTACTAACATGAGTTTTGGCCAAACTGCGAGAGGCAGTGAAGGATAGGCGTGCCTGGCGTGCTCTGGTCCATGGGGTCACGAAGAGTCGGACACGACTGAACGACTGAACAACAACAACAACACCGCATAAAAATACAAAATAAAAACACAAAACACATAATAAAAACAAGACAACCAACAATGCCCCCCCCAAAAACCACACATTTAAAATGACATAGAATGTTAATCAGCCAAAGGCCTGGTTGAAGAGGAACATTTTTGCCTGGCGCCTAAAGGTGCATAATGATGAACCTCCCTGGGGAGAGCATTCCACAAATGGGGAGCCACTGCAGAAAGGCCTGTTCTTGTGTTGCTGCCCTCCAGACCTCTCATGCAGAAGTCACATGAAAAAGACCCATCCTAATAGATCCCCCACCTCTGCAGAGGGATAAAGATGCCGAAAGCATAAATCTCAACAGGAAATGATCTGACTATGACAAGGGCAGACTACAAACAGTGGAATTCCCAGCAAGAAATTGATGCTACACGTGCTCTGCACAGCATCATGGACTTAAGAGTCTCTGTCTATAATGGGCTTGACTCCCTACCAGAGCCTGTCTAGAAGAAAAAAATGTTGGTCTTTAGGAAAAGAAGCATATGCAAAGACAGGCACTTCTCAAGCACTCTTGAGGCTTGCAAGTGCTTGTTGGAATGTGTGCAAAGCTTCAAGCCCTTTCAGGATGAAAGGGATGGCAGTGACCCATCCCCATTACAACCTGGCAGAGAGAACTCTTGGAAAACAAATAAGGTTTCCCCTCCTTATGCAGTCAGCATGAAAGCTCATAATAATCAAGTTTACTTAACAACTGAGCCAAGGTTAGTTTGACCTTCACTAGCTTTTGGAGCAATTGACTCCTGCCTCTCTGTAAAGATGCTTAGGTAATTTCAAAGAAGCTCAGTAAAAGGAATTATAGGGCACAGATATTGCACCCATGTGGACAGCAAGATCTGGATGTGCAAGGGCAAAAAAGGGCACATTGTATTCCAAAATAGCCACTCTTTGTGGATAATGCACAACAGTGTTTTACACACCTTTTCTTCTACAAAGTGTGTTCATTTACCGTTAGTTAGGTGAATCACCCCAAATCTCTTTATGTTATGTCTTCTTAATTGTAAGTTTTCACGACCAGTCTTATGTGAAAGTGGTGCATCTACATGGTAGTTTGTTGCAGAATTGATGTTGGCAATGCAACAGCAAGGATCACTCTGTGTCTTAATTAAAGGCTAATTCTGTTATCAATAGTCAGCTAACAAAGAGGGAGGTGGTAGTCTTGTTTAGCAACCAGGCAGAATGGTGTGAACTCTACTGAGGTAGCATATTTTTAATTGGCTGTGTAGTTCGGTGATACTTTCCCCTCTATATGTTTCATTGAATGTCTCCCTACAAGGCCTGAACTAAGAAAGACAAAGCCTCTTTATAGCTTTCCCCTCAAATTATACACTGTTTTAATTCAGCTTGCTCAGTAAAGTGTTATCAGGTCTTTTCTCTCTCCTGGACTCCATTTGTGTTAATTAGGTGACTCTGCTAGCACTTGGTATTGCTTATGTATGCAATTTTCCCACAGGATCCACACAATGTTTTAATCAAAATGGCATCCCTTTCCCTCCTGCGCTGCCTGGATATAATACAGATTTACTATTCTATGGGGTCTTTTTCCTTACCAGATTTTCATGGAAGCAATATATCCTAACTGAATGGAAAAATAATACGAGACAGCATTTTTATTTTGGTGGCATCATGTGGACAAGGCACATCAGCAGCACCAAATTCGCAATAAACCCAAGGAGCCTCAGTCCCAAGTTGTACTGACTTGTTGATATTTCTACCTTAGAATCATGGGCAGAGCCATGGAGAAGCAGCTCCCACCCGAATTAACAACTGAAAGCAAGAAATAAAAACTATTATATTTTGGAAGAGGGCGCACTGTTTTATAAGAAATTTCTCTTTAATATGGGGCAGGAACACAGCTCCCCCCCCCTTTTTTGCATTTTGCACAAAGTTATATAGATATTCTGTTTTATCTCTATATTCGTAGCCTACCATCATAACACTATTCAGTGATGGCTTCAGGTGATGATTCATTTATAGCCTTTAAACACTGTTTATAAAGCAACTGGAAGAGACTGCCATAATTGGAAAGAGTTTGACCTTGTGTTTCCAAGAAGTCATATAAGCACATTCCTCAAGAGCTATGTAGGAGGAAGCATTTGTCTGGGAACAGCGAAAGAGTTTACGCAAACAAGATACTGCGCTTTTTGAAAAACTGAGCTCTTTTGTGTGGCAACCCTTGCTCACCACGATAATGAACCATTTTTAGAGGTGCTCTTCATTTCAGCAAGCAACATGCTCTGTGATTCCTACCTGTTCACATATGTTCTTTTGTTTCCAGAGGCATTTCGTGTTGTAGATTTCCATCACCATCTCATGAACACATGCTAAAAATCATGCATACATTTTAAAATGTTCTTAGGGAACATTTTGCACTTCACGCCAGTATTATCATGCCAAAAACACCTATATAAGCACAATTCATTTTGCAGCAATAAATCTCCATAATTTGTACTTCAAGTCTGGAAAAGATATGCTGTCAGGACAAGAGGGATGTCCTGATAAGAAAAGGCTTGTAAACATATATGAACATACATACATACATACACGTACACATATGAATCATTATAATTGTGTGTGTTTTACACCTGCGTTCTGGTTTGATGTTACTTTTCAAATGCACTATGAAAGGGAATGTGTCACAGATATGCCCCCTCCCCCAATAGAAAGCAAAACAGTATCATCTTTATCAGAGATCTTGAATTTGAGAATTCAATTAGACGTCTGGTCAAGTCAAATGTTCATTATGAACAGAGGTGAGTTGGGGAAGGCAGATGGGCAGAGGAGATACATAAAAGTCCAAGCCACATTCCATATCCAGTTTAGAAAGTAACATCAGATCTGGCACTGTGTTTAGGAGAAGAGTTTTTATAGATGTATTTCTGTCATATTTAAAAAAAGGCATTCAGGTTCCTCTAATTTAGCTGTTAGATTTTGAATGCAGTTGGAACTTTTCTGCCTTGTGGAGATGCAAAATGCTCTGCTGTTGCCACATGAAATTTACCACATGAATGGAAGAATGGGATTCAGGAGCTTAATTACTGTATACACCTTCTGCTAGCCGGACAAGATATGAAATGCAGAGATAAAGGCCTGGAAACCTTATGGAGGGCACCTGTCAGGAAAGTCTTTTGAATCTATGTCTATTTATCAAAAATACTTTATTTAGAATAGAGTATTTACATCTCACTTCATAGCCTTCAAAGGCTCCAAGTGGCTTACTAAATATTTGCACAGTACAAGTTATTGTATTACAATAATATTTTAATAGAAATCTAGGTGCATTTTTCCTAGAAGAACAAACTAGAAGACAACCTTTTCAATTTATGAACTTGATTATGATGGAGATGGGATACCTGTGGGTTAGGTTGGACAAACTTGTTTCAGATAGCAGAAAAGGAAAGAAAACCACTTAAAACACCAGTAAAGGAACACATAGCATGCATGTTATATACTGTATGAAAGGAAGGGTCTGTTGTGAAGTTGGCGGTAAAGACCACAAATCCATGATTGCCCAGGCTAGGAATCAAAGGAAAGCACTCAAGAAGTTTAGCAACATTCTAAAATTGCCCATGTTTTTAAGTGACGTTTGTTCCTTTTTCCACTGTAAAGTTGGTCAGGCTGAAACAAGCTCATCCAACTGAGCCCATGGTAACCTCTTCCAGCCATAATAAAGCCCCTAAACTGAAAATCTCTGGCTTTAGCTTGCCTATTTGATTGTTGAAATCAAACACCATTACTGGTCCCAACAACATCAAACACACCATCTCAGGACTATTTAATTGCTCATCTTCCAACATTGTGTATGCAATCAAATGCCAACAGTGCCCTTCAGCTCTCTATATTGGACAAACAGGCCAAACCCTACGCCAAAGGATAAATGGACATAAATCTGATATCAGGAATCACAAGACAGAGAAACCAGTAGGAGAACACTTCAATCTCCCAGGACATTCTATAAAAGATCTCAAAGTAGCTGTCTTAATACAAAGAAATTTCAGAAATAGACTGGAAAGAGAAGTGGCTGAATTGCAACTAATCACCAAACTTAAAACCATGGAGAAACCTGGTTTGAACAAAGACATTGGATTCTTATCTCATTATACATAACAAAGCCATCTTTAGCCATCTCACCCCTTGCCCTTCCCTGCAAGACTAATTGCAGCCGTTTAGAGTCGTCAACAGGTTTTCCACACTTATCAGCCTATCACCCATTCCCACCACCCTTCTGAGTAATACCCCTCCCCACTATATTTAAGGATCTGGTGACTTCTGTTTCAGTGTATCTGAAGAAGTGTGCATGCACACGAAAGCTCATACCAGAAACAAACTCAGTTGGTCTCTAAGGTGCTACTAGAAAGAATTTTCGATTTTGTTTTGATTGTTGAAAGACTGTTCTGGTTATTCGGCAAGCCCCGTGAGAAATGCAGACTTACGTTGCACCAGATCTTTATAGTCCACAGCAGTAGCGCTGCTGGCTGTCTCTAGATTGCTTGCCGTGCTCCAACTCTGGCTTCTCCCTGGGGACCTGATTTAACTGGCCTTCTTTCTTATGTGCTTCCCTGACCTGGAGGGCTAGAACTGTGTCCAGTAGACTGCCTGTAGTTCCAGTCTTGGCTTGTTTCAGCATATGTTCTTTGGTGCATCGTTCTACAGAAACCATTGGGAATCTAGTTTGATTTGCTTTAGGCTTTCTTCCTGGCTCTGGCTCCAGAGCTGTCTTGCCAGCATGGTGCTGACAGCCCTCAAGTGGCAGATCTCAACTTTAAGCCTTTGTCAGCAGACACAGTGCAATATCTGCATGGTAGATCCGTCTTAATGCTGCTTTATCTTGACAATGCCAAGTATGGCATTTGCTGTTCTGTTCTTCAATGTGAGCCATGGGGTTGGATTTCTTTTTGCTGCTTCTTGGTTTTGTGTGTGTGTGTGTGTGATTACTCTTTGTTGACTCTAGAAGATATAATGAGTCTGTAATAACACAAGAGACATAACCCTGGAAGGAGAAAGCCTAGATTCATCCCATGGATCAGTGATGTATAATTCCCAAAATATTTATGTACTGCTGTATAAATAAAGGGGGAAATGGAAGCTTATGAGACTTAGCAGAAAACTGACATGTCAGCATCAAGTGTTCCCATAACCAAATTCAGTATACATTTTTCAGGAACAAGGATATTCTTTCCCCCTCTTTATATTTTTGAACTTATTTCGGAATATACTATATTTCTCAATATACTAATGACAACACATCCCTTTGGAACTGCTTCCTTGTCCCTACACCATGTAAATGAAACCAATGTGGTACCTGGCGTTCCCTGCCTCTGATGCAGTCAACAAACGGTAACAAAGAAAAGGCAGCTATTGGCAGTCCACCTTCTAGCATTCTTAAATATCTCTGGACCACATCTAGGCAATTACCGAAATAATAAAATGTTCAAAGGTCATGAAAAGAAGAGGCCTTTTATTTAACATCAGGTATACAGTGACCCTAGTCAGTGTGCTGTGTCATCACTTCTAAATTAATTTGATGATAATTTACATTTCGCCTTGCATAAATCTGTTTGAATGCCTAAGAGGTATATTTAAAAAAAATTGTCAGGCAGAACCAAATGCCAATGTGCTCTCTTAAAAAACCCCAACAACAACAGAGAAGTAGCTTTATTAATAAGGACACCTGGAAAAATCTGGGAAGGGAAGGTTAATTGATGGCCAAAGTTAATGTCAGTTGAATTCATTGCAACTAGGTTGTCTTGTATTCCTTTGATGTTTCTGGGATCCCCAACTGTTGCTTGCTGAAGGTGCTTGCTTTTTGCTCACCTTGTGACAAAGAGCTTTTCATCCAGAAAGACTTGCACTGAGTTTAGTTAAAGGCTGTCAAGTGATATATTGGTGATGGTTTTGGGTTGCAGTTTATGTTCTCAGTGAGCCTGAGTTGGATAGCTGGAACTAAAATTTTTACAATTGTGACTGACCCTAAGATTGGTTAATCTGCCTGGGTGTTTCCAGCTTTTAAAGCAGCAGTTGCTCCCATTTTTCTATCTCTCTCCCAGCTGCTAAAATATAAAACTTAGTTTCCAGAATGTTTGCAGCTCAAGGCAAGGAATCTGAAGGGACTTTCCAAATCACTTGTTATGTCAGTCTAGCCCCTGAAAAATTTGGACTGCTCATTCCTTGACGTTGTTTGAAATGAGCACCACTGTGGGCCATCCTGTAGGTAAATTAATTGATAATGGATGGAGAAGCACATTTTCTGAGAATTTGCTCCTAAGACTACCCAATGAAACTTAGAATATTGTACCTCCTGACTAGCAGCCAACCTTTTGTTACGAAGCACTCTGCCCTTCCCCTAGCCCTAGCCTTAATCTTACCACCTTTTTCCTTGGGTATCTCGTCCCCTCAGGAAATAAAGTCTCCCCACAATAGACCATGGTGTCTTTTGCTTCAAAGCTGTTCCATGTTGCAGTTTTCTCACTCAGGCTTCTAGCCTGGTCAAGTTCATGGAGCCTTCACATAACCTAATATCTCCCTCCTTGCCTCCTCTTCTCAGTTCCCTTGCCTCTACCCATGTTTGTTATTTTTCCTTGGGCTGGTTAGGAACCTTAAGGAAACGCATAAAGAAACTTGAACCACATTGGAAGGGTTTTAGGATCCCAAACTAATGCTAGATATAAAGGCATAATGCAGTCTCCCCCGTGGTGTGGAATGCTTCTGGATAAAAGACTTCAAAATATCATGCCTCCACAGTTACACATGCAGGCATGTGTGTTAAAGTGTGATTAGGTACATGTCCAGGCTTACTGTTGGGGAAGAGCTATAGCTGAGTGGGAAATCCACGTTCAGTCCATTGCATCTCCTGGTAGGGCTGTGAAAGGCCTCTGAGAGCCATTGTTAGTCAATGTGGACAACACCAAGCAGTCAGTTCTGAGCCAGCTGGATAACTAATCTAACCCAGTACAAGGCAGCATGTCAGGCGTGCTTTGACCTTAATTTCATAACACACGTGAAAAGCATGAATGTTGGTTAAAAACCAGCATACACATTTGTCACACTGAGTATTAAAGACACACACCCTTCTATTCATATTGAAGCTTTTCGTTCTTGGAAGCAAAATTTAGTTTCTTTTAGAAGATTATGAACTAATTTCTGGCATGAATTCAAACTTGGGTACCTGTTGTTGCAATAGCATCTTCTTTTATTAGGCTGCCAAGAGTATACTCAACATTTAATACTGAAAGTACAAAGGCTTTTGTGGACACCATAATCTTATGCACAAACCTTTATTATTTTGTGATAATCACATATATTTTTAGACCTTCGAGGAAAGCTTACTTTGATTTCCTTATTTGGAGAACAACACAATACAGTACAGTATGGCAAGGGCAAGTCAGGATTAAAAAACACAGAGGGCCCTTGTTTCTGATCTACTCTTAGGCAGCAAAACTTTCTGTTCATTTAGATCAGAGGGGCACAATCCATGGGCCATATCAACCCCCAGCGTCTGCTTTCCATGTGTCCTCTCAAGACCCCTCCCGATTTAGGAATTTTAAAGATCTGCATTTTAAGAATTTAAAATGCATAATACTGCCTAAAAGCACAGCTAAGTTATCCCCCCACCCTGCAAAAAAAAAAATAATGGATCTAAGCTGGTTTAAAGGAAAATTCATCAGAATACAATAGTTCTCAATAAACAACAGGATAGATATTTCTATGCCCACCACTACTCAAACCAGCAGTGGAGAATGTTCTGGATGCAAAGTAAATGGGAGTGTGTACACAGCCACAGAATATACACTACTATTGTGGCTTCTAAAATGTAATTATATTTTTTTTAAAAAAAATTAATTAAGCTACACATTTCACCCCTGGGATATTTCAGCAAAACATTCACATGCATGCTTGATAATTACTTCTATCCTGTCTATAAATTATGAAGTTGTCGCTATTGGCTCATTCATTATTTCAGTCAGAATGCCTCCAGAGGCATTTGCGTATTAATTTGAATTTCTAACCAGCCCTGTTCGTAGGCTTAGAGTTAAAAAAAGAACAACCCTCCAACATCCCAATAGCTAACAATATCAAATATGCTAAAAATGGAGATTCAAAATGTACAACCTAAAAATTTTCCCATGCCAATCCCCAGTAACGGAAAGCATGCTTAGTGAAGTCTTAAATAGTTTGTGGGAAATTCATGTGTTCATACTTCAGCAGATCAGAGAGAGTGAATTCCCAAGACCAGAGATCGTCTGCTGAGCAAACCCTTGTCAGACTTGTGTGATGGAGACCAAGGAGCTGCTTAAAGGGCTGCTTTCCGCAGTAGTGGGAAAGGAATGAATTATGGGTAAGGACTGTTAGAACCAAGCCATAGAAGACAGGTAATACCCAGCACCTTGGGTTAGGGACATGGGGAGCTGCCTGATGCCGAGTCAGACCATTGGTCTCTTTAGTCCACATTGACCGAGAGTGGATCATGAGGTTTTCAGAAAGGAGTCTCTCCTAGCCCTACGTGCTGAGGATTGAACCCAAGACCTTTTGCATTAAAAACATGTGCTCTGTGACTGAGCCTCAGCCCGTCCCAAAGTATGAGATTATGTTTGAGAGGCACACAAAGCCTCTGATGCTTCTGGTAATTCCCTTGACACGATTAGGCAGTGTTCTTTATACCAGATGTAAACTTCAAGCAGCTAAGACAAGCACTGCACAAAACTCATCGGAACAGACTCTCTTTAAGGGAGGGTGGTGGATGGTTGCTAGATCCCAGATTAGTAGGGAGGGTTACTGCTGTCTTTCAAGACTAAGCAAAAGGCATACTTGACCATTGCCAGTAATGGAATTGTTACATTATTAAAGCAGGAGCAGTTTAAGTAAAACCACAATGATCATGCATATAAAGTATATCGTGTCTGTTTTGCCACTTAGCAGTCAGCCAAAAAGGTCCTCTGACATGTCCCAAAATGCTCCTTTCTTCATTGGGCAGTTGCTCAAGCCATTTGATCATTTTGGTTGCCCCTTTTCTGACCCTTTTCCATATCTACAGCGATCCTTTTAAACAAAAAAATGTACACAGTATTCCAAGTGTGGCTGCACCATAAATCTGCGTGAATACATGGGAATAATACACTAATAAAAATGAAACAGAACAGAACAAAGGTGACATTGGAAGGTCTCTTTTCACATCACAGGAAGCCTAAAGTCTGTTATCTTAAATCATAGAGTTGGAAGGTACCCCCAAGGGTCATTTAGCCCAGCCCCCTGCAATGCAGGAATCTTTTGCCCCAATGAATCAGTTGGCAAGTCTGTTAGGAGGATACTCCCTCTCTAAAGGAAGCTAGTAGACTTTGGTGTTTATAACAGCATTGAAGTAGTATTGGATATAAAGCAGCTTTTCCTAACCATCCACATATTTTGGATTGCAGCTCCCATCATCCCTGACCATTGGGCATACTTTGGCGGGGGCTGATGGGAGTTGTAGCCCAAAACATTGGAAGGCACTAGGTTGGGGGACGCTAATACAAAGAATGGTTCTGGTACTCATAGCACTTGTGTGGCTTCCATGCCAGGTTCCCTTGAGCGTTGGTGTCATTCATGTTGTGGAATGATGGCAGGCCTGCATTTTGCCAAAAAGATGCATATCTGCCCAAATGGCCTACCTGCAGGCACACATGTTGATAATTAAGGAAACGGGGGTTCTTTTAAATTACTTTAGACATGCCAGCCTTCATTTTATGAGGCTTTTTATTCATGAGTTCACAGTGCAAGGACTTCATAACCCAAGCTTTTGTTTCTCAGATTGCATATGCTCACGTTGGACAGAGAGGAAGATCTGCTTTTATTCAGAGTTCAGTTTTCAGGGGAAGTGGGTCTGTGCGTGGCAAGCAAAGGTTAGGTTCCCTCCAACTTTCTCTTGTGCGTGTGTTCCATCTGTATAGATTTAATATAAGTTAAGAAAGCTGATTATGCAATCAGGTTTTTTTCCTTTCAGAAAGTGAACAATATTAATGGTAAGGCTGAGAACATTAGCTTCAGTTTTACAACTGCGCCAGAACTTAGAGCAAATAAAACAATAGCCACATACACATGCTTTCCATCTGTTACGCTGTCATTGCCATTTATGTAGTCACAGTGATAGCAGATGAAATAGGCTGTCATCCAGAGCTCCGTTGGGCTCCGATGCTCCCAGAGAGCTTTGCATTTAGCAGGGAATGCGCAGCATCCTCAGAGATAGGAAGCAGGGCTCATTTCATCCCGTTCTGCTGAAAGACCCGCTCCATCAGGCCTCCCTCTCCCTCAAGAGTCCCCCTGACAGCAGCTACTCCATCAGGCTCCCTCAATAGGAAAGATGCAGTTTGCAAGAGATATTAAAAGTATCAGTAAAGTTAAAAGCAAATAATTACAGCATTTATTTAAAAAAAACCAATTAAAATCAATGATAAACTAATAATAATAATAATAATAATAATAATAATAATAATAATAATAAATGTTTGAGATTGTAAGCATCCAGGCAGGGTCTTATTTTAATTGATTGTATGTAAGATTGCATCCTGAAGTTGAGGCTCCAGTACTTTGGCCACCTCATGAGAAGAGAAGACTCCCTGGAAAAGATCCTGATGTTGGGAAAGATGGAGGGCACAAGGAGAAGGGGACGACAGAGGACGAGATGGTTGGACAGTGTTCTCAAAGCTACTAACATGAGTTTGGCCAAACTGCGGGAGGCAGTGGAAGACAGGAGTGCCTGGCGTGCTCTGGTCCATGGGGTCACGAAGAGCTGGACATGACTGAACAACAACAACAAAAGATAATAATAAATTTATTAAAACGGTCTCAGACCAGCTCCAAACAACAAAAGATTGCATGGGAGCCTTTTTGGCTGAAGAGCTCTAAATAAATTCCTGCCAGTATTGGGATATGCCTCCTTATACCGTGGCATAGAACAGGCATGTCCAACTACCAAGAGACTGCGATCTACTCCCAGTATTTAAAAAACTGGCAGTCATCTACCCATTGTCATTGGAGGGAGGAGGAGCGTGCATGGGGTGGGTGGATTGCCCAGAGTTGTTGAGCTTTTTTGGGGGGGGGTGGATTGCACAGAGTTTTTAAGCTCCCCCCCCCCGTAACTTTTTGTACATGATAAGGATCCCGTGATCTATCAGGATCAGCCGGGGATCTACCGGTAGATCGCAGTCTACTGGTTGAACATCCCTGGCATAGAAGATTCCTCAGAAAAGCATTAAAGTGACTGATCTAACTCCTGCTTGAGCAAAGTTTCATGATTATTACATTGGAAGTTTTCTTGTTCTCCTGGAGTTGCTGGGTTGATAAAACAGTGGGAGTTAAGTAAATATTTGTTTAAAACACACAGCCTGGAAGAATCCTGTTTAGCATCTTGATTAAGTATCAAGGTATGATAGGAATAAATATTGTCACTTTTCAAAGTATTTTTAACTCCACTCTTCCATCAACTTTCAAAGCAGTTTACAGATCAATAATAATAACAATAACAAGCAATCCCTCAGGCATGCAATTTGAAGGACATCACACAAAAGAAAAGCAGAGAGAAGGAAAAAAGCAATCTCCAGCGCCTATCAGTGTTACAGTTCTTTGAATGACCAGCTGGGATGGAAACAATTCAGCTAGCCTGATTGAATGGCTTCTGCTCAGTGGGCAGTAGAAAGCATTATACAGTTTCGAAGCACAACCTGACTTTCACAGGTACAAACCAAGGAAATGGTGCTGTTTCCTGCCCACCTGCTTCAGTGTGTACCACCCTCCTCTACCCCTGTCCCCCCTTCCCCTGCATTCAGATTATGTGCCTGTGTGAAGGACTGTGCACACACAAAGGATTATGGGCAAAGTTCCTCTACATTCAAGGTAAACTGCATTCTGGGTAAGCAGATAATGGGGGGCATTGCTTTGAAATGCTCCTGTCAACTTGCATCCTTCAGTGGCAAGTAGTTCTGTTCTTTCTGTGGCCATGTTTAAAAAGGCAGCTTCCCATTGGAGATCCTGAGAGATACAAAGGCCGGGGCTGATGGTGTTGGGTTGGCATCTGTCTGTGGCAGGAGTGTGGAACTTGTGGCTTTCCAGATGGGTGTTGGACTTCAACACCCATCAGCCTTGACTATTGGCCATGCTGGCTGGAGTTGATGGGAGATGCAGTTCAGCAACACCTGGAGGGCCAAATGGTTCCCCACCCCTGGTGTAAGGCATTTCTGAAAATGAGCCTATTGTTATTTCATAGAATTGTAGAGTTGGAAGGGACCATGAGGGTCATCTAGTCCAACAGCCTGCAATGCAGGAATCTTTCACCCAACAACCCTGAGATTTAGTCTCATGCAGGGCTTAATGTGGGGGGCAGGGGGGCCATAGCCCAGGGCACAGAATTTTGAGCGGCACGAATGAGGCACCCCCATGCAGAAACCATCGTACTGCCCTGCATGCCGCTACTCTACAAATTAAGTCCACCTCAAGTTAAGCAGACTTAAGCCCCATTGTAATGAATGTGTTACAACTCTTTATCTTAGCTTGGTTTGGGATGTAATTTTACATCCAGTTGTACATGATTGATCTGCGTGCAGGCCTAAAGTCATTTGTTAAAAAGCTTGTGCGATCTGGTTGGCAGAAACAAACATCACTTTTTTACTGTTCGCATCACTTCTTTAACTAAATTTCCATGTGCACAGAAACCAACAAAGTCTAGCTTAACATCTGCATCCATCTGGGAGCAATATTATGGTACTGTTTCTGCAAACAGTTGTGCCATTGAAATTAATGTAAAACAAGCTTCCACTATTGTTGAATAAATATTGTAAACCTCTCCTTATGTTAAATAAACGTAAGCCTCTACTTATGATAGATTAATCTAAGTTTATATTGGATTAGTGGAACCGGCATAACTAGCACAATCGTCAAAAAGTCCTGGCCAAGAGATGGGTCTGAGGCAATGAATAATCTAATTAAATACAATTGCCCAAAATTTATATTACAGATACAGCACAAATCACCCACCTCTTAACAGCACTTAAAGCCTGCAAAACTGTTGTAGGATTTGTTACTAGATCATTAGTTAGCATGTGCTTGTTCTTTATAAATGGTGTCTAATTAGCTGTGATGATGAATTCAGTCCATTCAGCAAAATTCTTCTGTTTTGGCTTGCAGATTTAAATCTAAACTCTCCCCCCCCCCATATATCCAGTGCTTTAGGGATCAGCTATAAATCATCCATTAAGATTTTAGCAAACAGACAACATGTTTCTTGTCTTCTGTTGAATCCCAAAAGCAACCTTTGTCAGTAAGCCGCATAGTTCAGTTTCGTAATCAATTTGTGTACAACTGCAGAGCATTTGCTTTAAGGATACTGATGCTGGCAAAACTTGCAACTTCTGCCCATGTGGTAAGGCTAGAATTTATAGGGGTGCATAATATTAGAATGAACACACACCCAGATGGGGCAGGCATTGGTAGCTGGCAAATAAGCATTTCACCAAGATCAAAGCATTTGTGGAAGTCACTGACATTGCAGGGAGCAACCACTGCACAATTGCAATCACACCACTCCAGAGAGCATCAGAATTGGGTGATAGTCGCTTTCTATACAAGTTTTCATTCAGTCACCCTTTGAGTAAATGCATGCGTTGGGGGAAAATAATAAAGCATGCTTTGGAATAATTAGGGTGTCAACTTGGAAATAACAAAAAAATATGCTAATGTCCTTGTATTTCTAGATCCACAAGTAGTTGCTTAATTTCTTCAGGAGCATGAGCATTTGTTTAAAAAAAAGAAGAGAAAGGAAACATGAAATGGTTGATGCATAAGTAGTGTCAAAATGTGAGAGAGACATAAGCCTTCGTGGCATTATGTAGTTCTTAATATTTTGTATGTTTTCTCACTAATAGAAAGACTTCTGTGGCTTAAAAATACCTTATTTTCTGAGCCAAACGGGTGTTTATTGATTTGGCTTTGCTGTACTGCTTAGTAATTGTCATGTTGAATCTATTTTGTATTCATGTGGGTGACATATGTTGTTGTTGCTGTTTAATAGAAATTCCACAATTACCCTAAACTCTGATTGTATTTCAGAACATTTCATATATTATAGATACCATTTCTAGGCTGCAATAGTGATAACAAGTGTGTAGATTTATCTAAAAGGTATTATCATCCTCATAATGCAATCCTATACTTACTGGAAGTTAGTTCCAGTCTCAGAACCCAGTACTGTATTCTCACTATACATGTGAACAGCTCTGAGAGTCTCTCTCTCTCTCTCTCTCTCTCTCTCTCTCTCTCTCCCCTCTCTCTTGTTGAATAGTGAGATAAAATGCAAGTAAGAATAAATGAATGAATGAATACTGGTTTCAACATCAATTGGTAAATGCAGATGCCAGTAGGGATGGATAAATATTTGGCCAGACCTGGATTGTGGTGCGCAACACAGAATCTCCACCTGACATCTCTCAGATCACCAATTTAAAGCTTTACTCCTGTGCATTGAACCAAGTGGCGCTTACTTCCAAGTAAACAAACATAGGCCTGTGCTTCATGGTACTCTGTGCACTCCAGGTCCTGACTTTGTAACATATATGCATTTTACATTTTTCTCCTTTGTCTAAAATGTGTCTTTCTCTCTCTCTCTCTTTCAGGTATCAAATCCATACTGGTCTTCAGCATTCAGTCATAAGGCCCACTCAGCCTAACTGTTTACCGCTGGATAATGTGACACTACCTCAGAAGCTGAAGGAAGCTGGCTACTCCACCCACATGGTTGGCAAATGGCACTTGGGCTTCTACCGCAAGGAATGCATGCCAACACAGCGAGGGTTTGATACCTTTTTTGGCTCTCTCTTGGGCAGCGGCGATTATTACACTCATTACAAATGCGACAGTCCTCGGATGTGCGGCTACGACTTGTATGAGAATGACAATGCTGCATGGGATCATGACAATGGCATGTATTCGACGCAGATGTACACGCAAAGAGTGCAACAAATCTTAGCCTCCCATAACCCCAGGAAACCCATATTTTTGTACATTGCATACCAAGCTGTCCATTCTCCACTTCAGGCACCAGGCAAGTATTATGAGCATTACCGATCGATAAATAATATAAACCGACGTAGGTATGCTGCTATGCTGGCATGCTTGGATGAAGCTATCAACAATGTGACTCTTGCATTAAAGAGGTATGGTTATTATAACAATAGCATTATCATTTACTCATCTGACAATGGAGGGCAGCCCACAGCCGGTGGAAATAACTGGCCTCTCAGAGGAAGCAAGGGGACATACTGGGAAGGAGGGATCCGAGCAGTTGGCTTTGTTCATAGCCCTCTGCTTAAAAACAAGGGGTGCGTGTGCAAGGAGCTCATCCACATAACAGACTGGTTCCCTACTCTGATCATGTTAGCTGAAGGGCAGATTGATGAGGACACCGAACTGGATGGCTATGACGTGTGGGAGACCATAAGTGAAGGCCGACGGTCTCCAAGGATGGATATTTTGCACAACATTGATCCTATCTACACCAAAGCCAAAAACGGTTCCTGGGCAGCTGGCTTTGGACTATGGAACACTGCGATTCAGTCAGCGATCCGTGTGAACCACTGGAAACTATTGACGGGGAACCCAGGATACAGTGACTGGGTCCCTCCGCAGTCGTTCAGTAACGCTGGCCCCAGTCGCTGGCACAATGAACGAGTTTCATGGACCGCTGGGAAAACCGTGTGGCTGTTCAACATCACGGCTGACCCATATGAGCGAGTGGACCTTTCCAGTAAGTACCCAGAGGTGGTAAAGCAGCTGTTGCGTAGGCTTTCGCAGTTCAACAAGACTGCTGTCCCCGTCCGATACCCACCTAAGGACCCCAGGAGTAACCCCAATTTTAATGGAGGCGTTTGGGGCCCATGGTTCAAGGAGAATGAGAAGAAGAAGAAGCCCAGCAAAAACAAAGCAGACACTAAGCAAAATAAAAACAAAAACAAGAAGAAACCTGACAGAAGAAAAGGACATTCCCTGAGGTGCTATGCAGGTGGATAGTTTCAGTGGGGTCTTATGCTACAATCCTAAGCATACATACTGAGAAAGTCTACCAAATGTAGTGGCAGCTTCCAGGTAACTGTGTTTAGGCTCAAGAGCCCATTGCTAAACCAGAGCAAAACAGTCCCCAAAATTCATAATTTGCAGACATACCAACACAGTAGAAGTGCCATTTTCCTTTGGTCTTGCATTGTAGCATTTAGCAACAGAGACATATGTCAGATGCAGTTGTCCTCACTACCTTATCTTCCATACAATGGAGGGTTACTCACACAATATTGCTCACACCATAGGGGAAAGGCTGCGGCTCAGTGGTAGAGCAAAATTGTTCCATGCAGAGGATCCTCTGTTCAACCCCCAGCCACTCCAGGTAGGGCTGGGAGACTCTCCTGTCTTAAAGCCATGGAGATCTGCTGTCACTCATCGCTGAAAATTCAGAGCTAGGTGAACCAAAAGTCTGACTCGGTATAATGCAACTCCCTGTGGCCCTATGCTGTCTCTGTACCCTACTTTTGTAGAACACATGGTGATATGTGTTCAAATGCACCTGTTTATTTTAATAACCATGTAAAAAGCTATACTGGTAAAATATTCTCCATTGCTGGGAGAAAATAAAGACCAGAAAAGGGATAAAACATTAAAATGAGTTGCCCCCTTATGTTATCTTGATGAAGCACAGCCAACCATTAAGCTACCAGAAATAGCCTGAATAACTTGTGAAAAAGCTGCTTCTAATTAAATTTTGCCTAGCTTTCAACTGGAAAGGATTTTTTCCTTCCCAGAATGTGCCAGGCTACAATTCCTTCCAATAAAAACAAGCTATGCACACATATACAAAACTGCTAATACATGGTTATAATTACAGAAAGATGTAGAGTTATAGATTGAAACTCTTTGCTGGATTATGTGTGCACAATCCCATACAATATATGCACAGAATTGTGCACAGAATTGCAGCCTTATAAAGGTATTCACCAGGTGTTACTGCTGAGCACCAGCAGTGCTTGGTAGATTGCATACCAACTGTCTGAATCCAAAAGGCTGTGTGCACTCCAGCACATATGAAGCTTCAGATAAGTAGGCTATCTCCATTCATTTTAATAAGTGATTTGTGTGCATTAACATGGCCAGACTTCAACCATGAAGCATATATCAAAAGAAGGTCTTACTGACTTAGCAAGAGGTTGCTTATATGTATGGGTTGTAGCCAGCGGCAGAAAGAGCCAGGCATGCAGCCTGGTCCCATTGTTGATTGGAGAAGGCAAAGATCCATGAACACAAGCCGTTCTGCAGCTGATAATGAGAAGAAGCTCACTCAGGATGCCCAACTGATGAATGGATGGGCATAGTCTAAATAGGGTTCACAACTTCCTCTGTTGAAGAAAATACGGTAGTTCTTGGCAAATGCCTTAACCGCAGAGGTTTTCAACCTTTTGGAGTCCACGGCTCCCTTGGTCAATTGCATTCTTTCTGTGACACCCCTGTGGGGCTCAGGAACCCAGTTATGTCACCTTAAAAAAAAACAAAATACAACCCCTCCCTTGTGGAGTATCCTCTGACTCTTCTGCTCTCCCCTCTCCTTGGGAGTCCTCTGGGCAGCTGCAGCTGCCCCCCCCCCTGCCCAAAATAGAGTTGCTTACTCACACTGCCTCACAGATGCCTGGGAAGCACCACCTAGCCAGCCAGAGGCACCATTTGCCTGGGTAGCTTGTAGCCAGGGCTGCTGCAATAAACAGCTGTGCAAGCCTTTGGGAAGCAGAGATGCAAGAGGGCATCAGAGCCCAGGGTGCCACAGCACACTGGTTGAAAACCACTGCCTTAGCCACACTACCCAAACCCCAACACCTGTAGTGGAAAACAAGAGAAGGACTTTCACTTTCCATTTCCAGACTTCAGAACTTCCCATTTAGGGTGCTGATATAAGGCCAGCTCCCACTATTCCAAAGAGAGGAAACCTGTGACCCTCTTGATGATGTTGGACTGCAGTTCCCATCATCCCTGAACTTCATTGGCCATGCTGGCTGGGCCTAATGGAAGTGGATCTGCCACAACATCTGGAGGGGCATAGGTTCCCCATCCCTTCACTGTTCACTAGTCCATGGGTAGTCTCACCCTGAAACAACAGTCTGTAATAAGCCCTGTTTGTGAAGGAAGCTCAGCAAGGGAAGAAGAAGCCTGAGACAAGGGGAGAACAGTAACAACTGTGACAGGTTGGTAACTTGGCAGCATTAGCGAGGTGAACAAGTGGAAAACCTCAGCTTGTAATACATACATGACATAATTTATTTTGAGGTACAGCACACCAATACCTTTTTGCTCCCATTGTTTTCTTGCAGGTCATTTATTAGTCCACTGTTTTTCCTAGGAGAATGTTGTTTCATGTAGTAATATCTGCAAATACTGTAAAATCAGAAATAACTGTAAGAGGGGAAGTTATTCGGGTGCATTCTTTCATTCTGTGTTTTGTCTGCAAGCATTTTAAGTGGTTATCTGGCTGTGTAGTCACACACTTTTCTTCATAGAAGCAAAACTCTTGGATGTTTAAAGAAGAGGGAGGAAAGGGGAATGGGGAAAAAGGTAAACTCTAAACATTTTATTTATGTATCTATTAAAAATAGTTTATTTTTATGGTGATAATCAGAATCGCCTCTGTTGTCTTTTTTTGATAAAAGTTTTTTAAAACAAGAACAACCTACCGTATTTTTCGCGCCATAGGACGCTCCGGACCATAGGGCGCACCTCATTTTTAGAGGAGGAAACAAGGAAAAAAATATTTTTCTGGTTTTCCTCCTCTAAAAGCCCTGTTTTGTTTTGTTTTTTGTTTTGTTTTTGAGGATCGGCTAAAAGTTTTGCAGCTTTTTTTGCAAAGGGAAAAGCCCTGGGGTTTTGGGGGGGGGTTTGGAGGATCAGCTAAAGGTTTTGCTGCTGTTTTTGCAAAGGCAAAAGGCCTTTTTTGAGAATCAGCTAAAAGTTTTGCAGCTTTTTTTGCAAAGGGAAAAGCCCTAGGGGTTTTTTTTGTTTTTGTTTTTGTTTTGAGGATCAGCTAAAGGTTTTGCAGCTTTTTTTGCAAAGGGGGAAAAGCAAAGCTCCTTTTGCAAAGGGGGAAAAGCAAAGAGGAAAAGCCCCATTTTTATGGGGTTTAACTCACATTTCTGAAAAATCTTAAGGAAAGGGAGCCATTTCTACTGTTTCCAGACAGATAATCTAATCAGCCAGTCACATGTCCTGGGGAAACAAACAACCTCCCTCTGCAGCACATTCAACAAAGGAGGGTGGGGCTGAAAGGGAGCCTGGACTCTTATCTCTCTCCCGATCTCCTGCTGATCAGCTGCTGAGCGGGGTCCTTTCAACACTCCCTTTTCTCTTTGTAAAATAAAAAGCACAATCTGCTTTTGGCCCCTGGGCAATTCAGCTCCAGGGACCACCATCCACTCCATAAGACGCACAGGTATTTCCCCTTACTTTTTAGGAGGAAAAAAGTGAGTCTTATGGAGCAAAAAATACGGTAGTTTTCAGATTTTGAAATGGTTTTGCAATTTTTATATGAAAATGGAAGTTGGACTTTTTGCTTTGGGCAGACACTTATCTCCACCTCACCTGGTCAGTAGAAACCTTCACCATTATCCTCACAAAGCAGGTGAAGAGCAGAAGATGGGTAGAAAGCCAATTGCAGAAGACGAAGAGTTTGGATTTGATATCCTGCTTTATTACTACCCGGAGGAGTCTCAAAGCAGCTAACATTCTCCTTTCCCTTCCTCCCCCACAACAAACACTCTGTGAGGTGAGTGGGGCTGAGAGACTTCAAAGAAGTGTGACTAGCCCAGCAGCTGCATGTGGAGGAGCGGGGACGCGAACCCAGTTCCCCAGATTACGAGTCTACCGCTCTTAACCACTACACCACACTGGCTCTGTTCCTTAATTGTGGTTGATCCTAAATCACTGGTAAACAAATACTTTACTGTTTTCACAAAAATGAATCTATAAACAACATTTGATAAAGGAATTTCTAACTCATTAACCACTCTTGCTATATTGTGTCCAGGACTTTCAGTGGGGACTGTGATTCCCCTTGTGTGTTTGCAAGGGCACATGAGAAAGATATTCTTGGGGGTTGGATCTCAAATTAACCCCCCCTTCCTTTCTTTTGGACACCTTCTGAGAGGGTAGGATCAGGTCTGTAAAAGAAGAACTACCATAGTCACACTAGTCTGGTAACACCAACACATGCATACCTTGCACAGATAAGAAATACTGTCTCTGCAAAATTTCCATTCAAGGTACAAAAGTCGTATTCTTGCATTGAGCCTCCAGATCCAAGGGTTCTGGAACTCTCTCCATTATCAACACTGCACAGCAGTATAAAAGGAAGGAGAGAACAATGAGATGAAAGACCACAACACGATGAGTTCGTACTCTACAAGCTGAAGCCTGGTACCGATAAATCCTGTTTATCCAATTAGTGTGTTCTGCAATAGTTATCAGCAAAATAAACCATGCAGTCTACTGCATTTATTTGAAACTTAAAGCTAAAATAAATTTCTGCAGATCACCATTCTTTAATATAAAATTAAGAACAGACCCAGTCTGGTGTAATTGACACAGTGTTTGCTGTGGAAGACTTAGGTTTGACACAAAGCACGCTAGGCAAACTTTGGCTAGGCTAAGCTCTTTCGGCCTAATCAATATCACCATGTTGCCATGAGAATAAAATGAGCAAATCCAATATACAACCACCTTGGAGGAAAGCCAAGCGATAAATTAAGACATATAGTCTCCTGTGTCTTAACAGCTACAGGAGTGCAACAAGTTCATGGTGCCTCAAGACACATTAGTTCATGTTAAATGCATACATAAATTTTGCCTTGAACAATTAAAAAGGATTAAAGCATTCTGTTGCCCTAGCACAACATATACATTTTTAAAAGGAAACAGACTTTTTGTGGTCAGGGACAGCAGGGAAATTCCTTGAAAAGAGTGGCATGAGCAAAGGATTAACGGGAAAGTGTATAAACACCCTTCAAGCAATTCAGGATGAATGCTCAATAAGCAGGTCAGCTGGCGAAACCTTAGGTAAAGGTTTTCAGATCACTGCATCTCCAATGGGAGGAATTGTTTGTCTTCTGCATTTCTGCTTCTCTAATAGGTTCTTTGAAAACACAAGTCCTGCCAGAAAAATTAGGCAGCCCTTTATGAGTTAAATTGACTCATCTTCGGCTCTAAATGGATTAGAAAAGACCTGGTTGAAGAGCATTGCCTCGAAAAGGATATTGTAGAGCTGGAAAAGGTTCAGAAAAGGGCAGTCAAGATTATCAAGGAGATGAGAAGGAAAAGGTGGCAGCATTTGATACATTTTCGTTTGGATGAAAGGTGAGTAAGTTGACATGATAGAAACATAATTATGCATGGCTTGGAGAAAGTGAAGAGTTTTTTTTCCTCAATAGTACTAGAACGCATGAGCATTCAGTGAAGCTGCATGTTAGAAGATACAGGACAGATGAAAGAAAGTACATGGTGCATTCCTAACTACGGAGCTTGCTCCCACTGGAGGCAGTGATGGCCACCAATTGGCATGGCAATTTGCAAGAGAATTAGACAAATTCATGCAGGGTAGGGCTATCAGTGGCAACTAGCCATGATGGCTCTGCTCTGCCTCAGTGGTCAGAAGTAGTAATGTTTCTGAATGCCAGTTGATGGGAATCAACAGAGGGTGGTGAGTGCTGTTGTGGTTTGGTCCTGCTTATGGGTTTCCCACAGGCATCCAATAGGCCACTGTGAGAACAGGATGCTGAATGAGATAAGCTGCTCAAATTCAACCGCAACACGTGGCTAATAAGCATTATTTTAAAAGGTAAAGGTACCCCTGACCGTTAGGTTTAGTCGCAGACGACTCTGGGGTTGCGGTGCTCATCTCGCTCTATAGGCCGTGGGAGCTGGCGTTTGTCCGCAGACAGCTTCCGGGTCATGACTAAGCCGCTTCTGGCGAACCAGAGCGGTGCATGGAAACGCCGTTTACCTTCCCGCTGGAGTGGTACCTATTTATCTACTTGCACTTTGACGTGCTTTCGAACTGCTAGGTGGGCAGGAGCTGGGACCGAACAATGGGAGCTCACCCCGTTGCAGGGATTCGAACCACCGACCTTCTGATCGGCAAGCCCTAGGCTCAGTGGTTTAGACCACAGCACCACCTACGTCCCTTAATAAGCATTATTAATGTATTGTTAATAATTAGATCATCCAAAATTTACAAATCATAAACATCCACATATAATGTATGTATAAGTCCATAAACAAGAAATGACAAACAATAAATTGCTATCAGGGAACACCACAACGAAGGCAGGATGCCTTTCAATAGATAAAGTCCAACAATATTGTAGTGGTTGGTGCGCCAACGTGTAGAATGCAGTAATGAACAGCCAACAAACTGGAACAGGATACTGTTTCTGGGATAAGTAAACTGTTTCAAGGATGAATCTTCATCAGCAAATAAATTCCAAATGAATTGTCCATTCAGGTACATATACCGGTAATAACTATAGACCAGTGCTCACTAACAAGTGTAGCCAACTGAATGAGATAAGCAGGCTTTTCTTATATTCATATTGCATCACCGTGTCTCTGGCTGAAGCTGCAAAAGACTTTAGACAAACAGATTAATAAGGATAAGTCTAGAGAGACAGACTTACTCTCCAGAAAAGGAATTGCTGGCCTATGAACTTGAGACGACTTCTCCAGATTGTTATCGGTATTAGAGAGCTGTGTAGGCAACCAAACAGAACTATGGTTGAACATAAATAGATGGACAGGCGTAGTTAATTTTTTTTTAAAGGAGAATTCAAAGGCTGCTATCCATGGCTGGCAACATGGTAAGGATATCATCTCTCACAAGATAATTAGATATCTAAAAACAGTCTATCGGATGAGCAAAAGCTCAAGTTGTTTTCAAACATGCTGATCTGATATCAGGGGAAATTGGTGCTTGAGTTCAAGGCTTACATTAAACCCAACCTTTAGCCCTCAAGCCTAATTTTAACATGAAAAATCAACCCCGAAGTGTGTGATGAGATTAATGCATACACACAGGAATATCCTACAGATGAGAAACTAGAGTAACTTTTCCAGACATTGCTCATCAAGGATATACATAATCATAGAATGCCATTCTGACCAGTGGAAACAATGTGTTCAATTAGGCTGCAAAAACAATAGAAGGCTGGGTTTCTGCATCTCACTGCGGCGAAGTCCCTGTGCAACTGTGCACACTCAACTAAAATGTGTGGTCAGGTGTGGCTTCCATGCTGGTTTCCGCTCTGGCATTTTCCTCTAATTGTTTCTTTTTTGTATTTAGGAATGCTTTGTGTAGGTTTTCAAATCTACATTTTGTTATAAACTACAATCTGGAACATTTTAAAATCTGCCCAGAGTTTTTACATTTTTATCCATGCAAATCTGCGTCGGATACGGACATAGGAAAAGAAAAAAGGATTACATTTGTTTGCACTGAATTGCATGTATATAAATGTGTCTCGAATGAATCTGGATTTGATTAAGTCACCAAACTGATGAAATAAGCCTGCGAAACTGAATATAGCCTTCATAGTGCCAAACTCTTTTCGCAACGCTGCAAATCACTCTGATTTTAATGTGCAAATATTGCAGCATTAAGCCTTTAAAACATTCCTGTTTATCCAGGCATTTGATAACTGAAATATACTGCTTCTGGCAACCTTGACATTATTAGGCATGTGATTCTTTTGAAATGTTTTTTAGATGTTAACTGTTTTAGGTATTTATTTTTTAAAAAATTTAGTTTTTGATTGGGTCGTTTTAACGTTTTGGTGTTTGCCACCCTGGAATCATTTGCAAGGAAGAGCAGGATAGATGTTGACATTGTCATGGTAGTTTCAGTTCTCCACCAGCTACTTATGGCCTTTGACTGATTGAACATTCTATGGCCTCTTAAAAGTGTTTGTGGGTAGGGGAGTTATTGAGGGTGATGGTGATGTTTGTTTTCTCGTTTTGTATTTTGATGTTTTGAATTGTCCTATGATATTCAGAGGAAAGGCGGTATGCAAATTAAATAAATAAATAAATAAATAAATAAATAATCATCTTAGAAAACAAACAAACCCCACTCCGACCCCCCGAGTAGCTTTTTTTGTAACAGGCTTCTGGATATTTGAGTGAAGCCAGTGAAGAAAGGATTAAACATGTTTCCTCCCCATCCTACTCTCCATCACTCAAAGTCTAACATCCTAAGGCTTCTCTTTATTTATTTTTTATTTTTTGAGGAGGGGACGACATTTGGGGCTTTGCTATATGTAACATGCAGATTCTTCTTGCAGCGGATAGGGATTGTGGGATAAACGTTTTGTAGGAGTGGACAAACTAAAACGTGCTCCATTTTAATTGTACAGGGACATTTAGAGATAATGTCCATCAAGAAGGCAAAGAAGGAATGCTGTCAAATGATTATCATGCGATTTCCATCGTTTACAAGGATTGTAATGGTCATTACCTTGCACATTCTGCAAAGAGGACAAGTTCTCAAATATTCTGTTGCATGTCAGCTTAATGTAGCAAATGTTCATTGCTTGGGCTTCTCATTTCCATAATTGTGTAGTTACACCTGATATGTCACAGTAGTAAAATTTGGAAGCACATACCTTTAAATTGCGGCTAGGAAATGCTCGTTTCAGTAAATGTCATATGTGCAATCAACTCAAAATTATGCCAAACAGAAGGCATGCACAGACTTTCGATGGTGTTTTCTAAACTTTGATTAAAAGGTCATTCATTTGCATTCATTATAGATATGCACGTAGGTATTTGTGTAGGGTTGTTGTTGTTAAGTAGCCCCGATACCTTTTTGGAAATAAAGTCTTAAAGATATGTGCTTTAGGAGCAGGCAAACACTTCCCTCTTTTTTAAAAGAAACCATGCAGTCACCCATGTTTGCCAAAATCTTGTTCAGAGTAATTAATCTGTTCATCTAATCACAGTGAGTCTGAATGGTCTTGCTGCATTTGAAAATGCAGTTGAATTAAACCCCCTTACAAACCAATTTATTGGGAGCAGTAACAATGGTGTTTATCTTAAGGGTGCTTAGTTTGATTCTTGATAGGATATAAGGGGATTATCCCCAAAGAATTGGAATTTGTTTTTACTTTGGATTGGTTTTTCAATGCTAAGAAAAGGGGGGGGGACACCATGAAAGAGAAGGATGAAACAGTTGCCAACCAATCATACTTTATGCTGCAGTACTGCAAAAACCTAATGCCTGACTCCCACACTACTGAATTAATCTGTGTTTGGCTATCAAGCTTTCCTTCAAGGAAACGATTTCTCAGTTGCTAGCTTTGGTGAATCTTCAAGGAAAAGGAGCTTCATGGTGCTGGTAGCGGAGATCATGGGGATCATGCCCCTCACCTGGCCTCTGGTTGGTCACATCACTGCAGTTTACAAGAAATTAGAGGGAGAGGGACAACATTATTAATGAGCTTACATGCGATTGAAACAGATTATTGTGACTTTAACATTTATTCCTAATGTTATACCACCTGTGTTATACCTTTTCTTGTTTAAGAGTAAGTATTCAGCTGGTGGATTGTTAATAAGTCTTGAAGATCAAAGTTAGTCCTGACTTCTGTGTTTGTCCTTACTTAGAAAAAGGTGACAGAAATCAATTGCCATGTCTGGACCTTGATTGAGGGGGATCTTGTACATGGGTGTAGCCGGGGGGGAGGGGGCAGCCGACCCTACCAAATCAAGTAAATCAAGTAAATAAAATACTCAATGAAAAGTAGAAATAATCAGATTATTTGAAACTGAAATGCTCACTGAGGTCATTTGGATGATGTTGTGGCGCATTCTAGCGACATAACTGGACGATAGGCGTGGCTTCCATGAACTGACCAATCGTGTTGCCAGTAGCTCTATCCTAAACACACAAGAATCGTGACCGGCTGAAAAATAATCACAACTCTTAACAATTGCACAACTCTTAACAATTGTAGCTCTATCCTGCCTCTCCCCCCCCCATCCTGGCCACGCCCATGATCTTGTGCCTTTAAAAGTCCCATGGGCGGTAGACTGGTGGCAAATGCAGGTTTTCCTATCATGCTACTACAAGGAGGGGAGAAGCTTCACTTGACAGATGTTTTCCCTTCTGGGCACCTCATAAAGACAGAGGAGTCCTCTTAATGACTACATCCAGCTGCCTTAGATAAAGTGCTTTATGTAATCCTATTACGAATTCATGTTGAGCAGACATAAATAAATTAGGGTTTCCTGGCTGTTTTCATGTTTCTTTCTGTTTACAAGAATTTCGTTCTTACTAGAGACGAGGAGGAAGCCTTCTGAGCTCCAGTGTTTCTTCTTTCTTCGATTCCTTTCAAATCATAGGTGTTTGTAGGCCCCCTGGCATCTCCCTTTCCCCCAGAAGGTGAGCTATAAAGAACAGAATACAATTGTCTGTAAATTAACAGCTCCCTGTGCATGTTAACTAACGAAAAAAAGAGAAAAGAACATTTATTATTATAATAATAATAAATAAAAAGCTGACAGGTCATGGAAATGGAAAATGTTGACAGCGCTCTGTTCCAGTTAAGGCATCAGTCCGACTCCTAAATAGTCTTACTCCGTAAGGGAATAATCCTAACTGAACAGAACAGTAGGGGGAAGTGTTAGGTCACAGCCAGGAAGTCTTGCAGAGATAGAAAACAACAACAAGCCCAGAAGTGGAGAAATGGGGAAATTGTTAATGGGTCTTTCCCTGCCATAGGTTATTAGAGATGAAGCAATGATTGACAGCTCCTTCATGGATCACTGCCTTGTCGTGGCGAAGGGGCTTGAATAACTCAGGGAAGCTATGAGCTATGCCATGCAGGGCCACCCAAGGTGGACAGGTCATAGCGGAGAGTTTAAACTAAATGTGATCCACCTGGAGAAGGAACTGGCAAGCCACTCCAGTATCCCTGCCAAGAAAACTCCATGGACAAACTCCATGCACAAGGAGAAGGGGACGACAGAGGACGAGATGGTTGGACAGTGTTCTCGAAGCGACTAGCATGAGTATGGCCAAACTGTGGGAGGCAGTGGAGGATAGGGGTGCCTGGCGTGCTCTGGTCCATGGGGTCATGAAGAGTCGGACACGACTGAACGACTGAACAACAACAATGATTGACAGGTGATTGCAGGATTGCTAATTTTTATACCTCTGATTATATAATGTGAAATTGTCGGTGTAATATTGCAGATATAAGTTCTAGGCATATGTGCATTAAGTTGCTCACCTTTCCCCTGCCCAATGTTCTGTAACTTTTCAACACTGCATGACAAGTGCAAATGTAAGAACATAAGGAAAGTCTGCTGGATCTAGTCCAGCATTCTGCTCTGACATGGGCCAACCAGAAGACTGGGAAATCCAGAAGCAGGAGCTGAGCACAAATGCACTTTCCACTCCTGTGTGTTTCCAGCACAGTGGAATCTCTATTTACAACCATAATCGGTTCCGGAGGTCCATCCAGAGGTCGAAACGGGTCACTGGGAGAGGCGCCGTTGTGCGCATGCGCGGGCGGCGATTGCCTGCTTCTGCACATGCGCAAATGGCAGCAAACCCGCCGGTTACTTCCAGGTTTGCCGCGGCCGTGACTTGGAATGACCGTAAGAAGAGGTGGTGGTAAGTAGAGGTTCAACTGTATTCAGAAGCATTGCTGCCTCCAATTTTGAATGGCAGAGCATAGTTATCATGGCTCGTAGCCATTGGTAGTCCTCCACAAATGTAACATTGCAGACCAGAAAGAGTCACATTCATTCATTCATTCAATTAGATAATTGTTGTATCACTTAATATTTCCGGGGGGGGGGGGGGGGAAGGGATCTCATAAGTGGTTTGCAACCTACCTTAAAATATCACAAATGCAACATTGCAAAACATCTTAACAAAACATTACAAATGAAAATCAAATACAAAAATAAAATCACACTTAAAGCAGCGTAATTAGCAGCAAAACAGAATGGCCTCATAAATGTCAGAAAGCACTACAAGTTAATAAAAACAAGTGCAATATAAATTCCACATGTTAAAGTACCACTAGTCGCCAAACCAAATTGCAAAAATGGAAGATGCGCCCACAGAAATGCTTGCCAAACACATGGCTAGCTCTTTCTGGCATGGAGACCTCACTCTGAGCCATTCCTACCAGCCATACCCACAGCATAATTAAATCTCCACATATATTAGCACATATTTATATATCTGTTCTTCTCCCATGGTTCCCTCGAGATGTTTCCAAAACAAGTCACAACCATCTTCGCTGCCAAAACCAGAAATTAACCATTTTTATTTTTTTTATTAAAAAAATCCTTGGCCTCTATGCTTGGACAATCCCAAAAATGCCAATGTGGGTATTGTTCAGGACCTTAACATAAGATGCAGACCTGTGTTATCTGCATGCCTTTGGCAGAGGCTCGAAGTTACTATGTCAAATCTGCTGGCCTGGGGCTAATGTGAAGAAAGAGAGGAAGCACTTGCTATACAGGAATGACACCACTAAACCTAGAGCACCCCCTGCTGCTCGAGTATAGGAATTTCACCCTTTTTAAAAATGATCCTACCACAGATAGATTGCTTGCTTTTTATAGGAAGGTATGTGGGTATCTGTTGTCTTTGTCCATGGAGTTTTCTTGGCAGGGATACTGGAGTGGGTTGCCAGTTCCTCCTCCAGGTGGATCACGTTTGGTCCAAACTCTCCACTATGACCTGTCCATCTTGACCTGTCCATTTTAATTGCTATACAATAATAAGTTTACCTTTGTTAATGTCTGTGTTATATACTGTGCATCCCTCTGCTGGGGATATAAATTGGTATCTATATAATACAGCACAGATGAATTATGCTTCATGCTGGACCACACTGAATGAGGGCAGGCAACATAATGATTTCACCTGGCCAAGACTCTCCTTTCTTTCACTCAAACAATGACAACTCAGCTTTGGTGAGATGACTAAATCCCATTGGACTTACCGGTACATTGCCAACCAGATTATGAGTTCCCTTAAGGCCAAATCCTTAAATCATTGATGGTGAGGAAGTATGTCTGGTTCTTATCGTCTTAGAATATTTGGTGGAGATCTCAAGAAGCTCTTCTTCTATGGAGGAGCAGCTATCTACCAGGGGATAATGGGAAATTTTGCTTTCTTTGGTACCCAAAGTCACTAGTACGTTGTCACAACATTCAAGGTGCCAGGAATGAAGGAGACATTCAGTTTCACCCCTGAGCTGTAGAATAACTCCTGAGGGAAATGCTGATTAATTTGTAATGGAGCCGAGCAAGTTCCTATTCCAAGCTTGGCTGTTGTGAACCCAGGCGGAATTGAAACTTCATGCCAATGAAGGTTACATTGCACATCAATATTGTCTCCCATGAATGACTTGTGGATGAGAAATCCCACCACCACTTTGTGTTTGTTTTGAGTTTTCCGCAACTGTAGCACAGCATTAAGGATAAAATGTGGGAACTTGGGGTCTGGACCTTTAAAAAAAATGGCTATAGGTTTGCTCACTTGCCTAATGCTTTTTCCCCCAACTTGGCTTTCCTAGCTTTGGCTAAAGTTCCCAAAACGACTCTCATTGTGTAATAAAAGTTTTGAAAGCTAAGAGAGCTCAAGCTCTTTATTATTCTAGGCAGCCATAAAGGAAAGTAGTTTAGATTTTGTTAAGGGAAATGGCTTGAGCGTGTACTTGGAAGTGAACAGGGAAAATATAGTAGCTACTTGTAAGTTTAAATGAATGTACAAATGACTGTATTTGAAGAGTACATTATACTTTATTTTTTTAAGAAAAGGAGAACCGACTGGTGCAAAAACTGGTGTCCAGCTATTTAAATTGTTGTTGTTGTTGTTGTTAACAACAATCATTTCACATTTGTTGGCCATAGTTATGAAGCTGTTCAGAAAATAACATTAAAATGATTAGCATGCACGTTAAAGTGTAGTTTCACATCAGAGTACAGTACCTGTTTTGCATGCATAGGGTCTCAGACTCAGTTCCCAGCATCTCCAGGAAAGGCTAGGAGAGGCCTCAGTCCAAAAACCTGTCAGTGTAGACAGTAATGAGTTAAATGGACCCGTGGTATGAAGCATTATAAGGCAGGCCTAACATCTGAGTGTTGCAGGAGCTGTAATCATTAGCAAGTTTTAGTGGAATGGCCATAAACATCCCTGGGCAGTCAGTGAACAGTTCACCTTGCTATTTAGATATGTGACTTGGTAAAGGTAAAGGTACCCCTGACCATTAGGTCCAGCTGCAGACGACTCTGGGGTTGCGTTGCTCATCTTGCTTTACTGGCCGAGGGAGCCAGCGTACAGCTTCCGGATCATGTGGCCAGCATGACAAAGCCGCTTCTGGCGAACCAGAGCAGTGCACAGAAACGCCGTTTACCTTCATGCCAGAGCAGTACCTATTTATCTACTTGCACTTTGACGTGCTTTCAAACTATTCTGGCTTGGTGTGATGGGGTTGTAATCCAAGACATCTGGGGGGCACCAAGTTGGGGAAGGCAGGCATAAACCCTGTTGAATTGTATTAAGTTTCATAGTAGCGTGGTACTTTTGAGGATTGGCTCCCGTGAGATAATGTAAAACCCATGAAAGTAAGAGTATAAGTAAAGTTCCAAACAAAACTCAATAAGGAAATAGTGTTGATATGTAATAGGAAAGTATACAGTAGTTTCTTGCCACTTCTTCTCTTTCTGGACTGTTTATTTATTTACTTAATTTCTTATTGCATTTCCATCCTACCTGTTCTCTAAGGAGCTCAGGGTGACCTACATGGTTCTCCCAGCTCCTCATTTAATCCCAACAACTCAATATGTCAACAACTCAATATGACTTGCCCAAGGTCACCCAATGAGTTTCATGGCTGAGGATTGGAACCCCAACCTCCCAGATCCCAGTCTAGCATTCAAATCACTCTAACCTGGGGAGACGTTTCTTACCTCCCTAGAGCACGCAGAGGAACTTTGCACGCACACACACTTCTCTGGACCATCCTGGCCAGCAAAAAGAACATTCTTTGTGTATAAGAATATTCCATACATAAGAGAAGTAAAATATGAGTTTCTTATCATTTGTTTTCTTTGGGGACAATAGCCCCATAATAGAAAAAAGTGTGTGCTGAAAATTAATTATATGGATGAATGCAGCTGTATTTATAACCTGGCATGCTACATGCGGAATTTAATCTATTTTGGTACAATGCAGATTATATTCAAGCTGCATTTCCATTCTGTTCATAAATTGGATATATTTGTCACAGTCTGCTGGTGGAACTACACTAGAGATGATAGGCCATGAATCTGCAAGGTGAATCTGTGTGGTGAACAAGACTGCACTACGTGGCCCCACTTGCCCATGCCTGGCAAAATTATAAATGTTTCTGAACTTGACTGTTATTTGTCGGGGCAACAACTATGTATATTCTTCCTAGCAACCTTGAAATTACTGGTTGTGAGAGCATGGGATAATTTTGCTTGTTTTCAGATGTGACTAATATTTTTACTTTTTTTATTGCTTTGAATTTATTCTTGATTTTATTGTTTTATCCCTTTTGTGTTTTCTGGATGAAGGCTGGGATAGAGATTCAATTGACTGGTTGATATTGATACCTGTACATTTTGTGCTGCCAGCAAAAATGCAATGCAATAAGATCGTACTTTTATGTCACACCAGGAGAAGCAGTGATGTTCATGGATTAGCTTGCTTGCAGACATGCATAATTAATTGTTGTTTATATGGAAACAGGAGCGGCTGGTTTTATGGACAATTGCCCAAGGTATACAACTCTTAGCATAAACACTACAGCTCTGACAAATATTCCGTCGTTCCTTTCATATCACTTTACACCAGTAGATGTGTACCTAGCCTATAAAAGAAAAGTTATATGAGCAAATGAAAACATAAACTTTGTGCAAAATAAATGCTATTATACACAGTTTAACTTGCTATTAGCAAACCATAATATAGGCTTAGAATATTGCAGCTGAAGATGACACATTAGTTAAACATTTTTATTAAAAAATTGCTTACATTAAAAAAAATTAAGAAAGGGATTCTATCAGGCCTTTTTAAATATCAGAACTACAGGCTAACAAAATAACTTCTCTGAATTTTCTTAACTTTGTTATTGTTTCTTGCATTGGCAGAGAGTTGGAATAGATTATTATTGAAGTCCCTTCCTCACTTTCTGTAATACTATTAATAACACTTTCTATAATGCTAATAGCAATATTTAATAATGACCCACTATTTGAATGCATTTAATTTTCAAATGCATTTTTGTTTGGATTATTATTATTATTTTCATGTTGGCTAATACAATGCAAATGTGTCAGCTTGAGTGGACCCTTCCCTCCTTTTTAACTTTACGATTCCTTTGCGATGCTCATTATATTTTGGCCTGAGCACAATAATGTTACATACACTTTCAAGGAAGATGTTTGTGGTTCCTTCTCTTGGGGGCCGACACTTGGCTTAAGCATTTGCTGGCATCAGCTTAATATGCAAGGAACATGCTAACATGTCTGGGGAGGCATTAAGGGAGGTGGTGTCCAAAGCAGCTATGAAAGCAAAAATGTTTTTGTCCTGACTGATTAAAGTGATTTCATCCAGCACCCTCCTTTGGGGGGGGGGGCAGCCTTTTCACACGACAGACAAAGAAAACTCCAGCCACATTTTATCTTTTATGAGTTATTTCCACAAGCCCACAATAGTGCAATCTCACATCTCAGCAAAATGGATGCTGCAGGAATAGTTTTGCCATTAGGGAACAGTCATGTTGCTCTTTGCCACTCCTTTTAAAAATGGTTCTCATGTTCTCCAGTGCAGCCTCCACTTTTCTTTAAGTTCACCAACTGCAGAAATGAATTTGCCTGCTGCTCCCTTTTTTTTTTTTTTTAAAGAAGCTGATAGATTGAAAGCTACAGCACTACATTTTGTATATTAGGGGAGCACACAGCCACTGAAGAAATTAAAAGGACTTGCATTTTAAAATGGAGTTCACTAAACAGGGCAGGCGTGGGGAGTGGGAACTGAGCTTTGTGGTGGCACACCGCCCCAGGCTTCATCTGGAAGCGGCTCATCTAAAATGAGCTGATTTTGATCATGCCCAGACTAGAGTCATCTGGCGACTGCAGCTCCAAAGAAGAAATGGATTCAGTTGGTCAATTCCTTGGTTTGTCCTGTGTGGGGCCACAGGGCTCCAGAACTTTATCTGGAAAGGAAGCAGCATTTATGGAGTGAGGCCTCTAGTCAATGGCTAGAATACCCAGACATGCTATGAAAATCAGTCAATTGCTCCAGGACGTTTCTGAGTCAACTTGGATGTTTGGTCCCAGCTGAAGAAGCCACCCGTGGTCCTGAACCCACACTTTTGATCTTTCTCCAAGGTGCTGAATTTAGTACTGCCTACTGTAAACTGGTCATCCTGCTTACTCGTGGAACCAGGACACATACCAGCCTCCCATTGCTTGGGCCATCAGCCCTCCATGGTGGTGGGCATCTCTTCTTTTTTTATATAATTTTTTTATTAATTTTCCACAATAAACAACAATTACACAAATACATAATACAAACACAATTAAAAGACACAACACATACATCAAAAAGAAAAAAGAAGATAAACATAAAAAAGAAAACTTATACATACCTAACACACGAACACTGGAACAATATATGCTTATTGATTAATTCTAATTTTAAATCTTATATGGGGACTTCCCCCGTTCTCTTCTGGTCATGACAAAAGTAAGGCCACAGCTTAGAAGATGATAGACACTGACAAGCTGAATTGTCCTTAAAGTTTGGGTGGCTTCCCCAAGTATTGAGTGCAATGCAGACTTCCGTAGTTTATCTCTCGATTTTTGTTCTGATAAAAAAGTCACTGCATTCCTCTCTTCTTTCACCTGTCAACTAATAATGGTATACGTAGTCTACTTTTCATATTTCCTTTAAAGTGTTCAAAGGTCTGTGTATATGTTTGTCTCCACCCTATTGTAGCCTTTGAGGTAGGTTAGAACAAGAGATGTTTATTGGGTCTTTCCCTTCCATAGGTTATTAGAGTGAACTTAGTGGCTGATTAAGGAGTTCAACTCATGTCTTCGCAGGCCTATTCCAGCACTGTAGCCCTTCACAGCACTGTATCTCCACATAGCTGCCTCACCCTTTTTCTACAGGAGAGCACTATAAGGTAGACAGTGTTTGCGTTCTCTATGTTTGTGTTTGCATTCTCTATTGAAAATAAAGGGATGGGGAAGCTTCTGTTGTTGTCCCCCCCCCCCCCCCCAAGAATAATACAGCCAAGGCCTGTGCATGCTTCAGTGAATGTGCCCTTTCCAAAGGAAGCATCTCTCATTCAGTTCATAGGTTTCTTGGCTTGTTTTCACAAAACGCCTGGGATATCTTGAACTCAAAGCTCATTCTATTTGTGAGTATGGAGGGTCCATTTTTGGGGTATTTTTTCTATGAAGAGAAATGTGTCTGTTTGGCTGACCTTAAGTTGGATCTGTCTTAAGGAAAATGTTAAAACTAGCCTTTGAGCCAACGTGAGATGCCGAGACCCAAAGAAGCTGTATCCAACAGCAATAAAATACTAAGTTCAGCAGATAAGGGCCCCCTGTGATTTTGCTTTGTCTGCAGACTACTTCAAGAAGTTAGCCTAAAGTAAAATGATCTCCTGTCATACTAACACTGAGAGAGAAGAATGTACAAATGGGGGGAATAAACTACAAAAACTACAGTGTTTTTTCCAATAAAAAAGCAAAAGACAAAAAAGGAGAAGAACAAACTTAAGTGGAAAGAAAGAAAGAATTCTTATCACCTGGTCTAACAGCTAAGATGGTATGAATGTGGGTGGGTGGGGAGGAGTAAACAATATTTGTGTTGTATAAATGTGAAGATTCTCTTAGCTTGCTCTGAAAGAGTTCATCTGCTATGGTGAATTTATAGCACTAATTTTAATCTGCATATGAAATACTTTATTTTGTATATGTTTATGCTGGTCTATCTCTAAAGCAATATTGAGAGACCATTACAAAGTTCAAATTGATCAGCGAGGATCAAACCCAGCCCTTTGTGGCATCCACAAAGAATAAAATATTGAAATTCAGCAGCAACTGTGAGAATTACTATAGCTTATAGGCACCCAGCAGAAATTCCTTTGACCATATTAAATTTGTTTGGGGTCAGGTTGGTACATTCAACTAAACACTAATAGAGGAAACTAAAGTGAATTACTTTATCACATTCCAGACTTCCAATAAACCATATGTATCTGTCTTGCTGTGAAATACATGAGTTCTTGAAATTGTGCATCTCTCTTCAAGAGAAATGTATAGGTTCTTACATTGTTCATTTCAGCAAAAGCATGGAAACAGCAACACACAACACACCCTTGTTCCTGTGTCAACTGTTCTTCTTTTTAAACACCCACCTATACTTTCCCACATGAAAAAATACTTATTTTCCTCAAAAGGGTGCCTCTCCTTTCATGATGTGTAGATCCTGTTTTTGCTAACAGTTAACTCCAACTTGCACTGTGTGATTTACTGCTGGGTCACTCCTGACAGACAATGGCTGCCTTTATGTTAGGTTGTTTTTTATTTTTGCATTTATATCTCACTTTTTTGACAGTGTGCACAGGAAAACCAAGCCTGCAAATGGACATGGAGGAGCTGATTGGCACTGCCAGGGAATCCCTTTGAATTAGTCCCCTGATGTCCTAATTATGTCAAGTGATTGAAAGATCATTCAAACATGATTCGTAGAGTATGGGCCAGTTCTCCACCTGGTCACCTGGGCATTAGAGGCATGAAAAGGTGAGGTGCATATATCAAAAGTTTCAAAAGTAGAGTTAGTCATTTGTAGAGATTGATTGACGTTTGTTCTTCTAGATTTTAAAGCAAGTTATTTATAGACATTAGCAATTTATAGATTATAACAATCATGGCACTGTCTATAAATGACTCACTCTAATTTTGAAATGATTACTTATTGTAATAGGTATTGTACTTAATGTAACAAGTATTGTAATTATGATTGCTGGAAAGTCACATTTTCACCATCTGTTACAAAGAGGAGAGGCACACATGCACTGTCTGGCTTTCCTGTCTGACAATACTCCCTCTCCTCCATCTTTATCCTGCAGGCCAGGCTGCAATCCTGCAGTCCCGTGGAATTCAGCGGGCCTTATTTCTAAGGAGACATGTAGGATTGTGCTGTTACGGAGCAATCCTAATGAGGGACCAGGTATGGGTGACCTACCAGCACCACATCATAGAGTACCCTGTTTTGTGGCATACTGCCAGCTTGGGTCCTGTGGGCAGCAGTTTGCATCCCAACTAAGCACAATCCTACCGCCCCCCCCCCCCAACATGAGGGTACGATCTCCCATCTGTTTTCTATTCTTTATATTTGCTTTCCTCACTGAATTCTGAAATGTGTTGTATTTGCTTCTGTTATTATAAAACTCAAAATAACAAAAGTATTGTATCACTTCATAAAAAGAAAACAACATTTTAAGAAAGTGTGTGAATCGTGCATATTTGAATTGTGCATCAGAAAGAAAAGATGTTCACTCCTTTTACATACAGTGGTACCTCGGTTTAAGAACAGCCCTGTTTACGAACGATTCGGTTTATGGACTCTGCAAAACCGGAAGGAGTATCCCGGTTTGCGAACTTTACCTCAGTCTAAGAATGGAATCCGAATGGTGGAAGGGCATTGGCGGCGGGAGGCCTCATTAGGGAAAGCGCTCCTCGGTTTAAGAATGGTTTCGGTTTAAGAACGGACTTCTGGAACGGATTAAGTTCATAAACCGAGGTACCTCTGTATAGTTATTATTTCAATGGTAATGTCTGGGGAATTAGTGAATGTGTTTCATCCTAGGGTTGAACCTACAGTACCTGCCTTTGTGCTGAGTGCTATATTCTGCTGCTGCCCTCAACATATCATTACCAGGGCAGGCCCAAGGCATTTTGCTGCTTGAGGCAAAGGACAAGATGGCACTCCTCAGCTCTCCCCTGCATTCCATGTAAAGGAGCCTAGTAGCCTAGCAGTTGAATCTTACTTCAACGCTGACTACAGGACAGCATTGTTATTGCACCTGAAGGAAGCAGTCTAGTCTAGGGAGTGTATGAGAGGCCCATGGCCCACACAACTCTGATCCAATGGAGGGGAATGGTCTGGGGGCTCCCGAGGAACAGTGGGAAGGAGGGGGGAAGCTGCTGCCCCTGTCTCTCAGTATCTGCCACCTGAGGCAGTTGCCTCACTCCTGCCTAATGGTAGGGCCGTCTGAGGGCTAGTGCTGAATCTTAGTGAAGTACTTTACACCCATGACTAATGATGATCTGGTTTTCAGGCCAGATAGGTTTCAAAGCATCAATGTAGCACTTCAAATTCCTCATTTCCAAATGTTCTTACTACATTTGCCCACTAAGTCTGCGAGTTAATATCTTCTAGGCAAATATTCAATGCTGCCTTGTGAACATATCAGTACTGAGATACACTGCAACAAACACATCTATTTTTTAATTTTAAAAATAACAATAACCTCCTGAGAAACTAGGAAGGGCAAAGAGAGCTGCTTTAGCGTGCACAAAAAATCTGGCTTGCAGCCAGCAAATGGTTACATTGCTCAGTGTCTCATAAATCTTCATGAAGTTTATGAATTCCCTTCTGAGGCTGAATAACCAATATGCTGCTTTTTATTGCCATTACTGCTTGCACTTTTTATGCAGTGAAGATTTAGACTCAGAAGCTTCAGGCCAGTATCTGCTATTACTGGTACAGAATGGGCTGGTAATCAGGTAGCTGTGCAGATGAACGGCCTCCATTTAGAAGTAAATAAATGTGCCATTTGCAAGTGCATGCAACACTAAAAAGTACACTGCGTAGCACTGATAAAATCCTAACTGCACGGAATACTTATTCCGAATATTGTGATTCGTATCCAGAAATGGATGTTATAAGCCAATGGGGAGCCATTTGGATGTTGATGTACTACCATCTTCCATCATGCCCGCCTACTGTATTGGTCACAACGGCTGGGGCTAATGGAGCCCCACTGCAGCTGGAGGGCACCCCATTGCCTCCCCGTTTCAGACAATCATTTCCGTGTACAATCCCCACAGGGTGTGCGTTAAAATCCATTCTGGAGGTGAACTTCAGCAAAAACTAAATGTTTTGCCAAATTTGTGGAGCCCATCTCCTGCAAAGCCTGCTGTACACCAGGATGGCAACCCTGCTTTTAAACATGCAAAGAATCGCCAATGGGTTTACCCCCACCCCAGATGGGGCAGTGACAATAGCTGTGAGAATCTGGGTCAACAATAAAGTTCATGAGCTGAAACCAGCACTTCAGCCAAGGTCAAATATGCCTCCTGTCCAGTCCTTAAGACCACCTGCTCTCTATCAAATTACTCCTTTCTTTCCACTTTCCACTTTCTCGTCTGCCTTCTTGCCACAGCCTCCCCTCTGCTCCGTCTCTCTGTTCCATCACTGATCCACAGTGGCAAAGCTTTTTTTCAAGGCTGGATCACTATCAGATCTACTGACATTTAAAGACTGAAAGAGGCAGCCACTCTCATGCCACACCACACACAACACCCAGGTCTTCTTATTTCTGGCATCTCCCAGCAACTGGAAGCAGCGATCCCATGGAGAAAAAGAGCCCAGGGATTGTGCTGCCTTTAATATATTTGCATTCTAAAGAAAGAACATTGCAGAAGCTGAGTGGAAAGAAGAGGTAGTGCTAGTTGTTTTGATGGAACATTCATTCTTTGCTCATCTCCTATTGACATCCTTAAGGGCTGTCACTCAGGGCAGAGCACTTCTCATTGCAGCATAAGCATTTGAGTGCCATATTCACCAGCTCCATGAAGTGCTTCTCTAAGTGGGTAGGCCATATACTGTATACCCTATTCTAAATAAATAAATAAATGTTATGCAAGAGACACATGTCAGTATGTTATGGAACTATGCCGACTACAAATGAGTGCATAATCCAATTGAATGAATCTAGGATCCAATGGAATCAAAATGAAATTTAAGCACACGGTTAAGTGTTTATTTTCTGTTGATTTCAATGGGATTTCCCTTTCCCTTTTCAATTGCATCTTTATTCATTGGCATATATTTTGTCCACCTTTATTTATTCTTTCATTTAAGGCAGGGGTCCCCAAACTAAGGCCCAGGGGCCAGATGTGGCCCAATTGTCTTCTAAATGCGGCCCGGGGACGGTCCGGGAATCAGCGTGTTTTTACATGAGTAGAATGTGTCCTTTCATTTAAAATGCATCTCTGGGTTATTTGTGGGGCCTGCCTGGTGTTTTTACACGAGTAGAATGTGTGCTTTTATTTAAAATGCATCTCTGGGTTATTTGTGGGGCATAGGAATTCGTTCATTTCCCCCCCCAAAAAATATAGTCTGGCCCCCCACAAGGTCTGAGGGAAAGTGGACTGGCCCCCTGCTGAAAAAGTTTGCTGACCCCTGATTTAAAGTTTCTGTCCCTCTCTTCTCCAGCTTACACACACTTAAGACCACAATATATACAATAAACACAGTCGGAGAATAAAAAAATTATCAGCGGCATACACTGTTGATACATAAAACAGACATGAATGTAAAACTGAAATTTTAAAACAGGTGGAAACATGAGCAAGTCCAGCAACAATACAAAGAAACACGGGAAGTTTCTTTTTCCATTTATGCCAACATTATAATCATCACACACACACACACACACAGAGAGAGAGAGAGAGAGAGAGAGAGAGAGAGAGAGAGAGAGAGAGAGAGAGAGATGCAAGCCCATGATAAAAATATAATCTGCAGAAAGCCTGTCATAACAACAGGTATTAATACTATTAAGTTACAAGCATTTTGTGATTAATTTGTGCTTCCTTGTGATTGGAACATTCCATTGTAGACATTATAGCACAAAAGAAGAAGAAGAAGAAGAAGAAGAAGAGGAAGAAGTGTAGAGATTATGTGCTGTGTCCAAACGGAATGAGTGAGCTGGTGAGTCCATGCTGCCCTATAATTCACAGTCTTGCTCCAGCCTCTATTATGGCTTAGCCACTGCCTGTGGATGCTAATGAATGGGCAGTCAGTGCTGCAGGTCATGTTGACCATTTGGATAGTCAGCTCACAACCACTTGCGGGGTGAGAGGAAGCTGTTAAATGAGACTTCCCACCAGAATGCAGAATCAAGGACAGCTAAATGGAGCCGTTTTAAGGGGAAAGTGGGCTGCTACAGCTGCTAAGAAATTTCTGCAGTAGAGTCCTTTTGGATTTACAGAGGTCAGGGAGTGGTGTTGTGAATCTAGCGTCGCCTGTCTTATTTCTGTCCCCGCTCAACCTGTTAAATGTTTGAATACAGATGATTAAAGAACACAGTAAATCTGCAGTGTTAACAGCTACAAAAGGAAAGTGAGTGAAAGGCTGCTGAGTGAGATGGGGACCAATATATGTACCGTGTTTCACTTGTGATGCTGAAGCTGATGACATTGTTTTTCTTAGCTGGTACAATGGTTTGGAATGGTTGCTCTGGGAACAAAGCAGTTTGCAGTCCAGCTTCTGTGCTGAAAGTAAGCACTGGCAGTTTATCTGGGATTATCTGGGAAACTTCTGAGGACTGAAAAGAAGTCTCGGGGGCTAGGAAGCTAAGGGACAGAAAGGCAAAGGCAAGGGGTTGAAACATGCTGCTTCCATTCAGGTTATACTATACAGGGTTATATACAGGTCTTTGGCAGGTTTCTTAATACAGGCCTGTAGCAGGGTTTCTCTTTGCCCTGGGAAAAAGAGGAGGGGTGGGGCAGAAGGTTAGTAGTTACAAAATAACCACTTAACTCCATTAATTTCAGTTGGGTCTGCTCTTTGCAATCCAGGGTTGTTGTTTTTAAATTGTGAATCACATTTTATTGATTATGTAAACCACCCAGAAAACTTGGTTGGATGGGTGATATACAAATACAGTAAAATGAAACAAATAATGGAATTATTTCCAAATATTTACAATCGTTCACCATGCTGTCTGAAAGCCATCCATTTTAATGTCTATCTCATTGCATGACTGGTTACAGTTGACAATAAAAGCAAGGCCCGTCAAAATAGGTCTTGCTGGTTTTTAATGATGGAAAGCACTGGTAAAGTGTTGCTTTCACAGCATTTATGAATAGTGTTTTCTCTTCAGTACCAGTTTATGCCAATGATTAGCTATGCAAAGTAGCCAAATGCAGTTGCAAAATAACATTACAGGCAACCAAGGCAGTATGCTTTTTTATTTTAATAGGCTTTCCCTCCCCAATTAACTCACATTAATAGAAAGACACGGGCATTTAACTGCTGCACAAATAACAGTCATCAACCTAATGGTATGCTATACTAATCCCTCCCTTGGATTATAAATCACTTTATATATACTTTTGTAAGTGTATGAGAGTGTCTCACTTGAGCCAAAAAAACATTAAGATGATGATAATGACTGCATAATATGATAACATTTCCTGTCATTATTAAAGGAATTTAAATAAAACAATTTCTGCATAAAAGAGAATGTCCAGCACTAAAAAAATGTTTCCTTTGCCTAAAATACAGTTGACTCTCAATTTACATTGTGGTTACATTCCAAGGATAGTGCATAAAGCCAAAATCGTGTGCAGTCAAAACACACTCTCCCTGCACCTCTGACTGCTCTCCCAAGGCCACACTCTCCCCCACTGCCTCCCCCAAGGTCACTGGGCCCTCTTCATGCACCTCCAAACACTCTCCCAAGGTAAGTGCAATGGCAGGTGGAATTACCAACTCCCACCCACTTTTAATTTTTAAAAATTTTCTCAGCCAAACGTGTAAAGCTTTTTATATTATTATTGAAAGAGTAAATAAGAAACAAGAAAAAAAGAGGAAGAAAAACAAAAGCATACAGAGTGTAACAATAACAAGTACCGTCAAAATATAATTAGAATTACAAACATATATAATGTATACATACATGGATAGACTTATTAAAACCCTCGTGTGTACCTCAGTTCATGATTTACTATGGTTTTAATAAATACTTTCCAAATATCATTAAATTTGTCCATAGATCATATTTATCTGAAACTGATCCGTTCATTGGTTGCAAGAGTTGTCATATCTTGTCCATTGATCAAAGGAAGGCATAAAGCTGAATTGCACAAGATGAATGCACATAAGTAGCGAGTTAGCTGTAACAACAACAAATTACTGCTTGACTCCACACCTGCATCCAGACTTTAAACTAGGAGTGGCTACCCTGCAGACTGCAGTGAGTACATTCCCCCCCCCCCGGAAAAAAAAATATTTGGTGGCCACAATCACTGGGCATTTTTTAAAAAGTAACTGTGATTTAACCTTCACCAGGTCTTGCCCAAGTTTCTCAATGCTATTTTCAGGTGATTTCTTTTAAGTTCCCACCCCAAAAAACTGCTGCTTCCATGTTCACAGGGCTTCCTGAGCTCCTGTGAACACTGTGTGCAGAGATGTAGCCTTGTATTTGGCTGTTTCCACCATGGCTGTGATGCACCAGCTGCCAAAGTGGTGCATAGGTATGTGACAAACCAGTCCCAAGAACTGCCAAAAGCACCACAGTATTGGGAGGTTGAAGAACCACAGCTGGAAGCTGACAACATCAAGCTGCACTTGAACACATCCGTAAATTCAGAGGTGAGCGCCAAATAAGAATGAGAGGGGGGATTTCTTCATGATTGTCAAATGGAGCAATTTATGCAGATGGCAATGAAATAATTTGGGGTGGGAGGGAAGGTGGAACATAAACTGGTTCATATGGAAATAATTTCTTAGGGAATGAATGTGGAGGAAGCAAAAATGATGAGGAAACAGAGGGGGTGTTTTCTATGATGAAATGAATGGATTCAGGTAGAAGGTAAGGTATAATATTTTAGGGTGGGGTGTGGAAGCTTAAGCATAAATGGATTTAGTTGGCAAGCAGCAAATTATATTTTGGGGTTGGGGAGGAAGGAGGGAGCATAAGTTCCAGTATTAGTACAATCATACCTTGGATCCCGAACGCCTTGGTACTTGGACATTTTGGCTCCTGAACACAAAAGTGAGTGTTCCAGTTTGCAAACATTCTTTGGAACCTAAACGTCCGCGAGGCTTCCGCAGCTTCCAATTGCCTGCAGCCAATCAGAAGCTGCGCTTAGGTTTCAAAACGTTTTGGAAGTCGAATGGACTTCCGGAATGGATTCTGTTTGACATCCAAGGTACGACTGTAGTTGATGAGGTAAGATGGAGACCACGGCCAGCATTTATAACTTGGGGAGGGGGGATGTATGACTTTCCTGCTTTGGCTGCACCCATTGTTTTGCTTCAGCTATGCCAATTTGGACATGTGGGCCCCAGAGCTAGCCCCCAAAAGATTATCTACTTTTGCCTTTAAGCAAACCATTTAAGCCCCATCTGCATGGCAGGTTTGCTCAAAGCACTGCTTTGTCCAATGGAACTTGCTCATCCTGAATTCACTCGGACTTTCCTGCATAATGCTGAATGCTCAATGAACAGGTCCTCTGGCGAAACCCTAGGTAAATGTTTTCAGATCAATGCATCTCCATGGGAGGAATCACTTGTCTTCTGCATTTCTGCTTCTCTAATAGGTTCTTTGAAACAGGAGTGCTGCTAGAAAAATTAGACCGCGGCAGGATTGTAGCTATGCAAAACAATACACACTTCATCCATACTCCTAGCAAACAAGCACGGGATAGCAGTTTCACTAGTGCAACCCTCTAGGCCAGAGCTTGCCAAACTGTGTGTTGCAACACAGTAGTGTGTCGGTTGCAGTGTGTATGTGTGTCAAGCGAAAGCTCCCCGTGTTCCTGGAAAAGGGTTAGCTTAACCTCGTTTGCTAGTAAAACTGAATTACTGTCTCACAAAATGATGCATGTCTAAAAAGTGTGTCACCAACATGAAAAGTTGGGAAAGCTCTGTCTGCAGAGGAATAAATCCCACTGAGCTCACCGGGAGTTACACCCTCCCCCAAGTCAGTGTGCACAGATTCACACCCATGGCATGCTGGTCTACCCTCCCCTACATTTGCAGGAGACTCAACATTTGAATTGATGCTTTTGAATTATGGTGCTGGAGGAGACTCTTGAGAGTCCCATGGACTGTAAGAAGATCAAACCTATCAAATCAGCCCTGAGTGTTCACTGGAAGGACAGATCCTGAAACTGAGGCTGCAATATTTTGGCCACCTCATGAGAAGAGAAGACTCCCTGGAAAAGACCCTGATGTTGGGAAAGATGGAGGGCACAAGGAGAAGGGGACGACAGAGGACCAGAGGGTTGGACAGTGTTCTCGAAGCTGCTAACATGAGTCTGACCAAACTGCAGGAGGCAGTGGAAGACAGGAGTGCCTGGGGTGCTCTGGTCCATGGGGTCAAGAGGAGTCGAACACGACTAAACGAATTTTTATCTATAGAGCTAATGTATCTGAAGAAGTGTGCATGCATACCAAGAACAAACTTAGTTGGTCTTTAAGGTGCTACTGGAAGGAATTTATTTATTTAGAGCTAATGCTGTTCATTGAAACAAAGGCAGAACTTTCCCCATCAGGACTCGGAATGTGTGTGGGGTGGTGGTGGTGGTGGAGGATGTCATCATAGATGAGAGCCTGCTATCCTAGCTCATTCTGGATGAGCAACATCCAAAAAGCGCCTCTCCCCGCTTTAGAAGAGCTTGCATTATCTCGCGACAGGTCGGAAACTGCGTTCTGTTCTCTCCCGCTCTCTTCCCTCGTCTCTCTCTCCCCCCCCCCCCGCGTCTTTTCCCTGCTGGAGACTGGCTGGGTAGAACGCACGAGGTAGCGTGTCGATTGTGACGCCACTGGATGGAACGCTGCGAAGGGCGGATGGAATCACCCGGGAGGGTGGGGCGGCTTCCCTCCCGCGGCTTCGGCTTGGGAGAGAAGCGGGGAGGGAGAAGAGCGGCCCCCAAGAGTCTCTCCTCTGAAGGCGGGCTCGGCTAAACGCCGGAGTTTAAAAAGGCATTAGAAATATATTTCACCAACCCTGCAGTTAAGGGCGGAACGGAATATTTCGTTTGGACGAGTGCGAGCACACGGAGTCCGCAACGTCCCTTCCTTTGCATCCGCTGAGCGGGGAAACAAAACAAAACAAAACCAACCAAAGCAACCCTCGCCCATTCAGACGACCCTCTCGGGAGCATTTGCGTGTTCACACGCCCTAGAGACAAAAGAGTCGGGGAGGAAGCGGGATTATCGCTTTGAGCAAGAACCTTTCCGGTCCCCTCCTGCGTGCGTGTAGAAAGCCTCGGAGGCTTAGACGAAGGAAGGGCGGTACAGCGAGCAGGAGCGGGAGAGGTCAGGCGAGTCTCGCCGTGCCCTGCCGGGCGAACGGGCCTGCCTAGCTGTCGCTAGAGGGAGGTGTGGCACAGCGCAGAGCGGCGGCGGCGAGCGGGGGGAGCCGCCGGGGCGACGGCTGCCGGAGGAAGAGGGCGAGAGAAGGGAGGAGATAAGAGGAGGAGGAGAAGCGCCCGAGCCACCGCTTCTTCGCAATTCGCGGCTCCCCGCCTGATGCGCTCTTCTGTCCGGAGCGCAGCCCTTCCTCGCCCACGGAGAAAGGCTGATCTGTACCAAGCGCAGAGGCGCCGCCCGGGCAAGAAAGGCGTCCGAGTCGCCCTCGCTTCTCGTTTTCCTGTTTCCCTCTCCGACAACCTCGCCTTCCGATCCCTAGTAGCTGCTGCTTAATAAGCCTGTTGAGGCTCCTCGTGCAACTCTCTGTGCCTCTGCCGTCGCGTTTGCGTCCTCCCCGTCGGATGGCACCTTTCCCCTAGACAGCTCGCCCGAGCTTTTGCCAAGGAGGAAGGTCGCGGGGACTGAGGGGGGAGCAGCGCGCCTCCCTCCCTCCCTCTTCTCGCTCTCCTTCCCCTCCTGCTCTATAACCCTTGCAAACAAACAAGCCAGCCGGAAAGTGGAAAGGAGCTGCCAAGAGGGAGCGTGGCAGAGAGGAAGAGGAGAAGAAGGAGGAGGAGAAGCGCTTCTGCCCTCCCCCGCCGCGTCCTGCTCGCGCCCCCTGCCGAGCCTACCTTTCCTCCTCGTCTTTCTCGGTGGCGCCAGCAGGAGCGAGCCCTCCGGCGGACGATGGCTTCGACCACCACCTGCACCAGGTTCACCGACGAGTATCAGCTCTTCGAGGAGCTCGGGAAGTAAGTCGGGGGCGAGCTGGCTGCGGGAGGGCTTGGGGGTGGCGAGAGGAGCAGGGCATCGAAGGGGGGCACGCTGTTGACAGCTGAGAGGAGAACCACACTGGCGGCGGCGGCTTGGCACGGGGGGGGGGGAGGTGCGTTGATCCCTGTCTTAGGTCAGCGCGTTGCAAAAGGGTCAGCGCGTTGCTAAAAAGCTTGCCGCTGAATTTTACGCACACAAACACACATCGGGTGGTGCGGCAGCTTGAACCGCAGCAGAGTTCAACTCCATGGCCAGATCTAGTAGAAGGGGAGGGAGAAGCAGAGATGCATATTGGAAAGGAGACGCAGCTGTCTTCCTTTCTCTCGCCCTTCTTTTGCATGCAAGGTCCGTGTTGTGCCTCGGAAGATTTGGTGCCACGTTTATTGATGCAGAAAGTTCAGCCCTGTCAGTAGAGTGTAATATGTGTAATATAACACACAAGCACATGTATACACATACACAATGCATTTAGACAGGAAGGAAGGGCAACCCTGTCAAAACAGACTGGGCTTCCCTGCGTGGGTATCTCCCCCCCCCCCCGCCGCTTTGTTAATTAGGGATTTGTGTTCTTACATCCATCAGTATGGTTGGGAACAAAATAATGGCACAAAATCCCCCCCCCCTTCTCTCCCGTGTTCCGTGCGGAGGGGCACAGGGGGTGGGAGAGAGCCACAGATGACTCAATTTGCCCCTGGGCAGCGTGGGTGGCTCAAATTTTAACGTCCAGGAAAACAACAACATCACAATTTGAAAGGGGGGGGGGGCGCACACATAGAGACTGCACCCAAGTGTTAGGAAACGTGAAGAAGCATGCTTGTTAGTCTTCTTATAACCAGGGAGTGCTTAGAATTCAATCCAGTAGGTCCTTCTGATTTGCATTTCTCTCATTTTCTTCCATTTTTTTTAAAAAATGTGCAAATTCAATACGGTGTGATTTTGTTATATAAATTGACTTGAAAATGTTTGACCGGACGGCAGGAGTGGTATTAACATGGTGAACATGTCACGAAGAGCAGTCTAATTCCAGTGCTCTTCATCTTCAAGGGAATTGCAAATGAATGCTCTTGCTCAGGACTGTATCTATTAAGATTTATTGGGTCCTAGCCACTCCAGTGTGACATGAGTGTTTATGCTTAAATAAACACAAAGTGCCGTGTTTACAGGATCATAGGACTGCTTAAAAAAAAAAACAGTACCTAAAATAAGATAAAATTCCACCACAGGAATATATTCAGGCTACACCTTTCAGTCAAAACTCTGAAAAACACACAATTCCTATGTGTCAATACTGCCACTTATAATGAGATGTACATTTATTCAGTCTCTTAATGATATGGCTTATGCTCACATCTTAAATACAATTTACTGTTACAGTCCATCAAATTAGGGCTGATTGCCATGTTGTGCTCATTCTCATGCCTTCATATATTGACACTGTTCAAATTGGTTAATGCTGTCTAAATTACTAGACCATTTCTGAAGTAGCACAGCTGCCTCCCCCCCCCCATTTGAAACTGATGGTTCTCTGATTTATTGGCTTACAGGGGAGCTTTTTCAGTGGTGAGAAGATGTATGAAAATCACTACTGGACAAGAATATGCTGCCAAGATTATCAACACTAAAAAGCTATCAGCAAGGGGTGGGTACTCCCAATCTGATGTGAACTATTTTGTATTTATGCAGATCTAAGCGAATTGTGATATAAAACAATGTTGATTGCATGGAGTGAAAATGAGTGCCCCTCTTTCCCCACTGTGTGTGTTTCTGTGTTTGGGAAGACCATATTTAACTTAGTATATTCCTATGATACTGCTTAGAGATTGCCTGTAGTGCTAATTAGACAAACTACTTGGAGTTGTAATTTCCAAATGAGCTCTGTTATTGCATTTTGAGGAAATAAATTCTCCTTCCTATAGCTTTTACTGGAGAAAAGGAGGTCAGATTGTAATTGAATTGCACACTCCTGTTTTATTTACACATGAACTTAATTCACTCTGGCATATTTAACATGAAAAAAACCCTTGAGAGGAAAATTCCCTGCTTCTTCTACACTCATGTTTTTGGTTGAAAATAGGTCTAATTTTATCAGATGATCTGTGAGACAAGTGGCCATGTTTAAATGAATTATCTTCGCCTCCGTAGTGCATTGTTTCTCCACTTCACGACTTCCAGATTTGGCTGTTTATTTCGTAGTGTTTTTATATGAGCTCCATTGTTTTGGGTCCAGAGCTTTCTCCAAAATGTGTCATTCGTGTCTCCAAAGCAAATTGGCTGGAAATTGGACATGGGGCCGCTTCCCATTCATTTCAGCAGTGCTGGTCTAGGAGAAGTCGGAACTATATGTGTGTGCTTGGCTCTCTCAACTAATGAAAGTAGGCCTTATGGTGGTGTATTCTTGGTAAATCCACACTGAAGTGCTTGTATGAGGATTTTGAGAATTATGGATTATTCCCTGTTAACATCTGTACTTTCCATGTTAATTTCTGGCCTCTTTGTGCACGTAGAAATGAACTGAAGTGTTTGTTCAGTGTGCAAACCTTCCATTTATGTCCTGTTTTTAAATATATATATATATTTGGGGGAACTATGGGGCAAGAATTTGCTTGCCTGGGTGTTGTTGTTGTTTTTAGCTAATTTTATGTGTGTGTCATTACATGTACCTTGAATTCCTAAGGCAGCTCAAACAGTTCTAAAGAGTAGTGTTCATAGACTGCCACCTGCAACCTGCCTGGCAGTCTAAGCCAAGGCATGTTTACTTAAAAAAAAAAAATCTTTATTAAATTTTATAGAACAAAAAACAACAACATAATCAAACATAAACACAACAATACAATTATTTAAAAACAAACCTACAATAATAACAAACCTACAATAAAAACAAACCTACAAAAAAAGAAAAAAATCTTATTTATTATCACTAACAACTGTCCTTCACATTGTATATTGACTTCCTCCTATCTCCTCTTCCTGCGTTCCTTGTCTGTCATCTTTAGTAATTTCTAAACATCTTGCAAAACCTTATTTACACTCATATTTCATCTGTCTTAAACACTTAACCTAACTCTACCTCTACAGTCTAACTTTTCTTTCAAATTATATCTAATTATCAATAATACAATCGTTTTTTAAGTACAGTTTAAATTTCTTCCATTCTTCTTCCACCGCGTCGTCCCTCTGGTCACGAAGTTTCCCGGTCATCTCTGCGAGCTCCATATAGTCCATCATTTTCATCTGCCATTCTTCAATCGTTGGAATTACTTCTGTCTTCCAGTTTTTAGCTATCAAAATTCTAGCTGCTGTTGTGGCATACATAAATAAAGTTCTATCACATTTTGGGATTTCTTGGCCTAGGATGCCCAGTAAAAAGGCTTCTGGTTTCTTTTTAAATGTGTTTTTCAGCACCTTTTTCATTTCATTATAAATCTTTTCCCAGAAGTCTTTTACCTTTGGGCACGTCCACCACATATGGAAAAAAGTTCCTTCTGCTTCTAAGCCAAGGCATGTTTACTCAGGGGTAGGTCCTATGAATTAAATGGGATCCTTTTATATGTTTACCAGGAAGTAAGTTCCATTCCCTTGAATGGGATGCATCCCCAGGCAAGTGTGTTTAGGATCATAGTCTTATTCTTACTGGGTATTTATACTATAGTGAGTTTGGGGGCTGCAATATTACATTATTGGAGTTTTCTTTGTCTTTTAAGTTCACATATTTTGCAGTGGCTTTTATGTGCTGTATAAAATTGAACAGAATTAGTGTACTGTATATTTGCTTCAGCAGCTCACACATGTTTGCGTTTAAAATATATTATTAATCCTCTGCGTGTGTAAACATTAATGCAAACATTTTAAAAATTGCAGTAGATTTTGCAGGCTCAAACTATGTAGCACTGATGTGTATGGAATTTTGCTTGTCATATTTTTAGCAACCATTGTGTTGAAGGAACAATAAGGAATTTCCAGTAGATTTCGGAGAATGCTTAAATACCTAGCATAGACAACTGTTGTTGGGCTAGATGCAGGGAATAAAAAATCCCAATAGTTAAATACCTGAGCTATAACGAATTGCCTGATAAAGAGCTATGTGTAACATGAAAGCATAATTACACATCAAAGTTGGTTGAGTGAAAGATGCCATCACCCTTGTTCGTTCTGTAATTCACGTTCTCACCAATATAGTTTTAAAATTGTAAATCGGAACTGTTTGTTGATTACTGCATTTCGTGTAGCACTTGAACTATTCCTCACCAACACCCTTAGTGCTGTTAAACTAGGAGTGTTACGTTCTTAGGAATTCCATTTTGTGGCTATAGTGTGCAAATCCATAGCCTTTGTTTTTTGGATTTAAACCCAAGTGGTGTAATTGCAGGCATAAAGTTTGCCTTCTGCTTATGTAAATCTCTTATCTCTCCCTGCTATGTGTGTGTGTGTGTGCGCGCGCGCGTGTATGAAAGAGAGACAAAAGTCTTTGTGTGGTACAAATCTTGATACATTACCCAAATGTGTTAAAAGGCACAGAATATATCGTCCTTAATGGGTGGCATCCAGTTATGTCACACTCTTAGATGCATTGAAATGAATGTATTTAAGTTAGCCGTGACTAACTGAATTCCATTCCACTGGGTCTACTCAGTGTAAGATTTAGTAGCATACTAACCAGTGTTTCTAAAAATAGTTTATTGGCTTGAAAAAGAAAATAAGGCGGTCACGTGACAGAAACGTAGCATATTTTGATTGGGAAAGGGGCGTAGCTTAGCAGCATGTGCCTTGCATGCAGATAGTCCTTCATTCAACCCCTAGTGTCTCCAAGTAGGAGTGAGAAGGTCTCCTGTATGAAACCCTAAAGAAGATACTGCTAGGCAGTGTAGACAGTGTTGAAGTAAATAGACTTTGTCTAAAACAGCATCCTTTGTTCTTTATGATGATGATGATGATGATGATGATAATAATAATAATAATAATAATAATATTTTTCACATGGAATTCTATCTAAAGATGGGAAGATATCAAAGGCATGGAGATGGGTAGAGGAAAGGAAGATAAAGGAACGGAGAAGCAGAATAAGGGCTAACGCCAGCTAGAATCATGATGAGAGGATGATAAATTCCTGGTTTTAGGTAATTGAGAGTATGATACATATATACAGGCCTTTTTTTCAGCCAAAACTTGCCGGAACTCAGTTCTAGCACCTCTCAGGTGGGTGACATTGCCATTATCAGAGAACAAGAAGAAGTGCCCATTATGAGTTTGGGCATTGCTTTTTCTAGAAAGATAGCACTGCACGTATATTTGTTTCACATAAGTTATAGCTTTCTTGAGGTGCTACATAATACCGTATTGAAGAACTATTTAGTTATCTTAATCCTTAGCACGCCCCTTCAAAGAAGGACGTGGCACAAATATTGATGTGTATGAAGGATTTTAAATGTTTTGTGACATAGAGCATCGTCTCTGTGTGCCTGCTATGTAGACCCATTTCCGAATAGAAACCGGCTTGGGTCCAGCCAGTATGGGGATGAGGGTTCTGTATCTACCACTCTGAAGCCCTTGAAAAAGGGGGCAGGAGCATAAATAAATAAGGAATCCAAATAAATAAAGAACCCGCGGCAAATTATGACCCTATTACCCAATTGTATGCATTTGTGTCTATAGTGATCTTGAATCACTTAAGAGCCAGTTCTACAAAACACATAAACACCCCAGCATTTTTAGGGATGTGATTTGCCGAAAGAAACGTGGGGATGGACTCTTATTTAAAAGCATTTTATTTGAAAGTGTAGGGAAGCTCTCGCTGTAGTACTTGATTATCAAGTGAGGAACATACATTGCAGTCATCAAGTGGTGTACATCAAGTGGTAAACTGTGCATTTTAGCAGTAGGCGGCAGCTGTACATGCAGGCTTGTGCTCTCAGGAACGATTCATCCTTAAAGACTGGCATTTCTTCTGTTACATCTCTCTCTTGCATATTTAAGTGCATCTCTCTTGACAACATTTCAAGATTGCCTATTTAATTCACACATTGTGGGCTTTCTCGCTGAGCACAGTGGAAGTCAAACAGTAGCTTGTTTGTCATGCCATGAATGTTTTCTGTGATTCTAAAAATGCCTTCTCTTTCACATGCAAGACAGTTTGAGGAGGAAAAGGGAATAGAACCTGTAATTTATTTTTTGGCATCCTGAGGGCATACTTTCTGTGACTCTGTATGGCTAGAGGCAACTTTGGAAATCAGATGGGTAAATCAGCATTCTGGATCTGTTTCTTCATTGGCATTCTTGGCTTGTGAATTTCAGGTTGGTGAGTGATCTCAGCAACACCTGAACATGTACAGTTTTGTGATATGTTTTCTCTCAAGCACTTGGGTTCCTACAGTAATCGCCTCAATGTGAATTGCTGCTCATGTCTGTCTGTCGATCTATAGTTGTTTCAGTGCCTCATTTTTGAAGAATAATAAAATGCTTTAGTGTTCCAAGAATAGTAGCTTACAGCTGTTTAATTCACAATTTAGTAGCAATATGTAGAAGAGGTAAAGATAAAGGTAAAGGGACCCCTGACCATTAGGTCCAGTCATGTCCGACTCTGGGGTTGCGGCGCTCATCTCGCATTACTGGCCGAGGGAGCCGTCGTACATGTGGCCAGCATGACTAAGCCACTTCTGGCGAACCAGAGCAGCACACGGAAACGCCGTTTACCTTCCCGCCGGAGCGGTACCTATTTATCTACTTGCACTTTGATGTGCTTTCGAACTGCTAGGTTGGCAGGAGCTGGAACCAAGCAACGGGAGCTCACCCCGCCGTGGGGATTTGAACCGCTGACCTGCTGATCGGCAAGCCCTAGGCTTTGTGGTTTAACCCACAGCGCCACCCGCGTCCGTAGAAGAGGTACTTTTATAAAATAAACAAATATTTTGAATCAAATAAAAAGGCGTATGAGTGAGGTAAGAGAATATTTCTATGGGACATAATGATTAAACATGTAATGGAAGCTGAAGCATATATATATATATATATATATATATATATATATATATATATATAAATGGATGAGAGGCGAGAGCAAATAGAAGTTGCTTTACCTTTCCCACTTGTCCTGTTCAACAATGCTCAGTGCTGCTCCACCCCACCCCAGGCTTCACTTTCTTTATTACCATACTTTAGTAGCTCCCAATTAGCTAAATACTGCAGACCCTGTGCTTTTTCAGAAGCCAAGCAATGGACCCCCTATTTTAGATTTTTTTTGATATCTCTTTTGTAGTTTTGGTTTTCTGAATGGTGCCACAGACTGCCTGGGTGGCTCACATGGACCGCCTGGGGTCTATGGACCACCAGTTAAGAACCAATGCTCTATTTCCTAACCCTAACCCTAACCCTTCTGCTTGGGAAAAGAAGCACATTCACTTTTTAATAACCCTCACTGGAGATGCCTTCTCCTACTCCATTGGAACGAATAAGGAAAGGGACTCAGAAGGAAGAGAGTTTACCTCTCCTACCCCTAGTTGTTTCTGGGATGGTGGGGCTCTGAGCAGGCTCATCCACCTTGTGGTCCAAAATTGATTGTGGCAGCTTGATCTGGGCATTGGTTTTCTCTAAAGCACCATAAGGTCTTGCTTGCACAGTTGTTTGCAGAGCAAGAGGTAGCTATGCCTGCTCAGATCCTGCCTGTCCCTGAAAGGATCAGTGTGCAATGTATTGAGCTCAGAGGAAGTTCACCACAGGATGTGTTTCTTTGGAGACTGCTGACTACACACCTGGTGTCTCCTTCAGGAGCCAGACTGAGCTTGCTTAGCCGGCTTCGGTCTCCAAAGCATGGTCATGAGAAGAGAAGAGCCTTGCTGGCTCAAAACAAAGGTCCAGCTAATTTAGTTTCCTGCACCCCACATGCTTTTGGGAAGTATACAACAAGAGAACGAAGGGAACAGCACTTGCCTGCTGTTGCTCCCAAGCATCTGGTATTCAGTGGCATATTGCTTCTCGTCATGAAAGTTCCAGATGGCTGATGTAGTTTGGATAACGTTTATTAGCTCTCATCCATTGAATTTATTTAATCCCACCTTGTTCCTGCATGAGGAAAAACAAGACAAGTTCCTTCAGCCCAAATAACTTCCTGGTTGGCCAGATCAAAGTCAGCACCAACATTGGAGGTGATATGCATCTGAATACCAGCTGCTGAGGAACATACAGTGAGCTGAAGAGGATGGCCCATTTGGTTTCATCTAGTAGGGCTCTTGTGTTCTCATAGTTAATACCTGCATGTTGCCATTTTTATGGGACTATTTCATAATAAATATGCGTCTCCACCTCCATCAGCCTGGACCACTGAGGTCCACCTCTGAGGGTATTCTGGCAGTTCCCTTGCTGCAAGAAGTGAAGTTACAGGGAACCAGGCAGAGGACTTTCTCAGCAGTGGCTCCCTCCCTGTGGAATGCCCTTCCATCAGCTGTCGAGGAGATAAAGAACTACACAACTTTCAGAAGACATCTGAAGGCAGCTTTCTATCTGCAAGTTTTATATTTGACATTTTATTATGTTTTATATGTGCTAGAAGCCACCTAGATTGGCTGGGAGAAACCAGCCAGATGGGCGGGATATTATTATTATTATTATTATTATTATTATTGAGGTGGCTTGCAAATTCAAGGGGTTGTGTCCTGCCACAGCTTCTCTTTTCATTCTTTATTATTAATATTCAATTTCTATACAAGTGTTCATCAAAAGTGTGGGATTTAATCCATTGGCACAGTCAAATGCAACATTCCTTATTTCCCTAGAGTGGGCAGAGGCAGGGAGACATCCAGTCAGTGTAGCTTCCCCACATAAATATATCCGGGTGGTTTCACAAGATACTTCCTAGCAGACCTGTTCTTCCTTGACTGAAAACCAGGACCACAGCTTGCAATAGTTCCAGAGGCCAAGGGTTGTTTTGCTCCAAGTAGACCCATTGGAATGAATATCCATTCATTTCAATGGGTCTCCTCTGAATGTGGCTAATATTGGGTTGAACCCCAAGCTTCTTGTCACAGTTGCCAACTCGGTCTCCCATGTGGAGTTTAGACCACCTTCTCCTGCTTCTTCCCTTGCGTACCTGTGTGGGCTGGAAAGAAGAGACAGAGCTAGTCTTTCATCTGGAATTGTCTGGGAGCCACACCGAAGTATGTTGGAAGCCTCATGTAGTCAGAGTTTGGCCAGTTCGGGGGAGAATAGTTCCAGTGCTGGGGATGTTCTACCTCCCAACAGTTCTCATGGAAGGAAAACAAGCTTCTCTTCCATCTGTGTAAACAGACGGCTCTAAGCTGGGCAGCTTTCTGTTCCAAAGATCCTACAGTTTAACTGTCAACAAGGAGGGAAGACGAGGGACAACAAATGCTGTTGTACACATACACTTAGCTTAATGATGGAACATAACTCTTTCTCCAGGCCAGCCGCCAGAGGAAATGCAGTTCGCTCCTACCAGGATACACTTGCAATGGATAACCTGATGCGGAAAAGGATACCCTGGGACTACCAACTGGTATCTTTCCAATCAAATGGGGTGTGAGGGAGCAGTCATGAAGTTGTTAGGATTTGGAATTACTGTGTTTGGACTATGAACTGTATGTAAGTGTTTGAGGCAAGAGCCTTGGTCGTTGGAATGGACATCCGACAGGTCATAGTATTAAATTGAGAATATTACGAAGATATGCACCAATTGTGTGCCTGTGAGGCCTGCGTTCCTCAGGCTGAGGAGAGGATGCAGCAGGGCAGCTGCTGTGTTGGCAAGTGTTCATTGATTGTTGAAACCGGCTTCAGCTTTTTAGAATGGGTATGTAATTTACAGAACAAGACCCTGACTCATACAGAGAGCATGGTTGGATCAGACCAAAGGCCTATCTAGTCCAGCATCTGTCATCCCACAGGGGCTAACCAGATACCTATGGGATGGCTATAAGCAAGTCATGATGAGGGCAGTAACCCTCTTCAGCTGTGGTTCCCCAGCAATCAGTATTATCTTCAGGTAGTGTATAGCCATCTTGACTTCTGGCCAGCCTTGAGTCTGATTTAAAGAATCCATTTAGCAGGGGATTTCCAAGACAGAAAAAAAAAACGCTTGTGTGCCCCAAGGACAGGGCACATGCAATTTAAATATGACATTTAAGAAGACACACTGCAAGTCTAGCAGCTGGGGGAGAAGATAATTTGTGGGGGGCGGAGACTGATAATTTGTGATGGGCGGGAAGAGAACCAGACATTGCTTCATAACTGCTAGATAGTAGGTTATAAAATTAGAGCAATCCTGCCACATAGCCCAGTGTTGCTATTATTGTCCAAGATCGCAGGTGGGGGAGTCTTACAACAAACCTGCTATGTATTTCACAAGCTACTGCACTCAATCACTTCCCTGCTCATCCACAGCACAGAAACGCCCCCTCCAGCCTTTCCCAGTCCTCTTATTCAATCAGCCCACTTCCTTCTTGCAGGGAACCCCCACTTGTCTCTTATCTGGATTTGGCTTACTATGCAGCCGAATAGGACTGGTTGGAAATGGAAGCGTCTTGAGTGGCAGTAGCCTGTTCTCAGATGGAATCTTCCACTTGCTGGGCAAATGCAGGTGCCACCATCTCTGCCACCCTGCACCCTCGATCATGTGCTCACTGTGTGCAAAACCTGGAACAGCAGCCAATCAAAGGGCAAGGTTTTCCTGCACACAGCAAACACGGGAAGAAAGGGAGTGCCATGTGGTTGCTTGCCTCAGCGCTACAATTTCCAAGTGGCATGGCTTTTGAACTTGCCGGGGGGGGGGGGTGTAGAAAAACTGCATTGAATTGTATTTGCCAGCCTGTTTTCAATTCATGCTGGTGAGAGTTTGTCCATTTCCACTAAATATGGTCTTCCTTGGGTGGTGTGTTGGAGGTGGCAGACAGAGTGCTAAATTTATAGTTGCAGAAGTTGGATAGGAATAATTCCTTTCTAATACATTAAATTAAATTGGAATTGTGTTCCTGGCAGCTGGTGGATAAATTGTCTGCTGAAAACACGTAATTTCTGTAAAGCCAATTCCATTTACTCTGCTATCCTACTCTGGCTGAGGACTGTGAGCTATTAAAGACTTGCCCCTAAAGTACTTTCCTCTAATTTTCCGGAGCCAGAGTGCTGCCATTGGAAATAATATTTCTCAGAGAAACTGTTCTAGGCTTCTTTGCTTGATGCATATCCTTAACTGCCTAATGGCAATCAGTGCTCAGCTTCCTCCCTAATTTCCAATTAAAGCAAGACAACATCTTCCCTCTCATTAGGCTTTCTGTCAAGTAGGTGCGTGGAACACAACCTTTTTTTTCTATTCCTGCAGCAATCTTAACTTCACCTTTTGTGAGGGCAACTTCTTCTCAAAATACATTTGTGTGTTTGGGAGGCAAATTGTATCAGCTGCCAATAAGGCTGAGTTAAAGACATCCTTTGATGGCCAGCCACATTCCATCATAAATCTACATTGTGGTAATCGGTCATTCTCTACTCCCAAACCTTGGAATCCAAGGCAGCACTGTAAAAATATTTAGGTTCTTGGGGACTTAAGCATCACATTTTTGGGAGGCCATTTGTCCTGGCACTCATGATATTTCATCAGGGCTGAGAACAACACTTGTTCACAGCATGATGCAAACTTTTTGTTGTCTTACTTAGGTATATCTGTGTTTGGGCAGGTGCAGAATGGAAATAAATGTGTGTGTGTTTGCTAAGGTGAATCAACATTTTATAACCGTATGTTACTGGAGCGGGAATCATACATGTGTGTTTGTGCCTAAACTCAGGAACGCTGTATATTATAGTGAGTTGATTTCTTGGATTGTATATAAAAAGGTAAAAGGTAAAGGACCCCTGGACAGTTAAGCCTAGTCAAAGGTGACTGGGGTTGTGGCGTTCATCTCGCTTTCAGGCTGAGGGAGTCAGTGTTGTCCAGAGACAGCTTTCTGGGTCATGTGGCCAGCAGGACTAAACCGCTTCAACAGTGCCCAACTTTCATCACACACAACCAAGAAAGCGTATGGTTACGTTATCTACAGTAGTCTGTATTGATTAGATGGCCAAATTAATTTTTTTGGAGCTTGGGACACTTGTGTCCAGAGCAGGAATGTTCTAAAATGAAGTCAGTTTTGTAACAATTTTGAACTCACTGGAAAGGAACAGGCAGCATAAGGTAACTGGATGTGTGTAGAACTCCTCTCTCTCTCTCTCTCTCTCTCTCTCTCTCTCTCTCTTTCCCACTGTTCTGTGCTTCTGTGAGGCGAAGCAGAACTAAGTCTGGGTGCAGGGTGAAGTCCAGGCTGGTTACAGGGTCTACTGAAGCAAAGTTAGATATAGAAGGGTTCAGACTGAATGTGGGTGTGCACACTGTGCTCTACGAACACAAAGCTCTTATGTTGTTTCCACAGGGAACAAGCTGAGCCTCGGCCCTACATAGTAGCATCATAGCCAATGGCAGATTTAGAGGTACTGTATGCACAGAATTAGGGCCCCCTGTGGCTGAGTGTCCCCCCAAATAGTAGTATGTAGGCAGTGACCATTTTGTGTGTTGGGGGGGTGTTCTGTTCCTGGTCCCGTCGCATGTTGGCAGAGGATGCATGAGCCCACCCCATTATGCCCTGCCCCTCTTCCTGCCTTCTTCAGACCCGCATGTGCAAAATGTTCCCCACCTGTATACTGTTAACCTTTGAAAGATGACTACAGGTTACCTTTGAAAGATGACTACAAACAATGAATTGCCATGGTTGAATTTTGGTATTTTAGTTTCTTGGGTTGTTTCTGCCTCTCATTTCTCCTACTCCACTCATCAAGGTCAACGGTTGTCTGGCTTCTGTGTCTGGCCCTGTGTGGCCTGTGTTTGAGCCCCCTGCTCCATCACCTGAAGAGGAATCTGACTCCTGGTCCCCACCATGGTGCACCAAAGGGAAGTGAGGACCTATCCATGAGTCTGTTGCTGCAGCAATTATTTTTAGCTTTTGCTGTCGCTTGCATTTCCTGAAACTGCTCTGTGTTGTCAGTGCTGAAGGCGAGCTCCTCTTCACTCTTTGTCTGAGAGAGAGGGTCCACCACAGTTTTCAAGGCACCATTAGACATAATTGCAAGCAAACCCAGAGCAGAGTATTTTGTGGGGGAAATGAAGTGAGCTTTGGAAATATGGGTTTCACATCCTAACAGTGTCCCCCCCTGACTGCCAAGCACGTTTGGGAGACGCATCTTAGCGTCACTGTTTAGCTTGAGAGGCAAGTGTTCCCCCAATTCATTCCTCTACCCCTTCCCTCCCTGTTTCCTTTTGCTCCTACTGATTCTGAAAAAGTATCTTCTCATCCCCTGTGGTGACAAACAGAAGATGTACTATTTTCTCAACCTAGTTTCTCTTAAGGTGGCAAATGGCAGGATGTGCCTGTAAAGTAAGAAAGGTTCTGTTCTCAGAAGTCTCCCTCTTGCTTTGAATTTCTACATCTTGCCATTGTTTTTGATTGGCTGCGCAAGGAAAGGATGGCCAGACCTGGCTCTGCATGCTACCCAAAGGGCCAGCTGGAAACCTTGTCTCTTGTTGTCCTTTTCTGAGGCTTGACTGGGACTGTTGTAAATCCAAGCCTTGGCCCTGAATCAGTGTCAGGCTTACCTTTTGAGGGCTTTCTTTTTCTTTTCCCCTTTCTTTTCAAATGTCTGCTTCCCTTCTCCGATTCTTCCTTCACTCCCCACCAGCACCAGATCAGGCTGCAGGATCTAAGTGCAGCCGTGGATTAACGTGTTCTTGAATTTTTCTAATCTTCAGGAACAGCATGTTCCTTTAAAAAATGGAAAGAGCCAAGAACAACTAAATGCAATTTTGTGTTGTGACAATGCAAACAGCCGTGTAGTCCTGAGAATCTCCATAGATGTTGTCAGATGATGTGGCACCTGTAGAATCCTGATATCAGTTCTCAGGTGTGTAGGAGAAAAAACACAAGTGCAATATGCAAATAAATGAGCATGTTGTTATAAGGGGTGGGGGGTGGGGAAGCAATCCTGTTTAGAAATTTCTCTCCTGTTTGTTTTTGTTTCTAAATTTCTGGTTATTTAAGGCTCAGCGTACCAGCTTCCCAGTTCTTGCTGTTGTTTTTGTGATGGGTGAGGAAAACACAACCCACAGCCTCTTCCTGTAACCTAAGAGCACCTGCTCTGTTCCACAGCCTGCTGCTCTTGACAGATGGCCCCCAAACCACAAATGTTTTCATTATCTCTGTGTGTGCAGACGTAGCAAAACGAATGCCAGTATTTGGCCCATTTTTTTCTTTGCACGCCCTTGGATGCTTAAGTGAGAGACTTCTCCATTCTGCAGCCTTCTTTCTGCATCATTACCTGCCACGTGTGAAAAAAAACAACTTTGCATGGGTAGTTTTGAGGGTTACAAAGGATTATACGGAAGAGGACCAAATATTTGTAGCAAGTGTAACCTCTTTTTTAACTGTTTTTTAAGTTGATCAGGCCTCAAAGTTGAATGAAATATCTTTGTTGTCAGAGAGCACTATAAATCTATGCTGTCAGTTTATGCTTGGAAGTATGGTGGAACCATCCATGTATTTATATATAGGTGGATATTTATAACTCTCTTTCTCTTTATATAACCCCAGTGGTTTTGAAAACCTTTTGTACACCGGAGTCTTTGTGTACACAATAGCAGCTGTAGAGCATGTTGTCTTTTGTGTAGAATAATTTGATAGCTGGATTCTCCCCCTCCTTCCTTCCATGCGTCAGAAGACCACAAAATGGTGACTAGCTTTCAGTGGTACAAGTATTGCTGTAGCAATTTTCATATGCAAATGCAACCTACCAGTTTCCTTTCTATGAAATAATAGCATTTGATTATAAATGAGACCAGGAACAAATATTACTTTGAATGCTGTTTGTTTGTTTGTTCATGAAGTATCTAAAAATCTATGCATTCTGCATATGTGCTTTAAAAAAAAATTCCCTGTCTTGGGGTAATTACCTAGCAAAGTAGTGCCTTGTTGAGAGTAAGTGTGGTACAATGCTTAGGATATCAGTCTAGGACGTGAGAGTTCTGGGTTCAAATCCCCACACAGCCAATAAGTTCACAGGGTGATCTTGAGTTAGTTATCAACTCTGCCAAACAGGTTTGGGGGTGTGGCTGTGGGACAAGCAGGAAGGGGGAAGGCATTATATTCGCATTTCTAGACCAATCACCTTTCATGGCACATAAGAATCCTTTTTTTAATTAGAAGGGGTTGTTCAGAAGCAGATTGTGTTATAGCATTATAGGAAAAGGTATCTGCTGTTCAAAAGGGAGGAGGAGTCAAATATTACATACATTAACCTATAGACATGCCTAAAATAACTCTTTGGCTTCAGGCCAAGGACCCTATTTAGTGTGAAATATTTGGAGGTGTGGAATGTTGCTTATAACCAAAAACAAACATGTTTTTAAAAGACTAAATTTGTCGCTACTTTAATGCTGTGAAATATGAACATCAAGCAATGTCATTCATAATCTATTATCATTCAGTGAGCATGTGCCATTTTAGAAGCCTTCAACATTTCCCCCATCCTAGTTTAATCACAGGTAGTAAGTAGCTGCATATAGGAGGGCAATATTCTGCATTGTGATTGCAGGTGTCGCCGTGTTGATTATCTTGCATATTCATGTATCTTCAGGAACAGATGGAACCACATAATATCCATATTTGATGATCTGGTGGGATTTGCTCAGCCTAAGCTCACATTTACATTTTGAACTCTGAAGGAGATGTGTTGGCAATTTAATCAGGCAAGGAAAGCCTTGGAGTTGCTTCTGCCGCATGTCAAGCTCCTCACAAAGTTCTTGACATTACAGTAGATGAGATGGTGAAACCTGTGTCTGAACTGTACAGATTGCAGGTGCAAGACTCAAGACAGAGAATCATTCTCCATGGGGGAGGAAAGATCCTTGTACGTTTAAAAAGAGAGAAGGCTAGGCTTCTCTCTACAAATACCTTTTCCACATACGCTTGCCCCCAACGAACACCCCCATTCCAAAGCAGCTATTTGCCCCACAGGGGGAAGTGTGCAGTTATCACATGGGTACCTGTGAATCCCCCCTCCCCAAATACAGGGCAAATAGCAGCTTGGGAGGAAATTGATGGATTGGGGGGGGAGATAATAAAGAAAACAGCATGGGGCTAAGGGGTAATCCCTACCCCACCTCAAAGAACACAAACATAGGTGCATATACAAGATGTCAGTAGTACCAAGCTTAGTCAGGCTCCCCTGTTGCTTAGAGGATTGGATCATGGATCTCTCCCCCCAATTTCTTGTTTGGTCTTTATACATAGGATTACCACTGCAGCTGTTTGTTGTGACAATTAGGCCCCATGGCAGAGGTGTCTCTAGCAGAGTGCAACTTGGGCGCAGAGCATCTGGGGTGCTGCAGTAAATGCCACCACTGTTATGTCCAATGGCAGGCGAGAGGCAGGGGGCAGATTTTGGCGTCGCACATGGCGTCACTGGAATTTGAGACACCAAGGCCCACCACTGCCTATGGCAGAGGTGGGAAAGTGCTGACACTTAGTCCTCATCAAGCCTAAATGCAGCTTGGGGGGAGGAGGCATTTCAGGGTGTGTGCACGCAATTGTCTATTGTTATTATTATTATTATATTATATTACTCTGGTCTGGGCGGCTTACAGCACATATAAAAAAAAGAGTAAAACATCAGACATTAAAAATTTCCCAATATAGGGGTGCCTTCAAATGTCTTCTAAAAATCAGATAGTCTGGAGGGAAAGGCTCAACTCTTCCCTCTCGCTGCACTCCGTGGCTCCAGAAGGATGCTTTTGCTGTAGATTGGGGTGAGAGTTTGGATGGATCTCGGGGTATGTGTGTAGGGGAGTGTGGTGTGGCCAAACCCGCTGCTATCTGGCCACACATACTTTAATTTTGGTCCTGCCGAATGCTTGGCCATGAGAGGATACTGTCACTGGGCCAAAAAAGACCCCACCCCCTGCCCTTCCCTAAGGGAAGTTTTCTTATGATAAATGTATAGCTGAAATAGCGTTCTTCACCAAGTTTTGTATTTTGGGTATCAGCTTATTTGCTAAAGCTTTGCTTGGATTCCAGTGAGGAAGTGTTACTGTTTGCTTACTATTGTAAATCAAAATGTCGTCTATCATTGAGAGCGTCTTTATGACTGCAGACCTGCATTTTAAGGAGGGTTAGGTATCATCACTGTAGATAAATTAGTTTTCTATAGAGCCTCTTAAGCTGACATTTCCTTAACTTTAAAAATGACTAAATCTAGTTCCAAGACATTTCCTTTCTATTCCCGATCCTTTTTGAGAGAGAGAGAGAAAGAGAGAGTAAATTTACCTTTTGGTAAATGCAATTGCTGCTGCATTTATGCTTGTGCTACATAGCATTCTGTCCACAGCACAAAAAAGCAGGTGTTCACGTAAGCACTGCAGAGGTGCATTTTAAAGTTAAATCTGTATATTTTAGCCTCATTGCTTGCAAGTAAGAAGAGGGAGGTTTCACGAAGAGCACTGCACAGCTTCCAACACTGTGTACTGAAAGGCCAAACTTAATACATGGGATCAGAATGTTGCTGCATTAAAGAAGAAGAAAATAATGGTGGAATTAAGACCCTGAGAGAGAGAGAGGTACTGTATATGGTTAAAAATCAATACTCCTTTTTAAAAAAGGAGCTGAAATATATGTGTGTACAGTATGTATAATAGCTAGTCCTGGCCCCTCCCCCCCCCAGCTCCAGACATTCAGCAAAATCAGGAGTTTTTAAAAGCCATATATGATTGGTAGACGTCTTCTGGCTTAGTGGGTCCCAAACTGTGTTGGCCGGGCTTTCACTAGTCAGGCTTCCGTGACGTGTGATGACAGAGAGAGAGAGCAGCTCTGCTTTTGAAAGGCACTACTGCATATAATAGCAATTCAAGAAGCCATTGCCTCTGCTCCAAGATTGATGGAGAAGGGGGCTTAAGTGACGTAGGTAAGCAAAGCGATGCCTCTCCACGCTATCTCCGTGTCTTAAGAGGGGAAGCCAGACAAAAGCGGTTGTTTCCACCGCAGAAATGCAATTTGAGATTTTGACAGGATAGCTTTCAGCAGCCTGCTGCCACTTTCACCTCTGCACAAGGTCGAGTGGAACCTGCTATTTGGAGAGCCTCATGAAATGCAACTAAATGAGAAGGATTTCTGCTCAGCTTCAGGGTATGGGGGGGGACACATGACTCTCCAGATGTTGTGGGGCCTACAGCTCCCATCTCCCCTGATTATTGGTTGTGGGGAGTCCCAACAGCATGAGCGGGGAGGACGGCACGTTCCTCCACTCCTGGGTTAGACTGTTTATTCACATTAGATAATAGCTGAGGCTGGTAGAAAAATTCTTGTCCTAAGGCTTTGAAGAAACCCCTTCCAGTTCCTTTAAAGGAAAACGTTTGCTTGGGATTAAGCAGTATATGATATGCATGATGAGAGCTGTTGAACCTTCATGGTTCAGTCTAAGATTTCGATTCTTTTGTCAAACCTCCCAAAATCTATTGAGCAATGATGTGTGTGAACGGATTACTGTTTGAAGGTGATAGTTGGTAGAAGAACTGGAAAGCTTAGCCAGTTCTGCAGCATTCTGCAAATACTTCAAAGGTGTGACATTGAACTGATTGCACAAGTAAACACCGTAAGTATAGAGAGAATAAAGAGCAGGGGAGTTCATTATGGAGCAATAGCGGTCACTGAACGATGTTAGCAGAATTACCAGAAGCACAAGCTTTGGAATGCGCAGGAACAAACGTTACTGGTGCAATTGAGCATGGGCAAAACAAAGTGCTGTGAATTGAGGTGGATGTACTCAAGAAATTATAGCGTTTCGGGAATTAAGGTGGATTCCTGCAGAAGACCGTTCTTGGATATGTTGCTGGAAAGCCAGTGGTGGAGACTGCCTTCCTCCTTGCCTGACCTGGGGTTCATTCTACTTTCAGTTGAGGGTGGCTTTTTAAAAAGCCCATGATGTAACCCACGTGTTTTGCAAATATTTAAATGTAAACCATGTGCTTTGAAAATATTTAAAACCTTGGTGGAAAATTGGGTGGGGGTTGGAAACCATTCAAATATGAAAGGGACAAAAACATAGTCAATTTCAGGAAACTCACTAGGGCAGTGTTTTTCAACCACTGTTCCGCGGCACACTAGTGCAGTGTTTTTCAACCACTGTTCCGCGGCACACTAGTGTGCCGCGAGATGTTGCCTGGTGTGCCGTGGGAAAAATGGAAAAATTCCCTCGCGGGGGCTTGGGAACCGCCGCCTTTTTGGGGTCTTCTGCCCCAGTTTGAGGAGGCGGCGGCGGCGGAGGCAACGGAGGCGGCAGAGTCGGCTTCTTGAAATCCCCCATTCCTTCACAGCTCTCCTTCGCGGGATCCGCCATTTTAGCGGGCCCGGTTCTCAAAGCGTCCCCCCGTGGAAACCACTGCCGTCGCACTTTGGTTCCGGGAAGGGAGTCACCGTCTTCGAGGGCTCGGCCTTTGCACGCGCCCTCCCGCGGGGGTAAGTGGGTCCCGAGTTTATATGTTCGCGTGTGTGCCTGTGCGCGCGCTCTGCTACCTAAAGGCTGGAAATCCACATGGCATTTTTATTATTACAAGCGAGGGGGAGAGAAGAATGGAGGGTCGGGAGCGATATGCCTCTGGATGCCAGCTGCTGGGAGAGAGCGCCGCCGCCTCACTCAGGTCGCCCTTGTGGGCTACCCTCGGGGGCACCCGGCTCACCGGTGGCTTTTGAGTTGAATCAACAGGGCTCCTTGCTGCTCTTGCGGAGGGCTCCTGGTGGTGGGCATCCCGGTCAAACCCGTTTCCTTGCATGGCAGGGGTCAGACTAGATGGCCCCTCCGTCAGGACCCCTTCCAACTCTGCTGTTCTATGATATGGAGGGTGGTCACCCGAGAGACTGAGAAGGGCGCAGAAGGCTTTCCTGGCTGCCTTTGAAAGACCGTGTGTCTCTCTCTCTCTGTGTCTGTACAGGAAACCTGTGCACCCTTTGCCTGAGTGGAAATGTATTGGGCACGCTCAAACGACCTCTCCTTTTCACCTGGAGTAGCTCCCACAATGGGGCAGGTTTGCTTCACTTTGCAGGTGTTGTTGATTTTGTTTGAACCCTCAACGTTCTTGCAGCCTGCCTCTGTACTAGAAAGTCAGCCCACTTTCCCTCTGAGCCTCCTTTAGTATGTGTTGTTCAACTGTCACTAAAATGAGGACACAACTTTTGCAATACAGGGACACGGTGAATACTTGCAGTGTGCAGATACCTACTTACCTGCTCTCATATGTGAAGCAGTTCTTAAAACGACTTGCCTTTAGCACATATGTATCTGAATAAAGAAGCACCCTGCTGCAGCACAGCAACATTTTCACATGTAAATGTGCCAGTGAGGAGAATCTGTGCCCCCACCTACTCCTTTTGTCTGGTGTTCCCCAGGCAAACAATCTAAACCAGGGGTCCCCACCATTTTGGGGCCTGGGGACACATTGGGAAATCTAAGAAGTGGTAATGAGCATGTTATAAGAACTTAATGTCTCAAATATATAAATAAAATGTACAAGGTAAACACGTACACAAATATATCAACCACATGTCTGGAAAAGTACAGGAAGACAGTCCTGAAACCATTTTGACTCTCCCAAACTGACCTAATGTTTCTCTGCGAGGAGGGAGAAAATGGAAAAACCTCCCCAAGTAATTATAAAATACTTTCTTTGTGTTTATTTGATTCCTATTCAAGAGAATTACTTTATATATAGTCAATATAGGCACAGAGTTAAAAATTTTTTTAACATTTTCTAATGGTGGTGTGCCTCGTGATTTTTTTCATGACACAAGTGTGCCTTTGCCCAAAAAAGGTTGAAAAACACTGCACTAGGGTTATATAGTCCCTAGTGTGGTGTAGTGGTTAAGAGCGGTAGATTCGTTATCTGGGGAACTGGGTTCGCGTCTCCACTCCTCCACATGCAGCTGCTGGGTGACCTTGGGCTAGTCACACTTCTCTGAAGTCTCTCAGCTCCACTCACCTCACAGAGTGTTTGTTGTGGGGGAGGAAGGGAAAGGAGAATGTTAGCCGCTTTGAGACTCCTTCGGGTAGTCAAAAGCGGGATATCAAATCCAAACTCTTCTTCTTCCTCTTCTTCCCCTGATTCTTCCCTCGCTCCGTATCCCCCCTTGACCTTCTTTTCTCCACTCCACATTCCCATCTTCCTTCACTCCCGATTCACGCTTACATATTATAGCTGTCAATTCCTGCTTAAGTATATATGTAGATACTTATTTTAAAATATGGAGGTTTTATAGAAGGTTGGGACTTGTGCAAAACCACTGCATTAATTTTTTTTTAAAGTAAACAAAAGTCTGATTTATGATCTGCAAACAAGTCTTCATTCCCAATTCAAATCTGTTTGCTGAGTCCTGTTAGTATCTATTTTTTTTACAGTTTTAATACAGAAGTTGTGTGCAATAGCAGTCTTGTGCAGAACCTCTGTACTGTTTTTATAAATAAAAAATAATAGTAATAATAAAGGTTTGTTAACTTTCCTCAGCATGCAAAAATGGGAAATAAGTGTTGTTTCAGCCAGTGCAAGGAGCAAGTGCCTCTTGTACCTGCTGATTTTTCCTGAAAGGCCAATTTTATCTTTATAACACAGCTGTTTTGCACAAGAGCCGTTTTGCACAAAACAACTCTGTGTGTACACATGCGCGCATGCAACCCCCCCAACAGATCATGAATGTGCCCTTAGCAACAACTGGTGGAAATACAAATTTTAACAACAGCAAGTGTGTGAGAGCCAGTTTGGTGTAGTGGTTAAGAGCGGTAGACTCGTAATCTGGGGAACCGGGTTCGTGTCTGCACTCCTCCCCATGCAGCTGCTGGGTGACCTTGGGCTAGTCACACTTCTCTGAAGTCTCTCAGCCCCACTCACCTCACAGAGTGTTTGTTGTGGGGGAGGAAGGGAAAGGAGAATGTTAGCCGCTTTGAGACTCCTTCGGGTAGTAAAAAGCGGGATATCAAATCCAAACTCTTCTTCTTCTTCTTCTTGTGTCAAAGCAATAACAAATTTTTTATAACTTTTGTCGATAAATTGGGAGCTTCTATGTGGGTTCAGTTCTTATCCTCCGCCAAAGAATAAAAATGTCTTGCAGAGAGAACTTGCAACACACACATACACAGAGCAGAAAGATTAGCAATTTCGATGAAAACAAAATGCAATTTTAGTTAAACTTTTTTATGGCAGGCTCACTTTTTGCTCCATAAGTCTTCGGAATTCAGTCTTCTTCACTGGTATGCACTTTTTATGTTGCTATGCAATCTTATTCATAACTTTAGCTCTTCCCCAATAATGAATGATTTTTAAAAGATGCTGTTAAAAAGAAGCTGGAAAGAATAGCTTTTGGCTGTTGCAGGCTGGAGGGAGTCCAAGGACCATTGGGATCCTATTTTGTGTGTGTGTGTGTTAGCAGAATATCTGGTTTGAGATCTTGAGTTTCAAAAATGAAATCTTTGTTTGCTGTACTGCTTGTTCATTCCCATGTTTTTCATGAGTACTCCCAACGAAAGCTGCAGTTCACAAACCACTCATGCCGGGGTTCAGATTTGCCCCTTCAAAGTCGGTGAGCCATAACAAGTCTATGGGGGTGTGTGCTGAGGATTCTCTTGTTACTAATATATTGTATGTTTATTTTCTTTGCTAGTCACCCAGGCAGCTAAAAAGCCAGTATAAAAACATACACAGTATGTTAATACATAATAAAGACCATCATTTTTTAAAAAACAAATAATAAATACGTGGAACAAAGCGTGCCGGCCCACACACTTGCAAGTGGAATTGGGGAGCTTCACACCAGCAGAGTGGCATCACAACACAGGACAGCTGGGTTGGCCAGAAGAATGCCTTTGCCCAATCCACACACATACACACACAGCAAAGTGGGTTTGGATTGCATTGCTAGTCTTTTTTCCTGGGTATTTGTTACAAAACTAGTAGATTGTTTAATAATGGTGATGATAGGAGCAGGATTGTATCCTTTTGGGGATTGTGGTTTTAGCCTTAAAATGAGGGAAGAAAGCATTACATTTATAAAACGAACTGGGAAAACAGACTATTCTTCAAGGTTCACTGGAAACGAGTAACGTGGAATTCTAGTTTAACAACCATGGCTGTCTTTTTGCACTGAACACCTTTATCCTATCACGTTTCGCAGATACAGTCAGTATTTGTTGTGCAAGTAGCTGCCCCAGTAGATATTTATTTCAAACTTGCTTTCAGTTACAAAATATCCTACGCAGTTTGTCTTGTTATTTTTACGCTCAATTCAGCATACATTGTTTTTCTTAGCTTACACTAAAAGGCATCCATGGTTTGTCTAGAGCTGTCAAAATGTGATTGCATACAGGTGCTACAGGTCAGTTACAGTATACGGTACTTGTATTTAAAAGTCAATTAGATTTAAGGAAAGTGGCCCAGGAGAAAAGCATCACTTGCAAAATAGAGTCCCAAGCAATGCAGAATAATGTTATTAAGTAACTGTTTTCTTAATTAAATGGCTTTATTCCAGCCATAAGAAACTGCAGACACCTTAATCAAGGAAGTAGCTAGCAAAAACCCACCCTGATGCACTGGCGGTTCCCATCAGAAGCATGCCGGGTTCATTGAAGGAGGGTGGAGAAGCTCATTTGCAGTATAGCTCCTGAACTTCCACTAATCTAATCTATGCCAGCCTGTGAAAAAGTGTTCAGCAATGTGTGTGCATAGTTGGTTCCTGGCTTGCGAAGGTGGTAGGGCTTTCCTCGCAGACAGCACCATGCTTCCTTGAGAGCAGCTTTTCAGGAGCGTGAACTTTATTGAAAGGAAAACACTTGTGTAGGTGTGGCTTTATGGAGTGTTTCGCATTTCTAGTGACAGATGGGGAACGGCGTGGTTCAGCAAGAGCAGACCGCCGTCTTTGCACACCTTCTGACAAGGAAACTAAGACAGAAAAGAGTGTTCTCTATTATTTAAAAAAACAAAAACAAAAAAACCTGTGTGTGTCCTGATTTGTCGGAAATGAATATTTCTTGAGCTGTAGAATAATTCATCTTGGTTTTCCCATGAGTAAGTGGGAGGATGGTTGCTGTGGCATGAAAGGTTGCAGGGTGGACGAGAGACAGAAAGCTTAGTGGTAGAGCATGTGCAGAAGATTATCCCTGTTCGCTGCCATCTCCTGGCATCTAGAAACAAGGAGGAAAAAGATCTCTGCCTGAGAACCCAGAGAACCGATGCCAACCAGTGTGGACAATACTGATCTAAATGGACCAATGATCTGACCCCTTATAAGGCACATTCCTATGCTTATATGATAGCATTTGATGGAGGGAGGCTATTTTACAGTGTTAGTCCTCTATTTGAAAGGCCTTCTGGTCAGATACCAGTTTACAGATAATCATAAGAAGGGAGAGCAACAGGAGCCTTGAAGTTGCCCATTAAGTTAGCACCTGGAGCTCAAGCTGATCAGGCACCCTGGCCACACAGTATTTTCTAATATGGCAATATTTATTGTATTAAACTATATTATAATAAAGTACTTCTGAATTACTTATCTCTATACATCATATCCAGATTAAAGTAAATCTGTTTCTTCTTTTGTCCTTTTTGGGGGTAAATATAAAGGTAAAAAGGTAAAGGACCCCTGGACAGTTATGTCCAGTCAAAGGCGACTAAGGGGTTGCGACGCTCATCTCACTTTTCAGGCCGAGGGAGCTGGCATTTGTCCACAGACAACTTTCCAGGTCATGTGACCAGCATGACGAAACCGCTTCTGGCACTACGGAACACTGTGATGGAAACCAGAGCGCACCGAAATGCCTTTTACCTTCCTGCTGCAGCGGTACCTATTTATCTACTTGCACTGGTGTGCTTTTGAACTGCTAAGTTGGCAGGAGCTGGGACAGAGCAATGGGAGCTCACCCCGTCATGTGGATCTTAATTGCGGATCTTCTGATCAGCAAGTCCAAGAGGAGGGGTCAGCAAACTTTTTCAGCAGGGGGCCGGTCCACTGTCTCTCAGACCTTGTGGGGGGCCGGACTATTTTTTTGGGGGGGGGGGGAATGAACGAATTCCTATGCCCCACAAATAACCCAGAGATGCATTTTAAATAAAAGCACACATTCTGCTCATGTAAAAACACACTGATTCCTGGACCGTCTGTGGGCCAGATTGAGAAGGCGATTGGGCCAGGACTTCCGCTTTGGGTGGGAGGAAGATGGCCGAAAATTCCAACTCTCCCGAGTCTCACGGGGTAATTAGGGGCTGAGATGGGAGTAAATCAGCCTCCCGAAATCTTCCCAGGATCGGTGGGAAGAGCTGCCTCGTCCGCGATGCCCATTAACCCTGTCCCGACCTCTGAGGAGGGAGGGAAAGGGGGGTTTGGACGCATAGCCCCCGAGAGAACTTCGGCTCTCCCTGACGCCACTCTTCCTGCCCTGGGTTCCAGGACTTAAGTGAATAATTCGGTAATGTTTTGGACTTGCTTCAGACAAGAAGGAGAAGAGATATTTTGCTTAAAAATCCAGCCACCGAGAAGATAAGAAGAAAAGAGGACTGTAACATTCTATCGGTATGTGGGAATTGAATGAAGGGGGGGGGGAGCCTTGCTTCATGCTATGGAGTTTGGATATTTCTGTGGGCAAAACCCCCCTTGAAGAAACGCTCTTAGTATTTACAAGTGAGATTGGAGATAAACTGTGTGGAAAGGAATTTACGACATAATTACACCCCTGGCTGTTTGGTTGCCTCTTTACCTCTGTTAGAGACTTAGCCGACTTCTTGGAGTGTCTGGAGTGATTTATGACGCAGATTAATTAGAGGTCGACTGCAGCAGATCGGGCTGTGAAAGTCATAGAGAGTGGAAATGCCATAAACTTTTTTAAAATGTACGGACTTATATATGGAAAGGCTCCCACTCTTGGAAAGACTTTGAAGCAGCCAGAATGATTTAAGCAAGCGCAAAATATGGAATTCATCGAAGTTAAGTTAAGATGGCGACCGTTGAGATGGGACTTTTGGATAAGAACGAGAGGCACCGCGCCAGGGGGGTGGAAAAGAGTATGGACATAAAATCCACACAGTCAGGATGGATTTTGGTTGTTTTATCTCACTTGTGAAAGCACTCAGTGGCATGAAAAAAAAAATGAAAAGAAGGACAACATTAGAAAAGAGATGGAAGACACCGGACTACGGAAGGCAATGAAATTAAGAGGATGATCAAGATCCTGATTGTCTGAAGCAAGGGAAGTCTTAAAAGAAAAATCTAATAATTCGGCAATTTATTTGGACTTATTTGGACTAATTGGGTTATATGGATTAATTGATATTTATAAATATATGATGTGATTTTTATGATTGGAAAAGTTAATAAAAATGATATGAAAAAAAGAGAGAAGGCGATTGGGCCAGATCCCTTAGTTTGCCTACCCATGCCCAAGAGGCTCAGTGGTTTAGACCACAGATCCAGAGGGTAATATGTAAGTGGCCACCCTCGTTTTGAAGGAATGCACATTTAAAGAAAATTATCGCAATAAACCTTATGTGCACTTCGTTGCATGATCTATTTACCTGTTGAAATTATCTATAAATGCTTAACAGTACCAATGTACGAAAAAAATTTTTAAATAGCATAAAAGCACTATAAAAATACAACCCCATAGTATGGCAGGTTTTTTAGCATGTGCCCAAAGTATACAATCCTTAGTGTTTTATGTCCAAGGGAAGAGCGTTCCATATAGCAGTTGCCACCACATTGAAGGTTCTGATCAAAGGACTTAAAGCTAGAACTTCAATAGTGGGTAAGTCCAGCTGTATACGACCGTGAGGATTTTTCGTTAATCCTTCTTGGCTTTTGGAATGAGAATTTTAAGTCATCAGCCACAATCTAGAGAGTAATGCCTACTCATTGGGGCTTTGAATTAGCATTTATCAGCTGAATGCATCTGCCTCTGCAACCACAGCAAAACCAAATTTGAAACGTGAAAGAATCCAGTCTTTAGCTGGCACCTAAAGTGGCACGAGTTTTTTAATGTAACATTTAGAACTGGTCTCTAGCTGCCTAAATATGTAAACATCATGCTTCTATTTTGTTTTCCAGATATGTTTGCAAATTTTACTCTGTGCACAGCACACACCTCTGTCTTTCAGAAAAAATAACAATTGTGTAAGCTGAAAATTCTTGTGACTTTCTCAATACGTCTGCAGTCAGACTGAGCAATAAATGTTTGTGATATGTGTTTTTGCGCTTGTGTGTTACTATGTATTTCCAAAGGCATATGTAGTTGTAATCGTAACGCAAATAGCAGATTCTGCTTTTCATACAGATAATTTGTTACTTGTTCATTTGTTCCGCCTGGCATTACTATTTGCATTCTTAAAAAAAAAAAGATTAAAAATTGATTACATATCTGCTCACATTTTACAAGCATCTTAATTCTGTTGGCCTCAGCGGCCTTAGACCCATATAGCCTTGCAGAGGCTGTCCTTGCTGCTGCTTTGATATGCATGTCTGTTTGTATCAATTCACCATTGACACACGGACTTTTTATGCAGTGTGATATTTCATAGAATGCCATTTAATTTTGCGCGACGAACAAGTATTATTTCAAGGGTAATTTGCTCTCTTTGGTATTCAGTTATTTGTCCGTGTCTGCTACCAGAAGCAGCAAAAAGAAATTGGACATACAATTTAATTATGTTGCAAGTTAACATTGGAAAGATAGGTTCCAGTTGCCGGGGGTTTTGAGCTGTTGGTCTCACGTCCTGCTTATGAACTCCCCATTGGTATCGACCTGGTTAGCCACTGCAGGAAAAGAGAGGAGATAATCCTTTGGTCTGATCCAGGAAGTCTTTTCTTATGTTTTTACTAGGCAGAGCAATGTCGCGAAGCCGTAGCAGAGTAGGAACCAATAAGAATTTAAGGGAGACAATATTTGTTGAATTTTTGAAGATTCAGTAGCTCCCAATCCCACTATCAACTGGGTTTTTATTATCTTCTTTCAGTGTGTTGACTGTGGTGTTGATTCTTATGTTAAAATGTTCCAGATTTTTTTTCCTGTTTACCCACGTCGAGAATCCATTAGTATGCGGTAACTAGGTGTGGATGCAAACACATTTTTGATATGCCTGTTTTAAGAAGATAAGGGCAGCAGTGTTGAAGATTTCCGGATCATGAGATCTTGTTTAAACAATAGAAGATTAACATTTGCAGAATTCTTAAAGGAATATTAAGTAGTGCATTCCAAGTGGAACTTGTTCATAGTTCTGTCTCCTTATCTGGATTGGGGCACATTTTTTTGTGTGAAATGCTTTGATATTGCTTTTCTAGAGTACGCTCAAGGCAGATTTACAGGGCAATATACCGTAAACATTACATGTACCGGCAATTAAACAAGCAGCAATATTAAAGTTATCAGTATTTTAAAGTGAATTGGAATGCTACTGTATCAATTAAATTGCTAAGTGTAGATTGACTACTTTTGACCATTGTAATAGTATAACCAGTTATCTCGGAATAAGGACAACAAGAGTCAATGGAATTTACTTCAGAGTACATTAAAGGATTGTGCTATGAAACAATGTAAAGCAATTGGGAGCCATTTTGATCTATTGGGAAAAGCAGCCTAATTTTTCAAAATAAATAAAGCATGGCTTTACAAGCTTTGTCCCCAAGAATCTGCTATCCAGAAATATACTATTCCTGAACATGCTCTGTTGAGTAGTCATGGTTAAATAGCTATTGATAGCCCTACTCACAGTGAAATTTGCTAGTTGTTTTAGAATTAATTATTTTTTTATCTATTTAGACAAGCCGCACAGAAAAACAGCACAGAAACAGTTTTTCCTTCTACTTTTCCATATTTAATCTCAAGATTGCCTATTCTTTTTGGGTGCCCACAATTGCTATAAGTTCAACTGAAAAACAATGATGGGTCAATTGGAGTCTGGTGTTAGTGAATATTCCACACACACCCTGGCTTTCAAATACATGCTTAAGGACCATTGAGTATCTCAATAATTTCTGCACCAGTTGCCCAAATTCTTGCTGGGTTAAATCACTGCGTGCTAGCAGTCCTTTCCCCACCACAATAACACTTCTAAAAACCCATTTTCACAGTGTTGTGCGCAAATAGTTTTGGGATCCTAACAGACTGAAATTGCAGCCACAGAACTTTACATGTAAATATGAATCTCAGTGTCCTTAATTACCTAGCTGCAGTTGTGACTACCAGATGCAAGTGGTTGTCTTAGACAATTTGATATGCTTTGATAGCATATTCTCTAACCTTAATGATAGTTTAAAAAAGGAAAACCTGTTAGAGAAATCCATTCAAGTGTCCTTGTTTAATATTCTGTTTCTAGCATGCTTAAAGTATAAGTGGAGTTTCACATTTAATGAGACATTTCTGTAAATCAGGCAGAGAGATTTGGAACGTGAAGGAGTATAATAAATATGTGAACAAGTTAATGCTGTTAAATGTCACAGTCGTGTTGTTGGTATTCTGCATAGAGGTCTGATTAAATAATATATTCCTTACAAATCTTCCTGATCACTTTTGCATGTTGTAAAATTTCCATATCTGTCTGACTATGGTACCAACCTTAGTCATCCTAAATCCCTTGGTCCTGTGAATCTGAGTTACCAGTGTTGAAAATCTGCAATGTTCTCATAACATCATAGCTTGATGCTCGATTATTAGGGAACCCCAAACTATTTATGTGCTGACAAAGCATCATATTTTTCAGCTTTGTATTGGGTTTTCCCCTTCACAGTGATTCCCAGCAGGTATTTGTAGATGCAGTATTTTGCAGGCTTAGATCCTTAAATGCCCTTCTGCAAATGGAAAGGTGCCTTTGGTTTGCAGAAGGGCCTTTGATCTGGTGGATACACCCAGTTGGGGAAGGAGAGGAGGCAATTTTCAGAGATTCCTCCTTTCCCCTACAGTCCCAAGTGCCTCCCACCATGTTAGTCCAGGGGGACCATCAGCTGATTATAGGGGACACAGGACAGAAGGGAGAGTCATTAAAAATCTGTGCCCCCCCAATCTTCTGTCAGCAGGAGTGTCCCATGAGTGCACACTCATAGGATCTAAACCATTGTTTGTGCTTTATTACAGAGCTAACCATTTACTCATCTTCTTATTTATTGAATCTCAAATATAACTGGATGCTTTGCTTCTTAATAGAGCACCTGTATCCACCTATGGACTCATCATACACAGAGATAATTGTGGTATATGTATTAATCCCACTATGTTGTCACGAACTGGCAGGACAGTGGGGAGGAGGAAGGGGATCCTGGCGAGAGGTGTAGCTGGGACACACCAAGGCAAGCAGGGGATGGGGAAGGAAGCACAGAGCGATGGAGGCTGGCGAAGGGATGGAGGTCATTGCACAGAAACCAGAGCAGCAGAACCCATCACCAGAGCCACAAACGCGGTGGGCTCATGAGGTGTAGCAAGCAGTGGGCAGGGCGCTTCAGGAGGCTGAGGCAAGCAAGGGCCCCCAGCCCAGCTCCCTGGCTGGCAAGGTATGGCTTGTTAGCTGTGGGAGGAGGGATGTGATTCCTCAGCTGGAGTAGGCCTGCAACAGGTGAGGGTCACCTGCCTCATCAAGCCCAGATGCTGCAATCAGCAGGCAAAGTACCGAAGGGAAGCAGTGCTGAGGGGCTGTGTCTGCTGGTCTGCCCATGTTGAGGGCAGTTTGCATGTTCCAGGATCTCTGTGGGACTGTGCTTCACTTTGGACACCTGGATTAACCCTGGACTGGGGATTTGACCTAGTGACTTGCCGCCAGGTAGGCCAGGGGTTCAGGACATATGCACACAATTGTATCAAGGAGGTGTTGCATAGTAACTACCTAATTTTGCTCGCTCTGTGTGTGTGTTTTAACTCAACATAAAACCTTATTTTTATGTGGTTAGTAGGAAGAGTAGCTTCTGTCCTATTTTAGAAACTGTGTTTAATGTGGCTTAGTTGGGTTTCACATTATTTGAATCTTCCTTAATTGGTGGGGGGGAATGTGAGGGGAAGGAATATAATAACACCAACAGGTGTTCTCTCTTGCTAATATTCCCACCTGGGAGATTCTTCTCTGTTGTGTCATTAAGAATAGCATATTTCAGGCTCTGAGGCCCACAATAGAAATGTGGCAAAAATATGATCAGTTAAGTAGCTGATAATCTAATGGTTGCCCAACTGCCACCTAAGATGGCTGACTTACTCTGCTTAAGCGATACTGTGAGCTCTGGTCTGCAGGTGGGTTGGGACATGGCAATAGCTTGGCACTACATGGACAGAGTGAAAGCCTTTTGTCAGTCCAGAAGAGGCCTATGGGCCATTTGCTAAGGACACCTTTACATTGCAGGGAACATCACTGCATTATGTGCAATTTGGATTGCATTGTTTAAAGCAGGGGTGGCTAACGCCGGGCCCTGATTTGCTTCTCCCCAAATTAGCCCCCGAGAACTTTACTGCAGTTGTAGCGCAAGAGTGTTGGAACAAGATTTCATTAGTTGGGTTAAGACTAGTGTGATTAGGATTGTGCCACTACATTAAAAAAAAATGTGGGAAGATAATTTGGGGGAAATTGGAGGGTTGTCCCCCAAGAGTCGGCTGTGGCCACAAGTACAAATCCCACCCCCACCCCAGTATGCATGTGTTCTGGAATAAGTTTGGAGGAGGATAGTGTGGCCCTTGGGCAGAAAAGGGTTAGCCACATCTGGTCTAAAGCACATTGCCACGCCTTCTGCATTTCCAGTTGATCCCTTTTAAGAAGAACATATTGGGAATGTATAGGGAAGTTTTTAATGTTTTATGTTTTACTGTGGTTTTATAATTGCTGCCCAGAGTGGCTAGGGCAACACAGTCACATGGGTGGCATATAAATGATAAAATTATGATGATGATCATCATTATCATTTATTATTATTAATAATAATAATAATAATAATAATAATAATAATAATAATAATTGCTGTTGTCTAGTTATGCAGTCTCACCATGTAGCAGCTGTACAATTGTAAACCCATGACAGACTTCAATGTTTTGAGGGAGAAAAATGGATTTCCTGTCTACTGCTGGCAATGGTAATCTAGGAAACTTGACCTTTCTATCATGGGTTGTACTATGTAGTTTCTTGCTCAGTGTTTTGTGAAAGCCTGCCATATCATAGAAATAGTAAGTGTTCATAGCGATGGGTTGTTCATCTCACACTTTACAGTGGAAAAGAGCATCATTTATTTTGACTGTAGTTGCTGCAACCAGGGGCTGAGTAACCACAGGGAAGGATGTAATTTTTTGTTCTGTATCTAACTGCTGGAGAGTTGACAGGAAAGGTATTTTAGATAGCCATGGAGGCAGTTTGAGATCCACAATAGCTAGCGATACAATATAGTGGCTTTCCTGCTCTTCCGACAAATCCAATTGCTTTCTTACAGACTTGTAGTGTCATAGAGTTGGGGGGGGGGGGGCGGATGGGCGTTGGATCTACAGTGTAGGATGCAACTACTGTTCTTGTTTGACATGTCATCTAACTTCCCCACAAACAAATTATAATGAATGCTCAGTAATACCTGATGTTGGTTCCTTCTAAATTTAGTGCAAACAGTTCAGGGTGAATGCTCAATAAACACCTTAATTAGCACAATTTTTTAATTGGTTGCTTCAAATATAAATTTAAAAACAAGGTGTTCTTTTAAAAAAAGTTGAGGAGGACTGGACAGATTTAAAGAAGGTAATTATGCCGTGCTGGATATTTAATCCAGAATAGTCAAGGAAACACAGTTTAGTGTATAGAAGGTGTCTAAATATATTGCTATGTAAAGTAGACGGAAACCAGAAGGAACGGCTGCATTGCTGTATAACTGCTTGTTGTTGTATGCAATAGTCAAGGCGTCTTTAATTCCTTCTGCTCTGATCCATTAAACTGTTAGGTATGATCTAAAAGCCAGAATATTAACATGTGACTCTTAGCATCTGACACTTTAAATTGAGCTGGGAGCCAGCAATTAACAAAGCCTTTAAATAGAAGTCATATCTGCCTAGTAGCCAAGCATTAAGCAAACTTGTTGCAATATAATCAAGACTCTTCTGTTGAGGAGGGCGTGATATTAAACTAATTTCAGCTGCTCCATTTGGAAGTTATGCAGGGGTGATCAAAGCTGCATGCTTAAAAACAAGAAGGGTTTCATGTTTATTTTCTGTTTGGTTTATGAATCATTAGCATACTGAACAAGCTACTTTTATGGAAAATGTGGGCATTGCAACCTGAACTATGGGTACCCATAATAGTCTTTCAATGTACATTAACATTTTGTGTTGCTTTTAGGAATGAGATTCTTAGCTCAGAAATGGAGATAAAGTTTTGCTACATATGAAAACGGATAAATGATAAATCAGTGATAAAATGTATGCATAGCAAAAGAAAATACAAGCTGTTAGAACCAATTCACAGCAATATGCTCTTTCAGGAACCTATAGCTTCACATTTCCCCCTGCATATTTTATTCCATTATTTTGACCATGTTTAATCTTTAAAATGTTGTCAACATGTTGTTTCAACTCAACATAGTTTGAAGTTTTCCCTTCGTAATACAGGGATTAAATTTGGTATATCAATTTTGTTTTACGATAGCTGGCATGAAAATACAGCATGGACACAGCACCTGGGAGATAGCTCAATCTGTAGAGCGTGAAATTCTTAATCTCAGGATTGTGGGTTCGAGCCCCACAATGGGCAAAAGATTCCTGCATTGCAGGGGGTTGGACTAGATGACCCTAGTGGTTCCTTCCAACTCTACAATTGTATGCTTCTGTGATTTGATCAAATCGGTGTTGTTTTGCTTTCAGTTGGGGGTGGGGAGCCTGTGTCCCTCCAGATGTTGCTGAATTACAACTCCCATTGACTTTACTAACTGGGGATGATGGGAATCAAACAGCATTTGGGAGAATCACCATCCCTGCTATAAGCATATAACATTTTCCTAAACACTGCAGATCAGTAGGGCTGAAGGCACATATAACCTTTAAAGAGACTTGCATTGATTCACACTTTAATGCTATATTTAGTTTTGTAGGTTTAGGCAATTAGTTTCTCCCCATACATTCATCTCCCAGTCCCCATTTTTCTTTTTGCAGCACAATCTTGTGAATTTGCATTGCACCAGAGTCCTATGAAGTGTCCATATTTCATTGAGACACTTTGTTTAATTGTGTTGGAACTGTGATTTCTATGTGTTATGCTGCATCTGGCCATCTGTCTAAGGATATTACTTATTTACCACATCTACATTCCACCTTCTTCTCAAGGTGGTTCTCCCCCAACCTTGTTTAATCCCCACAATAACCCTGTGAGGTAGGTTAGGCTGAAAGGCAGGACCTGTCCAAAGTCACAGAGTGAGCTTTATGGCCGAGTAGAGATTTGAACTCTGGCTTCCCAGATCCAAGCCCAACACCACACAGGCTCTTTTGGAGGGGCTGCTTTTCCAAAACATTGGAAATGGATACTACCGCCAAGTGTGAATGCTTTGATAGCTTGTATAAATCAAATATCCAGCTCTGAGGGCCTTCTAGTGGATCCCTCACTGTGAGAAGTGAAGTTACAGGGAACTAAGCAGAGGAACACCCTCCCATCAGATTTCAAGGAAATAAAACCACAATTATATGACTTTTAGAAGAATCTGAAGGCAGCCCTGTATAGGGAAGTTTTTTTATGTTTAATGTTTGATTGTGTTTTTAATATTCTGTTGGGCCCAGAGTGGCTGGGAAAACCCAGTCAGATGGGCAGCAAATGCATAATAAAGTAATATTTTTTAATTATGGTTTCTTTATAAAATGCAATATAGATTGCAAGAAAATCACATTGATTGATCTTTGTTTGCTATTGTAGCATAGCTATGCAGTCTATTCACATGAAGAACCACATGCTCTCTTCGTTAGGGTAGGGAATACTAACGAAGTCATCAGTCATTCATTACCTGACACAGAATCATGCAGTATCATATAAAGATGTCACTGTTGCGAGAAAGAAAGGTGGCAGGTCTTTCATATGCCCTCTCTTGTAACTTCTCCAGTGGAGATACTGTACTCCAAATGTGTCACTATTTGTTTTTTTTCAGATACGTTGACAGGTTTCTCCCTTCAACAATTCCTGCATTGTTTTCCACTGTAAAACATGTTTCCTCTCAAATGAAGGAACGAAGCACAAATGTGGATAGAATTCTTAATCTAGGTTTGCTCCTTGGGAATTATCCAATTGAACCCTGTCTGTTGATAGTAACATGCAAAGCCGTTTGTGGAAAGCTTAAAGCTATTTGAGGATTTGACCCATTGATCTTTCTTACTGCTAAGGCAGGATGGGCCGTTAATTGGCTGAGGAAACCTGATAAACTTCCAGTTGCTTAACAACAGGAAAGCAAACAATAACTACCATGTGTTTTCACTCTAAGCTCCTTTATGTCCAACATAGCCGCAAGCATGTCAACTGGAAGGATGGCTAAATACAGTTCGGATAAGTCGTACAGATAACTAATATTAAACTAAAATGAGGTGTGGACAATTATTTGTGGTTTATACTTTCTCTGACTTCTGTGTAGGTGTTTTACATGGATGTGGTTCAAGAGTAATCATCACCTACTTTATCGGTCATTGCTTCTTCTTCTTCTTCTTCTTCTTCTTCTTCTTCTTCTTCTTCTTCTTCTTCTTATTATTATTATTATTATTATCAGCTATGCATGCTGCTCTTCATCCAAAGATCCCAGGGCAGCTCACAAATTGATAATCTCCGGATAAAATTTCTGTTTTAAAAAGTTGCAGTAAAATTTAATGCAAAGTACTTTTCTCTCTTAAAAAAATTATTTATAGAAGGGGTTTACCTAGTGCAATAAAATTCTAGCTTAAACTAGAAAAGATGTATTATATCCAGGAGTCCTCTACAATAATGTCTCAGCATTGTAAGGCAAGGGATGTCCACAGTGAGGAATTATCTATTTATTATCAAAAGTGCACTTACAATGTAGGAAAAGACTTGCCCATTGGTCCTACATCTCTCAGCTACTCCTAGGTGTGCACCCAGTGAGGTAGTCGAAGTAACAGAGAGGCCACGCCCCTTACCTCCAGCTTATGTATCTCCCCCTGGCTGCTATTCTTCATAGAATTGTAGAATTCTAAAGTTGGAAAGGTTAAAGTTAAAGCTGTGGTTTTCCCAGTAGTAATGTATGGAAGTGAGAGCTGGACCATAAAGAAGGCTGATCGCTGAAGAATTGATGCTTTTGAATTATGGTGCTGGAGGAGACTCTTGAGAGTCCCATGGACTGCAAGAAGATCAAACCTATCCATTCTCAAAGAAATCAGCCCTGAGTGCTCACTGGAAGGACAGATCCTGAAGCTGAGGCTCCAAAACTTTGGCCACCTCATGAGACAAGAAGACTCACTGGAAAACACCCTGATGATGGGAAAGAGAAGGAGACGACGCAAGGAGAAGGGGACGACAGAGGAGAAGATGGTTGGACAGTGTTATCAAAGCTACCAACTTGAGTCTGACCAAACTGCGGGAGGCAGTGGAAGACAGGAGTGCCTGGCGTGCTCTGGTCCATGGGGTCACGAAGAGTCGGACACAACTAAACGACTAAACAACAACAACAAATGTTGGAAGGGACCCTGAGGGTCATCTGGCTCAATTCCCTACAATGCAGGAATCTCAAGTGAAACATGCACAACAGAGGGCTGTCCATTTGTCTGTGGTCATCCCAGCCATGCAGTGCATGTATGGAGTGCCTCTGGACTCCTTGACTGGGGCTGGTGGAACTTGTAGTCCACAATATACGGAGAGCCACAGGTTCCCCAACCCTGTTGCAGTGGATGTAAACATTGGATTTTTTTCTGTTTTCCTTTTTGGCACAGTATGTTTATTATCAATCAAAAAATGACTGCAGTCAAATTGGTTCCCTCTGACTCTGGAAGCTGTAGGTTCAGGTTTTTCAAATAGTTGGAGGTCAGTAATCACACTGACAATAAAGTACTTAAAGCTTGATAGAAAATGTGTTGATTAGGGGATAGTTTTGTTACTTTGTCCTTTGAACCACTGTGTCCTGATATAAATATATCTGCATTACTCCCATCCTGCCCGCATTTCTCCAATTTTAACTAGCTTAAACGTTTTGTAGATTCATTTTGTGCCTATCGGGACACTCGGCAATAGGTAATTGTAATGCCTGAAAGTTTATTGCTAGTCAACTTCCATGCAATTAAATAGAAACATGATGCACAGTAAGAAATTGCCAGTAGTTTAAAAACACATGCTGAAATGACAGCCCTGCATTCCTGTGGTTTCTCGGGTCGCATATAAACATAGTAATGATGACGAAAATGACAGTTGTACAGTCAAGTCAAGAATAGGTTTTCCATTTGCAAATAAATAAAATAGCGTAGAATCCATTCAAAGATAACTTAGCTGGATGAGTTGTTTTCATTAACATGGTTGATATTGGCCCAGATATTAAAAACAAATGCATGGTAAGACAGCAGGTGGCTATAGAAAGAATTGATAAAATTCCAAAAAAATAAATAAATCATGATAACTTCGTATTGCTGACAAAAACACAGGAATAATGAAATTTGTTTATTTGGCTTATTGTCTTCCCGAAAGTATAGACTTTACATAGCTGAACTGGGCTCAGGGATTAGTAAGACGAAAATTGTAATGAAGACCCAGAAGACGGTACAAAATGTGGTCCTGTATATCTGTCTGTGTTGGAATTAGTGGCAGCAAAAGTCCTGCCTTTTGAGCAACCAACTTCGGTTTCACTTTTTTTACTTGTAAATGCTTAAGATGGCATATACTGACTGTTCTATCTTTGTGCTTTCAGAAACCAGTGGTGTTGGTACAGGCAGCACCCCAACCCCCATTTATGTGGGGGTTACTTTCCGAGGCACCACATGTGTCAGTGAAACCACTTATAAATGAAATCCATTGAAAATCCCTGCAAAAACCCCATTCTGCCAACATTTCGTCCTTTTAGTGATGTTTCAGTGATGTCTTTATGACCTTTCTGGGTCACTTCTGGGTTTGGTGCGATGTGCGTATAGATGGTCGTGCACATATTGAACGCGTGTAAACACTGCCTGTTTCCTAAAAATCTTTGGAACTAATGATTGAAAGCATACATTTTTAAACGTGCCTTAGTGCTTTCGTTGTGTGAAATGTCCCAGTTGCGACACTGTTTCCAAATCATGATGAGATCAAGTAGCGCTACCCATGGCTTTAGTTCTTCATCCTGAATTAGATAATCTCTCTTCATAGATTTATTTCCTCAACATAGACTGATATTTTATCAGATAGAACAGGCTTCCTCAACCTTGGCCCTCCAGATGTTTTTTGAACTACAACTCCCATGATCCCTAGCTAGTAGGACCAGTGGTCAGGGATGTGGGGAATTGTAGTCTCAAAACATCTGGAGGATCAAGGTTGAGGAAGCCTGAGATAGACCCATCTGGGCTAAAGTGGTTTGAATCTTGTTGCACTTCAAAAAAAATATATCTGAGGATGGCAACAGCAAAAAAAACACATTAAATACTTGTTTCCTTCAGGAAACTCATTCAAATGCTTTTGTAATATAACTGCAATATATCTTTTGTAATATAACTACAATATAGCAGAAGAAAGAAAGGAAAAAAATTGTTGGCTCATGTTAACAATAAGAATAATCCACTAATCCTGGTTTAAATATATCTAATTTAAATATGTAAAATATATTAATACAAACAGTCTGGTATAAGTCTCTTTACAACAATAAGGACTCGTAGGTTCCATTATCATTGTCCATCTATTGTTCCACACAATACTTGAATGTAAAAGTGCGTGAACATCTGCAAATATTCAAGGATTTTTCCAAAGCAAAGTTAATATGAACAACAATTCCTGACCAAAAACAAGACACCACAGAATATGCTGACATCATATGCCCCAAAGAGGCATGTTCAGCATTACATTGCCAGTATCCCTTTTAAGTACTCCAGAAGTCTATTGGAGTGGGAGGGAGCATATGTCTGGCATTCTAAAAAAAGATGTCCATGTCTATATTTTCTCCATTTCAACAGTTAGCTGCTTTGAGATGAGTCAAGACAGCTCAGGGTTGATAGGAATCTCCTCAAAGATATGGACAGGTTTTGGATCCAGAGATGTCTTATAGAAGCAGAAAAGCAAACTGCCTCCAGTTTTCCTATCTTGTTGTTGTTGTTGTTGTTGTTCAGTCGTTCAGTCGTGTCCGACTCTTCGTGACCCCATGGACCAGAGTACGCCAGGCACGCCTATCCTTCACTGCCTCTCGCAGTTTGGCCAAACTCATGTTAGTAGCTTCAAGAACACTGTCCAACCATCTCATCCTCTGTCGTCCCCTTCTCCTTGTGCCCTCCATCTTTCCCAACATCAGGGTCTTTTCTAGGGAGTCTTCTCTTCTCATGAGGTGGCCAAAGTACTGGAGCCTCAACTTCAGGATCTGTCCTTCTAGTGAGTACTCAGGGCTGATTTCTTTGAGAATGGATAGGTTTGATCTTCTTGCAGTCCACGGGACTCTCAAGAGTCTCCTCCAGCACCATAATTCAAAAGCAACAATTCTACGGCGATCAGCCTTCTTGATGGTCCAGCTCTCACTTCCGTACATTACTACTGGGAAAACCATAGCTTTAACTATACGGACCTTTGTCGGCAAGGTGATGTCTTTGCTTTTTAAGATGCTGTCTAGGTTTGTCATTGCTTTTCTCCCAAGAAGCAGGCGTCTTCTGATTTCGTGACTGCTGTCACCATCTGCAGTGATCATGGAACCCAAGAAAGTGAAATCTCTCACTGCCTCCATTTCTTCCCCTTCTATTTGCCAGGAGGTGATGGGACCAGTGGCCATGATCTTAGTTTTTTTGATGTTGAGCTTCAGACCATATTTTGCGCTCTCCTCTTTCACCCTCATTAAAAGGCTCTTTAATTCTTCCTCACTTTCTGCCATCAAGGTTGTATCATCAGCATATCTGAGGTTGTTGATATTTTTTCCGGCAATCTTAATTCCGGTTGGGGATTCATCCAGTCCAGCCTTTCGCATGATGTATTCTGCATATAAGTTAAATAAGCAGGGAGACAATATACAGCCTTGTCGTACTCCTTTCCCAATTTTGAACCAATCAGTTGTTCCATATCCAGTTCTAACTGTAGCTTCTTGTCCCACATAGAGATTTCTCAGGAGGCAAATGAGGTGATCCGGCACTCCCATTTCTTTAAGAACTTGCCATAGTTTGCTGTGGTCGACACAGTCAAATGCTTTTGCATAATCAATGAAGCAGAAGTAGATGTTTTTCTGGAACTCTCTGGCTTTCTCCATAATCCAGCGCATGTTTGCAATTTGGTCTCTGGTTCCTCTGCCCCTTCGAAATCCAGCTTGCACTTCTGGGAGTTCTCGGTCCACATACTGCTTAAGCCTGCCTTGTAGAATTTTAAGCATAACCTTGCTAGCGTGTGAAATGAGTGCAATTGTGCGGTAGTTGGAGCATTCTTTGGCACTGCCCTTCTTTGGGATTGGGATGTAGACTGATCTTCTCCAATCCTCTGGCCACTGCTGAGTTTTCCAAACTTGCTGGCATATTGAGTGCAGCATCTTAACAGCATCCTCTTTTAAAATTTTAAATAGTTCAGCTGGAATATCATCACTTCCACTGGCCTTGTTGTTAGCAAGGCTTTCTAAGGCCCATTTGACTTCACTCTCCAGGATGTCTGGCTCAAGGTCAGCAACCACATTTCCTGGGGTGTATGAGACCTCCATATCTTTCTGGTATAATTCCTCCATATCTTTCTGGTATAATTTCCTATCTTGCTGAAGTCCAAAGTCTCATGTCTCGTGCTGCTTTAGAAGTTCCACCGACCCTCAGCAGTGGCTTTTGGGGTGTTCACAGCGTCTTTAGTGGAGGGAGGAAGAAGCGAGAAAAGCCCTGTTTTGTGCAAGTGGAGTTTTGCTCATTCTTTTATAAACCCACCGCTAGATCTGCTTTTGTTCCTGAGAAGGCTTAAGAGCAAAGAAAACAGAACACAATAATCCCTCACGTTACATGCATTTGATTTGCACAGTTTCAACCATATGCTGTTGAAGGAGGCCTGGTTGAAATTTCAACCCAGACAAGAGTGGAGAGCTTAAAAGCTGATTTTGCGCAGGGTCCACTTGGAGTTACCTAGCACGGAAAGAGCTTTTAAGCACTCTGCCATTCTTGCTGGACACAAGGCACATGGATGCTCTCACAAGATGTCACAGGAGCATCCCCAATGTTCCAATGCCGGTGCACTGAGCAGATTCCCCCCCCCCCCCGAGCAAGGCCAATATCCTAAAAGCTCTTTTTGTTCCAGGTATCCCAAGTGGACCCAGTACAGAAATAGCTTTCAGGCTCTTGGCCTTGCTTGCTGGGCAAGGCCCTCTTGACACACTGACTTTGGGAGTGCTGAGGATGCTCTCTCTCCCCCACTAGCTGTGGATTGGCTCCAAGGGGTTAACTAAACACGATTTTTGTGTATACTGTGTGCATAACCCTTGAAACCAAACCCCTGCATAAGATGAGGAATTGGTGTATTTAATTTGGAAATAATAATGGTTGTGGGCAGTACCATTCCAATTACTAAAAAAAAAACTCCAGCACTTAATGGTTTGTTTCTCTCTAAACAAACCACAGGAGGAAGTCAAGGGGAAAAACAAACAATGAGTGCTGGTTCACTATGGTTTGTTTCATCCCAGCTTGGGAAAAAGAGAAGTGGGTCAAGCACACTTTGAGCAGCGTGGTCAAGAATGCTTGCCTGTTGTTCTTTCCCAGCCAGCCATAGTTTGGCTTACCATGATGTGAAAACCAGCTTATAGAATAGGTATTATTTAAATGCAATCTGGAATGTAAAGTTTTGAAATTAATAGGGTGGAACCATTACCCAGGGTTAAATAAGAACACTCCAGCTGCACTGTATACTGGCAAACTATGCTGAAGACTTCATAAAATCCAAACTGGTTCATGAGTACCTACAGAATGAAACTATTTTAAACATTTGGAAGGTCAAGCTTTACATTTTACCTTGAGTTTGAAAAGTGCAGTTCATTGGAAAGCTGAGTCATTTATCCAAGGTCAGTCAAATGGCATAGTGTCTCACCTCCCAATTATTGTATCTATATAAGAGAAGGTTAGGACGAAATTGCTTCTTCTGAATGCAAGTTGTGAATCACTATAGAATGACAAATCTCATTTTTTATTTTTATTTTACACATAAGCACACTTCAAAGATAGACATTGGCAGATTGATGTGTCACGGCAATCTGACTGCTAAGACAAACTTCTTTCACCTTTTGCCACTTGGGTGTACCTTCCAGATGAGCCCGGATCAGCCTTGAAGGTGAAGAGGTGGACAAGCCTTTGAATAGGAGGAAATATATATATATACACACACACACAGCGATATCATTATACACTGGCTTTCTAGTTTGTTTTAGACAAGCAAGTGTTGTGGTGTTGCACTCCTTTGGCAGTAGTGCACAATGGCCGCTCCCCACATCAAATGGGGGGCGACATTTGTGTGGTGGTGTGCAGCCCCCTGAATTCCTGAGCGACACCTGGTAGTTCGGCTGGCTGCACCCTCCCCCCAGAAGGGATACCTGGGGACTCCACCTACCCAGTTAACTGTCCAATCCCACCTGGGGGAGGCGTTGCCAAGGGATTGGCCAGGTAAGGGAGGGACTACCCAGCCCACACAATAGAGGGTGTAGCTTACCTGAGAAACAGCAGTTGGCTGTCCACGCAATATAACATCATTCAGTGTGATGAAGTTTACATCTATGGAATTTTATCATCTTCCCTTTCCTCTCTCATAGCACTTAGCATATTCCATGCCAGTAATGTGATACCAAATGCCCATGCAACACTGAAAGATTTAAAAGCTACCAGGTGTGTGTGTGTGTGTGTGTGTGTGTGTGTGTGTGTGTGTGTGTTGTTGTTGTTGTTTGTTTGTTTGTTGTTTCTGATAAACCAACTCTTAATTTTCCTTTTCTCTTCCATTCCTTGGAAAAATCCTAACATTAAAAGTACCTGTTTCTATGTCTAAGATCTCTGAAACATGTACGCACAGAGAGAGCTCTGGCAGAGACCACTGAGTGTTGCCATTAGTCAGCATAGATAATGTAAATCCTAGTTTTGTGTTCTGTGTATGTTACTTGCACCCATCTTCAGTATCTATCCCAGAGTGATGTATTTCAGTTTGTGTACCACACCACAGCATGCCACACTTCACCCTTATCAGCCTGATTGATGGCCTGCTAAATTCTTGCTTCTAGGCAACAAATCCATATATTCATGTAATAAATTTATCTCTTTCCATCACTCCTCTCTAGCCCCAAACCCTTCAAAAGCAATGCAGCTGGGTGTTTCTACTTCTCTTAACACAGCTTTGTTGCAGAATTACAAGTAACCTGTTTGCTGCATTAATATTCATCTTGTCTTGTCATGAGAGAGAGAAAAAGAGATATTTCCATACACAAATTAGGTCTGTTAAGAATAAATAATATGAAGGTAAGCTGTCACGGGAAAATTTATTTGTTTGTATTGAAATATAACTGGCAGCGTATCCACTTTATTTATTTATTTGCCACAATACATTTGATGGCATTTCAGATACTATAGTCCTCCTTGTTGGTCTGGCACAGATGTAACACTGGCTGTTTTCTAAACACAGTTTACAAATTAGGTAGACACATATACATGCAAACACACCCCTTTCCCTGGTATTCCTAACTGTGATCAGCATTACACCTGCAACATTAACCATGGTTAGTATAAACTAGATTTCTCAGTTTAGTTGGGATTAGGAACCAGTGTTTGAACAGGTCCGCAAACCCTGGTTAATGTCATGGACTGGCTGGATGCAGAGGGGTGGTGGGAGGCACCGGTTGGGGGAACCCCTGGGGAAGAAGGCTCAGAGCCCAGAGGATTGCTGTTTGGGAAATAACACATGGTCAGAGGGAGAAGAGGGAGAAACTGGGATGAGGAGATGTCGGAAACTGAACAGGGTTTAGTGAGCAGGAAGAGGCTGTGGCAGAGGGCCCTGCAGACTCAGAGGTAGGAGAGGAGGGGGAGCCAAGAAGCAGAGTGGAGGCAGGCTGTGGAAGAATCTAGGGTCTCCCCCTACTGCTGTGACCAGCTCTCCTCCCCCCGGTCTCCCAGAACACACAGAGAAATGGGAGGAGCGGTGAGAGTCAAGATGACAGAGCCTTAGGCTGCTGTGAAAGGAACCAGGGGAGGAGCCATAGAGAGATGTGGAAGGGCTGGGACCCCCAGTCCTCACTACTGCCCTACTGGGAAGACTCGGTGTGATCACTCAGCCTATGCTGTTTCATTTTCTTTGATGTGTTATGGAAACAGGTAGACAAAAGAGGAGAGGGGACTGGAACCTGATTGGGGGGGGGGGTGACCATGCTCCTGTGAGGGTGACTCCTGCTTTACAAGTCCGAGGCCAAATTGACTTTTCCAATCCTACATGGAGTTTGAAAGGATTCCTTATTTTGTCTATACACAGGTCTTTGTGAAAGCTGACATTCTAATTCTCCCGAGTTTGCCTACATTTCGCCCTTAGTGGGAAGTGATAAAATCAGGAAAGCACTTCAGAGAGTCCACCTAGGAGCATTTACAAATGGCACTATTCTTTGAGACGAAGGAGCCTTCAGAGTTATTTTTGCACAAAGTATGAAGAGTGAGGTATTCTTCATGCTGGGGTAGTTTCAGTGCAATGGTGTCAAGTGGTCATGGTGCCATTGGGTGTCTGGTTGCTAGACAACAGAGAGGAACAGTAAATATGAATGACTGGCCGCTGCCACAGCTACTTTTCCCTGGAGCCTTAAGTGTAGTGACCACTAGAAGCATCTGTAACATTTACCAATTTGCTTGCAATTTGTTAACTTGATTCATAGCTTAATTAGTTTCTGTGACTGCATCATAATGTTTAAATTGGTCCCTTTCAAAGCCAGCATTGTTCTACCAACAGCATCTGTTCTGAATTTGTCTTTTAAATTTAATCATATTAAACGCCACAGATTTTCACACTGTCATCCACACAAATGCATAAATGTTTTGAAAAATCAAACAAAATATAAAACGGTGACATAACGTATACCAGCAATTTGCAATGTGCCTCACTATAGTGTATTAGTAATTTTCCTTATGTCTGTTCTTCTGGACTGCAGTTTGTGCTTCCTGCAATGGTTGAGGCACTTGTTCACAAAAATCTATGCTTAGAAATAATTTCAGCTAAGTGAGCAATTAATAACCAATAATTCGTTTAGGCAAGAGGAAGCAGTGGGATTATTCAAATGAATTGTGTCTGTAAGGCACAAGTCATGTAGCTCAATGCTCCAGTAGCCTTGAAGAACATGGTGTTCATACTGAATGCACCCTTATCCTCGGTTATTGAAAGCTCTAATAATTGGCAATTTTAAAATAATTTACCTTGAGTAACCCCTTCAGGTCAGCTAATATGAGTACCTTAAGGACTGTACTCTGGAGTCTATGAATCTCAGTATTTGATTTACTTACTACAAGTACATCTTTACAGGGAGGAAATACTTAACCTCTGATTTAATCTTTATGGAGCTGTTAACTAGAGATGCAGCTTAAGGAAAAGATGAGGTAGGCTGGATGCCCTCATAAATTGCCAAACTGGGGAAGTCAGAAAATTATAGACTAGTATAGGTCAGCCTTCCAGATGTTTTGGACTTCCACATTAGCACCAGATGGCATGTCAGGGATGATAGTAGTTCATTCTATGGAACAGCATTCCTGCTGAGATATGACAGGTGCCCACTTACTGTACCTTCCAAAAACAATTGGAGATATTTTTGTTTCAACAAAAGCTGTATGAAAAGGTTTCTTCCACCTTAGGTGTTCATTTTGTATTGCTTTAGAACCTTTTTTTGTCCTGTTTTTAAGCGTACCTTGAGCAAAACAAACAAACAAACAAACAAATTGCAATATGTTTCTAGACTGACTTGACACATAAAAGCAGTTTACAAATTAATAAACAACACACAGCTGACCAAATAAAAACATCTGGAGAGCACCAGGCTGAGAAAGGCTGATCTAGATCCTAGGGAATGTTTTTGATAGATTTCTTCAGTTTTGGAAGATTTGTCAATATGCTGACATCGAAAATCTAACCTTTTCAGAGCAGCCCTGAAAGACTAGTTGTGGTGTTCTGAAGATGCTCTGAATAGATTTGTAGAGGACCAGAGCGTTCGCGGGGTGCAGCTGACACGAAGCAGGCGTGGGCTCTTTGGGTTTGGCCTCCCCAGTACAGGGCACACCACAGACCCTGCTGGTTGCAGCTGTGAGCCACAAAGTTGGGATCAAAAACCTAGTAGTCTCCCTCCAGCAGGGCAGGAGGCCATGCAGACTTGGCTATCCACAGCAGGATAAGGCATTGAGGACTTTAGGCAAAATTAAACCATACTATTTACAAAAATAAAAAGCAACGGTTGTGTAAAATGTATAGTAAGTGTATAGTGCATGCCTAAGCATGCATATGCAGCCAGAAATTCACTCCCCGCCACAGGATTCAGGAGGAGTTCCTCCCTAATAAGTGCAGTTAGATTGAAACCTTGGTCAAAATAGCAAACAGTTATGATAAAATAATATTGTAGACTACCCCCTCTCCCCTAAAAAAAAAATAGTCAAGAAAGGAAACTATTATTTTCCATCAGTTCATTCAATGTCATTTGTACACACAGTTTCTTGGAATCCAGTTTGTGTTAACTGAGTCATCCCTATTGTGGTGGGAGCCAGAATTTAGGATGTTGGAATAAATTTGAATTTAGACATGAAAGAGGTAACAGAGCCAAGGTTCTTTAGGCATGACTCATAATTTACAGGCTGTGGACCACATCTTTCAATGGATCTGGTTCCAGCATGAGGCCTGAAGTCAGTAGTAGGCTTACCAAAAATATGATTTAAAGATTGCTTCCCGTGCCATTTTTTTATTGCAGTATCTGATGCTGAAACCAAGTGTGTCCAAATTCTGTGTGCATATATAAAAGTAATCAATTGCATATGATGTTTGGCCTCACTGAATGTCTGATATGACTAGACATAACCAAACATAACCAAGAGATAGCATAACTGAAGATTGGCCTCAGCACGGGTCACTCTTGGGCAACTGGTACGGTATTTCCCCCCACCTTCAAATTTAAAGCTCTCTTCTTTTTAGTTTTATGTTTCTATGTTTTATTTGCATTGTTCAAAAATTGCATTAGAAAGCCACACATGCACAGCACACATGGTCTAAAAACTTACAGATGAAATGAGCACTGTGAATTTGACTATAAAATCAGAATGAAAAAGTCCCATGTAAACATGGCAGGACATATTAAATTTAATTTGACCTTGGTGCAGGTTGTATAATTCAAGATGTAGCATGGGTCTTTGTCTTAATGTGTGTTAGTACACTTTTGTATTATTGATACCATTGTCAGTTGAGGGACTGGGGTTCAGTTGGTCGAGGCTCCCTTTTCTGCATGAATTGACATAAGATTCAGACCTTGTAGCTGATTTAACACTGTTGACTGCCCACTAGGAAATCAGATCACGGAAACAGAACTACTTAACCAGATCCTTGGGATAGGTCCAGGTAAAGCAGTCTTGCAAAGTATAGCTGAGGATATTATCTACAGATACGGGAATTGTTCTGCCAAAACACAAGGGGTGCGGGGGGGGGAGAGAATTATGCTCCCTATTTAAAGGGCTACTTTCTCTGATTCTACAATGACCTTTCTGAAACAGGCATTAATAGGTTAGGTAACTGGCAGCATTGAAGTTGGGGGGGTCAAACCATATTTTAAGTAATCAAAATAGTTTCAGAATGCTCCTATCAAGATGATTCTATAAAAAAAAAAAATCAGAGCACCCTTGCAAAATCTGATTCATTTTAAGTGGTGTTTGTTAGGAACAGCAGTACCCTCTGTATGCTTCAGTAGGGGAAAGTCCCATTGAACTCAATGGGATTTACTTCAGAGTAGACACCCACATTTACTGCACTGTAAATCTTAAAATGTAAATTGTTTAATAGGAAATATTTTCCATAATTTTGTGCATGAAGATGACAACATAGGCCAATAATAATTTAGTTGATTGTCTGCGGTGCACTTCATTTTAAGCCGACTTCGGGAGTTGATTTTTAAAAGCAAGGCCAGAACAAGGTATTTTGACACCTCTGGCAAGGACACCTTAGTCATCCCTCTAGATAATAAAAAATAATAAAAAATAAACACAAAGTCTGCACATGACTTTTAATGCACATCTTTTTATTTTGCTGTTATAAAGCACCATAGTAAACATTTAACTGAAATGTTAATTTGTACCATCATATCCTAAAATGTAAATAAGTAATGTTTAATACATTTTTAGGCCTAATTATGTCATAGCTCTAAACCAGGGGTCAGCAACCTTTTTCAGCCATGGGCTGGTCCACTGTCCCTCAGACCATGTGATGGGCCGGACTATATTGGGGGGGGGGGGGATGAACGAATTCCTATGCCCCACAAATAACCCAGAGATGCCTTTTTTTAAATAAAAGCACACATTCTACTCATGTAAAAACACCAGGCAGGCCCCACAAATAACCCAGAGATGCATTTTAAATAAAAGGACACATTCTACTCATGTAAAAACATGCTGATTCCCGGACCGTCCGTGGGCCAGATTGAGAAGGCGATTGGACCACATCCGGCCCACGCGCCTTAGGTTGCCTACCCCTGCTCTAAACCTTGATTTTTAAAATCCATGGCTTAGTGTTAGGTGTGAACACTGCTTAGTAAGCTCTACTATGGTTTGTTTACTCCCAGCAAATCGCTGTCTGAAGCTATGATTTATTTATTTTTTGGCCTATGAACCTTGGTTTGTTTTAACTGTGGCTTGATGTTATGTATGAACCAAGTACCCTTTCTTAATCAAGGTTTGATTGGGCACCAAACAAAACTTTTTTCTTCCAGCTGGATTACAAATACATCTAACATGTTGGCCTGTTTCACACATAAAGTTAAGCCATCATTTGTTTAACCAACTACAGGTTTGTCACGCAGTCAAGCAAACTATGGCTTTTTGCTCCAAAACTTGGTTTGTTTTCCAGCTGCTCTTGTCTTGTGCCTTTGTAACTTCCAAAGATTAGTTGCGGAGAATTCTTCCGTTTTTAGAAGTACAGTGATGTAGCAGTAGATTTGCATTTGCCTTCTGTGGCGGGACTGCTTTAAAAACAATAATCTGTGGTACTAGATAATATCTTCTAGGATTCTTCTCCCCCCCCCCCCCCCACTCTGTGTGTTGAGGGAGATGTCAACAGTACATTTTGTCCTATAGGTAGGGCAGCTTTTGAGCCTGAGATTCAGTCCTGGGCAATAGTTTTGGATACTAGGAGTCAAATCTAGAATGTATTTGTAATTACAAATGTGCTTCTAGTAAACATAAAGCTAGCCAGCATACATCTGGGATCAGGAAAGAGAGTTTTCCTGCCAAGATGCATGGCCTCCAAAGATTTCTGTTTTTTAGAATATACATGCTGATGTCCCTGAAGATTCTAGCCTTTCTTCGCAACCTTTTCCCTTTTACGTCTATATAAGCCAGTAGTCATGGGATTCAAATGCCTGCTGGGGGATCTCGTCCATCTAAAGAGTTTTTGTTCTTACAGTAGCAGGATTGTAAAGTGAAATGAGCCACGTTCCAGCCAGTAGTACCAGTCAATGAAGGCATAGTTAAAAAGCAATAAGGAATCCCTTTGCTATGATACACCACAAGCAAAACCACAGATCCCCTTTTTTAAATAAAAATAATAATAATCTGCTGGAGGGAGTAATTGGGAACCTTAACCTCACATTTTCATCTGTGCAAGTGTTATTTTTAGAAACAGTGTCACTGAGAAATGTCTTTTTTGCTCAGACATTTCTGGAATTGGAAATTGCATTAGTGTTTCATGAACTGGAATTTGAATCTCCCTTGGACTGTGAATATGCAGGCGCTGGAAACTGTCACAGAGGCAAAAGGACGAGGCAGGTAAAAGACAGTTCTCTGATCTGAGAGTAGTGAAGGCATTTTGGGTTCATGATGCCGACAGGTGCATCATTAGTGCTCACATATTCGCTCATCAGTGTGCGCGTATGTCTCAAAAAGATGTCTGTTACTGTTGCAATTACTTGCACTGTACCAAGAAAAAGGTCCTTTTGCTTTTGCTACAATGGACTAGCATGGCCGTTCCTTTATAAGTTACATCAAGAGTAAAACAAATAAATAAAACAACCAAGAAAGTAGAACGCCAGAAGTCATTCATTCTGCTTTGGGCCCCTGAAATAATGTTCCCTGATCTGTGTGTTTGGGGAAGGACTGAATGGGAGACTTGAATGTTGCTTAGGTGTTCTCTAAAGATACATATATTAGAATTCAAGTTACCTGAACATTTAGTATTAAACTAAAGTCTGCTATTGACTCTTCTACTTGGCAGACGCCGAGTTCCTGTGTAGGGATCCTTTGGCAGATTAGTGCAAATTTACCTTTCTTTCTTTAAAGCAAACAAACAAAAAACTTCTTAATGCCTGTAAGGTAAACAGTTAAAATCAGTAGATGCTGCCCTCCCCAATCTATTCAGTGACCACAGAGCACCTCAGATCAATTGAATGTGCTTTTCTTAGCCTTATTTTTACAAAGCCCGATTGAATAGAAGTTCTGATGCAGTGTCCATCCACAAAAATAACTTGAGGCATGCTGTGTGCCCTAATTTGTGGGCTGTTGTTGCTTTCATCCAGTGGCCCGTTAGAGAAAAATTGGCTCTTGTTGTGGCATCCGATTATTGGATACAAGCATCCATTGTGCTTTGTCGTATATATGGGAAGTTGTCCTGGCAATAATGGCTACCTGACAAGTACTTGAAAACAGGATACATTAAGAAGATTGGTCTCCGCTGAGGAGGAAAAACACTTTATTAATGTCAGTTGTGCTTGATTATGTTAGAACAGTGCCTTACTTTTTTGACAACCCCCCCCCCCACCTCACCCATGCCTCCAAGTAAGGAATAAATAAAGGAAGACAATTTCAAACGTTTCCCTAGGAGAAGGTGATGTTTACTAAAGCATTTGGTTTGAGAAAATGCATTATTTGTGTAAAGTCCAGGAGCCAATGTTCTCCAGCCTTGGCCTTGTAGAAGGTTGGATTGATGGGGTTCTGTTCTTTCCGCTTGAAGCAATTGGGGCATCCAGCATTCTGTACAGAAAGCCTTGAGAACTGCCGGCTGTGGTGTGACTAGCCAAGCTGCTTTTCAATTCTCTAATAATCAAAGTCTAAAATTGGCTGCACTGTGAAATGTCAGAAGTATCATCCTCTCCAAAAGAGAAAATTAGGGCAGTTGGATTTGGTGACAGTTGTTGCATTGTGGGCTTTGGAGCCTTGAAAATCAAATCACTGATTTTTATATCTGGCATTGATTTCTTATACAGAGTTCAGTGTAATCAGTAAAGGAGTGTGCTGCACAAGCCACTGAATCTTAACAGTTTTGATGGTGATGTCCTCCCACAGTTGGATAGCTTTTAGAGAAACTTTGCAGAGGAGCAAAAACATCTCTGGATATTTCTGCAGCCTCACCCGTGTTTCATCTGTTAATGTTTTCACATTATTTGATAAACATTTTTAAAAGTGTTTTGCCCAGACTCAAAGAGCCGCACAAACAATTCCATGGGAATTTGGATTTCCATGTCCCATGGGAAACCTCATCTGAAAGCAAGGGCAGTTTCAGAAGCAGTTTGTGATCTCTCAGTCTCTCTCTCTGTGCCCGTGCACATTGTTGAATGGGGAAAAGGAAAGTAGAAAATTTTACTGGATGCCTGCAAGCTCTTGAGAATTCCTGAAGCAATCCTTGATGCAAGACTACACATTTAAAATAAAGTCTGTTGCTTATAATGTGGCTGGTCCTTGAATGGAGTGCTTTAGATTGTTCTGAATGAAAATGAAAGATGAGGGTAATATACCATAGAAGTCTCAGACCTTTCGAGGAAAAAAATAGTTCATTGATCAAAGACAATGTTATTGTGTGATCCTCTCCAACCACTTACCAACTTTTCTCTTTTAAGTATTTGCATTGCCTTGAAATATGCGTAAAGGTAAAGGTACCCCTGACCGTTAGGTCCAGTCGCAGACGACTCTGGGGTTGTGGTGCTCATCTCGCTTTATTGGATGAGGGAGCATACATGGAAGCAATTTACAGTAATCTTAACATTCAGATTTAGTGCATACTTTATGTCTGGTGGATTATAAGCAAAAGTACTGTTCATCTTAACTCCATATAATACTCTTTCTGTTTAATGCTTTTGATAACCTGATCACAACAACTGACAACAAGGATTATATGGTTCCTAGTCAATGTAGCTTTGTATCATCTCCAGTATCAGTTCCTGGGGAACTTGGACAGAAGAGTGCCATTGTACTCATGTCCTCCTCATGGGCTTCTCATAGACATCTGGTTGGCTACTGTGAGAACAGGATCTTGGTGTAGATTTGCCTTGGGCATGATAGGGCTCTTGTGTCCTGGGGTGTGGGGGGGGGGGGAGAACTGCTCATAGACATGATACAGACAAGCACAAGACTTAACATGATGTATCTGTTGTTGGATTCCTGCAGCCAATGGGAAGCTGGCCAGCGTCACGGAAGGTGGTCCCTGCTCTGCTCCACGCCGGTTTAGCACGGCGCATGGGAGCTGACTGAGCAGGCAGTGGGGGTCCATGGGCTGGTTAAACGACCCCCGTGGGCTGCTTGTGGCCCATGGGCCTTAGGTTGGCGACCCCTGATCTGGAGAGTAGCAAGCAGGGGTGGGGATTTGATCCTGCACATGCAGTACAAGATGGCATAGCAAGCAACAAGACAAGTAATCAAGGACATTAAACTCATACAACCCTCTTGCCGTGCGGATCAAGCTGTCCCAGTATTGATGAGCGCATGTGCAAATCCAGCCAAACTGCCCTGCTGAAGGAAAACTGATAAATAAAGTGAAACCATCTGGCAAGGAAAGGTCCTTGAAATAAATAAGGAAAAGGGTTGAGCAGCTACTGGACTACCACCCTTCTTCCACTCAGGCTTACAACCTGTCTAGACTAGAGGAGAGCAGAAGGTAAATTGGTGTCCATTGACAGATCTCTGGGCAACTTGAAATAGATCTGCAAGTATTTTTGGCTTCCAGCTGCAAATTACAAAAAAGACTTCCCCCTTTTTTCGTAATTTACAGAAAACTGGAGTGTATTTTTGTGTGAAACGATTGTGAGGCCAGTTCTGATACTGAAAGCAAATATTTGGTCTGGGATATGTGCCTCACAGGCATTCTGTTCCTTTTTTACACCAGCCCTACAAGCCACTCTCTTGCATTTGACTCTAGTTCAGTGTTTCCCCAACCTTGGGTCTGCAGCTGTTTTCGGACTACAATTCCCATCATCCCTGACCACTGGTCTTGCTAGCTAGGGATAGTGGGAGTTGTAGTCCCAAAACAGCTGGAGACCCCAGGTTGGGGAAACACTGCTCTAGTTGGTGAAACTTGAGGGTCTAGACTAGATTAAAAAAAAAAAGCAAGTAGATCCCAGAAGTCTGGCCACCCTCTGGCCCAGGCTACTTTTGCTTTAAAAGAAAGTGCAAACAGGGAGAAACAAACCACACAATTCCTTTTAACTCTTAGCTTGGCCATGAGAAGTTATAGAAGTTGCAGAAATGCCAACCTGATTGCACTTCCTGGTTTGCCATACCTCTGGCAACTTGACCTAAAGTACCATTTGCCGTGCGCCGCTGAATAAATCTTGGAAGTTGCGGTGTGATTGCTTAATAACAGATGACTCAGAGGAAATCGCGAGCTATTCTCAGACAAGCAAAAAATTACCGGGAGGTTAAAGTTCAGAAAATAATTCACTTGTAAATTATTTGCTCCATCGCAAGTAATTGCAGCGCTCTTTGATGCCTTTGTTTTGCTAGTTACAGTATACTTGGCTTGGTTGCACTCCAAGCTGGCTTGATTTCAGGAACCCATAGTGGCTTGCCACTTACAACTCCCCCCGCCCCCCTTACCTCCCACCTCAAGAGGATTTATGTACTTTAACATGGAAGTTCTTAACAAAACAATTCTAGGCCATCAAACAGATCATGTCATACAGAAACTTGGTATAAGTCACTCCTAAAGCTCTTTCTCTCCCTGCAAGTGTTATGCATGTCCAGGCACATAAATTCTACTGTATACAAAGTGATGCTGAAAGAAACTTGGATAGGAGCAGTGAGTGGGTGCAGAAGTAATTCAGACTAAAGGTTCTAGATTTCTATGACACAATCACGCAGCGGGGATGAACTTCCTAGCTCCACCCTCTTATTCTCTATTATCCCTCTATTCACTGTTCTCATTGCACTCCACAAGTTAGAGGCAGATCTTCTGAAACCGAAAGCTTTAGATTCCTGGAAAATAAGAATGTTAGAACCCTGGGAAACCAGTGTTTAATAATGCTTAGCGAGCCTCCATGAGGACAGAAGGCTCCCCATTTCAGAAGAGTTGCCATGCACTATTCTAACCCCACCCTTACCCCCAGCAAAATAGGTTTAACAAGTTGGATTACTTTGCAGAGCTGATATCTCAGGTCTGCAATCCCATCCATCCCCTTCGGTGTGGATTAAATAATGCTGAACCGCAAGGGGAGGAGATAGTGTGGAAGCCTGACGCACAACCCTGATAGACAAACCATGATGTAGCCAATAGCCATGACTTCTGAATTGGGCCAGTGTCTTGTCAAAAGTCACACAGTAAATACCCAAGAAGATTTGAAATGGGAATCTCCTAGCTCATTCTCTTGTCCACTATACTAAGCCTTGGCTCCATCTGCACTATATATTTAAACAGTATTATACCATTTTTTAAACAGTCATGATTTCTCCCCAGTGAATCCTATTTTTTTGGGGGGGGGAGCTGAGAGTTGTTAGGGGGACTCCTGTTCCCCTCACAGAGCTACAGTTTCTAAAGAGGTTTAACAGTCAATTCCTCTTCCAAGGGAACTCTGAAAACTGTGTCTCTGTGCAGGGAATACAAGTGTCTCATAAATATCTGTCAGCACCCTTAAAAACTACAGTTCTTTGGGGGAAGCCAGGACTGTTTAAAGTTGTTTAATACTACTTTTGATGTATAGTGCGGATCGAAGCTTAATCTAGAATTGAGTTTAGAGACAGCACCCTGGCAGAGTAGCTAAGTTTATTGTGCTTAAAGAAAGTTGTGAATTAAGTAGATCTTTCTAAGTCACCATGGCAGATGGTTAGAATACAGTATTTATGGGAATTTCAAATATGCAAAGGGCACTGTGTACATTCCGTGATCATGTTTCACTTTGCATCAGTTCTTGTTTTATTCTCACACTAAATAAAAGACATGGTTATTCCTGCTAAAATTATTAATCTTATTATTATTATTTCCTGCAGATCACCAGAAATTGGAAAGAGAAGCTAGAATCTGTCGCCTTTTGAAGCATCCCAATATCGGTAAGAATGTGGACAATAAACAGACATTAGAATTTATTTATTTTTTACAGGACAAATGCCACAATATTCGACTCAGAGAAATAAGGCAGACCAAAGAGATGAGTTTGTGCTTGTAATGATGTGATCTAATACCAGTGTGATAGCATTAAAACTTTTAATTTACTAAGAAATTTCTGCATATGTTGAGAAATGCAAATATTTCACATTTCAATAGGGAAGGGATGCAAAACCTTGGCCCTGTTGATAATACTGGACTCTAGCTCCAATCATTCTTGGCCAGCATGACCAGTGGTACGTGATCAAGGGAGTTGTATCCAACAACATCTGGAAGGGCAAAGGTTTCTCACCCCAGACCCAGCTGTGCTACCCAAGGAATAAAGAAAGGGAAAGAATTGTTGAGTAGTAGGCTAGGTGTTAGAAATGAAAAAGACAGCTCTGACTTTGCTGACAGCTCAATGAGATGGAATTTTCACAACTCAATACCTAACAAACCTCCTACCCATCCCTTTTCTTACCTTTTCACCTGTCCTGTGCAGGGGCTATAAGCTAATGTGGCAATGTGTGGCAATCATCATATCAGCACAGTTGTTGGGAATATAGCAAGAGTTTAAAAATCGCCACAGTAGAGATTCTTCTTTGAATTAGAGGGTATAAGTCGAACTAAGGTTGTTTTCATTGCTGAATTTGAACGGGCTTGGAGGGAACAGGACACATCTCAAGGCCTGTGTGGATCTTTCTCGATAATTTGTAGCAAATTTTACTCATATTTCTTTTTTGCTTTGTGCTGTTGGTTTTTTTTTTTCATTGTGTTGAGATAAAAGCATTGTCCCTAAGCTCTGGCATATTATCTTACGCTTTCTAGGCCAGTTGTTTGGGGTTTTGGTGGTTTGCGTCACTTTGAAGATGTTTGTGGACCTAGCGAAGTCGTTGCTCAGCTCTGGGCCTCTGGTGAACACTTCAGCAGTTCTTATGTGTGTGGTGATGTTTGTTTTGAGATTGCAAGGCCTTAGCCGAAGTCCATGAGAATTTGAAGTTGGTGGACAGTTCAAAGGCAACTATCTGCTGCTATCTTGCTATTTAGTTTGAAAAAAAAGGATATAGGCTTTTGGATATGGTAATAAAGGCCCGTTGTTTTTCATTTTGATGTGTACTGGCTAACTCTGTGGGATGACTATGTTGTCTGAAATTTGCAGCAATATAGTTTAGTGTGGCAGTGTCAGAAATGTCCTGTTCTATTTTATTTATTGCCTCTAAGCCCTTGAATGAAATGTTTGTAGGGGACCATCTGCTCTTTCTTACCTTGCTTCTGTTTGGGCAGGAAGAAAGTCAGAGATATTCGAGGGAGAAAAGGACCACTCTACCTTACAGCATCTTCTCACTGTGGGTATACATGCAAGCACTCTTCCTCATTTGTTTACTGTGTGTGTTTATGGGAAGTGGATTCTGTCCACTGGCCACATCTGTTGATGTATCCCTGCTTAGCCATGTACCCTTGGCAGTCACACATTTAGCACTGGTGAGAAAAGGACAGGCGTTTGCACAGCTTCTCCACCCTGGACCAGTCAGTGTTCTCAGTTTAAAGGAAGAGCCTTATCTATATACATGTGTGTGGTTCTTTCTCACGGACACCATATTTGTGGCATCTACAGGAGGGGTACCTAATGGGCTTGCCGGGTATGTGGCCAGCAGGAACAATCCTGTTCCCCTTTCACACATTAATGTGGGAAGGGTGTTTGTATGTATACCCACAGTGAGAGGCTACTATAAGGAGGAGAGGGAGCTTTTTCTCTCATCCCTGACATCCTTCAACATCTCTGGCATTGGTGCTTGCAGGCCGGCCACTTTCTCTCAGTACAACCACCCCCATTCATACTGACCTTCTGGGGATGCAGCTGATCAAACATCTATACAGAAGATGGGATTAGATTTGAGGCCTGCTTTATTATAAAGCTAATATTTGTCTATTTGGATAATACAAAAATGACTTTATAAGTGTACCTTGGTTCTTTAGAGATTTGGACTTTCTGCATTTAAGTAATACAGCTTCCGAATTAAAACGTCATGCAGCCCTCAAAAGAACCAAGCTGCTGTTTAGCCCATGTTTTGTTTTATTTATTCATTTACTTCATAAAATTTATAAACCGCTTAATTGTAGAAAAAGCTCAAAGTGGTTTACAAAAAACAATAAAGCAGTAAGATTATTGGTAATAATGCTATTGCAACAGCATCGTTTATCTGGTAAATTTTTTGAGCCCGCTTTCAAAGCTGCCAAGCCTCATTAAGTTGGAATAGGAGGGATATTTTCTTTGTTGCTTACTGCAAAAATAAAGATACTAAACTAATAGCACAGTACCTATTCTAGTCACATGACTATAGGATAAAAATGTAGCATGTAAACAGAGCAACAGTGGACATCATGAATGGCAATCCCCTTGATATGGTAGGGCTAAATTGAAAGGGCACATGTGGGGAATGGGGCATGGAAAAAAAAAGTTGCACTTTTAACAGGACTTGAAAAAGGAACTGAGCAGTGTCAGAAATCAGACTTTACAAATATTCTTGTATTCATTGTGGTTATCCAGGGTTGTAATGATGCTAGGGGGGGGGGGAACTAGAAGAGAAGTAGTGGAAAATTGCTCTTTTTGTAGTCTACTTTTTTCTACACATGGAATTTCATTTCAAAGTACCTTAAATTATATGCAGTGGAGAGAGAGAGAGAGATACAAAGGGCTTAATTTCCCCTTTTATGTTGCTTCCTTTTTGCTTTCTGGTAGTCTTCGATTTCTAGAATTAAGTGGAAAGAATCTCTGATGAAAAAAAATGGGGTGGGGGAAGGATACCCATTTTTCTTCTTCATAATAAAAACACATTCCTGAACTTTCCATTTTCTGGCCTGCTTCCATTTGGAATGTGCTTTATTTTCCATGTGTGATTGTAAAAAAAAGAAATCCGTTCATCTCTCCCATTATGCTAGCCCAATATTGTTCTTGTAGCTTTGTGTTGGCATGTATTCCTTGGTTTCATTTTGTAATCACTAAAACCTGTGAGATTCCATTAATTAGTCAGGCAGCTATAATTTTTTCTATTTTCTTAAAAAAAAATGTTGCTGTAACATGTTATATAACAAATAGTAAAAATGTACAGTGGTGCCCCGCAAGACGAAATTAATTCGTTCTGCGAGTTTTTTCGTCTTGCGAATTTTTCGTCTTGCGAAGCACGGTTTCCCATAGGAATGCATTGAAAATCAATTAATGCGTTCCTATGGTCAAAAAAAGTCCAAACAACGCCAAATTTGGTACAAAAAGAGTTTATTAAGTGCTCTTTAAAGTCACACATACTTTAAGGAGCATTTCAAAAATTGAAGGAACAATAAATTAAGTTTCTAAACATGTCAGAAAAGCATTTAAAAATCACCAAAGTATACACTGTACAGTACATACATTTTCTAAGAGTCTGGGGGACAACTCGAAGAAGGTTCCTCTTCTACTCTTTGCTTCTTGCTGAAGAACTTGTCCATGGTCTGCTGCTTCATCCGCCTTTTCAGCACTTCCCTGAAAGACGACATGACCCTTGTGTCAAAATTGTTCGCAAGGTCACGTGTCAGGTCCTTGTCAGGGTGGTGCCGCTGTGCAAAAGCCTGCACATCTTTCCACTTCTGGCAGATGTCCCTCAGTTCTTTGGAGGACAGCCGTTCCTCAGTTGCTTCCTCCTCTTCCAGCGAGGCCTGCTCCTGCGCAGCCTGTGCCTGCAGTTCAACCAGCTCCTGGGTGGTCAGCTCGTGGTCGTGCTCCTCCACCAGCTCGCTGACGTCCTCCTCGGTGACCTCCAGGCCCATGGTCCTCCCCAAGGAAACAATGTCCTGCACCACTGTTGACTCTGGTGCATCAGAGTCACTTGGTGCCACACAGTCTGGCCACAGGCTGCGCCAAGCGCAATTCAAATTTCTCTGGGTGATCCCGTCCCAGGCCGTGGTGATCATCTTCAAGCAGGTGACGATGTCAAAGTGGTCCTTCCAGAATTCCCGCAGGGTGATGTTGGTGCAATCAGTCACTTCGAAGCATCGCCTGAAAAGCTCCTTGGTGTAGAGTTTTTTGAAATTGGCGATGAGCTGCTGATCCATCGGCTGGAGCAGTGGCGTGGTGTTAGGCGGCAGGAACATGATGTTTATGAAGCTGAACTCCTCCAACAAGTCCTCCTCAAGGCCTTTAGGATGAGCAGGAGCATTGTCCATCAGAAGCAAAGCCTTCAGTGGCAGGTCGTTGTCCAGCAGGTACTGTTTGACAGCAGGGCCAAAAGCAAGATTGACCCACTCCACAAACAGCACACGTGTGACCCAAGCCTTACTGTTGGATCGCCACATGACACTCAGCTGCTCCTTGTCGACTTTGTGTTTCTTGAAGGCCCGTGGGTTCTCCGAGTGGTACACCAGCAGGGGCTTGATCTTCAGGTCACCGCTTGCGTTGGCACAGAAGAGCAGGGTCAGACGGTCCTTCATGGGCTTGTGGCCAGGCAACTTGGCCTCCTCCTGAGTGATGAAAGTCCTTTTGGGCATCCTCTTCCAAAACAGCCCGGTCTCGTCGCAGTTGAAGACCTGCTGTGGAAGGTAGCCCTCCGTCGTCACAACCTCCAGGAACTCCGCTGCAAAGTCTTCAGCCGCAGGAACATCGGAACTGGCAGCCTCTCCATGTCTGACCACGCTGTGGATTCCAGATCTTGTCTTGAACCGGTCAAACCAGCCTCTGCTTGCCTTGAAGACTTCTGGCTCGCCTGAGGTTCCTGGCTGTTGCCGGACGAGGTCTGCGTGCAAGGCCTTGGCCTTCTCACAAATGACGGCCTCAGTCACTGTGTCCCCTGCACGCTGCTTCTCTTCTAACCAGATGAGCAGCAACTTCTCGACCTCCTCCAGAACAGCTGGGCGGTTCTTCACAATCCTGGTGACTCCCTTGGCTACATCAGTCGCAAGGATCTTCTCCCTCATCTTCAGGATGGTCCCAATGGTCGATGGATTCCTCCCGTACTCCCTGGCGAGGTCTGTCACACGCATTCCACCGTCGTGCTTCCGGATGATCTCCTTCTTCATTTCCAGCGTCACCTTCTCCTTCTTCCTCTCGCCAGACTCTGCAGCAGCAGTCTTCTTGGGCCCCATGGCAGCACAGCTCCTACCTTCGCAAACCCAAAAAAAAAAAAAAATCAGTGCTTCAGATTCAAAAGAAAGCACCAAACCTCCCAGAACCTTCCCACCCCCTACTCCTAGACTCACAATCCACCACCCCCCTCCCCAAAAGAAAAACAATTTTTTTTTGGTAAAAACAGCAGTGTCACCCAATGGTTGCAGAGCAATTCCAACTGCCAAAAAATTCAAAAGAAAGCACAAAACCTCCCAGAACCTTCCACCCCCTACTGCTACAATCCCAACCCACCCACCCCCCCCCAAAAAAAAACAAAAAAAAGTTCTAAAAGTTTAACTTACCCAATGGTTGCAGCTTTAAAAAACAGCTCAGTCCCCCAATGAATGCTGACCCCAACTGCCAAAACATTCAAAAGAACACACCAAACCTTCCAAAACTTTGCAAACCCCTTACTACCCCCTACTGCTACAATCCCAACCCCCCCACCCCCCCAAAAGAAAACCCAAAAAATGTTGCAGAGTCAACCAATGGTTGCAGAGCAACACCAACTGCCAAAAAATTCAAAAGAAAGCACCAAACCTCACCTCCCAGAACCTTCCACCCCCTACTGCTACAATCCCAACCCCCCCACCCCCCAAAAGAAAACCCAAAAAATGTTGCAGAGTCAACCAATGGTTGCAGAGCAACACCAACTGCCAAAAAATTCAAAAGAAAGCACCAAACCTCACCTCCCAGAACCTTCCACCCCCTACTGCTACACTCCAAACCCAACCACCCACCCCAAAAGAAAACCCAAAAAATGCTTTAAAGTCTAACTTACCAAAAGGCTGCAGTTTTTATAAACAGCACCGTCCCCCAATGTCTGCAGACCAACTGCAAAGAAATCCAAGAAAACACACCAAACCTTCAAAAACATTTCCATGACTCCCCAGCCACCCACCACACAGAAATCCAAAGCCAAAACCATTTTTTTAACAACAGCAGAGTGCCCCAATGGTCACAGGAGCAACCAAAAAAATGCAGAAAAACAAAACCAAGCTTCCAGATCCTTGCACACCCCTTCCCCACATTTCCCTGACCCCCCAGCCACCCACCACACAGAAATCCAAAGCCAAAACCATTTTTTTTAACAACAGCAGAGTGCCCCAATGGTCACAGGAAAAACCAAAAAAATGCAGAAAAACAAAACCAAGCTTCCAGATCCTTGCACACCCCTTCCCCACATTTCCCTGACCCCCCAGCCACCCACCACACAGAAATCCAAAGCCAAAACCATTTTTTTAACAACAGCAGAGTGCCCCAATGGTCACAGGAAAAACCAAAAAAATGCAGAAAAACAAAACCAAGCTTCCAGATCCTTGCACACCCCTTCCCCACATTTCCCTGACCCCCCAGCCACCCACCACACAGAAATCCAAAGCCAAAACCATTTTTTTAACAACAGCAGAGTGCCCCAATGGTCACAGGAACGACCAAAAAAATGCAGAAAAACAAAACCAAGCTTCCAGATCTTTGCACACCCCTTCCCCACATTTCCCTGACCCCCCAGCCACCCACCACACAGAAATCCAAAGCCAAAAACCATTTTTTTAACAACAGCAGAGTGCCCCAATGGTCACAAGAAAAACCAAAAAAATGCAGAAAAACAAAACCAAGCTTCCAGATCCTTGCACACCCCTTCCCCACATTTCCCTGACCCCCCAGCCACCCACCACACAGAAATCCAAAGCCAAAACCATTTTTTTAACAACAGCAGAGTGCCCCAATGGTCACAGGAAAAACCAAAAAAATGCAGAAAAACAAAACCAAGCTTCCAGATCCTTGCACACCCCTTCCCCACATTTCCCTGACCCCCCAGCCACCCACCACACAGAAATCCAAAGCCAAAACCATTTTTTTAACAACAGCAGAGTGCCCCAATGGTCACAGGAGCAACCAAAAAAATGCAGAAAAACAAAACCAAGCTTCCAGATCCTTGCACACCCCTTCCCCACATTTCCCTGACCCCCCAGCCACCCACCACACAGAAATCCAAAGCCAAAACCATTTTTTAACAACAGCAGAGTGCCCCAATGGTCACAGGAACGACCAAAAAAATGCAGAAAAACAAAACCAAGCTTCCAGATCCTTGCACACCCCTTCCCCACATTTCCCTGACCCCCCAGCCACCCACCACACAGAAATCCAAAGCCAAAACCATTTTTTAACAACAGCAGAGTGCCCCAATGGTCACAGGAAAAACCAAAAAAATGCAGAAAAACAAAACCAAGCTTCCAGATCCTTGCACACCCCTTCCCCACATTTCCCTGACCCCCCAGCCACCCACCACACAGAAATCCAAAGCCAAAAACCATTTTTTTAACAACAGCAGAGTGCCCCAATGGTCACAAGAAAAACCAAAAAAATGCAGAAAAACAAAACCAAGCTTCCAGATCCTTGCAAACCCCTCCGCAACACCAAGTCCTAGAATCCCAAACACCCCAATCCAAAATCCAAAAACCACAAAAAAAGTTTTAAAAGTTTAACTTAAAAAATGGTTGCAAAAAAGCAGAAAAATTCAAAAAAAAACACCCAAGCTTCCAGATCCTTGCAAACCCCTCCCCAACACCAAGTCCTAGAATCCCAAACACCCCAATCCAAAATCCAAAAACCACAAAAAAAGTTTTAAAAGTTTAACTTAAAAAAAGGTTGCAAAAAAGCAGAAAAATTCAAAAAAAACCACCCAAGCTTCCAGATCCTTGCAAACCCCTCCCCAACACCAAGTCCTAGAATCCCAAACACCCCAATCCAAAATCCAAAAACCACAAAAAAAGTTTTAAAAGTTTAACTTAAAAAATGGTTGCAAAAAAGCAGAAAAATTCAAAAAAAAACACACCCAAGCTTCCAGATCCTTGCAAACCCCTCCCCAACACCAAGTCCTAGAATCCCAAACACCCCAATCCAAAATCCAAAAACCACAAAAAAAGTTTTAAAAGTTTAACTTACCAAATGGCTGCAAAAGAAGTTCTCAAAAAGCTTGAAAAATCGCCAAAGTCCTCAAAAACCTCCAAAAAGGCTCCCAGACCTCGTGCTATGAGTTGCTCCTTGAAGTCAAGTCGCAACTGCACCTCTTCAAGCAATGCACCCTGGGTATTAACGGTTTTACGAAAAAGAAACAAACTTGCAAGACGATTTCGTCTTGCGAAGCAAGCCCATAGGGAAATTCGTCTTGCGAAGCAGCTCGAAAAACGAAAAACTCTTTCGTCTTGCGAGTTTTTCGTCTTGCGAGGCATTCGTCTTGCGGGGTACCACTGTATTGAGTTTCTGGTGGAATGAAAAACTGATGTGGCTTGCAGATTACATGCTACAAGAACTGTAAATTTATTATTATTATTATTATTATTATTATAAACTTTCAGTTTCTGGATTGTAAAGTAAAATGCCTTACATACCTGTGTGTTAGTTACATCAGTACATCTTAACAATGTACCTTGTAGCCTTTAGTAGCAATACCTGTGGCTGGCATTAATAATTTTGTATTCAAATAAACAATATATTGCAACAAACTAATCAATGTAAAACGTGTTCTTTGATGTTCCCTGTTTTCTGAGCAAAACACTGCCTCTGTTTTCCTTTCTGCATTTTTTTAAAGAATGAAGTATATGATCATCCTTTCCAGTTTTCTGAATTTTTGAATGAGTTTGAATTGAATTTAATACACAAGATCTACAAGAGAATGGAGCTTTTCTGTGGTGGCTCCCTGACTGTGGAATGCTCTCCCTAGAGAGGCTCGCCTGGTGCCATCATTACATGTATTTAGGCAAAAACATTCCTCTTTACCTGGGTCTATGGCTATTAAATAAGCTATGGCCTGTGAAAGTGTGTGGAGAAAGGAAAGGACTGTTCAGCCCGGACACTGAGATCCAGCGCCGAGGGCCTTCTGGCGGTTCCCTCACTGCGAAAAGCAAAGCTACAGGGAACCAGGCAGAGGGCCTTCTCGGTAGTGGCGCCCGCCCTGTGGAACACCCTCCCCTCAGAGATCATGGAGATAAACAACTACCTGATATTCAGAAAATACCTGAAGGCAGCCCTGTTTAGGGAAGTTTTTAATCTGTGATATTCTAATGTATTTTAATATTTGTTGGAACCTGCCCAGAATGGCCGGGGAGACCCACCCAGATGGGCGGGGTACAAATATTATTATTATTATTATTATTATTATTATTATTATTATTATTATTATTATTGCTACATAATTATTAGGCTGTGTGTCAGTATGCTTTTTATTATGTTTTTATCATTGATGTTCTGTAAAGTGTTTCTAATGTTGCACACCACCCTGGGATCTTCTGATAAAGGGTGATATATAAACTGGATAAGAAGTAAAAATACATCTACCAGTATTTTGAGGTCAGACATTCCGTCTTCGGTGTTATCCTTTATTTGCCTACTCAGAAGCAAGCCCCATTGAGTTCAATCGGACTTCAAGGTAAATTGATTGCCATCTTAGTTCCACCCCCCATTAAAAGAAGGTAAATGTTTGGCCATTTTAACTACACACCATGTGTGGAAGAGAGTAGTAAAAGCAGTGTCTAATTCCCAGATTAGGGTTAAGAGGAAAAGATCGTATCACAGAACCATTACCGTACTAGCTAGGCATGAAATTATATGCATGTGATACAGGTGTGTAGGGTAAACTTGTTTTTCAGGTGAATGTGATCGCAAAGGCTTCTTTTCACTCATGCGTTGATCTCTTCTATGATTTTGCCAGTAGGCTTGCTTTATTTTTATTTTATTTTTCAGAAGCAATTAAAGCCTTTTAACAATGAGGACTTGGGAAAAAATGAGGGAAGCAGAGAAGCTAAAAGGCAATCAACTGCCTGTGAATTTTAATTTTCTCCCTTCTGCTGTGTACAGAGGGAAATAAACCGTTAGTTGACTTTAGCGAATGGAGCTACTCTTTCATACTCTCTGGTATATGAAAGATATGTAGTTCATGTGTAGCATTTCCTCTCAGATTTCTTTAGTCTAGACCACTCCAAGGCCATTTTTGGCCTTGCTTAAGATCGCACAGGGTTGACAGAAATGTGAACCAGCCTGTGTATTGTCAGACTACAGATGGCCAACTTACCTTGTGGGGAGGTTTCCTCGTTTCTTAAACATGTTCCAAAGCATTGGTCTTCAAACCAGTCGATTGGGGCCAGCTACTGGGCCACAGCCTGATTTAAGCTGGGTTGCAACAGTAACGCCTACATGGTTAAAAAGATTAAGAAACAAGTCTCCAAAGCTTGTTTGGGTTAAAAGAGAGCTCTGGTTTTGAAAAGGTTGAAGACTTTCGTGCAGCAATACAGGTGACTGTGGGTTTTGCTTGAACAGATAGATGGTTGTTGTTGCTTCATCCCTATTTATTTACATTAGATTGGAGACAATAGGTTCCACCTGTTCCTCCACTGCAGCACTTTGCCACTACATTTTGCAAAGAGGTGTGGCTTAAAACAACATGTTTTGGGTAGTGAGTTTTTGTCTTTAAACGGTGCATTAGACACACTTACATTATTTAAAGTTAACAGCTCTGGTGCGACAACCAGGGTTGTCTCTGGTGCTGCTGTTCCGTTTGGGCAACAGACTTCCATTTGCAAAGTGGAATCGCCCCGTCTCCCCCCTGCAGCCCCCTGCGCAGCCTCAAAAGTTTGTTCCAAGGGGTTGGGAGATCCCCTGGAGCTGATTTTGAGGGCACACTGGAAGAGGAGTAGGAGAGGAAGTCCTGTTGCAGAAGCAGAACTTTGTTTCCAGAGCATGTGATCCAACCCTTTGAATTCTGGCATGGGTTGTACTGATGCCCACCCTGCCTTACCTTGAAGCTATAGCTTAGAAAACCTTGCTGCGGTCAGTTTTTAAATACTTTTTTCTTCTTCTTCCTGGGCGTAATTTCAATTCCAGAAGCATGATTAATTTTGCGGCACATTTGAATACTTTTTTGACTACTTGATCCAGCAGAGAAATGGCGTGACTTTACTAGTGCTAGAATGTCTAACCCAAATACTGTTTAAACATGTTAAACAATGGGTTTTGTGAGTCCCTGATTTAAAACGGCAGTATGGTTAACTGCAGAGCACTTCTCAATGCGTTTGTGCGAGCATGGATGCCTCGGAGCCTCTCACAAAGCTTAATGTGCCATAGAGCAGAGCAAGTGCGCCAGCTACTATTTCAGATAAAATGTCTGAAATAAAAGGAGCCAGAGTTGCATCTTAAAGGCATATCCAAAGAGACAGGAACAAATGCCACGGAGCAGTAATAGCTTCTTTCACTGAGAGATGACCTCTGCTATCCATTGTACTTCGAAAAAATGCAGATGACACTCGGTTACCATAATCCTGAAGAACCTTGTTGTGTTTAGCTATCAGCCCTCCAGCAATGAGTTCTGTGTTGTGTGTTCCAGCAAGCTCTCTTTGAAAAGTAACACACATGCTGTGCTGCCTGCCAGAAGCCCCAATTTAAAAAGAAAGAAAAGAAAGATGTAGACTAAATCCTTGGATGTTTCTACTGACCTATTTGTTTTCTTCTCATACAATTCTTGTTTTCACTACACACAATTTCCCCCCCTCGCAACATTGCTTTCACGGTTTGAAAGTTAAACTGTGAGAGGTTTTCGCCATGTCCCTTCCCCAGCCCTTGTATAGTTTCCTCCTCTTGTGTTTGTGAAACAATGAAATAAATAAATAATAATAATAATAATAATAATAATAAATTTATATACCACCCAGCCACTTTGGACGGCTTCCAACAAATTAAAACATCAAACACAATAAAACATCACACTCGTTAAAATCTTCCCTATGCAGGGCTGCCTTCAGATGTCTACTAAAAGTCAGATAGATGTTTATTTCCTTGAGATCTGAAGGGAAGGTGTTCTATTATGTTAGGGTAGGTTCCTATTTGTAATTGAATGGACGAATGAAGCTCAGAATGCATTAACTTCTTACAAGGTGTAATTTTTAATAGGATATATTTTGATCATTCAAGGTTGCAATTCTAAGCACATATATGTGGAAGTAATTCCATTGACCTTGGAGAACTCCGCTTCTAAATAAACATGCTAGCCAGGGACCTTATACCATGCAGGCATGTAGAAAACAGGTCTCCTAAAGAAGCCACAGACATTATGCTTTTGGGGGGGTACTTTTCCATTGGAAAAAACCCCCAGCTTTGACTTTAAAACCATTGCCATGTTTAATTCACTGCACATCCTAGCATTTCTATTTAAGCCACTTCAATAGGGCCTGTGTCATTGAAGTGCTTTGAAGGTCAAGGTACTTGCTGGTGGAAGGTTGTTCTTGCAGCAGAAGGACCCGAATGCTCTTTCATGCCCCACTTGTGGGTGACTAATAGGTTGATGCTCAGCAAGTCGCTCATTAACCAAATGAAAAACAAAGCCAGCGGACCTGATGGGATACCTGCCGAAGTCTTCAAAGTAGGTGAAACTGAACTTACACTACAACTTCACAAGCTCATCAAAAAAATCTGGGGGAGAGAAGAGATCCCAGCAGACTTTAGGGGTGCCAAAATTATCCTTCTCTTTAAAAAAATAGGTGACAGAACTGACTGCGGAAACTATCGAGGCATCTCTCTATTAGCTGCGGCCGGCAAAATTCTTGCAAGGATCTTAGCAAACCGTCTTTTAACAATATCCGAGGTGACCCACTGCAAATGGCATTTTGAGGAGATGAGATAGAAGCCTTAGTCTTTACCTTTCACCCCCACAGTCAAAGTGTTCCTCCAGTAAAACTAGTTGTTGTTTAAGGCCTTTATATTGCCAGGGCAGGATTGAGTTTGAAAGGGATTTGGGGACAGTCATAATTCTGAGTCTCCCCCTCGCTTGAAAAACTTATGACATTGGTCATATTTACTTCACTGTTATAGAAATTAAACCAGGTCCAAAAAGCCATTTACAATATTCAAACACTTCTGCCAGTGCTCCACTAGAAGCCTGCAATGGAGCTGAACAGTTCTGAGTTATCCGAAGTAGAGACAGGTCTATGGAAAAAAACCACATTTCACTAACTCACTTCCAAGCTTTTCTCCCTAACCATTAGGACTAATGTTTTGCACTCATTTCCCACAAACAGAAGTTGTGTTCTGTTCCATTAAAATATAGTGAGAGTTGAGTTCTCAAAAAACATGTGCATGTAATTACATCTTTGTTACGGTACTTATATCATATGCCAGAATTGTGTTTAACGACCTAAAAACTAAAGAATGACACGTTTTTCGTGAAAGGTCAATGTTGTGTCATCTGCTATGTTAATGTTACTTCTTTTGTAATGAAGCGAGTGTTTTTAATCACTTGAAGCTGGTCGCTGATCAATTACCGGTAGGTTAGTGTTCATTTATAGGTAGGTTACCGGTGGTAAATGTGAAAGAGCTGTGCTCAGTAAGTGATGAAGTGATGCAGAGGACCTCAGGAGTATTGCTATATGGGTTCTGAATGGGTAATACTCCTTTAAGGATTTGATTCCATACAATAGGATAATATCTTTTGATGTTGTAACTGAGATAATGTAGGGTCATTGGCCGTTATAATATAGTATCTACCAATCATTCTAGCAGGTAAGTACACACTTAGGTTGCAGTTACTTGGTAGTAATCCTATTGAACTCAATGGGACTTTCTTCTGAGTAGATAAACATGTTGATTAGGTATTTTTATTAAGCCTGTAGTGTTCAAGAGTTCTTAACCATTTCCTCAATTGTGACCTTAGGATTATCTGCACTTAAGATCATTAACTGACTTAAGGGTAAATTATCAATTCAAGATAAATATAGTCGCCTCAGTAGGCCTACCGTAGACCAGAAACATAGCCCAAGTGTTTTATTGAAACTGGCCCGAAATCATGTAAATGCCAGTTATTTTGTTTGGTAGAATTACACCTCAGGTACTTTGGACCAGAATCAATATCCACCCAAAGTTTTAAATACCTAATGCCTTCAGCTATGAGGTGAGTGTCCAGAATATGCTTAAACCTCTTCCTTTGAAATCCGTGCTCCCTCAAAGTGATGGAATAGTCTGGCATCTGAGAATTTTGTCCAAAATGGAACCAGATATAAACAGAGGGTTTTAAAATAAAACCAGGTCAGACTGAAACTTATATAGGAATATTATTATGAATGTACTAGTGATGACTAACATTGTACTGGCAAGGCATTAGTAGTTGTATACTGTTCCATCTTTGAGGAAACACCTCAAAGAGGTCTGGCAACAAGCCAGAACAGAAAATAAACATCAAACTCTTAAATCAGGTTAGAAATAGGCTTGCCATCACACAGGATCATGTAGATAATTGACTGAGATATGTTAATTACTGGAATGAAAACTGTGAATGCGGGCATTCTGCAAATCATTTTATTTTCTATTTGGGGGGAAAAAAATAAGAAAGTGGTACATGGACTCCTTAATATGCACAATGGAATGTGCTGAACTGAAACCAGCAAGGAGGTGCTAGCTCAATGTGAGACTTCATTTCTGTCACCCTCATGCTTTATTAAGTCATTGAACATTCCTGTTGCCATCTGTCAGTTTGATGGATTCTGGAAGCATTTCCTTTATCTGGGTTAGTGAAAATTCGGCTTCTGACATTGTTGTGTGGAAATTGGCTGCAGAGCACTGATAACTGGAAGTACAATACCAAATATAGCAACAGCCCGTTTTCCTCCCTTCGTCCTAAGACAAATGTTTTTGCATCCTCTGAGCAGGTTGTCACTTCACAAAGGTCTTCATACATTGGGTGTGTGTAAATGTGAAGGGGAATGGGGATGAATTCTGGCCTATTTATTAAAAAGCTACACCCATTAAAAAAAAAAACCTGCCCTGTTTATGAAAAACTTGTGAATAAACTAAAAATATTAAGGGGCCAAGGTAAACAAGATTTGACTATACCAATAGAAGAGGCCTTCCCCTTAGCACTCACATTTACAGACACATGATTGCGAAATGTATTTGTAAAGGTTTGTTTTCTGTTTCTGTATGGATTTCAGTTAACAATGATATAATAACAGTTGCCAATCTGTCTCTGTGAAAGTGCTGTTGCTTTAAACACTGTGTGCAAGTTTATGTCAGGGTTCGGCCCTGCCCAGACCTGAAACCTGAGGTCTCCTCAGATGTGGAGGAAGAAGAGCTGCCACCCCCACCTACCCTACCAGCAAATCTTCATATGTGTTGATGATCCTAAGGAACCATCAGACCTGGACATCCTTGTTGAAGAAGCTACAGCTTTCATCACAGATTCAAATTCCAGCCTTTCCTGGAAATGCTGAGGATTGGACCTGGGACCTTCTGCATGCTAAGCAGATGTTCTGCCACTAAACCACAGTCTTTCTCTGTGTTCACTGATCTCAGATTCTTGAAAGAAGCACATGTGTGGTCTAATAATGCCAAGGTTGCAGGTTCAATCCTTGTATGGGGCAGCTGCATTGCAGGGGATTGGACTAGAGAGAGGATCCTCAGGGCCCCTTCCAACCTGTACAATTCAACAAATGCAAAAATGAAATATTATTTGAAATTATTTTTGAACTTCTTTGTTAAGAATCTTTTCTTTCTCACTTCTAAGTGTAGCCAACTTCTTTCATCAGTAGAAGCTATTTCTAGCCTCAGCTTCATCTTAGATGTTTAGATATCGCTTAAAAGCAAGACCAGAGCCCTCCAAATTTCTTAATTCGTTGTTATCCGCCAACTAACTATTTTAGACTCGGGTCATTGGACCATGGCTCAGATCTGCTGAAAAGGTATTTCACTGATTCCCATGTTACACTCCTCCTGCTTTAAGCCCTTATATTTTGATGGTTAATTTTGAGACTAAAGGCACGAACTCCCTTATTCATGAGAAAATCCTGCTAAAATTCACGGGACTGCCTCCTGAGTAAGGGCTTTTAGAATGTTGGTCTTTTCACTTGATGTTGTGTACAAGAATACTCTTTGCAGACATGGTTAAAGTGTATTGAAAGCAAACCCCAAAAGCAATCAAGTGAGAACTTCCAAATGGAACAACAAAAGGCCGGTTATTGTTTCTGGGGATTTGAAGGCACTTAGTTTTTTGGCTTATACCCAAGGAAACCAATTATCTCTTACTGATAACATGCTCTAGAGTGTAATTATTTTTGATGCAACTATATGTACTTGGGAAAAAATATTTTTAGTTCGGCTGAGTTGTGCCCCAGAATATTTAAGTGTGCTGATATTTAAAACATGGATGGTCACAAGTAAAAGGATTTGTGTAAGTAAAAGAGGCTCACCACATACCGGTAAACATGCTTGGTGAGTATATAAGCAAGTAGCCTGTACTGCCTTGTATTTATAAGGGAAGAAATGCCTGTTCTGCCCATGATCTCTGTGTTCTAGTTCAGGGATGGGGAGCTTGTGGCCCTTCAGATATTACTAGATTCCCAATAGTCCCAGCTAGCATGGCTAGTGGTCAGGGATGGAGGAAGTTGTAGCATAACAATTTCTGGAGGACCACAAGTTTCCCTTCCTTGTTCAAGAATGGAAAACCCTACTTAGATTCTTTTTCTTTTGAGAGGGTGGGGAGGAAATGCAAAGTCTTTACATGTCTTTCCTCGGCCAGAAATCTCCAGGATCTAACTATCTCATTGCCTGCAGTTTGTTATTAAACATGCCACGGCCTATTCACAGCTTTTACAACAATTTATTTAGCACTGGTAGTGTGCAGGGTGCTTTGAATTTTAAAGCTTTGGAATAACAAGTAGGCATGCTGTTATTGTGAAGTACTGATTCATTTACTTTTACTCCAGCAGAAAATAGTAACTTGTTCTCTTACATTTTAAACTTTTAAGGAGAATGAAATGTACAATGCTACTTTCTGGAGCAGATTGTCCTAGCGTATAAAGTGCTTTCAGTTATAACATTCTCAAGGGTACTCAAGGGTGCTTAGTATAGTGGAACCTCGGTTGTTGAATGCTTCAGAAGTTGAATGTTTCGGCTTTCGAATGCCGACAACTCAGAAGTGAACGCTTCAGTTTTTGAACGCGCCTTGGAAGTCGAACCGCTTCCGAGGCACGTTTCTCCATTTTCTCCATTGCAATTGCCGACCAGCAATTGCACCTCATTTGTTGAGCGGTCTTCCGGAACGGATTACGTTTGACAACCTAGGTTCCGCTGTACTTGGCACCTTCCCCCCCCCTAAAAGAAAAGCACTGCCATCTAGTAATTTTATAGTGGTTTTAAAAAATTCAATTACTTGTATGACTATGAAATATAACTTGTTAAAATGCCCACTTCAGTAGTAATTTGCATAGATTATTGCAGAAAAGTTGTTTTAACAATATTTGCATGTTCAAAATAGGTTGAAAATTATGGTAAAATCATGTGCTTAATGTGCATTCGGGAGAGTGCTGCACTTTTAAGAACAGTTTCTTTCCATATTAAAAAAAACCCTGAAAAGACAAAAAGAAACAAAAACTCAGAATGTATACACCTATACATTTGGTTACAGCAAACACTAGAGCCAAACAACAGAAACATGCAATCCATAGCACACAAAGTGAAGCAACCAGTGAATGTTGCAGTGAATGTTGCAGCTCTGCCCCAGAATTATATACATCCTTCAGATACTGTTGGTCTCCAGTTCCCATCAGCTCTAGCCAACATAGACAGTAGTCAGTGATAATGCAAGTTGTGGTACCACAACTTCTGAAAGGCCTCAGGTTCCTCCTCCTTGTAGGAAGGTGTTTCAGTGCATATGGGGAACATGAGGAATCATGGTTTCTAAACCCATGGAGAAGAAACACTGAATGTAGTTCTGTGCATTTGGCATAGTGGATGGCATTATTTACTGACCTTGCAGAGGACACCCGTAGGCCGTTCTGCATTCATTAAAAACGCCAGAGTAGATACCGAAAGGATTTTGTGATTTCTTATTTTTTAGTTTGTCAGCAAGGTCTAGAATTTAATCTCTTGACACCACTATTTGCCTCAGATTTTTAGGCTGTCTTTCTAGAAAAGTCAGTTCAGTTATTGGTATCTCTACCTTACATTTTCCATGGTTTAAGAGAGAGATTAAAGTAATTTATTGAGTTTTTCTGCAATCTCCTTATCCTCCTCCAAAAGACAGTTGTAGATCCTTTGTCAGCCAAAGGTCAAACCACCTCCTTGGTTAGTTGCCAGATTCTGATACGTATATTTAAATATGTTTAATTCCTCAAATTCTTTCCTTTTGTTCTTTATTGTGTGCTTTTGCCATTTGTGATCTTTTGTTGTCCTTATTTGACCAAGACTTTCATTTCCTGAGAAAAGGTCATGACTACCAGCTTCCTTACTCATTAACCACTCTAGTGTCCTCTTAGACTTTGTGGTATCCTTCATTCTTTGTACTGTACATTTTACTTGAGCGTCTTATTAGTTTTGGCTAACCCCCAAGCATTCTGGGAAAATTTAACCCTCTTAACTTTCTTTTTCAACTTTCTTGTTAACAATTCCCTCATATCCGAGAAGCTTTCTCTTGAAATAAACATGACTGTGTTGGACTTTTGTCTTAATTGTTCATTTACAGTTGAGTTTAATAGCACTGTGCTCACTCTCCTAATCAGTTCCACAACAGTTAAGTCTGAATGCCAGTTAGACTTACACTGAAGATAAAGAAACACGGAACAAAGCAATTTAAAAACACAGTAACAGCAGCTAAAACATAAAAATAGGTTTCTCAATTGTTTGCTTAAAATAATCCTTAATAAACTTAACTTAGCTTAAGTCACACTCATTTTGACTTAGTCTGACTTAGTTGAATATCACCCAGTATACAGGGTGAGTCTTTTAAAAGAGTGTACTCTGTATCCACGGGGCCTCTTTTAAAGGACTCGCCCTGTACAGTCATACCTCATGTTACGGACGCTTTAGGTTACATGTTTTCAGGTTGCAGACCGTGGGAAACCCGGAAGTACTGGAATGGGTTACTTCCGGGTTCCGCTGCTCGTGCATGCGCAGAAGTGCTAAATCACGCTTCGCACATGCACAGAGGCACCAAATCGCATCTGCACTGCCACGACGCTTCAGGATGCGAACGCTGCGGGTTGCGGACGTGCCTCCATCACAGATTACGTCTGCAACCCGAGGTTCCATTGTATATGAGAGAGAGAAAAACTGGTGACTCATTAGGACATACTGGTAATCGTACCTTGGTTGTCGAATGCCTTGGTACCCATACGTTTCGGCTCCCAAATGATCAAAGCACGGAAGTGTGTGTTCCGGTTTTCGAACGTTATTTTGGAAGCCGCCTGTCTGATGCGGCTTCTGCTATTGTTTCTGGCACGCCTGCGCAATTGGGAGCCAATTGGAAGCCGCGCCTTGGTTTCCAAATGTTTCAGAAGTCAAACGGACTTGTGGAACGCATTGTGTTCGAAAACCAAGGTATGACTGTACATGAAAGATATATTGACTCCAATTAATGATGATTAAGCCTGAATAGGGTTTTAGTAACAAAGGCAAATGGAGCTTTTTTAACACTCCTAAATGCCTAGTGTCCGCCTTTGGAGAGGAAGAAATATATTTTGCTATGTTAATTGGGCTTTGGTGTTTTATGTGTACCCAATTGTGCTTTATTGTTTTGCTGTCAGCAAAGCTATCTCATCAGGTTCTGGAATTTAATATGAAGGCAATGCTAATATTTTTAATGAGTAGCAACCTTTTGAAAATTTTGGACCGACTTCATCTCTATAAGATTTGGATTTCCAAAATAGCTTACTTTCCTATTTTAAAAAAAATCACAGAATTGCCACATTTTGTTAAGTGTTAAAAGACCGCCTATAATCCGTCTATAATTCTTTGTGTGGTAAAACAGTTCTTTGCTTGCTTTAATTCTCACTGATTATAAAAACTTAAAATTGTGACTTGGGATGCAGTCTGTATCTGAATAAATATATTAATGTTACCAGTTCCAAGGTGCCAAACGGCAAATTAATAAACATTCATGTGTTTGCACTCCTGCAGTGCTTATTCCCTCCTCCCCTCAATATCTGTATCCTTGATGTTTTTCCTCAAAATTGTGCTCAAGCCAAAACTGTCCAGTTGTGAACAAATGCATGGGTGCAATCTAATGTATCAGCATTACTTTGGTGATATTCTTGAATACTCTGGCAGAACCACTTTTCTGTGAATGAAATTAGGAACACAACAGAATTCTCAGTGATGTTTTGAGTCTGTGCTGGCAGAATGCACTCTTGCAGATGTTCAAAGCTGTTCCTATTGCTGCTCCTTTTGACTTGACTCAACCCAAAGTTCAAAAGATTTTGCAGGATGTGGTGAGATGCATTCTTGCATGTCAGAGCAATAACATAACTCCATGCTAGGTTAGAAAAGGCAAGTCGTGGAAACTTCTCATTGCTGCTGTGTGAAAGTGATCAGAGAGCTTGGTCTCATTTGTGGTTAAAAACTGCTGCCTCTTCAGTAAGCATGACACAACTTCCCTTATTACTGTACTACATCAGGTACAAGAACCAATCACTAATGAAAAAGCACCAATGGAGACTTGTGTATGTTATCTACCAATGAACTCAGGTTTAGATCCTAGAGCTATCTGAAATTAAACACAAGCTATAGTATGATGCATCCCAGTAGTGATGTATGGAAGTGAGAGCTGGACCATAAAGAAGGCTGATTGCTGAAGAATTGATGCTCTTGAATTATGGTGCTGGAGGAGACTCTTGAGAGTCCCATGGACTAAAAGATCAAACCTATCCATTCTGAAGGAAATCAGGCCTGAGTGCTCACTGGAAGGACAGATCCTGAAGCTGAGGCTCCAATACTTTGGCCACCTCACAAGAAGAGAAGACTCCCTGGAAAATACCCTGATGATGGGAAAGATTGAGGGCACAAGGAGAAGGGGATGACAGAGGACGAGATGGTTGGACAGTGTTCTTGAAGCTAACAACAGGAGTCTGACCAAACTGCGGGAGGCAGTGGAAGACAGGAGTGCTCTGGTCCATGGAGTCACGAAGAGTCGGACACGACTAAACAACAACAACAACAACAAATAGTATGATGCTAGGAGGACTCCTGTTACTCCTTTGTGCTTGAGCAATGATTATTGTGAACATTATGTTAATCCTTTCTTTTGTTAGATACAATTTAAGAACCCTCAGGTGCAGTTCTGTCCTTATGGTTTGGTTTTGTGGTTTCTGCCTTTACCGGTAATTGAAAAACCCACCCACCCACCTCACACACAAAGGGAGAAGCTGCTACTAAATATGCACCCTACACATTTTCCTGATGTGTGCTCAGCATGGTTTTGAAAAATCCCATAGCATAGCTATTAGAACAAAAATAAGAGTCACATTGACTTGGCTTACATCACTAATGGAGTTCTTGAAATTTAATATAATTCCATAAAATACACAAGTGTTCCTTTCACTGTGAAGTTTATATAACCAACAGTCTCAATGTTCAATAAGTCAAAGTACAAATGACTTGAAAGGGTTTTTTTGGGGGGGGACGACACCACTTGGGTGCAGCCCAAGGATGGAATTTAGCATTGCGTTCTTCACATTGTTTTGTCTGTGCACATATTCCAGCTTGCCATAAGGAACAACACCCACCCTTATGCACTTCTCTGGAGGTTTTCCTGTCCCCCCCTTCAAAAAAAGCCAATTTTGGGGGTGCAGGGGGAGGAGAGGGATAAGCCCAATTGCACAACCAGAAGTCCTTGTGCAGGGCTTCCACTGACAGGACTGGTTAGCTGAACCCTGCTCCAAAATTTGCAGCTGAATCCAGCTGTCCTTGTTTGACTGCATTTTTTCATCAACATCATCATTGAAGTGTGTTTTAAAAATAATCCTTTCACTCCCCACCATATGGCATTTCAGAGGTATGATGCATCTGAACACTGAAGGCTCATTTAGCAGTCTTTGTCTCCTGCATGTATTTGTCTAAAGTCAGTCAGTTAGTTTTATTACGGCAAAAGCCAGCAGCACAGAAAACCATAAATCCAAACAGAGTAAAATCGGTAACAACATCACCAGAAATAAAACAATTACACAGAGGAACTTTACAATGTGTTATTCAATAAAAGAGATTTGCGCTTCTCGATACCTAAAGTGCAGAATTTGGCCACATCATATGATACTAGACTTGAGGAATCTTCCAGGAGATATTTACGTAAAATTTCGGGGAAGGATTCCAAATAATGTTGTAAGGGTATAAATTTTGTTAAAAGGGGTAAAATAAATCGAGCACGTTCTTCACTATAGAATTCGCAAAACAAAAGGATATGAGTAACGGATTCTATCTTGTTAGACATGCATGGGCAGAGACGCGCAGGCATTGAAACCCTCATAAATTTGCCATACAGCACTGCTGAAGGCATAGTCTCGAAATGGGTTCTAGAGAAGGCCCATCTATAGGCTTCGCCGTCTTGCCCCCAATTCAGAGAAGTCTAAAGGGCAGTTTTTTTCATCCATCTAGGCTAATGGCTATATTCACATTCGCTGGCAGTGAATTCTAGGAGTTAATTTGGAATTGTGTGACATAGTCCTTTTGTTGGATCTGATGCTGAGGAATGTTTTAGGTCACGGACGTCCAACTCCCAATAGACTGCAATCTACTCACAGTATAAAAAACTGGCAGTGATCTACCCATTGTCATATAAAGACTGGCAGTGATCACCCAAAGTTGTTGAGCTTTTTTTAGTAAGCCAACATTGGTTTTTTGTGGGCTTTTTTTGCTTTTTTTTGCTGTTTTGTAAGGAGATCGCTGAGGGGCCAGAGATCAACCAGGAACACCCCAGGATCTACCTGCTGGACATGCCTGTTTTAGGTGATCCCAAGCCCTACTATTAGGAGAGAGGAAGAAAACTCTCCAACCCAAAATATAATTCATAATTGTATAAACCCTGTTGCTCAAGTTGCCTGCAGACCATTCAAACTTGAAGGATCAGCGTTGGTGGAGAAAGTAGTGCACACAGGCCACAGGATGCCCCCCCCCTCTTGTGTGTTTCCTATCATTTCTTGCTTTTCTAGCCGAGCATTCGTCAGTAGTCCTCCAGCAAGGGAAATTTCCATACAAGCATGCTATTTGGACTGCCAAAACAGTTGAACATTGTAGTTGGAGTGCTTATGATATGTGTTGCAAGGATCTTGGATATAGCAAAACACATGTTATAGGTCAGGTTGCCCAGAAAGCATAATGTTTGCCTTACTGGCACAGAGCTGCAATAAGTATTTTTTGTTACTGAACACCTAACTCGCTAGGCAGCATCCACTTCCTTTAAAAGTGTGTTCTTCTAATGCTTTCAATGTATAAGGTGTCAACCTTATACATTGTGTGCATTTCTGTTTGACAGGAGTTGACCGGGCATTTGACAGACTAATTGCTTCTTTCCCAGTTCAGATCAGCTGCTTGGGCATCTGAAATGAGGTCTGCATGGAGGCTGGTAGCTCATTCTTGAAAAATGGGAAAGGGCAGCGCTCGAAATAATCTTTCTATGTAGTAGCTCTTCAGTGAACAACAGCAACTGTGTCCTGATATGGCTTCCTATTATGAACTAAAATGCACTGAGTTCTGTATTCATTTCCTTCTTGATAAAAACAAAGTGCTTTTGACTAATTCACAGTGAAGGTTGGGAAAGATAGCGAAACAAAGGCATACTATTCTCCTGGGTGTCTTGGTTGTTAAGGTAATTGTTGAACAGCTTATTCTATTCCCAATCCAGTGTTCGTTGCCAATTGGAACATTTTATGTACTGATTCCCATTTATTGGGATCTGCAAAAACATTTCCCTTAGTGCATCGGCTCGCTACCCATCACCATTGAAGTTGTTCCCCAGCAAGACTTATGTGCCCAAAAGATGTTTGAATAAAATAGATATTAGTTAGTAGCATTCATGAAATACGGCTAATATGCTACAAATTTGTGATATAGTTGGGTGACAGCTGTAACCTAGTGCCCTCTAGATAGTTTTGACTATAATTCCCATCAACTTCCTCAGTCTTGGCTGTGGTGGCTGGAGCTGATAGGAGATGTAGTTCAAAACATTTAGAGAGCACCGGGTTGGAAAAGGCTGGTATAGTGCAAGGAAAGAGATACAAACCTATTAGATGGAGTGCTCTCTGTATATATGAAGAAAGAAAGGTTCTATAAAAATGGATTGAAAAAGGAAGACAAAGCACAGCTCTGCTTTTTTTTTACATAAAAAAAGAAAAATTAATTATCAAAGATGGGAGATAATTATCCAGAAAGGTGAATTAGACAAAAGAGTCAAAGAAAAAGAGATCTCATTTTTCTTTCTTTTTTTTACAGTGCGACTTCATGACAGCATATCAGAAGAAGGATTTCATTACTTAGTCTTTGATTTGTAAGTATGTCTGCTTGCTGCATACTGCACCAAGCTCTTTTTTCTAAAGAATGAGATTGGGGTGCAGGGAGAGCCCACAAAGACCCTGGGGGGTATTCCGTGTGTTCCTAATATTTGGCAGGTGAAAAGGAGGCATAAGTGGTTCATGTCATGGTAGTGGATGAATAAATTATATCTAATTGCATATTGAGATCCACTGAAGCTGAATGTCTTAAGTGGTTAACCCATTTCGTGATCTTGGTTACAATCCTTCCACAGCTATGGATTCAGCAGATGGTGTTGAGTGAGATGCACTTTCTCAACTTCAGCTGCCTAACTGTAAAATGGAAATATGAGTTAACTTTCTTCCTGAGATTCTGTGTGAATGAAGGAGAGAAGGACTGTAAAGCACTGTGTATTTTTATGGGTGTTTGTGTGCAAGGGTTCTGTTGTAGCCAAGAAATAATGGTATTCACACTAGGGTTGCATGTAGTTCCCAGTGTTCGGATCAAAAATGATTGGCTTTTGATCACTAATTGCAAGTGTTCACTTTGAGGACTCGAAGTTTCGATGGCTTTTGTGAGTATTCACAATGAATGCTTGGCCAAATATAATTCTCTCTCCTTTAATTTAAGGGTTTCTCATGGGGGGGGGGAACTGTTGTTGGGCAAGAAGCCATGCAATATAGGAGACCTTCATGCCCCACAGTTCCTTCTCATGGGGTAGGATTCTTCCTAAACAGCAGGTTTCCCACCAGAAGCCCTTCAAATCATCCCCTGAGCAAGCAGTGTCCCCATCAGTTTGCAGCATAGGGCAACTTGAAGAAGGGTTGTACCCAGGCTGTGGAAGGTGGGCTGTGCCTACCACTCATTCTGCTGTTTCAACCATTGTGCACACCTGCTTAAAATGGTCTCCCCAATCTTAATTCACACCAGAAGCAGGAACAAGCCAGCCAGTTCCTGACTACTTAACTATTGTAAAGAGATTACAATATCAGTATTACCGGTACTTCAGTACTTCAGAATCAGTATTATCGGTACTTCAGTTCTTCCATCTTGGAAGCATGTTATTTCAGTAGTACAAATGACATTGATGCCTGCTGTGGAATAGAAAACAATGCTTTTGATTCAATGCTTATATGATGGAGTATTTGAGCAAAGTTGCATTAAATTTTGTTATGAACCTATGTACAAATCTTTGTTGCCAAATTGAAGGGGAGTACATGTATGAAAGGATACCAAGTGCCACAAAGATAAGGTTTTAACATATTTTATTAACAGTAATTTAGTTAACGTACCTACTTTTGTTGAGTGCTTTCACAATCTTTCTTGCACCTACAGGCAGCCTTTGAGAACCAATTTTTGGTTCTAAAATAGCAAATAGCCTTTTTCACTTATACTTGATGATAACCTATAGACCTGAGAAGCGAAGTGTGCCTAAATGGTTAGTGAAACATTCGTCCTCTATACCATCTATGTAAAGAGGCTGTGATCTGAAACCAGGCCTAAGCATGTGCAAAAATTTAAATTCCCTTTAACTGAGTACAGAAAGATCACTTTTCTTGCATATTTCCAACCTGTCCTTCCATAGTGTGCCTATTTTATTTGTTGCACGTGAATTTCTCCCCCTTTGTGTACAAAGAAAGTTAGAAGTTGCATATGAAAGGTCCATGTTTCTAATTGCAAATTCAAGAACACCTTGAACGATGGCTCCCCCATGTCAGTTGTATGCATAGAAGTAGATCTAATGGATTTTAATGGGGTTTCTTTGGAAATACACCCCTGTTCAGAAGCCCTACACATGTATCCATCTGAGTGGGACTGTGTAAAATATGCGTTCCCTCAACATCACACATGCTGGCTAGCCTTACCCCCTGGCATAAATTTCTGCAAAGATTGACCAATTGTATGGTCATCTGTACATACAAAGCCTCCTCCATCTCTGCAGATGTGAGATTAGCTAGTGTGCACAGTGTCAGGGGCATAGCTAGCCAGCATAGCCCAGCTCAGGCATTGTGAGATGGTTTCAATAAAATTTCTGAATGCCGTTAAAGAAGCCTTAGGGTTACCTTTGTTCTTTCACTTCTCTTGCTTAAACAATTGGCCCAGGCTATTCTCCAATGTGTTGAATTGTGAACATGGTGCTATTTTGCTCTGGAGAGATCAGCACTGTCCTCAGTAGATCTTGTCCTGTCCCAGCAGGCATGGGGAATAAGGCTCTGGTAAGCCATATACCAGGGTCAGCCAATGTGGTACCTTTCAGAAGTTGTTGGTCGGCATGTCCAGTGATCAGGAATAATGGATGTTGTAATCAACACCAATAAGGGATGCGGGTGGCGCTTTGGGTTAAACCACAGAGCCTAGGGCTTGCTGATCAGAAGGTTGGCAGTTCGAATCCCCACGGCAGGGTGAGCTCCCGTTGCTCGGTCCCAGCTCCTGCCCACCTAGCAGTTCGAAAGCACGTCAAAAGTGCAAGTAGATAAATAGGTACCGCTCCGGTGGGAAGGTAAACGGCGTTTCTGTGCGCTGCTCTGGTTTGCCAGAAGCGGTTTTGTCATGCTGGCCACATGACCTGGAAGCTGTACGCCGGCTCCCTCGGCCAGTAACGCGAGATGAGCACCGCAACCCCAGAGTTGGACACGACTGGACCTAATGGTCAGGGGTCCCTTTACCTTTACCCAATCAACACCAAGAGGTCATCTCATTGGCTGTTCCTGTATTCCTATGTTATATTATCCATCTGCATAAGTGGCTACATGAGTGTCAGTAACTTGTCAGTCTAGGAGTTAATAGAGCATGCATTTTATAGAAAGATTGCAAATAATAATCACTATTAAAGCACTGCTTATGGACTAGGAACCCTCAAAATATAAGGAATCTTTGCCACAGAAGGATAACTGTGCAAAGGACTTGTCCTCAGGCATGTGGTATTGGCCAATGTTCATACATTCTTGCAGGACACCTGAGCCTGGGTTCAGATTTAGCAATAAACCATGGTCTGTGGGTTCCGATAAGATCCTGGTTTGTAGTCTGAGGTTAAACCACAGTTTCCATATTCAGATGTAATGGGAAACAGTGGCTTAACAGACCAAGAGAGCTTTTAATTGTGTCACAAAAGTAAGGAAATGGAGAAGAGAATGACAGGAGAAAAGAGTACAGGCTCAAGGCCTAACAAGGCATTAGAACATAACTGGATCATAGTTAATAATTATATGAGCTGCCTTGATAAGAGACAGATAAATGCCAGACACCTTCTGAATAACATGCACCAGTGTTACAAAACTGTTCAGTGAGGAATGTGAGGAAATGGTGTTCTGTTACAGTCTAAGGTCATATTTTTGGAAAACACTCCAAAAAAATCACAAGAATTGCTGGTAAAGATGAGAAAAGAGTATGAAATGTTTTGTTTAGCAAGACTGCATTTATGAAAGATTTATGTAATAGCATTTCAGTGAAATGCCGTGCTGTTACGGGAAGAGAGAGGCCACCAAATGTAAAAAACATGTAGCTGCAGTTTTAAGTTGTAAGGCTATTGTTTTGCCTAATTATGCTCAGTGTTGAAATCTGTTTTTGTAAAAGAAATACATTGAGCTTCTCACTTCTGGAGCACATTTCTTTTTGTCAAGAAACACTGGAGCAAAATTGTAAAGGTCATAGATGTTAGTTAATTGACTTTAAAAATTCTCATTTTCAACCTCTCGGGACAGCACATTTTGATGTGTTTTTAAAAAACCTAGCGAACAAGAAACTTTAATATTAAAACAGTCAGCTTAATAAATAGACACTTTTATTGTGAAAAGTTTTTGTTCCCTTATTGGATAGTCATTCAGCTATGTTTAATTTTTGTGTGTGTGGTTGTTTTGTTTTTAAAAGAATTATTTTCACAATGAAATGTTGAAAGTGGTAAATTTGGGGGGGTTGCCTGTGTATGCATGATTTTGTTTATATAATTATCACTGTAAAGCTATTACAAAATCCATAGTGAGCTGGTTGAAGTAAAAATTCCGCCATAGTGAGGTGTTTACACAAACTTACTTTGGACTGCCTGCCTTCTTTCTTATAAGCAGTTTTTCCTCTTTATTTGGGAAATACTTTAGTATCTCCAGTGGAACAATCAGAAATAGAAGAATAAATTGATAGTGCGAAGAATGAAAGGCCACACAGGGACATGCAGATCTATTGTTTAAAGCATTTTTACTTAGCTCTTCTGCCAAAAAGACTCTTGGATCAACTTTCATAAGATCAATAACAAATAAGACAGTCATAAGAACATTAACAGAGACGTGATAGATCAGACTAACGTTTCCTTTAACAGAGTGGCCAAACAGGTGTCTCTGTGAAGCCCATGAGCAGCAACAATAGCCCTCCTGCTTTTCTTGCCTCTATCCAGCTAAAAAATGCAGAACACAAGGAAAAAGGGAGGAGGAGGAGGAGGGAAGAGGAATACAAGCAAACTCAGGCATCAGAACTTAGAGCTAAAATACTCCTACAGTGATCAGGTTCCTTTACAATGATGAGCTTTTAGTGGCATCAGTTCAGAGAGAAGCCAAGCCAAATGGACCTGTTCTCTCAGCTAACCTGAGAAAGTGGTTCGGCTTCACAACTTCTCCCTTTGTTGTAGCTTGATGGAACAGATATATGACAATTGACGAAAAGCCAAATGGAGCTTGTCTGTCAACCGAGCGGATGGAGTGGCTATTAGTGTGATATAAATCCTTTCAAGCTATTGTGCCTCTTCTACTAAAAGTGGACACCCGTAATTGAGAGGTTAATTACTTACCAGATCCTGCATTTCTGTGTTACGAAGATCCCGTAATGAAAGCCCATTATAATGTAAGTTATTTCCCTGCACGTTGGGGGCGGGGGACGAGGAGAATAAAACTTACTGGAACTATTTGGTATTGCATACAAATATCTCGGTGACTTGCGCCCAGAACAGCAGGTGGCTGAAGGTCAACATCCCAAAGGGCTGCTTCACACCTTATCTATCAGGGGTGGGTAACTGGATCTGGCTGGTGGGGTAGATAATTATCTCCCCCTTCCCTCGCAGGCCAAGCTTGGCAGGTGGATGGGAACCGCCCACCTGTCAATCACGTGACATCACAGTGAGATTAGGCAATCCTTTTTTTTGCCTCAGTGGGTCTTGCAGAGCACTTTGCAAAATGGTCTGCAAGAACAGATACATCATTTACTACAATATCCAGTATCCTGCAGATATATGCACCAATAAGCTGCAGTGGTGTGAACCTTCTTCATGTGTGAGGATGCTCCATGATTCAGTACTTTTGCAACCCTTTCAGTACTTTGGCAGTATAGAGTTCTCTCACACATAGGATTATCGATTATTTTTGTCTGATATAAAAAAAAATGCTTTATATCATTAACAGAGTCACTGGAGGTGAATTATTTGAGGATATTGTTGCAAGAGAATATTACAGTGAAGCAGATGCAAGGTAAGTGCTGGATTTCAAGGCTTTTAACTGCTTGTTCATCTGCTGTTTATTTCCCTTTAGTGTTTTATTTGGCACCATAATACAATGATGGTTGGAGTTCCCCATTAGTACTGACTTAAAAGTGGGACACATTATCAGCTTTCCACGCAAGGAATTCATTGATTTATTGGGCAAGCCTAGTTTGATGATGCACTCCTTATAAGGATGGTGGCTTTGGTCTGCCATAAGGGATCAAAGTATTTCCTCATCATCTAGTGCGCCTTTTGGCAGGGGAAATCACACTGTCCCAGAACTTCAATATTATTCATAGATTATTCTTACACAATGTTTTTTTTTGCTAGGAAAGTGTGGTTCTCAGTTAGCCCAACAGACCCATCTACTGTAGTTTCCTCCATTGAAATATGGAGTTCCATACTTATCGCTGTGATGAGCACTTCTCATGCATGTCCACACACAAAAATCCATGCCTGCTGTTTTCTCAGTTTTTATATAAAGCACATGGAAGCGGTTGAGTGATTCCTGCAAGGGGGGGAACACATTTCAGCATGCTGGTGATCTCACCTGGGCACCGCAGTGTTCCTAAGCCACTTTCCGCATTAACTAATTGCCATTTTACAGGGAGCTCCAGAAAGTGGCGTGGGTGGGTGATAATATCTGAAACAATCCTTTCAGTCTCAGTGAGTGGTGCCCACTGGTACAAATAATCCCTTTCAGAGAACATTTTGGCCCTGAGGAGAACAGTGCCAATAGATCGAAATCTCCTTGCTTGTCTTTCTAGCCTGAGCACACAGTCCCCATCAGGTGCTTCTCTCAGGGGCGCTCAAGATGAAAATACTTTGATTGCCGGATTTGGGTTTCTTCCTGTTGCACCGTCCAGGAAGAAAAACCACTCCCTCTTTCCTCTCTGTACTCTGCTATGCAAAACAGAAAGGGGAGGCATCTTCTATGACTAGACAGTGGTTCTTAGATATTTTTGGGTTACGGACCCCCTCTGAGAATCTGATGAAAGCTGTGGACAGCCCCCCCCCCCCAATGCACACACATACAAAATTTAGCACAGTTAATTTTATTATTTTGGCATATGTGCCCAGGTCATGGACCCCCCCCCCCGGTGAAGCCGATGCATGGGCCCCAGGTTAAGAACCCCTGATATAAAGTCTTCTTTCCACCTCTGCTGATCATCAAACACTGCTTCTTCAGAGGTCAAGGGCTTAAGATTCAGTTACGTTTGCTGGTATTAGAGACAGTGGTCATAACCCAGAGAATTACACATACAGTTCTGTGTATCTAAAAGGGCATTTTCACTACGTTTTCTAAAACCTGTATGTTCTTGCCCTTTCCCATTCCCAAAGTCAAAGTGAGATTTTAAAAGTTTCCTAACTTTTAACAAGTAGTTCCCCGTGGGAGATTGGGGGGCGGGGTGTCTAGGACCAAAGCATTAAAAGGTCATTATTGAGCCCCTCATCTGAAAATCTTTTTGTTCATTCATATGAACGTTTTAGCATTCTCAGTGTGTTTGACCTTGGCCATAAATATGCTAAGAACATTGGAAAAAGCTTTGGGTCTTCTCGGCTTGTAGACATTGATTTAAAAAAATTCAAATATGGATGTGTAAAATGACAAACTGTGTGTTTTTGTGACCAAATCAAAGTGTCTTAATTTGTATCTTAGATTACAGCTTAGTTCTCTGGGCTTAGCAAGAGAAAACATATTTTATGCATTTGGTTTAAAGAAACATAATAAAGTGTTTGGGCTTCCTTTTATTACTTTTGGACATGCCTGCTAAACATACATCTGTTCTAGATTAAATGTTACAGATCCTCAATGAATTGCACTGATAGTTTTCAGATTTTTCCCTTATAATTAAGGGGCAACATTTTGTGCCTTTTTAAGTTATTGTTTAATTTGTACTTCTCCCTTTCTGTTCCTCTTGTTCAAGTGTTGAATTTGTATTTGTGTGTGTGTGTGTGTGTGTGTTCTTAAATATGTTGGGGTTAGTGTGGATTGGATAGCGCATGTGCTTAAAATCCAGTCATTGTGCCACTCATTAGACACCATGGAGAATGTGCACAAAGTGAAAAAGTATTGTACATATTTTACAGTCAGTTTGTATAACCTCCAAGTCAATTGGGACAATGTATTAACCAGTGAATGCCCATGGGTTTCAAGTTGAGAATACAGTGTGATTTGCCAACATCATTCACATATAGATGTATTGACTGTGCCAGTGGTTCCCAGACTCCCCTCAATTGACCAGCTTAGAATTGCTGGTGACCCTGGTGGACTTACTTCATAGTTTTTCTGCCCTTTATAACAGTTGCAGTGCGCTGTGATGGGTGCTCTATGGTTTTGAATTGTATTCTTGACACTTTCATTTCTGTTACTGTATTTTATTGTATTGCAGTTTGCATCCTCCTGTAGAATTCAGATTATAGCAGAATAAAATGCAGCATAAGAAATAGAAGAAACAATAAAAATAGAATTAAAAATCAGTATCAAGATTTCATGCTGGCATGCTGCGGGCCACCTAAAAGAAGCTCACAGAGCACAGTTTGTGAACCCTTGGACTAGGCAATATGCAGAATCCACTATTGGTGACTGTTCAGTGGTACACAGTCTTCATAATGTCTGATGATGTGCATAGTGACCAGTTTTTTATGCATGTTCTCTATTCTATTCACATTGACAACACTTACATTGTTTGTAAGGACTACCAAAATAAACAGCATCTAGACTCACCCAAATAATTTGCCAAAAAAATAATAATAGTTTAACTAAAGATTGCCATTTTTTCCCTAATATTCCTGCCATTCAATGAGTGGGAAATACACGACAAAGGATTCTGTCTAATGATGTCACATGTTATGTGTTAAATGTCCTTTCTTTTTCTTTTATTTTTTTAGTAAATCTTAAAATTTCTGTACACAGCATTGCTGTGTTGCAGACCAGCGTGTAATTGGAATGTGTCCAAAATGTGATATTATTATTATTATTATTATTATTATTATTATTAATTTCAAGTTACTTTCATTTTGATTTTTGCATTTAATGTGATTATGTGCCTTTAAAATGTTTTTTCCCTTCCATTCTGCCCTTGTATCTCTGCAGTCATTGTATACAGCAGATTCTAGAAAGTGTTAATCATTGTCACCTTAATGGCATAGTTCACAGAGACCTGAAGGTCAGTATCTGGTGCCCATAGGTTGGCTAAGAAGTGTTTTTCTCTCTTTCCTTTCCTTTCCTTTTCTTGGCTTGAGGCTGTAGGGTGGGTTTGGCTGAGAAGTCCCCTTCGCTTTCCTTTCTCATCCTCAGGATGACAAATGGATAATGCATGGTGCTGCTTTCAAATTTGCAAGTGTCACAGGTCTAGCATACATCACGGTAGAAGCTGAAATAGGTGTGGCAAGACAAAGTGACCTTCCAGGATTAATTTTTTTCCACCACTTATCTCTGTGGTATGATAGATATCTCCACAAACATAGGAAGGAGTTTGCACCTGCCACATAAACTTTGGCTGTGATGTATGTCAGCCTGCAGGTTTTTGCTTTAAAAAAAACAACAACAACACACCACTTCTGTGCAGAGACTTTGGGTTATAGTAGCAGAACAACTGGTTTGGCATTGCTTTGCTAGAGTAGGACAAACCCTCAGGCAAGAGCAAGCACCTACCGGTAATCACTCGGCTAACTGAAACCATGAGGAGTAAGTAATTTGCCTTAAAAACGCATTACTGCCTAAAAGTAATATTAACTGCAGGTTGGCTTGTGCAAAATAACCATCACCTTCAAATAAATAGAAGGAACAAACAGCACCAGATATTTAATACAAGCTTGCAAATAGCTCTGGGAGGTTATACGGCCAAAAATTAGATTTGTGTGTGAAAGTACACCCTATTTTGGGCCGTTCCTCCTTAGCACTGCTGAAATCAAAATGAGCTAAATGAGCTGCTTCATAGCAGCACACTCACGCCTGAGGAAGTTAGCTACTCTAGCCGAGGAATGCGGGTCCATTTCCGGAGGTTGCGCATTACAGTCTCTGTTTGCTGGTTTTGCACTATAACCCAGTCTCGCTGAGGGTATACAGACAGTGAGTGTACGGCTTGGAACTAACACACGCCCCCTGGTGTTTGCATGCAGTCATTGCATTCAGCAGATCCTGGAGGCTGTGCTACACTGCCATCAGATGGGCGTAGTCCATCGGGACTTGAAGGTGAGTAATGCTGTTGGGGAAGAGAGAACCTACACCACACGGTCTCAAAGCGCTCCTTTTAGCTGCATTCTTGCATGTAGAGGGGCAAAGAGGTGCCCACTTGTTAACTTGATGGTTGCCTGGACAGTTCTGAAAGCTTCCACATAAAAGAGACACCAAATTACCAAATCCCCTTGCAGGTTTAGACGTACTTTCCTTTGCTGTTCTCCTTTGGCGTATACGTCACTGAAGCCGTGGATAGGAGCGAACCAGCAGAAGAGTTATCAAGTGATGCTTGATTCCACATCAATCCATTTTGAATCAAAGAGTGAGAAGCTGTGACTGAGTGTGCTAAGCTGCTGGGGGCATCTCTTTCTACCTCCCAGAAATCTCCCAGCCCATTTTCCTTTGGATGTTATTTTTTATCTACTCTTCCTCCAGGGTCACGAGATGGAAGGACTGATGTGTTTTGCCACTGAGTACATTGGGATGCTTTGCCAGCCCTGTTACCACCACCATACATATGTTCAGCTATTCAGCATCAGCTTCCTATTTTATGCCAGCTGTTAGTTTCGTTGGGTTCACATTGTTCTCAGCTTTCTTTCTTTTCTTGCTTTTTTCCTTTTTATCTTTCTGCTTCCGGACTAAGTAAAAAAAAAGCAAATGCCTATTAATTTTGAAACCCATTCTTAAAACACACAATGCAATGGGTTTTGGGAGGGCCCTTGAGTAAGACATTGTCCATAGCCTCCCACCCTCCCAGTGCCCCCACTGTTGGCACCAGCTATTCCTGTTTCTTCTCTCCTTCTTCATCATTACTACCATTCACTTGCTTGCCAGTGAGTAAGCAGGCAGTAACATGTATTGCTCCTCCCTTTTCACTACCACTGTTGTCCGAACAAGTAGGTTGCAATGGTGAAGAAAACGAGCAGGTCGCAGGAGTGTGAGGGAGCAATAAATCACATGGAGTAGGTTTATTAGAAGAAGAAACAAGGCCTGCTCAGGAGCTGATTCCGCCCATCATTCCTCTGCATCCAACCAGTCCATGACAAGGAAAGATCTTGCCAGTGACTCTGCTTGCTGGGTTATGGGCCCTTTGCAGGCGCCCTACTATGCTACTGCTTGACACCTACCCTGCTAGATGCTTGTGAATGTTGTTGGTTCAAATCCCCATGACGGGTGAGCTCCCAATGCTCTGTCCCAGATCCTGCCAGCCTAGCAGTTCGAAAGCACACCAGTACAAGTAGATAAATAGGTCGTGCTGGCCACATGACCCAGAAAGCTGACTGTGGACAAATGCCGTCTCCCTCGGCCTGAAAAAGAGATGAGCGCCGCAACCCCATAGTCACCTTTGACTGGACTTAACCGTCCAGGGGTCCTTTACCTTTTTTCTTTTTTATATGTATATGTATATAGATATATTTATTTAAAAACTTCTTATATGTTAGGAAGGCTCACAAAGATCTGAAAAGTAAGCAGGGCATATATTGTTAGGATTTTAATGGAGATTTTTTACACCACGTTGATATATTTTTGTATGAGTTTGCAGTACAGAAATGAATTCACATCATCCTAATTATCATCATCGAGGAAAATTACACTTTTAGCTCCATTTGATACATTCTTAAACCATTGGTATATGTTCTCCTAAAGGACCTTAAAGTTGTCCATATACCTAGCAAGTAAAAGAAAAAAAGAAAAAATCAAAGGAAAACTCCTTCACACCGAGGTCTCTGTATTAGCATTCATTAACAGATTTGACATTGAAATCCTCAGGGTGACTATAGAAAGCAGTGCTTACACCACCCTTCCCTAGTCTGGCGCTAACCGCCAGATATTTTGCACCCCAGTTTCCATCAGTGCCAATCAGCATGGCAGATGAAAGGGGATGATTGTCTTCCAAAATATCTGGAGGGCACCAGGTTGGGGAGGGCACATAAACATTATTAATTTTGCTGTTTGGGGACAGCAGCCAGAAATAGGTCACTTCCAAGCTGATTGGATCTTGTATTCATTTGATTGAGTCCTCTATTTATTTGTGTTCTGCATAATTCTTTAAGACATCCATGGCTTCCATTACTTGAAAAATCACTTCGTAATGAAAGCATAGTGCACGCACGTGCACTGTCGTCTTTCTGTACTCAGAGTGTGTATACTTACACCTTTGGATGACCATTTTATTGCACATCATAAGATACGGACTCGCAAGTCCACAAAAGCTTATGCCCACAACGCATAGTTCAGTCTTTAAGATGCTGCATGACTCCTGCGTTGGTTTGATTCACAAGGAAAGATTAGTGCACACCTAAATCTGTCCTGTTGAAAACACTTGGAGTTGCTCTGTTCACAGCTGAGCTCTTTTATGATTGCAGTTTCCATAACACCTTTCAAATTATACAAACCCAATCACTGCATGGTTTGTTGATGTTGTTTTCACTGTGCCCTTCAAAGGGAGCGCAGAAGTTCTTGCAGTTTTATACTCATCTTTCCGCTGCCAGGTTGACATGAGAAATGAATTATTCATAATTCCATTTGGCCTTGCGCTGCACTTGTCTCAATCTGTCAGTATCACTGACAGAATGAAAAGGGAGCTTACTCGTCTCCCCTCCCCCAAGTATTAGTGCATTCTTGCTGTGCTGTTACATAACCAGTATTCCCCCATTACCTCAGAACTGAGTGGGGATTCCTTGGCTGTAGTGCCATGAAGATGATTACTACTACTTCTTTTTCTTCTTCTTCTTCTTCTTCCTCCTCCTCCTCCTCTTCTTCCCCAACCCATTTTTAAAAGGCAAAGTAGATTGCAAGAATATATATAATAAGCAATACAACCTTGCATCTTGTTTCTCCCCTCATCAGTCCTGATATTTTTAAACCATAAGCCAGTGGTTCCCAAACTTCTTTTTCCACTTCAACCTTTCTAAAGATCTTGCATCTTCAGCTACCTCCTGGAGCAGGTATAGGGGACCTTGTTTCTGTCAAGGGCTGCAATCCCTTTGGCGTAATATTTCAGGGGTTGAATGCCAGTGGGGCCACTGCTATATATGGGCAGGGCTGCTCTTTTTCTTTCTCTCCTATCTTCATTTCCCTGTCCAGCAGCTTGCTGGGGGGAGGAACAGGTCACTGTTTCCTCTCCCCTTTCCATTGCTGTAACCATTTTGATTTTTCCACCCACTGTCCTTCTATCCTCACCCCCCACCCCCACCTCAGACTTCCCACCAATAAAATTCAGCAGAGGACTGCAGGCTTCTTACCCAGTCCTAAAGGTCGAAATGGATGGGTTTTGGTGGACCTCCTCTTGAAAGAATTAAAAAAACTTCTGAAATGCCTGAGCAGCATTTTACTGTAGAGCAACCATGTTTGTGTCTTTCTAAGCAAAAGTTCTTCTGCGGGATTTCTGGTGGGGAAAGAAGCTGTTTTTCATACCTGGCTCAGGTGTGACTGAGATACGAAGCATTTTCAGTGACAGACAGGATTCACATTAGCTGAAAAGCCTTGATCCGGACAGAAAATACCCTTTACGGCGACAGAGTCACCACTGATTAAAACAGGCTAGACCTTCAGATGCTCCGGAATCTCAGATATAAAACCCTAAACTTGAAGTTGGAAGCCTTTCGATATCCACACAAAAATACGCTGTCTGGCCATTATGTTGACATGGCCTAAACAAGAGAAAAGCTAAATGATGGCCGCCTCTCTACTACATGCATAACTGCAGCTAAAGTGCAACTTTGTGATCCGGACACTGACTTGCTCCTTCCCTGGAAAGACACTCAAGCGTATGCTGTTTAATCTCCTATATCTTTCTCCAGTTTGTGCACGTTTGTCCCATCCTCTTCAGACCTCGTGCATGGCAGACACATCAGCGTTTTCCCGTTGTCTTGAAATGGCTGGTGCATGTTCTTTTAAGGGGCAAAGTCCAGCAGCCCAGGATGTCCGTTAAGCTTGCTATTGAAGTGTGTGGCTGTGTTTGTAATGAAGCATATTTACTTCCTTATGACAGTGATGTTTGCTTTACAGTACTTTGGGTCCAAAGATATTTGCTGACAGGTGTTAAGCACTTCTAAAGGAGCAGGGGGTGAGATTGAGTTCTTTTAATAGTCCCATACTGTGTGTGAATGGGCATTACTGTGTTTACCTACATGGGAAGTATGTATGACCTGACAGCCTGATGCTCTGGGTTGTTGAAGGTCACCAATAAATAGAAACATCCAGTGGCTTTAAGTAATTTACATAAGCTGTGCTTTCCAGGAAATAATGATGGCCAACTTTCGCTTCTCTGCCTTATGAAAAAGGCTCTGTAGATCAATTTCTTCCGGGTATAGAAGTAGTATGGCAAACTGCTAGCAAGATCAGGTGGCGGTTTTATAATTTATGCAATATTTTAGGCAGAAATAGTGCCCACCATTTGATGTTTTTTATGCCCAAATGAGGATGAACATCTTGGGATGCTTTTTTATTTTTATTTTTAAATGGTGATCGTGTTTGGTGAAACTAATTTAAATGAGAAGGGGGGAGAGATTTTGGCCTGATTCGCATCTCTCTCAATGTGTTGGTTGTGCTTATCAAGCAGGGGGAAAGAATCTGCTAGTTTAATGATAAAGTCGTTTCTTTAAAAAATATGGGGAGAAAGTGAGAATGACTATTTAAACAGTGGAATTTGCCGCTACAAATAAAGGGCTTGTAATTATTGTTTCTGATTTTTGAGGTGCTCATGAGCACTTTGAAATATGCAATAGGCACAATTTTTCTTCTTTACAATAACATTCAAGCACCTTGTGAAGTGGTGAATGCAGGATGAGAAGAGAATATGCTCACTTAAAAATGCTGCTTTAAATCAGATATACAGTGTAGTGAAGGTAGCCTAGTTTTTTCAACTCTCAGCAGGACCTAATGTCCAGCTGCTTATTCAGAAGCCTTTCTAGAGGCTGACAGGCTAGTCAAAGAGCCCTGGTGGGGTCTGAGGGCCAAACTACAAGTTGCCAATGCATAGTGGATAGCTAGAGATGGGTGGATCTTTCCATTTCAGTTTCCGCTGAAAAGAAATCATCATGAAAATTCATTCACATATTAGGGCAAATTTCTCCTAATAAACACACTTTTGTAAGTAGTTTCCTCTGATGTATACTTTTAATAACAAGGAATTTTCCCTAATATGCATTTTGTACGCTATTTTCACAAATCTGTTCCTTTTTTGCACACTTTCTCCTAATATATGCATTTGCTGTAAACATTGATTGGAAATCTGCAGCACAGAATTCAGAGAAGTGTAAATTTCAATAGACAGCTGTTTTTCAGTTCTGGTGAAAGTGTGAATTGCGTGGGTTCGCCTTCAAATGGAAACTGAATCAAATTTCTTTACCATCTCTGTGTGTAGCTATATCTCCAATTTGTATTTACGGTAATTAAGGGCACAGGGAGAGAGTAACTAGGCTGAGCGGTGAGCAGGAAGAAAAGCTTTATCCCTTCTTTCTCCTGCAATGATCAGGACTAAAATCTCCCTTCCACGTGGCTATTGACAGCTGGTAAAGAAGAAAAACTTCCCATTGAAGCAATGAGAGGTTGTTGTTGTTGTTTTTTACTAGCCCTCTAAGCTGCCCCAGAGGTGGAGAAAGCAACATTAGGACCCCCTGTAGCTCCGAAGGGTTGGTCATCTGATCCTCTGTGCCTGTAATTAAATGAAAAAATTAGACGTAAGTGCACTCTATGCATTAAGTGTAACATGTAGTTTGGCCCTGAGCTTTCATGTGGGGATCTTGTTAACAAAGAGGGAGGAAAACAGCCCTGTGAGGAAGAGTCTCAGAATCTATCCTGGAACTCTTCTGTTTTGCGTAGATACATTAAAAGAAACTCATATTTGAGCATTTATTGATTTAACAAATTTATAAAACACTTCGTGGTCCGAGGCAATCAAAGCAATAAACGACAGTACACCCCAAAATTCTAAAAAAAAACCAATTAAAAGTTTTTATAAACTGGAAACCATTTTAAAAAATACAATCTCTGCATCTTCTTTGTAGGCGTTTAAATAAATGATGACTTACGTGATCTCTCATTTCCCCCCAACCCCTTTCCTCTTCCTTCCCCTGCATCAAGCCTGAGAACTTGCTCCTAGCTAGCAAGTCAAAGGGAGCAGCTGTAAAACTGGCAGATTTTGGATTGGCTATTGAAGTGCAAGGTGAACAACAGGCTTGGTTTGGTAAGAGAACATTCTGACTTACCCATTTCCTCTCTGTATGTATCCTGCTGTGCCATCTTATTCACATGGAAACTAAAAAGCTGCCTTATACCACTGGCCAGTCTAGTTCAGTATTGTCGACGCCAATTGGCAGCAGCTCTCAGGGGTGTCGAGCAAGATTCCTTTGTAGTTCTATCTGGAGGTGCCAGGGATTGAACCTGGGATTTTTTGCATGCAAAGAATGCATTCTCCCACTGTGCTGTAGCCCTTCCTCAGGTGGGTGTGTTTTGGGCACTTTCTGTATTTTATCCCTAGTCACCATTCTAGCTGATTCTTCCCTCAAACAGCTCCCCTCCCAACACACCTCTTGAGAAATGCTGAGCGTTAAATCTTTTTGTGCACAATCCTCCAGGAAGTTATTAGCAGCTTTTTTCACAGCTCCCATACAGCTGAACCTACCTCATGGGGTTGTTCTGAGGGTAGCATGGGATAAACCTCTGTGTAACACCTTCAGTTCATTGGAAGAAGAGCAGGGTACAAATTTAATAGGCGGTGGTCTTTCATCTTCATTGTCAAAATGAAGTTTTGTGGGCCCAAGACTTGATTACTGTCATTCTTCCCCCTTCCCCTTTTATTGGGGCCTATATTTTCTCCATATAATGATACCAGGTCAACCGGGAGTCACTTTGTGAACATGATGATATCATGATAATACATAGTCAGCAAGGGTAATAACATCATTGAGGGCAAACCAGATCATCAAAGATGTCTTGGAGTGTGTTGGATCACCTGTCATGTACTGTAGGCCTGATCCTGCAAAATCTCTTTAAGGAGCCCAGCTTACACCTGATTCTCTCTTAGCAATTTGCTGTAACCCTATAGAGCTCCCTCCAGGACGCTGGGGGAGGGAGAGCAGTTGAGGAAAGAAGATACAGAGATTGGGTGGGGTGTAAGATACAGAGATTGGGTGGGGTGTAAGGGGCTGAATGAAGAATACAGGAAGATTTCTCCCCATGTACCTGTTGAGATTCTCTGAATTCATTTGCCTTTTTCAGAGCTGAAAGCCTGAAATTCATGATACCGATTCACAAATGCCTATTTCAGAACAAGGAGCAGTACATCTCTTTCCCTACAGATAGTTAAAGTTGGAAGAGTTGCTGAAAATGCAGTAGACTCACAAATATCTAAAGTATGTTCTAAAAGAATAACTGATGTTATATGGATCGTTTTACAAGAATGATATTTTCTTTTTTAAGGTTTTGCTGGTACGCCAGGATATCTTTCCCCAGAGGTACTACGAAAAGATCCCTATGGAAAGCCAGTAGACATGTGGGCGTGTGGTAAGATCTTTTTTTATTTCTGGGATTTTCTTTTTCATCCTTTAAAAGCCTCTGTAAGCGAGCTTTTATATTTCATTGCTTCGCTCCTCCTAAAATCCTCTGCTAGATATTATTTTTTATAGACCCACTTTTTAACGGTATATAACTTTCCAAGACAGTTTACAATAAATCATTGCAATACAATTAAAATCATGTGGACGTGGGCTAGCATAAATTCGACGGAGGGGAAGGAGAGATTTGAAGGATGTTGGTAGGCAGGAGAATGGAGCTGGCCCCTCTTGCTCCTTCCTGGGTTGGATCAAGAGGCATGGGGAGCTGCATTTGAACTGCTCCCCATTCCTGCTCTAGGGGGAAAGGGCAGGTAGCTTTATTCAGGGGGGATTTTGGAGGAGTAAAGAGATAGTGAAAGGAGAATATAAACAGTCCTTCCATCAGCAAATGGCTCTGATCCAAATATGAGCCCCATTTCGCATGAACATAGCTCCAGTCCAAATCTGCTTCAAAGTTTTGTTTGCTTTTTTTTAATAAGCTGGGTGATCCAGTTGCAGAAAGCTGTGTCAGTTCCCTTGGAAAATATTTATTTGAGTTGTTTTGACTTAGTTCAACGCTATTGTCACACCACAAAAAAAACGGTTTTGTAGATTTGGAAAAGGTCCAGAAAAGAGCAAACAAAGTTGATCAAGGGGATGGAACTGACTCCCCTGTGAGGAAAGGTTGCAGTTTCTGAGGCTTCTTATTTTAGAGGAAAGGCGTGCAAGAGACGGCATTATAGAAGTCTATAGAATTATGTGTGGTAAGCAGAAAGTGAACAGAGACAGTGTTTTCTCCATCTCGCAATGCTAGAACTCCTGGGCATCCAATGAAGCTGAATGTTGGAAGATTCAGGACAAATAAAATATAGTGATTAGTTCAAATATGGAACTTGCTGCCAGTGATTACTAACCAACTTGAAAATGGCTTTGAAGGAGGATTAGACAAATTCATAAGGGATAAGGCTTGCCATAATGGCTGTGCTCCGCCTCCAGTTTGGAATCCGTATGCTTCTGAATACCAGCTTGCTGGAAACTGCAGGAGGAGAGAGAGAGAGAGAGAGCTCTCCTGCTCAGGTCCTGCTTGTAGGTTTTTCTCGGGCATCTGTTTGGCCACTGTGAGATGGTGGACTAGTTGGGCCATTGGCCTGATCCTGCAGGCTCTTCTTATATTCATGTGTCCTTATTGTCACCTTCCCCAGGTGTTATCCTCTACATTCTCCTGGTGGGATACCCTCCTTTTTGGGATGAAGATCAGCACAGGCTCTACCAACAGATCAAGGCTGGAGCATATGATGTAATACCTCAATTTGTTGTTTTCTGATGATAGCTCACTATAATATGATAATAGTGGAGATGACAGTGATGCAAAACGGCTAAGTATTAGCTTGTGATTCTAGCATCCAGTCATTCCTATGATGCGTTGTTGTTTTTTTCCTTTCATTCCTATTATCTGTCTGCCATTTTAATCTACAAGCAACATTGCACAATTAACTTTTCAGGAACTTTAAAGAACTAATGTGTGGGGGAAACGGCCATTATGTAAGAAGAGAAACCACAAGATTGTATATCCCAGGGGTCCCCCCCAACCTTTTTGAGTCCAGGGACGCATACAGGGAACAGTCATTTGCACCACAGAATGGCCATTTCACTGAAGAAAAAAATGGGAGTTCTCATAACCACCACCACCCCAGACAAAACACCTATACACCCGCCCCAAAGCAAATAAAACACGAACAGAATAAATAGCCCCCCCCCCTCAAATCAGGTGACCTCTTCACAACCAGACAAATCTCCCTAAAGCCAACAAAGCTCAATTAAAAATAAAAATTGAGAGTAGTGGTGGCCTTTGGGTGCCATATGGGGTGTCTCAGGGTGCCGTTTTGGGGAACCCAGGTAGACCCTGTGTAGTCATATGAACAAAAGCTGATTTGATTTCTTTTGGAGGTAAAACAAGGTGTTCATTTTCAAAAAAATAAATAACTGATGACATAAACAAGGGGTATGGGAGATTTGGTCTTCCTGGTGTTGCTGTACTGCAAATGCCCATGACCCACTGTATTTGCTGGAGGTAGCTGATGGGAGCTGGAGTCCAAGAACATATGGTTTCCGTTCCCTGTCACAAACAAAACTCTCTCCATGTAGTTCTTAATGCATTTTTTAATTGTCCCTGTCTCTATTACACACACCTATAACGGATGTTCTCTTCTCTCTATACAAACTCGCCCCTCCCCTTTCATTTTCTGGTGCGGCTTACATTTCCTCATTTCACCCTTCAGTTAGATTTGTCACAGATTCCCGCAGCTGTGATCTCTCTTGGTTCGCTTGCAAGTTTCTATGTGTGTGCCCGGGATGGAGAAATGTGAAATGAGCCATGCAAGATACCAGCACCGCCTACAGTATATCCATCATACTTTCTCACAGCTCAGAATCCTTGAGTCTGGCAGCTGCAGAAGCGGCAGCCAAAAGTCGTTTCAGAATTATGAGAGGTTCCCCCCCCCCTCCTGTCAAGCTCATTCCTATGCGATGCCCATAGTGATGTATTTTCAAATGTACAAATGTCTATTCTTCAGCATGATTATCCTTCTTGCTGTCTCGGAGGACTCCTTTGTGCAAATTGCCTTTCATAATGTAATAGCCTGCTCTCAGGAGCACAGCCAGCAAACTTAACAGGTGTTTGTGCTTTCCCTGGTGATGTGGCTGCTTGTGGTAATCAACAAGCAAGAATTAGTGGCATTCAGAAGTGGGTATCCTTTCCCACCTGTCTTAGGAGATTATGCTCACCTGTTTTCTCCAGCACGTCCCTTCATGTTGCTCGTTGTTGCTTTTTATTTAGATATTTTTAGGCTTTGCTATGCCTCTTGGGGTAGTTTGCATTATTTTTCTCTAATAAAACAAACAGACATAACCTATATATCAGTTAATCTTCTGGGTCCACTCCCATTTTATGCTTCTTTGATTTGATTCAACTTGCTTAGAAATCGGGGGATTTGAAGGCCCAGAAAGCGTAGAATAACAGCCATGCCATTGAAATTCCTTTCAAATTCTTTGTGTCAAAATAATAATAATCTTGATTTTGTGTGACACGGATATGTGTTTTTTTCTTCTTCTTCAAGTTTCCTTCACCAGAATGGGACACGGTGACCCCAGAAGCCAAAGACCTCATCAACAAAATGCTTACAATCAATCCTGCCAAACGTATCAATGCATGTGAGGCCCTCAAACACCCCTGGATCTGTGTAAGTAGGATTCTGCTAGCTGTCATCTTTGGTCAGAGGGCAAAGTCCAAAACTTGTCTCCCACGCCTTTCTATTACACTTGCAGTAAAATACTTCATGATTTCCTTCCGTGATTACCTGAAATCTCAGCTCAGTGCTGTAGTCAACAATGTGAGAGCCAGAGCAATGATTAGAGTGTTGGACTGGCCCAGGGGAGATCTGGGTTCAAGCCCCCATGAAGCTCATGGCCTGATTTTCACCATCCCTCTTACTCAGCTAACCTCAGAGGGTGGTTGTTGTAATAAAAAATGGGATGAGGAAGAACTGAATACGCCACTCTGAATTCTGTGGGAGGTAATTTGGATATTAGTATAATAAATAAATACATTTAGAAATCTGATAATTAGAACTGTGGCTGCCCAACTATCCTTTGAGAATCATTTTTTATATTAATAGCCAGGGCGCCACAATTATAATTAGCATTTTCACCTTAAGGTGAATTATATTGTAAAAACATACTGTAAATTCAAATAAGGTGTTGGGGGTATGTGTTTCCGGCTCACAGAAAACCACTTTCAATAACTGGAGTTCGGCACTACCACGAATACTACAGTGGTGCACAAATACCTATCTCGCCCTTATGCAGTTAACCTATTTTAGCTCTTCCTACTCACCAAAATGTTAGAGAGGTTGTGGAACATTAGGCTCTAATCAATATATGTGGTGGACATGTGGGAAAGTGACTCAGTTCTGGGAGGAAGTATTTGTCGAAATAAAAGCAATTACTGGACAAAACGTCTTTTTAGTGTCCAGAGCTGTTACTGTTCATATTTTCTCCAAGGCAGATAACATTAACTTACATCTCAAACCTCTAATAAGTTCTCCTTCACTAGCAAGGCAGGCTCATAATAATGAGTTGCTGGAAGAATTTAGAGGGTGCTGCTCTGACAAATTGGTACAATAAAGTATGGCAAATAGCACTTGTTGGAAAAATTGACTAATAAAATAAAATTGGCACAAGGTTTGAAGCACAAATGCTTTGTTTGTAACTTACTGGTATGGCTTTAGTGTACATATGGCTAAAAAATGAACAGGGGACTCCCTTCACATTATAAAACCTTTTGGTTAAATTAAGCTGCTTACCGCTTTCTATACAAATGGTAATCTGGGATAAGAATTTAGTAGGTTATTTTGCATGTATTGCCTAAGCACCATCTTCTGGTGAACCTACATGGACCCTGAGATTATAATCTGATGCCTTTTTTGTGTGTGCCTCCCCCATGAGAGGTCCGGGGGGTGGCAACATGAGAACGGGCCTTTTCTGCAGTGGGGTTTAGGGTGGGATATGTTATTACTTAAGTGTACAATGTTGTTATATGCTGTAAGAATCTACTAAAACAAAAACAACAACAGTATAATACAATGCAACATTGAACAAAACTACAATGCAATGCAATTTAAAAAAACACCCCACAAATCCTTAACCTCACTTACCTGGGAGTCATTTCCATTGAATTCTATAGGATTTACTTCTGATTATGTCTGGTTAAAACCCTGTTTAAATACAGTTCGTTATATTGAAGAGCCAACCACTTTTAATTAAACACTTCAGACTCTAAAGTTTAGATATGAGGACCTTGCACTGATCTCTGATCATCTCAAAGGATTATTGTTGTTAAAGCAGGGAAATTGTGGGTTTGTTTGTGTTTTTGTTTTATTTAGTTGCAGAACCAGTCAAATGGTGGGAGGAGCCTTGTCGTTTTAATCAAGGGCTCCAGAGTTGCCACTGGCATCTGGAAGTAGCTCCAGAAAACATTGTTCATGGAGGTGGTTAATACTGAATAAATTTGCAAATCTGGTTGCATGCACCAAAACACTTCTCTCCACCCCCCCCCCCTTTTTTTCTTCAGCAACGTTCTACTGTGGCTTCTATGATGCACAGACAGGAGACTGTAGACTGCCTGAAGAAATTCAATGCAAGAAGGAAACTTAAGGTAAGGAAGCAAGTCCCCCCCCCCCCAGACCTCGTGCTAGTTGAGAAAACTGAAAGCATATAGTTAGTGTCTCTTAAAAGCAGCAGGTATTCATTAGTGGAGTGTCTGTATTCTCTATGGCTGCTTCTCCCTCTCTCATATACCTGACAGTAACGTTTCCCTAATATTGCACCTCTTTTCCCCTTGAGTTCTCTCCTACCACCAAACAGTTTCTTGTGGCGGGGTTGGACGGTGGGGGAACATTTCAAAAGCAAAAGCTCTCTCACAAATCAAGTTCTGAGTAAACTACAGAGCTGGGAATGTTTATGCATGCTAACTGCATATGCATACTTCAACTTGCAACATTTGACTTACCGTCATTCTGATCCAGTACTTCCAGTGTATTTGCTCCCCTCCCCTCTGTACTGTCCAGGAATGTTCCATAGATCATTTCCAAACATTAAAGAAAACAGAGGAGCTCCTGCTCATACAGAGTTCCTCCCACTTCAGAGTCCTTGCAAAGATTTCAGTTGGCGACAGCACTTCTGTTCCATGAGTCCTGTTGTAGAAGGAATGAGAGAGCGCGTGTTTGCACACCTCCACTCCACATTAATGATGATGCAGGGTTTTCTTTCAATAAAGTCTAAAGTGATTAACAAAGGATTTTAACTTCTCTTTTTAAAAGAGAAGAACAACCTACACATTTAGAAAATAATGCAGTTGTATTATTCAGTATTATTATTTAAAAAAAAATTTGGGAGAGCATTGCAAATAGTTTTGAACAGTCCTGTGTTCCTTGAGGCAATCTATCCTTTACACAATTTATGCACATATTGTTTTGTTGAGATTTTAGCGTGGGCTACAGTTCTGCCTGCCCATTTTTTAAAACTGAATTGCATCTTGGTCTTGGTTTTAACGTAGGAAATTGATTCCAGTATTTTGAACTGTTTTTATTGTCACTTTGATTATTTTGATTTTTTTTTGTAAGCATTTGAGTTTATCTCATCAAGAAAGGCTGGGTATAAATTTTAAAATACAGAAGCAAGTTACATAGTCACATGGGCCATTTAAAACTTTCAAACGTAGGAAATTTTATCCAACAGCAGGCCTCTGTGTGTTTGAAATAAGAGAGAGATCCTTTTGCTTATCTTCAGAAATACTGTAGAGGATATTGACTTACTATGTTGAATGTCTTTTTAGGGTGCCATTTTGACAACTATGCTGGCTACAAGAAATTTCTCAGGTATGTTCAGTGCACTGTGTTACACCATATTGCTAAATGCTGAGATGTGGTATATGTTCCTGTGGTACATGTCAAAATTAGTTCATCTTTGCATGTGTCCGGATACCATATTTGTTTAATACACATCTGTTTGCTTTGCATTGGCTAAGTAAAATTGGAGTGAGATGAAACTTCTTAAGTGGGCATCTTGTTAGTTCCATCCTTCATCTCTGGTCATTTCTCACTGCCTTTCATTTTTTTAGTAATTAGACATGGTTATTAGATCTGCTGGCATTGTTTACAATAACCTTCTCCGACCTGGTGCCCTCCACAAGTTTTGGGCTAGAGTTTCCAACATCCTTGACAGTTGGCCATGCCAGATGGGGCTAATGGGAGTTGTAGCCCAAAACATCTGGAGGGCACCAGATTCAAAGCGATGACTTACAACATGAAACCAGAAGACTTTATACCATAACAAGTTCTCTTCTGTTGGGATCAGAATAGCTATATGCCAAAGTAGAAAAGCTAGAGATACCTGGAAGTCTGTATTGAAACATTTCCTGTCAAATGGCAGGTCAACTTGCATTTTGTTGATATTGGTCTACTTGATTTTTAGAGTTGTTGTTTTCGACATGCTTTCGGATGCTCCTTGGTGTGAATTCCCTTCATTTTTAAGGGCAGATTATGGCCACATTTACATGTTTTGTTTTATAAGGACTTCCCGTTTGGCAGCCAATGCCAGTTGAGGAACCCAAAAATTATAACTTTAAAGATGGTTTGGAAAAGTGAAAGTTGAAGACTTGATAGTCCAGTTCAACCTTTCAAATAACTTTCTACATGATATTCTCATAATAATTTGCAAAGACGTATATCACTTGAGAATATAAAATGTAAAATCCAGATGATACATAGATAGAAACGTAGCTATCTAGAGAGCTATCCCCATTATCTTATTACCAGCAAAACATCTTGCCACCATTTGTTGAATTTGCCACTGCAGACAGTGCCCGATTACGAAATAGGGAACGTAGGCACTTATGGGACCCATACCTTTGTCTCTGTAATATAATTCATTAATTTATGATTGTTGTTGTTTAGTCATGTCTGACTCTTTGTGACCCATGGACCAGAGCACGCCAGGCACCCCTGTCTTCCACTGGCTCCCACAGTTTGGTCAAACTCATGTTAGTAGCTTTGAGAACACTGATTAGCCTATCACATTTTAAACTATGGCAGAGCACTTGAGATATATGGTGTCAAATTTAACACCTAGCACCTTCAGTTCAGCATCAAAGTGAGGAGGTAAAGACTTCTGGCTAAAACTAGGCTATAACAGCAAATTATTCAGGTTAGTGAAAACCCAAACAGAGTGCAAGTAGCCCCCAAACTATCTGTTCACAGATATAACAAGTACTGAACCAGGATGCAGTTGTGACAGAGTTTAGTACTTTACAAATCTATATGTGAATGGGAGAGCTTACACTAGTAGTAGGAGAAATTAAAAGGCATTACTCTTGTCAAGTACACAGCCCAGCCTCTCTGTTATATGCTGGGATAACAATAAACTACCAAGAACTGTGTTAAGTTCCATGTAAGAATCAAGTGCAAATGAACTGAGTATTCTTCAGGTTCAATTGTTGCCACAGAAGTTTTGATTTTGCAGCAAGAGGTGTTAACCTTACCTTTTTGTGTCTGTTCATGCCCACTGCTTGTGGGAAATGATTGAAATGGTACGAAACTTCCACACCCACCCATTTCACCTTAGTTCTAGTGGAAACATCAAACTAAGTATCTTCTCAACAGAAATAGATTTAAAGATGTGTCTGGTCACCTGCGATGGTTGCTGTTCAGCATCCGATATCTGCTGTTATTTTCTCTCCTTTTTGTAACCTTCCCAAAAACAAAGAATAATTTTAATATATTACTCCATTCATCCATTCCTGAATTGACCTGTTCTGTCCATTCCGTTCTTCTTGAGTGGCACTTGTCTACTGTGGTTAATTTAAGAAAAGGTGCCATCCTGTTGATATAGGGGGAATCTAATTTTGATTTTGTTGTTGTTGCGTCGCATGCCTTTTTGGGGAGCAAATTGTCCATAATGATGTATCTATAAAAGTGTTTTATTTATTTATTTCCTTTTTTTGGTTGTTCTTCCTGTAATGTGGAATGTATGTTTCTTGTGAGGTAAGCCCCCTCGGGAGCTGAAAGGAATGTTTTTATCTTCATTCCCCCAAGCAATGTGCTGCCTGTCCCAAATCACTCTTGTTTTTTGGTACGCTGTGTCCAGATGGAACTGGGTGTTATAGCAGCCCTGTGACATTATCACGCTGTGAGTTTCCCCCTCCCGTGCTCCATTTCATTGGCTGCTGCTTGTGGGGGCAAGGGAACTTTCAGTGGGTATGACATCATGGCATACTTTGTAGTACTAGATGTTACTGGGAAGAGAGAGAGAGAGAGGACACATATATGCTGTTTTTCACAACAGTCATGTGACTCTAATAACATCCAGTTCCAGCCTCAGTTCCGTTTCTTTGGGTTAGCTGATATATAAGTAGGACATCATTTAAATTCACGACCTTTTTATTATGAAAAATTGGCAAAAAATGCAGGTCTTCTTTTTTGTTGTTCTCAATGGTTATTAGGGAATATACTTAATTGAAATTGGTGTGTTGCGAAACAAGTCTTTCATTGTAACTATCCTCTACAGGTTCAAATGAATGGTTACAATATGCTCAGTGTAAATCACCACTTTGTATACAGTGGTGCCCTGCTAGACGAATGCCTCGCTAGACGAAAAACTCGCTAGACGAACGGCATTCGTCTAGCGGAAGCTGCCCCGCAAGACAAAAAAGTCTATGGGGCTGCTTCGCAAGACGATTTTTTTTTTTAGCACGAAAACCTATGCGCTCCATTGCCGCTTCGCTAGACAAATAATTCGCTCTACGAAAAAACTCGTAGAACGAATTATTTTCGTCTAGCGGGGCACCACTGTATTTTGATACTGTAGCATCAAATGTATCTCTTTTGGCCGAAATAATCCTGTGAGGTAAGTTAAAATGAGAGTTAGTTTCCTAATTCAGATATCCATTTCCTAGTTTCCTAAACCATAGTTTAGTAACTGGGAATGAGCATCAGAACTCCCCTTCCCTCCCTTTTCCCTTTCCTTCCTTGGCATGCCAATACCATATAGCTTAAAACTACATCTTCCCATTATTTCTGGAACAATGTGATACAGTGCAGCATCAGGATATTTACCCACAGTTTGCACATGGTTTAAGATGGTGGTAGGTAAGCTGACATTAAACCACAGTTCCCCATTTTGGCTATAAAGGAGAACTGTGGTTAAAGCTAAACTGGATCTTCGCACCAAGGAATGTGGGAGACAAGGGTGGAGCATGTTGTCCTGATGTTCCTTCCTGGTTGCTAAAGTGTGCTTTCGCTAGCTGGGAAATGTATATCTGAACTAGGCCAGTGATTGGTTCAAAGCCCAGCCCAGTGGCTTTTGTAGCTGAGATTAATTATGAACTTTTGGTTGGATATATTTTTACTCACTGCCCCATAGTACATATTACAGCAGTGCTCACAGCAGAAGGGGTGAATTCCAAATTTATGTCTGTCATAGTTGTTCTGTTGATATACAATGAAATATAACCCAAAGAACTTTCAAAAGCCAATCCAACATGTGCTCATTACATCTAAGCCAACATGCCACAAGTTCACTAAGCTTAGTTACTAGCAAAGTTGCCATTCTTTTCATTTGTGCTTTTATCCCTTAATTGTTTTTAATGTTTAAAAATGTGTGGTCCAGTTGTACTGATTGCTGCTGCAGCACAGTGCCACAAATGGCTGTGACATTGCAAGGATGTTGCTTCATTGTTTGCGCCAGATATTTAGCCCTGATGGTTTACAGTTGGGTTGCTACTTCATTCTCAGATAAAGGACTTATTCTTTAAATGTATGTTGTATCACTGTAGTGGAATTGTAAATACGATGAATAAAGACCATGGGTTTCTTTATGTATGGTAAAGAGCTTGCGCAGCACATTATGCTCTGCCATTTCCCACATGAGGTAATCGGTGATGCAAGCAACATGTGTGTACGATTGCTCATTATTTCTTCCTCAAAAAGAGGGATATATTAATTGGAAAATGAACTTGCAGGTTGTTCACGGAGACCAGGGGTGCGAAACCTTAAGTCTGGGTGCTGAATACAGCCCTCCAAGCCTATGTAGCCCTTGGGACCTTTTCCAGGCCAGCACCATCCCTAACTGACCCTTCTTCGCACCCTCTTTGAGTATTTCTGCCAGATTGGAATGTGACCTTGAACTCTGATAATTCCTCTTTCTTCCCTGGATGGAGGACAAAGAGGAGTGTGTGAGTGTGTGTAGAAACTAGGCTACTCTGCAAAGGTAAAAATTCCATTGATTGATCTGCCCACATTTGCCTGTGGTCCACCCACCACTGATATGTGACCCCTGGAGCAGAGCAGTTTCAACTTTTCATACCAAGTAGGCAACAAGAGTACTTTGACATGGGACCTGTGGGCTGCACACTGCCTTGTCACCTGGTGCGAAGGGGAGAGTGAGCCCAAAATTTGATGCCTCCCCAGCCCTTCTTCTGTCTTCCCAAAGCCAGCTAAGCAAGGTGTCCTTCTTTGGGAAGGAAGCATAAGGCTCTGGCAGGGTCCTAGAGCTCTCCCACCTCCTCCCCAAAGCTGGGAAAGCACAAACTAGGCTTTGGGAAGAAGGTTGGAGGATTCTAGGAATATGTCAGAGCCCCCACACTTCCTTTCCAAAGCCCAGCACCTTGCTTACCAGGCTTTGGGAAAGCAGAGCAAGAACTGCAGGGAGGGGGCGTAAAATGTTGCCAAGGGCCACCAAAAAGGCATTGAGGGCCACATGCTGAACCGCCCTGCCTGGGGGCAATGTGGCCCTCAGGCTAGGAAGAGTTCCCCACTTCTGATGGAGTTCTATGCAGGTATAGTACTCATAGCAGACATTTACTTGTGTATGCAATGGTGTCCCCCATCACCATGCACAGGACTCCATCTGGTAAGTTGCCAAGCAGATCCTCAGTTTCCCTGTTTTCTATATCTCCATGGACAATTCTTTCACTTGTACCAAGATGGTTTTATTTGTATTGAGAATATGGTGCAATTTCCTCAAAATATCTTGTGAAAGATATAGTTCCAAATACATTTATAACATAGAAAAAAATTGCTTCCTTTGTGATTATCAACATCATACTTTCACACATGAGTATTATTCTGAATCGCCTTAATTTAAAAGAAAGTGATGATATCTGTCTGAATATTGCAAAATTTTAATGGCAGTTGGGTTTATACTCTTAACGATAATCTGACCCTAGTCTTTTCCACACCACTTCTATTGGGGCAAATTCCTTGTGTGCACAAAGCCACAGTAAGATAGATGTGACCGCCAAAGAAGATGGAAATAAATGATATTGTGCATCACTGCAGAGTATTCCTAATTCTGGCTCTCTTTCTAAAAACAACAACTGCTGAGCACAATCTGGGAAAAATTGTTTACAATTTATGGCATGGTCATTTGTATGAAAAATATATGTGCTTAAATCAATGAAAAGTTTCATCAGATAATAGCTGAGGTTTCATTGAAGTCAGTGGGATTAAAATGTTTAGTCTTTTTTATTTCAGCTACAGTACACTTTACAGGCAAATTTCTGGAAACAAATCAATGCACCAAACTTTCCCTTTTTCTTTTAACTACACAATGGCCCCAGGTATGACACATGATATTATTCCATCTTTGGAACCTGATGTTTTTCCTCAGATGCTCAGTACTGCAACTTGGATACATTTTTCTTGGGCTTTTTCCAGTATTATCAAATATATTTATCCAGTAGCATTGTTGTTCTTATAACCAATCTACATTGGTAAAGATTGGTTGGACCTAGGTGTTATGAGACAAAAAGCTCAGTTGGTAGAGCATGAGACACTTAATTTCATGGTCGTGGGTTCAAACCCCACATTGGGCAAAAGATTCCTGCATTGCAGGGAGTTGGATTAAATTACCATTGTGGTCCCTTCCAACTCTATAATTCTATGAACTAAAAATGTACCAGTCCTTTTTTTTTTGTAACATAGCATCTCAAAAGATCCACTTGTTTGCAGCAACTGGGCTTTAAGACTCACTGCACCTGTAACATGATAATCTGCTGGTCTTCCAGATACCTTTCACAGGTAGATGTCTCAGTGCATGTGTTTTAAACTGCTGAATGACAGTGACAAACTGTTATTTCTCATTCATCTCTATGCCAAAAAAATTAATAAATCTTGGGATGTAATGGTTTTGCCTTCCAGAGAAGTTACCTGTTCCAGGTCTGCATGAATGGACAGAAATAATCTAGAGATCTAATAGCCAATATTACCTCTGTGTGGAGGTTTAATGCTCTACAGCAATAAAAAACTTAGTGGTATTATAGGCATCTATACTAAACAGTTCGAAAGCACGTCCAAGTGCAAGTAGATAAATAGGTACCGCTCCGGCAAGAAGGTAAACAGCGTTTCCGTGTGCTGCTCTGGTTTCGCCAGAAGCTGCTTAGTCATGCTGGCCACATGACCTGGAAAAACTGTCTGCGGACAAACGTCGGCTCCCTCGGCCAGTAAAGCGAGATAGCTGCCGCAACCCTAGAGTCGTTCGTGACTGGACTTAACTGTCAGGGGTCCTGTTATACTTAATATGTGTTGTTGTTGTTGTTCGTCGTTAGTCGTGTCCGACTCTTTGTGACCCCATGAACCAGAGCATGCCAGGCACTCCTGTCTTCCACTGCCTCCCATAGTGCTTCCGAACTGCTAGGTTGGCAGGAGCAGAGACCGAGCAACGGGAGCTCACCCTGTCGCGGGGATTCAAACTGCCAACCTTCTGATCAGCAAGCCCTAGGCTCTGGGGTTTAACCCACAGCCACCCCATGCTAATATAGATACAAGCAAATATTTAAAACAAAGGACAACTGCAAGGCACAATATAAAAATGGTGTGGTAAGATGTTTTAAATGTGATGATAAATGCAATGAGTAGAAAGCTAATATACCCAGTTTGTTTGTTTGTTTTGTTTCATTGATTTTGAATTACATCGACTGACATTGTTTATTTCCTTTCAATTTATAGCAGCCAAGAGTTTACTGAAGAAACCTGATGGAGTGAAGGTAGGCTACAAATACTGAGATCATCTAACAACACGTCTCATTTACTTTTCATTACCATGTGACTTTCTAAATTCTCTTTACTTTGGCACTGAAATAACTGGTCCTCTTCCTTTAGGTTTTGCTTTTTAAGAAAAAGAAAATATATATGCTTGAATCACCACTTTGCAGTTGATCATGGACCAGCCATTTGGGAAGGTAGCCTCCATGTGTCCTTGGCATTCCATTTGTCAGAAGGTTATACCTTAGGGGTTGGCAGCCCTTGAGCTGGGCTCTGCCAGAAGTGGTTGGTGTGCTTTGGCGGAAATCAGTGCAGAGGTTTACACTGACTAAAAGATGTCCGTAAGAAGCAGAACAGTCTTGCAGTTTTCCTGTGTGATTTAGAGTTTCTAAATTTGGGTGACCTCAGAATTCCATAATAGGAGAGAAGCTCTGTAAATTAAAGATTCTGGGCAAATACTTTGCAAATAGCCAAGGAAGAGCTGGGGGGGGGGGATATTTCTTCTTCCCAGAAGGACTTGTCAACACAAGATTAAATAAAGCAATCCAGCTTATATTAGAAAATGTAACTTCCATTTCTTCTATTTTGCAAGTTTTCATTGAAATATGTATTTGATTCAGCTTTTATCCTTGCAACTTTTTCTTGAAGTTTGTTACCTTTAAATATTTAATTCACTGTATACTTCTCTTGGATTCATTACATGTATACCATTTCCATAGTTCACTTAAAGGCACCCTAATCACTTAGGTCCAACCTATCTTTTTTCAAAACCAGCCATTGGCAACCTATTGCTTCCATGGACCAAGCACAAATTCCAAGATTAACTGGACCTATTTCAATATATTGCTTGAATCACTGAGGGGAATAACAGGGTGTTTGTCTCCACTGCCTTCAGTATCAGTATCAAAACCTTTATTGGCATCACTTACAAACATCCAAAATAAATAGGCCAATACGATCTCGTCACCATCACTGCCTTCAGTAATTTGGGCACTTTACAAAAGGACATTATCCAAAGTCACCTAGTCCTTTCCAGTGTTCCTAACTGGGTAATTTCAATAGGGTAACTTACCTAAAGCGTAATCCAATTCAGAAAGCTTGTTTCATTCAGTGCTAAGCTCTCGTATGTCTGTAACCATCTCTGTCAAAATTGGTCTGTTTAAACAGTAATGCTAAGTATAATTGTTGCCAACACTTTGCTAGTACCACTACACTTATGGCTGTTTTCTTTGCTGTGTGTTCAGGACTCTGTTTTGTGTTTGTGTTTGCAGTCCTATGAAGTGGCGGGTGGAGAGTGTGCATCTTATCAAAGTATTTGTTTTCACAATTTTTCTTATGCAGGAGATCCCAATCCCATCCTGAATGCCTGTATATTAGGCTGTTCTTAGAACAAACAAACAATATACTGTTCTCCATGCATTAATACCTCAAATCCAACCAGTCACATTTTCTTCTTTTCCTTTCTCTCTGACTGGTCAAATCAGAAAAGGAAGTCAAGTTCGAGTGTTCAGATGATGGTGAGGATCTTTATCTGCCAGATTTTTCCTCCTGTGAAACGTTCACACTTGAGAGATGAAATACTTGCATTTAGTTCTGTTGACATAGCAAGAGGAAGCTGCAAGACTTTTAAAATACAAGCTTGTAACTTCTGCATCAGTTCAGTGTAACATGACATCCTGAATTAATTGCTATCAGTTCTTCCAGAGCCAAGGTCACAGACGAGGGTGAGAAACCTGTGTCCTTCCAGGTGTTGCTGCACCTCAGTTCCCATCAGCTCTTGCCAGTGTGGCCAGTGGCCAGGGATGATGGATTTTGTAGTCCATCAACATTTGGAGACCACAGATTCTGCACCCATCTCATACACTGTGCAAATACCAGTGCAAAGTAGATGCAGCAATGGCCAGTGCAACTGTTCTGCTACAATATCATTGTTATTCAAAAAACCTTCTGTATAGTTGTGATCTCCTGGTATTAAATGTAGATGAGATTTCTGAAAATGTAAGAACATGGTAGGGCTGTCCCTTCAATTTTATGTCAAGGTGCTTGTAATATGAAAACTGAGTTATTGCTCAAGCCAATACCTGGTTCCTGTGAGTGTTGTGCAGTATTTGCAATAAACAATAAAATTTGGTCTCTGCTTTTACCCTTTCTCTTACACCACCTCCTGTATTCCACTGCAGGTACCACATGGTGTGAAAATTTATTCCAACATTTAATTATACATTTCATTCCTCTTAAAAAGAGCAAGTGCTTCTGAAGGACCCCTCCTTTCTAGTACTTGTCATTCTGCTGGTGGATAGTAAAGCTCTGTAGGTAGTTCTTGATAGAGGTGGACGACTACATTCACAGGTATTTTACCTACAGATACACATGCCAAATAAAAACAGAACAGACTACTACCAAACACTGTGCAATGTCACACGAATTAAGCAAATTTAAAGTTGCCCCTTGACTAGCATAGAGGACAAAGATAGGTAGGAAGCAGAGCCAAGTCAAGTGCAAATGAAGGTTGTGGCAGCAGGGACGTGGAATACACAGTTAGGTGTATGTCTGGGCTGGTAGCAAGTCCAATGCAAAGCTTAACTGCCAGTTTGCCAAACATACTACATTGTGCATTATAAACCCACTCAACAGTCCTGTATCTACTGTACCAGTCACACATTTGTTGACGATGAACATTTAGTTTTGGGAAGGTGGGTAATTGCTTCATGACGTCCTGCCTAACTTTATATGGCTGTAGTCAGTGTGGTGTACCTGGGAGACCAGGGTTCAAATCCCACTTAGCCATGAAGCTTACTGAGACGACCTTGGGCCAGTCACAGCCTCTCAGCTTAACCTGCCTCACAGGTTTGTTGTAAGGATAAAATGGGGAGGGGAAGAACCTTAAACTCCTTGAGGAAAAGGTGGGATTAAATGTAAACACTACAGTCCAGCTCAGTATTCAACAACACACTGTCTCTGTGCAGGTAGATATCCTCATAGAAGGACGAGGCTGAGTGAGGGCTCTTCCGTCAGAAATAAGGAAATGGTGAATGGCGCATATTTTGAATTGTGCCTGGCTCTGCAAAGTGAGCTTCATTTGCAAGAAAATCTTCTTAAATTCCTGTTTCCGAAAGTGTGTCCTTATAGAAACCCTACCCAAACTGTACAATCCAGCAGTGGGAGTTCTGTCACCCCACTGACTTCAACAGAAGATGGATTGTGGTCAGCATGCTTGCAAGAAGGGTTTTACCTTTTGACACACAGTTTACGTATCTTTCCATTGTTAATGGCTTATAATTAAGAACGCTGCACAGCTGTTTGTAGGCATACATGTGCATTCAGTGGTGCCACCAAAACTTCATTGAACACAAATAAGGTTGTTTCCAGCTTTAAGAACTTCTCAGAAATAAGTGGTAGGTTTCCAAGGAACAATTTCCAAGTATTTTGTAGGGCTTTGCATGCTCATCAATCAGTTGGTTGACAATGCCTACCAGCACCATACCTGGTGTCATATGTAATATATGTATGGCAAATGGACTTGCCTTGGCCAAAACTTGACTGAGCTCATGTCAAGTGGGGAACCTAATTAGCAAGTAGTCTGCATAATCAATAAAACTTCATTTTCGGGAATGGGTCAGTGCTTCACTCAGGTCTGTCCCCTTTTCTGTCTCCAGTGGGAGCTTCCCTCCAAGGGCAAGAACAGGTTTTTTTGGGGGGGGGGGGTAATTATCAGGAGAAAAAGAGCTAAACCTGATCTTACTCCCCCCCCCTCAATTTACAGTGGTACCCCGCAAGACGAAATTAATTCGTTCCGCAAGACTGTTTCGTCTTGCGGAAATTTCGTCTTGCGAGGCAACCGTTTCCCATAGGAACGCATTAAAATTTAATTAATGCGTTCCTATGGGGAAAAAAGTCCGGGGGCCCCTTCCGACCGTCACCGGAGCCTCGCCGCGCCGTGTTTTAAAGCTACAGGGAGCGAACAGCAGCACTGCTGTTCGCTCCTTGCAGCTTTAAAACGTGGCGATGAGGCTCCGGTGGGGAGAGGCGGCGTCGGATCGCGCACTGCCATCCAAAATGCGGCGCGATCCCACTCCGCCCCCCCGCGCACCGGAGCCTCGCCGCGCTCGTGTTTTAAAGCTAGAGGGAGCGAACAGAAGCATTGCTGTTCGCTCCCTGCAGCTTTAAAACGCGGCGCGACGAGGCTCCCGGTGCGCGGGGGGCGGCGTCGGATCGCGCACGGCCATTCCAAAATGGCGGCGCGATCCCACTCCGCCCCCCCGCGCACCGAGCCCTCGTCGCGCCGTGTTTTAAAGCTGCAGGGAGCCAACAGCACACTCCTGTTCCTCCCTGCAGCTTTAAAAATGCGGTGCCCGGCGGCCATTACAGGGAGCTGTAAAGGCTTACCTTTTTCTCCGGTCGGAGGGGTGTTTGTGCATCGCATCCATCTTGGATCGCTGTGCATGTCTGATCGCAGACATGCACAGTCGATCCAAGATGGACGCGATGCACACCACCCCTCCCTACCGTAGAAAAAAGGTAGCCTTTACAGCTCCCTGTATGGCGCGGCACCGCGTTTAAAGCTGCAGGGAGCGAACAGGAGTGCTGCTGTTGGCTCCCTGCAGCTTTAAAACACGGCGCGGCGAGGCTCCGGTGCGCGGGGGGGCGGAGTGGGATCGCGCCGCCATTTGGATGGCCGGCGCGATCCGACGCCGCCCCCCCGCGCACGACGGATCCGCGTCGCGCCGCGTTTTAAAGCTGCAAGGAGCGAACAGCAGCACTCCCTGCAGCTTTAAAACACGGCGGGGCAAGGCTCCGGGGGGCGGGGGGATCGCGCCGCCATTTTGGATGGCCGTGCGCGATCCGACGCCGCCCCCCGCGCACCGGATCCGCGCCGCGCCGCGTTTTAAAGCTGCAAGGAGCGAACAGCAGCACTCCCTGCAGCTTTAAAACACGGCGGGGCAAGGCTCCGGGGGCGGGGGGATCGCGCCGCCATTTTGGATGGCCGTGCGCGATCCGACGCCGCCCCCCGCACCGGATCCGTGTCGCGCAGCGTTTTAAAGCTGCAAGGAGCGAACAGCAGCACTCCCTGCAGCTTTAAAACACGGCGGGGCGAGGATCCGGTGCTTACAGTGGTACCTCGCCAGACGAATTCGTCTTGCGAAAAAGAGCCATAGACGAATTCGTCTCGCGAGTCAACTAAAAACTCGCAAAACCCTTTCGTTTTGCGAGTTTTTCGTTGTGCGAGGCATTCGTCTTATTACATTTTGAAAGTGCATGTTAATTGTTCATATGCAATTAATGTTGCACCTAGTTTGATCCTAAAAGGCATGCACTACTGGTACTCAACCCATTTTGTGAGGGGGTTGGAATCCACCCTTTTTTTCTATCAGGAGGATGTTCTTCCAGAGATGAAAGTTGCTTGAGTGATACTTTATATTTGATTCCTGCTCAGGATACCCATATTGATCCCTTTTGTTTGTGATCATTTTGCTTTTCTTCTATTTTTAGAATGATTCTTTTGTGAGGGCCAAATTATATTTCAGTTAAGTTTTTGCTTTAATTTATTTATTGCTTGTGAGAGCAAGCAATCCAAACCCATGGTTTTGCACCGTATGTAAGAGGAGCCTGGGAGCCCAATGCTTAGCTCAGGCCTATTCTAGCAAATGCACATAGTGCTAAAATGTAGTTCAGCAAGCATCATATGTAAACCAGCCTATTTTCTTATGGTACACAGAGAAGTGCATTTTCTTTTTCTTTTCTTTTTTGCACATGCTATCTTTGTAATTCCAAATCTAATGTTGTCACTGTTCAGTAAGAAAAACAGGTGTTTAATTGAAAACATATTGTGAGGAGGGATTCTGAATACATACCACACTTTAAATATATAGTACGGATTTCTAAAAAAGTTCTTTGCATATATATAAATTTACCTTCAGATGCACCACTGTGGGCACGACACTGGGTGTTCAAAATAACTTTGTTAGTACATATCGCATACAGCACTGCTGGTTCTAGAAGAACAAGTAAACAAAGCAACTTAATTTAAATCTGGCTAATAATGTAGTCTGGCACCTCAGAGCTTATTTAGAATTCTACCACTCTAGGGAAAAACAAACCACAATTGTCGTGCTGCACAACACCATGTGCTTTGATTGCTGTTATTGTAAATCCTTTTGAATGCATTGTTAAGCCACCCATTTTACGTATTTGAATCCTTTTTTGTTCTCTTACTGAAGGCAGACAGAAGCCCAGTTCATACATCATGGTAAGCCATAGTTAATGGTTTACCATGAATGCACAGAACACTGTGCCCTTCACTCCTGCCCTCTAACCAGCAGGAACAACAAACCACAATATCTGGCTTAACATTATACCCGCGGTATGCTTCACTCCAAACTATGATTGGTAAGTCAAGAAGAAACTTAGGCTTAACAAAAGGTTTTATGGTGTGAAGCAAACCACAACCCCCAGTTTAGACATAACACAAAGCCAGTGATGGTGCTTTGTTCCTCTTTCTATGCATTTTCTGCACGCTCATGGTAAATGATCAACAAAGGTGTGTGTAGCACCCAAGTATCCTCCGCTGTGTTACTCTGTTGAACAGGGGTGCATGCACTGATCTTATTTCATTTATCTTAAGAACTCTCAAGGCATATCATTCATAATCCCATTTTGCAGGTAAGGCCAAAGGCAGTTTATTAAACACTCTGAATTCCATGGGTTACACCCATTTATTTTTACAATCTGGGCTAGAATTTTAATGATGTGAATCTGTTAAGTCATGTATTAAAATAGCTACAACCATTCATAAATATAATTACTGCTAATCAGGCCCTCAGCATTTTTAGCAGAATAATAATAATAATAATATAATATATAATAATAATAATAATAATAATAATAATAATATGATGATGATGATGATGATGATGATACAAATATTTTTGTACCCCCACACATCTGAGTGGCTTGCCCCCAGCCATTCTGGGTGGCTTCCAACACAATATACAAAACCCAACGGAACACCATATATTAAAAGCTTCCCAATACAGGGCTGCCTTCAGATATCTACAGAAGGTTGCACAATTATTTATCTCTTGGACATCTGACGGGAGGGGTATTCGACAGGACAGGCACCATTACTGAGAAAGCCCTCTGCCTGGTTCCCTTTAACTTCGCTTCTCACAATGAGGGAACTCATTGGAGCTGGACCTCAGTGTCTGGGCTGAACAAAGGAGACAGAGACACTCCTTTGGGTATACAGGGCCAAAACAGTTAAGGGCTTTAAAGATCAGCAGCCAACACTTTGGGGAACTGTGCTCGGAAACGTACTGGGAGCCAATGTAGTCCTTTTAACACTGGTATTATATGGTCCTATAATAAGAAAAATACACCTTCAATGCTATGGGTTTACAAAATGTATTCCTACCATTGCTTTTTTCTTTTAAAGCATGACAACCAATACTTTTTGCACTACCTAATTAGTTATCTGAGTAGGTTAAAAGTGGACATCCCATGTAACAACATAAAATATTTGTTCTGTTTATAAATAGACATTTCATTGAGTTTTACAAATGGTCAGCTAAGATTTATGTGTTCCCATTCTTGCTTTTCTTTCACATGTAACATTTTACCTTCTCCGTTCTTTGTGTTAGTGGAGCATTAAATATTCTGTATTACTGATCAGCTAAACTTTCTATCTTATTTATATGCAGCTCTGCAGTTTGCTCCTCTTACAGCTAGAGCTGGTAAAACCAAAGGGCAGTTTTTCACCGGAAGATATGTGACAGCTCCTTCTGCCAGTTTAGTTACAATTAAATTTTCCTGAATCTTAACTTTTAAATATTCAGTTTACTTCCATTATGATAAAATACTTGATATATAAGTGTGGATCAGCATTTTAAATGCATCTAAGAACTGAAATAGTTTTGGGGGTTTATTCTAGGGGACAATGTAATTAGTTTTTTCTGTTGTGTTTAAGGCTATGCCGTTCGTGCCTGGTTCAAAACTACTCATGATATTAGAGAGAAAAACAAATCAGTTTTCTGCTTGAAAAGGGGTCTTCCACGCTCATATCCTGCACTCTGTGTATATCACTTTAGCACATACTTCCTGGAATACAAAATCATGCCTTTTTAATACTCTGCATTCACATTTTGCTGAAATACATAGCTGGCATCTCTTCCTGCATTGACTTGAAATGATCAATGGTAAAGAGGCTCTGTAAGCTACAATATTTAAATTATGTTGAATATACATTTTGTTTTCTGGTTCAATTGAATCCCAGTTGTGTCCAGAGAACCACCTTGCAGCATGCTGTAACACATTCAGACTTAATTTAGGGCAATAAGATTGTTTTCGAAACAGTAAAGCTAATAACCTTTAAACATTTTATGTCCTGCCTAAATATATAGACTTCTGGTGATAACACGTATGACAAAATAAAATGTGTATGCTGTCTGTGAAATACCAAATGCATTTCAGTCCAAGGATAAATACTGAACTCACTTTATCAATAGCAAGGCAGTACTCTGCTATACTAACAGCAGGAGTTCAAGATTTATATGACTCTAATATATGGGCCTCTAGCTTAGTTGACTCCCAAGCTAAACTCAGACCTGGTGCAATTTATTAAATAGCATCACATGCAAAGACGGGAGGTGGTGAACAGGTTGTTGGAAATGTAGGCCTATTCTCTCTCATTTCCTGCATTAATTGCATATTGCTTGGTTTGAGCTTTTTTAAAAAATTAGTAACATAGCTGAAACCATACATGTCTATACAGCACCCCCAGGGGCATTTCTTTGTGAACGGCACTGGGATAAGCTGCTATAGTACCTACTCAAATCTGTTGTCATTGTTGCCTTCGGTTTTTTATAAATTCATACCTCCGTCAGTCTTTATCTCCATATCTATATCTGTGTATAAGTATTCTATATAGGGAGATATAGATATGATTATCTGCTGTGAGAGGTCTAAGGCTTGTTTGTTTCTATTTTTCTGCATACCTACAGATAAACAACAAAACCAACGTGGTAACCAGCCCCAAAGAAAATATTCCTACCCCAACGCTGGTATACCTGGCTTTTTCCTTTTAACTTGCTTTTGAGTTCTGTTTCTGAGTTTTCTCTCCCTTTTTACTCCCCTCCTCTTCCTTGCTCCTTGTTTGCTTTCTAAGATTTTGGCGCTGTTGTTTTTTCCTCCTCTTGGGAACTGGGGATTGCACTTTTTTATATATGCATATTATTTATGTGTGTGTATAAAGAGACAGTTGATTGTGAAACAGTGTGTTTCTAATTAGCCAATGTGACATGGGAAATGGATGTGGTTGTGCAGTAGCATTGGTAGCTGTAGTTGAATTTCATTGCATGCTGTGTCAGAAAGTGAATAGAATGTGCTTTTGTGTTGCCCTTAGCTCTTCGTCTGATGAGTGTTCCAGTATTTATAAATGAGGCTTAAACAAACTTCCTTCCTACTTTTCTCTCTCTAATATAACGTGAGTGTCAAAATCAAGGAGAGCTAACAAGATTATTGCTAGGCAACAACCAAGTAGACCTTATTCAGCTTCTCATTCTTTACTTTTTCAAAAACACAGCAGGGCTTTGCAAGGCTTCACTTACTGGGATCAAGAGGCATCTATTTCTAAAGCTGGTTATATACCACAGCTAATACAGGTATCCCCAAACTCAGCCCTCCAGGTGTTTTGGGACTACAACTCCCATCATCCGTAGCTAACAGGACCAAGTGGTCAGGGATGATGGGAATTGTAGTCCCAAAACATCTGGAGGGCCGAGTTTGGGGGTGCCTGCTTTAATACATAGGAGTCATTACTCCATAATAGGCTCTGCGGTGAATGTGTAGCTCATGAGTCATAACCTTGCTTAGGTTACTTATTCTGATTCTCTAGGCTATGCAGCAAAATTAAAAACCTTTCCATTAACAATTAGCATATTTTCAGTGGCATCCAACCTACCATGTTTTGGTAAACCCTTTTGAAGAAAGGGTCTTTCCCGTTTTAAAGTACTGGCACCTGTGGTTTTGTGCATGGCAGCCCCATTTAATATTCCCCATGGACATTCCCACTACTAAATATTCTGAAAAGTATCAGCTTTATAGATTCTTCTACCAGGAATTGCCCAAATGTGTGCCTGTGTGTCACCAACCCTAGAGATACTCCTGCAGATGGCTGGAGGATATTAGATTCTGAGATGACAGCATTTCCTACCATGAGTGTTAATCTCTGTGAAATGAAAGGATCTGAAGGTGGCAATACTCATTTGTGCTTAAGGGTTTTATATATCTTTTCCTGAACCTGCTCATCCCGTTTTGGCCCTCCTTTAACCTTTGTAGGCTGCATCGTCGTTCTTTAGTAAATTGACCTAGTTTACCATGGTAGTTGCATTTTTGCCCAGTGGAAATTGTGAGCTAATTTTTGGAGGTGGAAGGTGAAAAAACTGGCCAGCCGTTTGATTTGGAAGACCCTGTGAGAATTGGTGCCTCTTTAGATCTCCTTCAAAGCCCTGCACATGTGTTAAATCATGAATAAGGTCTTTGCATGCTGCTACAGTAGATACGGTGGCCTTTCTTGCTGGCTTGCCAGTTTCATCCTCTGACAGTAGCTAACTTTGCCTTAGCTCTTGTCAGTGCTTAGCCCTTGTCATCTGGCTCTTCTCGTTCTCCTTCTCACGCGTGAGAAATCTATTTACCGAGAACTGTTTTCTCTCTCTTATTTTGTTCTCACTCAGGAGCCCCAAACTACCGTAATCCACAACCCAGATGGAAATAAGGTATTCAGAAAGAACCAATGCTGTCCTGCACTTTTCAGATTCCACATTTCATTTAGCCTCCCCCCCCCCCAAGAAAACACACCCCACAGCATGTGCATTATGTGGGCTTTAGCTAGGAAATTAGCTACCTGTTATTCAGTCGTCTAGTGAAGCCTGCAGAGAATTGCTTCTCTTGTAACGGAATCCTGCAGAGAGCCCTTTTCTGCACTATTTCTAAGTTTCCTCACCTGTGCCAGAGGTGCTCTGGTAGGAGCTGTCCACACTTTTGGTGTACATCTCTAGCTTCTAACCTGGAACTTAATGTTCTTGCAGAGAAAAAAGAAGTTCCTCTTCAGATGCAGAGTGTGGTTCAGGCTTTGCCATATGCAACACTTTACTGAAGTTCAAGAAAGGCAGATTTGGAGATTTGTCCCATCTGTTTTTGAGCATGCTCATTCGTTGTTGCATAACCTTTTATTTTGGGAGGGGGCGTGTCGGGGTGCTTGTCGCAAATTTTATGATGAGGAACACACAAATCATCCACGTAAAAATGATAAATGCTCACAGCACTCTTCACTGTGCTATCTTCCATACATTCTTCTGCATCAGACTTTCTTACCTGACGCTCTCTAGATGCTGTGGACTGCAACTCTCCTCCAGCCAGTGACCGATGATCAGGGACTGGAAGTTGTCATCCAAAACCTATGGAGGGCATCAGGTTGGGGAAGGTTGATCTATAAACAGGTTCAAGTTCCCCACCTCCCCCAAATATAAGCATTTCCTGTACATGAATAATAGTTCCAAGGATGAAGCTACTATTGGCCAGGAAAGTAATAGTTGTAACTTGTGTCCAACTCGGATTTCACCTTCTTGGGGTGCCCTTGGAACCAAGTCTTTCTGTCTAGCTGAGGGGGAAACATTGGGGCCAGGCCAAAAGCAAAAACTTTCAAGACTGCAAGGGAACCAGTAGAAGGGGAAAGGGAACTTACTAGCCAATGTACCTGAAGCTCCCCCCCCCCCCAGCTCTGTGCCATGCTTTTCTTCACTGAACTTCATACATTGTTCAGAACATCATCCAGATGCTCACATCTGGGCTGGCAAGGATGTTATCTGGATTCCATGAGTATTATTTTATTGCATTTTGGTCGTTTGTTTTTAAATGTCTGCTGTTTATGATGGCTGTGTTTGTTGGATTGGATTTCATATCATTCCCCCCCCCCCCTTTCCTTGCATGGACATAAAAATGGGCTAAGCACTGTTGAGCCATGGCTGGTGTGGTAGTGCTAGAACCCTGGAATTAGCAGCTTTCCTTTGCGGGAGAAAAGGAACCCATTTTCTATCCTTTTGTCACTGTTGGAGAGTTAAATTTGGGGGGGGGAAGCGTTTGCCAACCAAATTCCTGGTGTAGCTCTCAGTGGTGGACATGTTGCCTATCCCTGGACTAGGTAATACTGTAATTGGTACCCCGTAATTAACTAATCAAAGAAAATGTCACGGTATGCTCGGACATCACTATTCTTTTTCCGATTTATTTCATATAACAACTGACAGCTACCCTGTGTTGTGTTTGTGGATAGTACTTGTAGTTCACACTACGGGCCTTTCTCAAGCATGTATCCCAATTTGTCGTATTCATATCTCCAGTTCATTTGCATATTTATTTTACAGTCTCTGGTATATATATATATATTATATAAGGCGGATTGTGTTGTTTGTTTTGCTACCACCTGCTCATGAACCACATTTTGTTCATATTGTGTGGAAATATGCAGTTTACAGCCTACATTCACTAACATTTGAATTTTCAGTTTTCACATGAATAAAAAAACAAAACAAGAAAACAAATGGGACAAAATGATCCATAGCTCTTTGGCATGACTACATCTACTTGTTCTGTACCATTATGGAAAATTGATAAAACTGTGTTCCCTTTCTGGGGTGTGGAAAGCCCCAAACTAAAACGAACTTCATCATGGAGGTGGAAATCACTTGTAGGGAAAATCGCTGTTGAAATGTATCGTATATGGGGGGTGGGTTGGGGGGAGCCTTTTTAGCATGATGGGAGAAATGAACATGTTCATGGAGTTGGCTTGTGAGGTGGTGCATGGAATTTCGTGTGGTTGTTTGCAGATTATGTAAACGTTTTTAAGATTGTGTTAACATAACCTATAAGCATGATACATCTGTGTTCATGCCTCTTGACTCTTGAGCATTCTTAACACCAGACAGAGCATGACGGTTTATTTTGAGTGGTTGGACAGATGTTTTGGGTGGCGTGACGCTCGCTGATCTATTTGTTGATGTGCATACATACATCATGTCTTTTAACCATCAACATTGCATTAAGCATTGAATTGTTTTAAGAACATATAAAAGAACACTGTCAAGGTCTTTTGGGATTGATGTCTCCCAGGGTTTGTTTGTTTTTATACCAAGCCATAGAACAAACGTCTGAAACCAGACTTTCAAATAAAGCTCACAGTAATTACTGGCATGTAAAATTGGTGCAGTATACTTGCCCACTCACAACAATTTTATTCATTTGTGTTCTGAGTGGAAATAAGAAACAGTTTTCCTTGTCAACATGGAAGTGAATCTTACTTGTCTCAGGTGACCAGCTGAATTTACAACCTGTGCTTGATCCACTTTCAGCATGGTCCTAATTCCATGAAGGAAGAGATTTTTCTCAGTGTTTTATAATGACTGCTTGTTTTGCTCTTTCCCTTGTATAAACTTGTTTTAAAGGCAAAATTTATTGTCATCTTTGACAGTGTCCTTTTAAGCGTGTAGACTTATTATTATTATTATTATTATTATTATTATTATTATTATTGCATAATACTCTGACAGCCATCTGAGATGCTTGTCTTTTTGGCAATATGGTGAGTTTAAAAAACAGCTGCCTGATGAACAAATAATTGTAAACCAGTAGGGAATAATATATCTGTCAGAACAAAACAAAAAACATAGAAATATGAAATCGGACCTCTTCTATCTTTAAGCTTCCTTAATAACTTGCTTTCATCTTGAACGAATGTCTTTAAAAAACAAAACAGTGGCTGGTATCCAAAGAGCGACATTTATTTTAAATTTATTGCATTTCTATATTCCCCCCCCCCCAAAAAAAAAATATTCCAAAGGTAATGTACAGAAGGGGTCCCTGGAAGTTCTCCAGTCCAGGCAATGATCAGACCCCAACCTGATTAGCTTCAACTAGGTGGCCCCAATAACTATTGTGATGCTGTTGTAGATGCCAAGTGAAGCCTTCGTTTTTGTTTGATGTTTTGCTTTGAATAGGAGATTGCCACACCATGCCTTCGGCTGCCTTTGAAACTCTCATCTGTTTCAAAAGTACTTTGTCATCAACAGAGTGGGGAAAAGGTGCTGCCACTGTTTGAGAAACAGAACCTCAAAACCCCTTGAATACCTGGACCTTCTGGTTCCATAGTTCTTTGGATCCTGGCAATATTAATATGAAACCACAGATTGGATTTATATGTCTTACATAGAACGACATTCCTGCACTTCTTATTTGTAAAATGACTGGTTCTGATGGTCAGCTTAATGTAATTCACCATCCTCTGTCTAAAAAGTATCAAAGGGTTTAAAGAAAACCAATCAGCCCATTTTTCATGGTTGCGCTTCCATTACAGTCCTGTGAAGTTCAAAACAAGAAACTCGTTGTCTTTAAGCGTTCCTTTCCAAACTGGATTGCGACCGCTTCAAATTTGGCTTTAAGGTTAAAGGCCCATCACCCTCTGTGATTATTTGTTTGAGTCTCACGGTCACGTGGTCTGCTTCTGGGCTTTGCATGAGATGTTTGATGACATTGTAAATATAAATAAGTAGTGGAGTAGTAGATCAGTCAGTTGATTTTACTTATACTTCTCAACAGGAATCCACAGAGAGCTCCAACACAACTATTGAAGACGAAGATGTGAAAGGTATTTAGCTGTACTTGCCTGGTGCATTTCTAGAATTTATTTATAATATCAAGAAAATGTGATCTTACTGTTGTACTAGCTGCCAGTTTCAGCAAGGCCGCACTCTGCTCAAGGCGTAGAAGGCTGGACGTCAAATCTTGCATTTGCTTAATGACACAAACAGGGTGACGAGGCTGAAAGTTGCAGAGAGAATTAGTGTTATTACTTGTTTATTGCAATTCTATCCTGCCTTTGCTGCAGTGGACTCAAGGCAACATGCATGGTTCTTCCTTTCACCCTCACTACAACCCTGTGAGGTAGGTTAGACTGGGAGACAGTGGAGGAACAAAGTTCACCACAGTGACTTTTATAGCTGAGTGGGGGTTTGAACCTGGGTCTCCTTCGTCCTACTTCTAACCACTGCACCACACTGCCTCCCCCATATACTCTATGCCATAGCTGTAGTTACTTTTGCTGCTGCTAACCTTACCGCTACCTGCTGGCCCTCAATTCACCCACTCTGTGGTATGAATTCCTGCAGAAACCTGGATAGGGCTACATTAAAGCAAAACAACTCACAACAACACCCCCACCATTAGACTGCTCTTTTGTATCTTCAACAATATGTCCTGTTCTACATTTACAGATTCATGTGCTCATTTAAGGCAGTTCCACCACAGAGCTTCATATAGAAATTAAGGCTCTGGCCTGGTTCAAATGGTATCAATGCTCCTTTGGTGTGGGTTCGGGACAGGCATAAGATTTTTGTCTTCTTTCCTCATCCTCCCACCTATCCTGCCCTTAAGGCCACATGGATGCACTGACAGATGAATGTCGTGGTGGGAGGAGCAGCATGCCCCGGGTACCATCTGAGAGGGTTGCCATCGCAGTCGCCCCGCCCACCTGGGACGCTCAGCGCTCCACGCACCCCCGGGCCACTCGCCACTCGCTGTGCATGCCCCAGGACGTGTGCCACACCCCCGCGGGCGGCACAGCACGCCCCTGGATGTACGCCACCCCCAGTGCTGGAGTACATAGCTCCGCCACTGCATGGATGTCATATTTAAGTAGATTAAATTGAGTGTTCATAGGTCTGAATAGCATAAGCAATACTATAGATAAAATATGGGTCCACACACATGGGCGAAGAGCATGGGGACTCAGTTAAATGGAGAGTGAAATTGGCAAAATGGAAAATATTGAAGAACTGTAAGTTAATGTTGTATTTATCATTAAATAATGGATTTTTTTCACACTTCTCTTTCAAACGTGTTTCTTCACTACTGTTTGTTCTAAGCAGCATTTTTATAAACACAGTCTGTTCAGATGCCAGTATTTTTGTTTCCTGGCCAGATTTGTGACCTTTCTCCTATTACTGTAACACACTCTCATATTTCCTTTGGCCGCCTTCCCCAAACTGGTGCCCTCCAGATATTTTGTACTACAACTCCCCACTTTGCTTGCTAGGGCTGATGAGATTTGTAGTCCAAAGCATCTGAAGAGCGACAGCTTGGGGGAGGCTCTTATGAGGGTGTGATCTGTTTTCTTAGTCAGAGATGCATGCATAAGGTTTCCAGATAGTTTCCCACGAGAGGATGGTAGCCACTTTGATGGCCATGATTTCTCTGCGTGATTTCCCCTGAAAAAGTGCTGTTTTTTGGGGCCACAATCAACTTGCAAAATGCACCTTGGTGGGTTCCATGGCTGAAAAAAAAAGTTTTTTGCAGGGGGCGTCATGTGAAATCACGGCAATCAAAATGGCTGCCATGCTCTCACAATAAAAAAATGGGAATGTAGTATCTTGGATCTTGGCTTCAAAGTATTGGAGGTTATAGCATGGCATGAAAGGCCACCCTTCCCATTATCCATTTACAGAGTCTCCAAGGTTGCTTTGCGTGGGGTAGGGGGAGGAATACCTTAAAAGTTCAGAGAACGGAGCTTCAGTGCAAGATTGTTCATGGAGCACTGGTTTGACAGTAAATGGGCAGATTAAATTGTAAATAATAGGTATTTTTATACATCCTTTCTAAAGCTTTTTAGAAAACTATGCAACATTGTGAAGTTAAAAGATACTGGAAGTATTAGAAATGAAATGAAAACGCATTGTTTTATAATGTGAAATTAATTTCTTTGGGTATTATAACCAAAATGGTTATTTGGGTACTATAACCCAAATGGTTTTGTTTTGCAAAGGGCTGCCCCCCCCCCAGTTAATGGTGCTTGTATATTTTATAAGGCTTTTAAACTTGTTACAGTAAGAATCTGATGCAATGGAATTAACAATTATGTGCAAGGAATAAATTTATTAGAGAAGAAAAAATAAGGTATTATTTTGTGGATACTGCAGATTTAAAGATGAAATTTAAATAAATCGAACTAATGTTGGAAGTCTTAGGTGTTTGCTATAGCAGTTTCTTCCAAATACGATTGTGTCTTCCATTATTTATTTATTCATATACTGCCCTTTGTATAATGGATTCCAGGGCAGAGAATAGCATAAAATACTAATATATACACTAAAACCATATTGGGAACAATTTGTGACAGTAGCCAGAGATGGGGAAGAAATTTGAATTGGTTCACATTTAAAAGTGAACCTCCCTAATTCACCGTTTCCGAAATAATACAAGAATCAAAACACAGCATACCTTTGAAAGTCACACTTTTCTGATTTTGCAGTAATGTGTACAAAGTGCATATACTGTCTGCAGAAAAATGTTTATTTGAGTACTGTAGATGTTTTTCAGTTGAGAAATCTTCAAAGGATTGAGGTGATGCAAGAAGTTACAGAAGGTAGGCGAGATAAGCAGAAAATGTGGTGATATCCTTGTAATAATAATAATAATAATAATAATAGTATTAATAATAATAATAATTTATTTATACCCCACCCATCTGGCTGGGTTTTCCCAGCCACTCTGGGCAGCTTCCAACAAAATATTAAAATAAAATAATCTATTAAACATTAAAAGCTTCCCTAAACAGGGCTCCCAGTTCCCTTGTTCCATGTAAGGATCTGAAACCTGTTTAGTTCCTTTCCAGTATCTTAAGATTTTGCCAGACCAGAAGACTGGGATTCTTGGGAAACCAAAGTCTGCACTAAACATAAGAAGAATCCTGCTGGATCAGGCTAAAAGACCATCCAGTCCAGCATACTGTTGGCCAACCCACAGTGCATATGGGAAGCTCGTCAACAGGACTTGAGCGCAACACCACTCTCCCTACTTGTGAATCTCACCAACTGGTATTCAGATGCATACTGTCTCCCACAGTGGAAGCGGAGCATAATCATCATGGCTAATAGCCATTGATAACTTTATCTCCATGAATCCGCTTGTTATCTAACTTGGTGCAGGATACGAAGTTCCACGCTTGTGTGGCAGATCCTGAAGATACTAAGAACATGCACATCCTTGAAAAGAAGGATTAGAATAATGGCCAAACATTAGTGTTCATCAACCTCACAGTCTGGGTTTGTCTTAGTGAAGTATATAGGACTATTCCATAGGTTTGTGAATCACATTTATCAGCCTAGCAGGTACCTTATGAATGCAACCTGTATTCCATATTTAATGTTGTTTTTACTGATCTGCATTAATTGTAGATCGACCAGAATGTTCTGAACAAACTGACTTAGGTGCACTGGCTACTCTCTCGAGGTAATTATTATTTATCTGGGTAAATAGTGCATATTACCATAGGAAAGTAAGGATATATTCCTTCTGTGCTGGCATCTGAACAGAGACCCATAGTGGTGAATAGTATCCCTTTCAGCTTTTGGGTCAACCTGATTTTTCCGTAAAGAGTTCTTGTTGATTTTGCCATGCTCAAAGATGTTCACATTGTTGCGTTTGGTTGAATTACCATTTTTGCTTTAGCCTTTTCTTTTTTCTTCCCCCCCCCCCCTTCACATTTTCATGCCCCACATACAGCTCTCAGAAAGGAGGGTGACTTGGAGGTGTCATGTTCTACTCACCATCTCTCTTCTCCCATTGCTTCTTCATCTTACCTGTCGCCATCTTTGTTGTGTCCCAGCGGCCGCTCCTGCTGCCTGTGGCCCTGAGGATTCTGATCATACTCTACCTGCTCATCTTTGTTTGTTCCTATGTTGTGTTTCTTTCCATCAATTCGGCGGCAAAGTCCAAGAAAATTACAAATTCACAGAGTCACTTGCATGAATCTGGGCCCTCTCAGTCCACTCCTTCCTCTCTTTTGTGTAAGTTGAGAGGTGCAGACAGTTCACTTCATTCACTCTGTCTCTGCTCCCAGTTGTAGAAATATAATGTTGAGACTTGGCCTGAAACTTGCAGTGGGCTGCAATTTAATGTCTGGATAACAATGCCTGTTTAACACTGGCGGGTGCCCTCCCTTCCTTTGACGAAACTAAGCCCATTTGTGACTCTTCTGTGAGGAAGAAAGCCTATTAAAGAAATCATTTTGCCTGCAAAGTTGATGAATTTGAATTTCATCACATTCACTGGGAGAAAAAGAAAGGAAACTCTTGTGTTTTATAGACAGATCAGTAAGCGGGTTTAGGAATGTTTGTGTTGCTGATGTGAAACCAGTGAACTTGACCTCTCTTTATATTCATAGGTTCTTGGTGCATTTGTTGAATTTTAAAACACTGTTTTATGATTTTGAGCCACTTTGGGGAGATCTTGTATGTGTGTTGAACAATGGAAAAGAAATGCTTAAATATCATAATTAATAAAATGTAGCACAGGTCAAGGCACACTTCTCCAGGATGTTCTCCCGACAAGACCCATTAAATGAATGGGATCACTACCAAGCCCTATTATTCATTTAGTATTACATTTATACCCCACCTTTTCACCAAAAAAATTTAAGGTGGTGTACTTGGTTCTTCCCCTTCCCATTTTATCCTCAAAATTATCCTGTTACCGTGCTTCCATTCATCAGCACCACACTTGGCCCAGGCAAATATCTTGGTAGATGTGCCATAGGTCAGAGATTATAGTCCAATTCAGCATATTCTCTAGTGCACACACACGCACACACACACACAAATACACCCCTGTTTTGGTGGGGGTGCAGTGCTTGGTATTTCATGTGCTGCACAGATGGGGTGCATTTTTATTTATTGCAATTATTTACATCCCACCTTTCAGGGTACAAATCCGTTTGAGTTGGCTTACAAATAATGCTGACATGTTAGTAAAATCATAATAAATAAATAAATAAATAAATAATCAAAACCAAAGACATGAGTTAGCATACAGGAGCTCCAGTGTATCTGAGGCAAGGGTTGCATTGCTTTTTAAAGTTTATATGTGAAGAAAATATTAAATCGGGAAAGGGCAGTAGAAAATGTTGTGCTTCTTGTTTCATAGTCAGAAGCAGAAATTACTTACAGGACAAGTAAATATAAGCAAGGCAAAGTTATACAGTGGTGCCCCGCTAGACGAAAATAATTCGTTCTACGAGTGTCTTCGTAGAGCGAATTTTCGTCTAGCGAAGCGGCAATGCAGCGCGGAGGTTTTCGCGCTGCAAAAAAAAAAAAAATTCCGTCTTGCGAGGCAGCCCCATTGACTTTTTCGTCTTGTGGGGCAGCCTTCTGCTAGCGGATGCCGTTCGTCTAGTGAGTTTTTTGTCTAGCGGGGCACCACTGTATAGATACATTATGAAGGAAATGGATTCCTGTGTGTTTTGTTCTTTGCAAGCCTTACTCTGACTTGGTATATTTCTGCTTGGCAGTAGAATCTCTCACTGGCTGCAAAGAATGATGATTCAGACTTGTATAAGGAAAATGAGAACTGCTGCCGTGTAACTGCATTAGGATGGAGTGCTGCAAAACAGAATCATAATGGCATGTGGCTGTCCTGTAGAAATAAAACATTCAATTATTGTGATGGAGCCAGATGGCAGCTATTGGCATTCACGGGTGTTAAGTATAAATAGAGCATGTTGTTAGGGGGAATTTATGAGATCCGTAAACACCCCTTACCCATTCTGGGTATAATTTACCAGAATGCTCTCTCCTGTGCAAACCCCACCAAAATGATTAGTAGCATAAGTTCCATTTGTTTTTTATGGGGTTTGCATATGATAGGCCTCAGAGTTAGCCATTACCAGTATAAAATATGAGTTGGTATATGAAAGTTTTATCCATCTATTTAGCTATCTATCTGAATGCCTACATAGATACGAACACATACTGTATCTTAAGTAGAATAAAAGTATAAATGTCCCTGTTTGCACAGTGTGCTTGAAAATTCTCCTGTGCACCCAGTGCAAGAGCATCAATATCTCTGGTGCTCTTGTCCAGCCCCCATTCATTTCACTTGGCCTGCCATGCACTATTTCAGAATGGCGTAGCCTATCATTTGTGATTCTAAAAGCTCTGCTTCTATTGCACTTTTTAAAGCCTTTCCTGAGATTCTACAGTTACTCTTTCCAGTCACATTTCTTAAAAAAAAAAAAACCCAACAACATCCACCCCTTCTTTTTGTAGACGTGTTAGACAAAGGCAACGAGAGAGGCAGGCATTCCTATACAAAGTACTATTTTAAAAGGCACCCATGGGGCAAACTGCTGAAATCAAGATGAGGAATTTGTGGCCTTCTAGGCTTTGCCGGACTACAACAACTTCCACCATCCCTGTCCATTGGGCATGCTGGCTGGAGCTGCTGATGGGAGTTGGAGTCAAGTAACATTGGCAGGGGGCGGTCGCCGCATTGTTTAAAGAAAGTGGAACTTTTTTCTGAATAGCTTAGCTACTGGAGATTGAATGTTGCCCATAATCTTCTTTTAATAGAGCTGCTATTCAGAGTTTGCCAACATTTAGCTGCAAAATGCTGTATTGGTAAACTTGGGCTGCCATTTTGATATTCAAACCAGCATAGTAATGTTTCTTCATTGCAAACGAATAGATTACGAGGCCTACAGTTTTGTCCATGTTTTCTTACGGGTAAATCCCAGGCATAGAATCAGGCAGCGTGCTATTGCATTCACAGTGGAAGAGGCCTATTGCCTTTTTAGTATCTGTGAGCGTTCCAAAGGCATTCACCCCAGATGCTGAATTAGGTGGATGTTACCAGAATGCTGCACTAGATGGACATTAAACTGATACCGCCATGCTCTTTTTATGTGCCGTGGGAACTTTCAGACTTGCAGAATTTATTGCAGCATAGGCATTTGTAAACTAATTGGTGCTAGTGCATGAAAGCTTATGCTACAGCAAATATGATTGTCTTTAAAGTCCCACAAGGCTCACCTTGCATGTGTCTATTGCTGTAACGGAATAACATGGCTCCTGCCTGTTTTATTTCTGGCATGTATTTTCATAGGGTAGCTTCTATGCCAGATGCACAAGTAGTTAATAAAGTGCCACAGGACTTAGTTCCTTGTTCAGTCAAAATAAAACAGAAGCAAAGAGATGCATCCCTTGAACGCATAGGCTTTTTATTGGCTAATTATTAGGTAAACACAGATGACTGTGAATGATCTTTGGATGAACAGAGCATTGTACCAATATAGTGTCAATGCACTTTTCAGAAGATTGATGTTTTCCTGTCTGTTTCTGAAGCACAGTTCAGCCCAGAAGCAGAAACCACAAGGACACAAGCTTTACCCCCCACCCCATTCTGCCTAAAAGTTGAAATTCATTGGCATCATGCCATGGGAGAATGATGCTGTAAGAGCCATCTGCTTTATGCAAAACAGTTTCATAATCTTATCCTGTTCTAAATGATCTGATTGGTCAAATGCAAAGGAAGGCAGCACTCCTGGATCGTGTAATAATTACGCAGAAGAGGGGAATTTTTGCAGGTGCAGCTTCTCGCAGAATGGTGGGAGGAAATCCCTTTCTACACAGGGAAGATACACGAGTACTGTCCTCCTCCTTTGGATTTGATCAACCTAAGACACTGCTGCCCATTTGGTGAGTCGGGACCTAATATTGGGTTGTGCAGTTCTAGACAAATTAAGAAGCCATGTCTGGGTGAAAGAAAGGTCTTGTGTTTGGAACCAGACCTCAGCAAATTCAAAACCTCCATTCAAAGTTTTTAAACAGAGGTTGGATAGCCATCTGTCAAGGATTATTTAGCTGTGATTCCTGCACTGCAGTGGGTTGGACTAGATAACACTTGGGATCCCTTCCAACTGCACAATTCTATGTTATTACAAAAATTATCTGGAAAACTCAATGGATTATCGGCATACTTCCTAAGTCTACTTCATAAGTAGCCTGTTATGAATATTAGTGCCACAACTGAGCAAAAATTAGCAAGCTTCTGTGTTGAAAAGCTATGAATTTAGAATGTAAATCAGCCTTCCAGAAATTTTCAAAGTGCCCAGAAATGTAGTGTTGCTAATTAGCCACAGTGTGTGTGTGTGTGTGTGTGTGTGTGTTTCAACCTGTTGCTAACTGAAAACATCTTTGCTGAGCTCAATTCACATAACAACAACAAAAATAAATAAAAATAAAAATAAATTAAATAAATAATTTCATTATTTGTACCCTGCCCATCTGACTGGGTTGCCCCAGCCACTCTGGGCGGCTTTCCTTAATGCAAAGCTTCTCATTCTTAAAGTGCTGAGAAGCAAATATTAATGTTTCTGTTTTTGATTGGATAGGTATTGCGGCCCTTTTCTTTTCTAGATGGTGCTGTTGCTTCCGGAAAAAAAGGCGAGGTGACTCTAGTTGGTGACAAATGTTAACTCCTCTCTCCAAAACCTTCATAAGGAAACCTTGGATTCTGAGGGAGAATGAAAGAGCCCCCCCAGGAAAGTAGGTCTTGCTTATCTGGAGGTGGTTGTGGGTGTGCCTCGTTTATCAGACGTAGGGAGAAGTAAACCCGCTAACACGAATTTATCAAATTTAGAGATACGTTGCCACCCCTGCCTGTCCCCTGCCCCGCAAGCTCGATCTGAAAATTGATTGGAATGATCAAGTGTTCAAGAAAATAGAAGGGGTTTTCAAGAGTTTGTTTAAAGCTTTCCCCAAGCTTCAGCCCCCATCTTCTGCTCTCCTGCCTCCCTACCCCTGCCTTCATGTATTCCCCATGAATGAATTGGGAAGGGTGGCCGAGGGGAGGCCTGTGTGGTTTTAAATCATGTTCTAAATCAGCCTGTGCTCAGCTTTTCTTGGTAATCGCTCCCTCCGTCACCTGAACGAAAAGATGGGTGCAATCCGACAGGGACATTGTCAGTGCCAGGAACCCCTCTCTTTTATCACCTGTTTCATATTTTATCAGTACTGTCCTCTCTGGTTCTCATTTGAGGATGGGTTGTGTCTCAGGGGCAGAGTACATGCTTTGCGTGCAGAGAATCTCAATTTTTATCTTTGGCATGTCCATATAGGACCAGAAAAGACTTCCGCCTAGTACCCTGGGGAGCCAGATGAGCCAGGGGGCTGACTGGTTTCTAAGTGATGGTAATTGCCGCCACCATATAGCTGATACCCAGTGCATAAGTTAGCTTCCTCTTCCTTTTGTTAAGGGGCCTGGCATCCTGGTATGGGCAGGTTGGGAGGTATACATATCCATTAGTGTGCTTGGATAGCAGATAGTCCATATGCTGACACTCCTGTTTCTCGTTTTTCTGTTCATTAGGGCATGAGGCATTTGCATTTTTGCTAGGTATGCAGAGAGTCTTGGGAGAATCTTTTCTTCTCAGGAAACTGAAGAGAGAATCAGCTGCTTAAAACTTCTGCCAGATCATTATTGAGTGAATCACAGTGAATCACTTGGAGCAGCAGAGACTGGAAAGTAATATCACTGTACAGATGACAGCTTAAGTGTTTAGGTTCGCCATAAAGTCATTCAAAACATATTAAATAAATGTCTCTGGCTTTTTCTTTGAACAAAACAACAACAAAAAAACAACAACCCTACTCTTCAGTAGGAACTTAAATAATTTTCATATGAATGATATGTATTATTCAATAAGAACTTCAATCATTACCTGTTTCCCCCAAGTAAGTTTTAGCCAGATCCAGTTTTGCTTTGCTTGAAAAGATTCCTGTCTAAGACCTTGGGGAGGTAGATAGACCATTGGTCTGACTGGTTCCTAAGTGATGGTGATTGCCACCACCTTCTGGTTTCAGAAAAAACCCCAGAAATTATTTTTCTAGAGCAGAGTGACTATCCGTACCATACATTTAAAACAGTCTTATACTACTTTAATAGTCATGGCTTTCCTGAAGGAATCATGGGGAACATAGTTTTTTTTAAGGGGGCTTAGAGACCCCTCACAGCAATACAGATCCCAGCACCCTTAGCAAACTAGTTTTCCGTGATTCTTGCGGTAGAGGTGGGGGAGATGTCTGATAAAGGGGCATGAGTGCTTTAAATGTATGGTGTGGGTATGATCATGTGGCACAGCGGTCTTCCTTGTAGAGGGTGATACAGTAGATTCTAAACATCTTTGGAGTCACTATATGAACACAGGAATAAATCACTGCAGCAAGAAGCTGTATTAAATGTCCTTTCCATTCTCAACCTCCTTGCATACATGCATGCATGTAGAGGGTTGCTTTTTTTTTGTAGAGGCTTGGGTCAAAATGCAATACTTGCCCCTGGCCTATGCCTTCCTCAACCCTTCGGAGGACTTATTGCAACACACAAGCATTCCTGGCATCATAAAGTGAAACGGGAGGATTATGCTAAAATAAAGTAATAATATTTGGAATTCATATTAAATTCCAAAGACTTAAAATATCGAGCCATTTCCTCTAAGCTTTGATGAGTTTTAGATTAAGCTCGGTGATCACCCAGCTGCTCAACTCTGAGCACATAAACAGTGCAATTGGTCTGTTTGCAGAGGTTGCCAACACTATCTTCCATCCCATGATAGTTACCTTCAAATGTGTATGAGCTGGTCACTCCTTCTTGCCAGTTGGGATTCCCAACTCTGGTTCATAAGAGCAGCACCAAATTTGTTTCATGTGTACAACTCTGAACCCAGTGTGCACACCAATTAAGCCAGAGTGCATTGATTTAACTCCATGCCTTCGAAAAACCTTAGACTATCTGAGGCTTGATTGTGAAGGTTGACAGCAAATCTGTAATTCCAAGACCAAAGGCCAACCCAAAACATACATGGTAGGCTACATGTCTTTGATTCAGTAGATGTTGTGATGAACTAAGTTTGGGTTGGATCCAGTGTTGTTGCTCCATACATAGAAGTTCCTTCCGTTCATGGAAAGAAAGTTGTACTCACAGAAAGACCACAGCTCCCCTTCTCCAATAATGGGTATGAACAGAGAAACATCCAGCCCTGATCAATGGTATAAGCACCAACTTAAGGCAAACAGATGCCATGCTATCTCTTATTAAAGAGGTAGGGAACTTATATTCTCCCTGACCTTTGGCCATGCTGGCTGAGGCTGATGGAATTTGGAATCCAATACCGTTTGGAGGGCCACAGGTTCCCCACTCCTGCCTTAGTATTTATGTGTGAACTAGCCTTCAGCTGGCTTTGCTGTGGTCATCCTACAAAAGAAGCAACCCTCTGTAATACTTGGCCTTGGGTATCATATATGCTGCAGAACTTCAGAATCCAAGCATCATTTCTCCTCTTACATTATTTCCTATCTTGTGCATTCCTTGGAGGTTTTAAAGCAGAGATTAGATGGTCATCTGTCATGGATGCTTTAGTTGAGATTCCTGCATTGCAGGGGGTTAGCCTAGATGGCCCTCAGGGGCCCTTCCAACTATGATTCTATGTTGCTTGCCAGTCATGTAGGAATGAGATTGCAGCTCTGCAAGTAGTAAAGGATATCATTGGTGAAGACCCTAAGTGTGCGCAACTGGCTTCAGGATTGCAGAAGGTATATTTGTGTGTGTGTGTGTGTGCGTGCGTACAGGGGTGATTAAATAAAACAGATTATGCACCTAATGTAAATTGACATGTAATGGGAAAAGAAGCCAGACTCACAAAAGTATGGGACCTACCGGTAACTGGCTATGTCAAGCTGTAGCTGTGCTAGAAAGGCTTATGGGAACCAAACAGAATGTGACTGAACAAGGGAATGCTGTAGCTCAAAAAGCCTGTGCCACTAACAGGTGGTAGTTTCAAAAGCAATTGGATCCAAGATGGAGGTTCTGCAGCGTGACTACAAACAGGGTTGTTGTGTTCGGTCTGAAGCTTTGAAGTGAAAAGGAGAAAAAGGTTGACAGGTTGGAAAGAAAGGTTGGAAAGAAACTGAAAGAGAACTGCAAGAATGAGAAAAGATATCACACGTGGAAAGAACATTATGCCCTTAAATTGGGCAGCCAACAAGCCAGGCATTGAAAACTGGGTCTCTCTCGATCATCTTTCTTTTGAAGTTTTCTCAGGTCATTTGCTGCTGAAGGCCTTTCTCAAACTCCTGTTGTCCTGCATTTTTTTTAAAAAAAACCTTTCCTTCTGGTCTTATTTCCTACTAAAAATCTTACATCCCATGTATAAACCTGTAGCTGCATTCAGCACGAGCGATGAAGCATTTCTGTTATTTGTATTTGTTGCTCCCAAGTTTTGCTTGCTCTCATCATGCTTGCAGGTTAGCTTTCCAAATGACTCAGGCAAGGGCAAGAGAGTGAAGTTTCTCATATAACTGAGCACTGTGCTGCTTGTAGCAGAAGCAATCATTTTAGAGCCAGAAGACTTCCATGCCTTTATTGAGTAGGAAAGAAATTCACCTTCTTGATGGTTTGCACCTGTTCAACTGGAACGGACAGCATAGTGTAACTGCATGGATATATGCTCTGAGCTGCAGTTGGTATTTGGTGTGCAGACCCTTGCCAAATGTGTGAGAAAGCTAATCCTGCCAAGCCCCTATTGTGCTAATGAAAGGGGGGGGGGAGTGAGTAGTGCTGGAAGAAATGGTGCCAGATGTGATAGAAACATACAGCCACAGCCGTGTACAGCAGCAATAATCCTTCCTTAATCTCATTTCCTGGGGTTGTAGGATTGCACAGGTACATTGCTTTCAGGTCAGCTGATACAGTTCATGCAGTTAAAAGCTGCAGAAATATGAGCCTGATTCAGTTGTTGTCACAAACTGAATTATGTTGGGATATACCCATTCATGGTGCTCCTATTGAAAAGTACCGGTAATCTCCTAACCTCTGGCTTTCTGGATTTTCTGTACTTTGAACAAGGAGTACCGCAAACTAAATGTGAGTTGCCCATTCTGTGAAACGCACATGCTACTTTTGAATGCAACAGAAGTAAGGCTTAGGGAATGGTATCAGCAATTCACGCCACATCAGTTCAGGAAAACGTATTTTGGATCACTTGCCATCATTGTGATAAGAAGCAATTGACACATGGGCAGCCTGCAGTGAGTGGAGGAGGTCTGGATCAGGCCTGCTGGCCAAATCCTATTCCCCACCCAGGATTTGGGCATAGCTACATTCTGGAAGGACAGCTGAGTAACAGGCAGATACAATGAACCCAAGGAAGGAAGAGAGGAAGAAAGCATTGGACCCCAAAGAAAACAAAGGTAGATCAAAGTCACCTTGGAAAGTACGTTTCGATGGGTACTGCCTGTACGGTATCTTTGTGGCCATGTTTCCATAGCCGGTCCACCATTTTATGGGCATCTCAGTAGTTTACAGATAATTTCTAGTGATTTCGTTACAGGAAATGTGCACATCCCACCTTTGACATTACAGAAACTGGAGGATGAAGCTAGATGGCATGCATGAGAGAATCAAACTCAAGTGGCATTGTCTGCTAGATTCTGCAAAGGATCCTTTCTAAATAGATCTCTGCCATATGCTTTATATCTCTTCAAACAAACAAAAAATGTACCAAGTTCTAACAGCAACTTAACTCTTCTTGCTGTAATGTTGGGAGGGAGGAGAAGAGAAGTGGCATCGGTGAATGAAGGGCGATCACGTTGATCGGGCAGAAATATCAATGGCTTCAACTCTATAATACCCTGAGAGTCTTTTGTTCTGCTGGCTTCCATTGCACTGTGCAAATACCTCTGAATGTGCCATCTTATTCATGTCTCTGTCTTGTCTTCAGCTCGTAAGCAGGAGATTATCAAGGTTACTGAGCAGCTGATTGAAGCTATCAATAATGGGGATTTTGAAGCCTACACGTAAGTTGCATTTATTTTATTTTTCTTGAGATGGGGTACAAATGCCGAAGGCTGTATCCAGTGTCTGGTTTGCACAGTTGTGAGAACAAAGAATTCCGTAAAAGCTCATAGGCAGTAAAATAATCCAAATACACTTCATAGAAATGGATAATAAAACATATAAGGCTAGATGGTCTGTCTTCACTGTGGGAAGTCACATGTGCAACTGGTTGGCCACTTTGAGAAGAGTGTGGGACTGGATAGCCCTTTGACCTAATCTAGCAGGGCTCTTCTCATGTTTTTATGAAGCAAGTGTGTGACTTGTTGTATTATACGCTTGAGACTTTGCCCATTCTGGCTGGTTAAACCTAGTCAGAGGAGGCTAGGTTGAGTGGGTAAGAAGAGTAATGAATGTCTCCACTTGGTTGATCTTAAATCTGAATGGCTCTTGAAATGAGTGTTTTCTCCTCCCTGCCCTGTAGGAAGATATGTGATCCAGGCCTCACCTCATTTGAACCTGAAGCTTTGGGAAATCTTGTAGAGGGAATGGACTTCCACCGGTTTTACTTTGAGAATGGTATGTTAATAGTTATTCAGATAATTTGTTGTTGTTTTTTGCCAAATCATTTTTATTATATTTCCAATTATAATTATCACATCAAATATTCCAATTTTACATATAAATATGATCCAAATAAATCCAAATATACTGCCAAATTATTAATTTTATATGACTTCTCATGCTTCAGACTATCAGGAGTCTTAATGTCGGATTTCCGTTGCCTTCCATGGTCCAGTAATTCAGATAATTTGAGGTCTTGTGTATCTGGGAGATGTTAAGCACCAGTTGTTGGAAATACTGTACTCGCTTGCATTTCAGATTTGTTTGATTAAATGGGGGAAAGCTTTCCAACATTCCCTCTGATCCATGAAATGGGCTTAGAAATTTGAATCACCTGCTCTTTTTTAACTGGAGATGCTGGGGATTGAACCCTGGGACCTTTTACCTGCAAATAAACCATGGAACACTCCCTCCTTCAAGGTTGTATGATATGGCTGGCTGTGTAGAAGTACATGAGAATGTACCTTCCACGTTCCAGACTTCATATATTTGTTTTTCAGGAACATCCCCCTTATTCAGATGAAGTGAACATGAAATGAGTTGTTAGTAAAGTCGCCTCACAACTGTAGGTTTTGCTCCTGACCTAGTAAACCCATTTGTTCCAGTGTCTGAAATTAGGCACTTCTTTGTGTATCAGGAGCCTACAATGCTGCTCTCTCTTGCTATGTGGGCATTTTTTCACCACATTACATCTCTGAAAATGGCCTCCCTGTTTCCAGTTATAAAGAAATAACTGATAGCAAATTGCCTGTGTCCCCCACCACAACAAAGAACTGACACTGCTACAGTGCATTATAGGAAGTGCTCGGGATTTGAACAATTTCTTCCCAGACATAAACATGCAAAGTGCAATCACGCTCTGCAGGTTTTGTGGCCACCAAGTGGCAGCCACACCAAATGCATCATGACCTCAGTTTAGTGTTACGCCTGAATCCCTAAACCAGGGGTAGGCAACCTAAGGCCCGTGGGCCGGATGCAGCCCAATCGCCTTCTCAATCCGGCCCGCGGACGGTCCGGGAATCAGCGTGTTTTTACATGAGTAGAATGTGTGCTTTTATTTAAAATGCATCTTTGGGTTATTTGTGGGGGATAGGAATTCATTCATTTCCCCCCAAAAAATATAGTCCGGCCCACCACATGGTCTGAGGGACGGTGGACCGGCCCACGGCTGAAAAAGGTTGCTGACCCCTTCCCTAAACCATAGCTTCCCAGACTTTTCATGTTGGCGACACACTTTTTAAGCATGTATCATTTCATGACACAGTTATTCAGTTTTACTAGCAAACTGGAGGTTAAGCAAACCCCTTCCCAGCCCCAGGAGGAGCGGAGGGAGCATTTTCAGCGACACACCTACACACTGCAGCCGACACACTATGGTGTAGTGACACACAGTTTGGAAAGCTCTTCCCTAAACAATTAACAGGCCAGTTTCATGACTTGAATTTGGCTTGTTCAAGGAAGCCATAACTAAAATTACCTACAGTTTGCCAGGTTTGAAAAATGTGACATGTTAAGGTTTATCGAAAACAGAAATGAACAATTCAGCAGCAGAGGAATTGAGTAAGAGGGAGAAGCATGCAAGCCAGCCAGAGGCTAGGTTCATTCCCATCACAATAAGCCATGGTTTACTGTGTGTGTTGTGGCATCCAAATGCAGCCACTGAAGAAGCATATGTGATTGAATTGTTTCATGGAATTGTTTTTCATGCCAAAAAGTCACATGAAGAGGATATGGAAGTAACCTGTGGCAACAGCATGGCATTACAAATGAACAGACTCTGAGGCCCTTATGTTAAATAAATGTTGTTATTAATTGTATTTGTTGCTGTTTTAAAAAGATCAGTTATTATTGTCCCTCTTAAGTAGAATGTGAGGTGTTGCATGTATCTCAAAGAGCAACCATTTGTAAAGCACAAATAGCTTGATTTGTATCTGTACCATACACACACACACACACACACACACACACAGGATGTTTGCTCAGTGAGTGTCAATTTTTTGTTTACTTCTTCACTGGAAAAAGCAAGGAAGACCTATTTATTAGACAATAACTCCTGGAGAAACCCCCTCATGGTGCCTGCTAAAGTCTCATTCGAAATAACTCTGATAAGTTTCTTTAGCAAATCTCACTGCCCCTTTAGCACCAGCTCACTTTACAAGACTGATCTATTGTTATAGTGTTTGAAACATATCAGTGTCCCATAGGGGCTGATTGCTCGTACACTGCTGAGGAATATAAATCCTCTTTTTAAGGTTCAGTGCCTGAGCCACATAAAAGGAACAGAAGCTTCATTTTTACTCAGGAAGGTACATGTTCCCTCGCTGTATATCCACAAGCAAGCTAGTGGAGAAAACACAGTGTTCCTCTTTTGATAACAATCCACCAATGTGTAAATGTGTAAATTATAGTATAAACAGCTTTTTGCTTCTGCATAATAACGGCACCCTGCAGGTCTTTCAAAACAACAGCAACAAATGCTCTCGTATTTGCATACATGGAGGCAATCCAGGGTGCATAGTGGGGAAAAGGATTTCACCCATGGTTGGATCAGCAGATAAGAGAGCAAACTATTCTCACTTAACTGTATTCCTGCCCCCCCCCCATCACACTTTGCTCCTTCCTTCCCCCATCATTACTGTTGGCATTATTATATTCTGATGAAGCAGGATACCAGTTGCGTAGATGCACACAAAATGGATGTTAACTTTAATTTGGGGATGTTTTGAACCAGCACCAGTTCTTCTCCAGAAGAGAATTGCCTCGCAAATAAATAAGGTAGTTGAATTTTCTTATCCATTCAGCTGAGTAAACTTCAGTTTCATACATATTCCTCAGTGTCCCTCCCAGGAGAAATAACAGCCTGTACAGAATAAGGGAAAGGGGTTAATTGTTCGCGTGTGAACTCCAAACCTTGGGGTTCCTTTTCTTCATCTCAGCAGAATTCCTCAGAAAGTCTTCCTGCGTCTTTGAAGCAGCAGTCCAGCCCTCTCTTGGTGAATTCCTGTGACAGGAATAGCCACCTCACCCATCCAGTTCTTCTCTAAAGTCTTTATTATTTACATTACAAGTTGCACAACACCACTTGTCTACAGGTACATATAAAATAAGAAACAGAACTATATCTCTGCTCCGGTCACCCATCCGGTCAGAGAGACAGACTCACATATTCTGTCAGACACACTGACTGCCCTGATAAAGACACCTGTTGCAGGGGAGAATTCTCGTTGCTAAGCAGATGTGAAGGATGTGCTTCAAGGCTCGTTTCAACTTTATTTTGGCAACGCGCTATCATTTAATGCCCTGTAGGCATGCCATGGTTCCAGTCCAGATCGCCAGCTCCCCCGCAGCAGCTGTATAAATGACAACACCACATTTAAAGCACATTCATGCCACTTTAGCAGTCATGGTCTCCCCCAGGGAATTTTGGTGACTGTGCTTTACCCCTGAGAGAGAGAGAGCTCTGCTTCACAGCACCTTTTTACAAACTACAGTCCCCAGGATTCTGTGGAGGAAGCCCAAATGTATATGTGACCAAACAAACCCAGCCATGTTAAATGCATTTTGGCATGTAACCTAAGAATAGGAAGCCCTTTTCAACCAAGGGGCCATATTCCCTCACGGGGAAAATTTCAGGGGGTCATACATGTTAGTCGCTAACCAAGTCAAAGTTAGTCGCTAGCCAAGATGTTACTTGGTGGTTGTCAGGATTATTTAGAGAGTTCATTTGAAGCACTTTAAACACTCTCCACATACAATCCATGAGTTTTTGCTTCACATGTTAAGTTTTCTCCATTGTCACATCTGTGATCGGAGAAAAGATGTTGACGATTACTAGTATGATCAAGGGTGTGGGTTTGTTTGTGTTTTTTTTTTAAAAAAAAAAATTCTGCATCATCTTTTAATTAATATCTCTGCCTCAGCAAGATTCTGCCGGAATGTAGCACATTAACTTCTGTGGATACACAAGCCAAACAAAATTCAGTGTATTTTCAACTCCCATTCAGAGTTCAGGATCTACCTTTTTTAAAAGCATGCCCACATTTTGTTCAGGGCTACATCCCATTTGTGCGTTATGAGTTTTGTACCATGTGCCATTCCTCCCTGTAGCTTTGTCTAAGAGCAACAAGCCAGTCCACACCATCATCCTGAATCCACATGTCCACCTCGTGGGGGATGATGCTGCCTGCATTGCGTACATACGGCTGACTCAGTACATGGATGGGAGTGGGATGCCCAAGACAATGCAGTCGGAAGAGACGCGAGTCTGGCACCGCCGCGATGGGAAATGGCAGAATGTTCACTTCCACCGTTCAGGATCACCAACAGTACCTATCAAGTGAGTAAAGCATTCTCATCTTCAGTTTGTCGCCTGTCCATCCGTTTAAGTGCTCTTTTCTTTGGCCCCAGTTATTTCTCTTCCAGGCCCCACATTCCTATCGACTAGGTGTCTCTCGAAGGGTGCATAGAGCATTTGATATGTCCAGGCCAAGCAAGCTGCTGACTGCTACTTCCATTTCATATCTACCTCAGTATGCACCAAATCAGCTTTCGAAACCATTGCAACTGATTCCTTAGAATTTGCAGCGATGAATCTGCACAAATTCAAGTGCAGGATGAAGCCCACTCAACTGCTGTAAATACACGTTTCTAATGTTATTTAATTTTGGCTGGGTAGTGGCCACAAATTCTCCCTTTATTGAGTCAACAAAATGAATCAAAAGCTGCAGCTCCCATCTGCTCTACAGCTTCTGCGTACATGATTACTATTGAGCCCTTCAGACCAAACAGATTTCCTTAGCCCCATAAGATTGGAGCCTGTTACTGAATTTTTCTTTTTGGCTGTTTTTGCAATATTTATTTAGAACAAATATTATTTTACCAGGGTTTTATGTTTTATCTGCGTTTTTATTACAGTTTTCTATTGTTTTTGGGTCTTCAGGTTCTTTCTTTGTATATGACTTAGAGATTTTTAAATATTAAGTTGTTTAGAAATACTCCTAATTAATTACTTTTGCTCAGGATCAGTATATTATCTGCACTCTGGAAACAACAAGATGCATTGACCAAGATAGCATCAGAGTGTTCAGGCTTTCGGCACACCTTAAATACAGTATAGGCAATTCCCCATTCCCACAAGCCAAAGGGACAGCCAGGTATGGTTTAGGAGGACTCACCAGGGTGCTCCCAATTTTTCACAGTTTTATGTATGCGCACATGGGCCTGAAACGGAACCCCTGCATAAATGGGGCATCACCTGTATTGCATATTGGAAATTTGAGTTGTAATTCACAATAGCATATGATGAACAAAGCTTTGCTTATATCTTTGTCTTGATCAAATCATTATTATGTTGATTTATTTGAATGAGGATGGATGTTATAGAGCAGTTTGAGAAAGTTTTGGGCTTTGTTATTAATATAAATCGGGGATGGGGGAGCCTGTAGCCCCTCCAGATGTGGTTGGATTCCCAGTCCCCCTCCTCTCTGACCACTGGCCATTCTGTCCAGAGCTGATGGGGAGCTGTCATCAAATCATGCCTGGAGGGCTACAGGTTTCCTGTCCCTGGTATCAGTTGTCCCTGACAAAAAAAAAACACTCCATGCAGATGTGCTAATGGTAGCTTCCCCACCCCAGCTTTTTGTCTGAATCCGCCAGCAGCTATCATTGAACAAGTCTCTACAAGGGATAAACAAAACAGTATGCATGGATAATTTGCACCTGTTTCTACTTTTAATTAAGGGACATGGGTGGCACTGTGGTCTAAACCACTGAGCCTCTTGGGCTTGCCGATCAGAAGGTTGGCGGTTCGAATTCCCGCAACAGGGTGAGCTCCCGTTGCTCAGTCCCTGGTCCTGCCAACCTAAAAGTTCGAAAGCACGTCAAAGTGCAAGTAGATAAATGGGTACCGCTCCGGCGGGAAGGTAAATGGCGTTTCCGTGTGCTGCTCTGGTTTCGCTTAGTCATGCTGGCCACATGACCCGGAAAAACTGTCTGCGGACAAACGTTGGTTCCCTCGGCCAATAAAGCGAGATGAGCGCCGCAACCCCAGAGTCATTTGTGACTGGACTTAACTGTCAGGGGTCCTATTTTTAATTAAACATTGAACTGTTACAATAGTTTGAATATGAAAATAGTGGTGTATGTAATTAGATTTTTCTGTGTGCATACACACAAACACACACAAAATCCTAATGTTTTAGTTCATTTGGAAATTATGACTTAGCCCCGAAAGTAATATTTCAGCAATTAATGTTTCTCTCTCTCTCTCTCTCTCTCTCTCTCTCTCTCTCTCTCTCTCTCTCTCTCTCTCTCTTCCTCCCATCTTTCCTCTCACCCCTCCTAGCTAAATGTCTGCGGTGCCACATTCTGTCGTCCGCACTCTGCACTTGGTTGGCTACCATCTTGGCCACTCCATTGCCCTCTTCATGCATGTTCTTCGAGTGCATGAAGCTGTGAAGTTTCTACATGTGATACATTTACGATGCATCATTTTGTTGTATATTCCATTGGTACTTTTTGTTTACACTTCAGTGAAGGGAATGGATGTTCCATGCAAACTGAAAATGGGGGAAAAAGAAGACACAGGAGAAAAGAGGGAGGGCAAGTGAAATGCTAGAGAATATGCAGAGTATACTTCTCGTGCCAGAAGATGAGTAATATCTTCATGTGCAAACTAAGGGAATGAAGGTTTTAAAAAAAATCAGTTAACTTTATTTTAATTTTCTCTACTTCTGTTTTCTGGCTCGTTTGTTCTTAAAGACAATGTGCATTGCTTTGGTCATAGTAGAAATAATTCCTACTAACAGCACCTTTGTTATTGTAGGACCTATGGGTAGAATTACTGGTTTAGACCAAAGCATTTCTGTAGGCTTTTCTTTCGGGGAGTCATCTTTGTTATGAGTCACTGTAGGTAAATTGGGGGGAAATGGCATAATTTACTGGCTTGACCTCGCTAGAAGTATCTGTCGCTGTTCTTAACTGGTCAGCAATTTCATTTTATTTTCAACAATTTCTTTAGCTTTGTAGTTGTAACTGCAGGGGAAGAGGATATATTTTGAAGTAAGTTTTTTTCTCATTTGTTCAGAGCCAAGCAGTGGGCACATTAATATGAGATGGGTTTTGGTGGTTAAAGGGATAAACTAAAACTTTTAAAGATCATTTTATGGATGTACAGTACATTTATTAAAGCAAGTTGTAGAGGATTTTTTAAACTGATGCTCTAGTTGAGATACTCTAGGACAATTAGGCCTTAAAAGCTTAGTATCAGGAGCTTACTTGTCTTAATTTTCTTTGTAACAGTTTATTACCTGGCAAAAAGGAAACTACATCTGTTTTCTAATAAAACTGTTACGCTTTTGCCATAATAATTTTATCTGTTTTCTCATGGCTCATCAACATCCTCGAACAGTGTGGAATAAAATACTTATTGCAGCTTTATTAACTATTTCCCCCTGTTGCTGCATATACACATGCAAAGTAAGCAGGAAATAAATTCAGTGTCCGTTTAGAACAGATTTCTCAGTTGCTATTTGATTGCTTCTGTTGTGTAGATGTGAAATTATATTCCTGCCAGCGTTGCTCCTCTTCTTTAAAAGTTAACAATAAAAATAGGGGTTGGTTTTTTCCCTTTTGAAAAAAAAATACTTTTGTTTGTTTCTTCTCTCTTTGGTTAACATTGCGGCTACCGGTTTTCTGTAATGGTGTATAGCGCATGATGCTTCGATCAATGTTCTTTTTTAGTAAGTTAAATTTACAACTTGCAGCAGCTTGAAATTTTTTAAGCAGACAAAAAAAAAAGTCACAATTTGTATAACTATCATTTCTCTGTATTGATTACTAATCAAAAGTGGATCTTATTCCTTACATCTTGATGTTGTTCCTAGTATACATATATATGTTAGAGAAATTTAAGCTTCTCTGGTGATGATTCTTATACAACCCACGGAAATGTTTATAACAAGCATCTACAGTAAATGTCTTGAGCCATATTAACCCGCAAATGGGATCTGTGAAAAGGCACAGTGGCCTCGTGCATTTTGGTTTTTTTTTATAATTAAATCAATTTCTTCTTTTGTGAAGCGGCTTTAGGTGGTATAAGTGTATTTACATTTAACAAAATTAGGTGTAGGATGGTTTTCTTTTCTTTTCTTTCTCTTTTTCTTTTTTTACACTTTTTACCATAGCATGTGGTGTTGCCATATTACTCTAGGTCAGGTCTGTCTTCCACACTGAGATGTGGGGGGGGGGGGGGTCATGTGAGTTAGTTCTCTGCACTCCAACTGAATTACACATCTAACCCTTTGTCATTTTCAAAACACTGCAGTTTACCATGCGACACCATGTATATATATATATGTATATATATATATATTTCTTGCCATAATGGTAAAGAACTGACTGATATATTTAAGAATTAATAAATTTGTGATTTCTGCTGACATTTGGCTCTCATTGTTTTCATTTGAGAATGTGACGCTCGATTCTGATGTTCAGGCTGTGAGTGCCACTCCTGATGTAGGCAAATTGCACTCACGCACGCGTGTGCACACACATGTGCAAAGAGGGAAATAAAGTTGACAGGCTCTGAGGAATTTGCAGAAGCAGATTTTAAGTAGGCATTGAAAAGAGTACAGCAAAAGCACCTTCCTGGTGTCTCTAGGCAGGGAGTACCGAAGTCTAGCAGCTTCCACGCCAAAAGGTAGATTTCTTCCAATGCAGAAGGAGTATTACATGGCACCTGTAGCAGTGCCAGTTCTGCAGATCAAAGCAGTCAAGTGGGCATATATGAAATGAGGTGTTAGAAGAAGCAGGCTCCACCCACCCCTCCAATCCTCTCTATGCACACTGAACTTAATGGGAAATATTTCTGTATAGGCATGCAGAAAAACATAAAATGGTTCTGTTAATTGGGAGAGGGTTAGGAGTTGGAGAGGGAAGACATGGTCATAGGAAAACATTCCCCCCCCCCACTGTGTCTGTTTGAGATAGCTGCAACTATCCTGCGTTTCTGTGCTTGGCAAAAACTTTCAGTTTGCTGCCATCTGGCGGTCGCTTGCTTGTTATTCCAAGGGTTTGGTTTTGGGGAGCTTCCAAGTAGATCTTAGGGCGTCTTCCATATGGTTTTTTTTTCCCCCTCAGAAGGATGTTCCATCTTAGCTGATGGAATATGAGTTCATTTTGCAGTCATTACCATGAGTTAAGACAGTACTTTCAGGAGCCACCATGACTGCGAAAATTGTTGGAAACCGTTCCCGTATAACACTGTTTGACGTTGCAGATTTATTCACTTGAACACCCCACCCCCGTCAACGTGAACTTGCAGCTTTCCGTGAAGGAAGGAAGTTGTATGTTTCAAAGCAGTTTAATACATTTTTAAAAAACCCAAAAAAACCCACCTCGTCCTGAAGTCCAGAGAAATGAAAAGAAAAAAGGTAGTAACAGTAATGTTTGATTGTTAACGTATCTGTTTCCACCCTTAAATTCCTACAGGAGTGTGACTGGATTATAGACTCTCTTGGAACATATTTAACTTTTAAAATAAGTTCAGCATTCATGCTTCTTGGGAAATAATAACTTTATGAAGACAACGCCTCTTCCCCAATCACGCCAGTGTCTCTCAGGGTACCTTACAAGGAGGCTATGATAATTTTTTTCTATTTTTGGTTTCTAATTAATAACAGCAATGCATGTGTTGTCAGCAGGGTGATACCTGCAAACAGTTGTTGTTATTGCTGTTTGTAGCAAACACACAGTTGCCTAAAATGTGGGATTCCTCCCATCCCTCCTCCATGGTCTCCTCCACCTTGCAAAGAAGAATATTGTGCACCAAGTTAAGGCCCGTATGGGCAGAACTGAACCAGACAGGCAAATGTGCCAAATGTGCCAGAGATCTTAGAAGATCAGGATTGCAACCTCCAAAATGCAAAATAATAGACATGCATTGTTTTTGTTTTGTTTTGTTTTGTTTTGTTTTGTTTTGTTTTGTTTTGTTTTGTTTGTCCGTTGGTTGAATTTCTATCCTGCCCTTCCTCCTGCAAACAGTCCAGGGCAGATTAAAACAATGACAATTAAAAACATCTCAGAACAGTTACAGTTAAAATTATTCCAATAGCAAATACAATTTAAACAGTTCTAAAAGCAGTACTTACCATGAATGCTTGCCATGCTGTTGTGCCTCATTGGCCTGTAATTAGCTTCTTTGATGGTTATGATAGTGATCTTTGTTAAAATGTTTGCCTTCTAGATAGGAACACAGGAAACTGCCATATTACCAAGTCAGATCAGTTGGTTCAACTAGCTCAGCATCGCCTACTCTGTCGCCACAGTCAGCTGGAGATGGCACCTGGGATCTCCTGCAGTCACTGTGGATGTCCTACCTCTGAAGTCAGAAGCCTTCATCAGATACTTTGTATACAGAGGGTATGGGTGGGTGGATGGGGAATCCATGTTTACCCCCACAAAAATGGAATCCTATAGTCATGGAGCAGCAGTGTAAATAACTGTGTTTAAATATAAACATAGAATATTAAAATCTCATGCTGAGGCCCAGCAAGATGACACTGTTTCCAAGGTAAATGCATCCATCCAAAATACTGCATGGCTTTTAATAAAGGTTTTTTAGCATGTGAAATGATTGGGGCAGGGGGTACTGCCTTACTGTGAAGGAATATGACTGTGCAAGACCATTGACCACCTGCATCTGCTATGCTGTTTTGCCCATCAAAGCCAGTTTCCATCATCTTTGGTACCACCGATGAAGCTCAGGTGAGTGATAGAAGTCTTTTTGGATGGCTTTGAGAAGTTTGATGAAATCTCCTGCTGGACTTGCTTTATCTCACCCTCTGCGCCATTGTTTTAGGTACACTAAATCATCCACTCAGTCTGCTGGACCCTGTCTTTGTATTCAGGGGAAGTCCTGCGTGCATGTAAAGACAGGTTCTGTTAGATCTAGGAGAAGGAAAACTCTGATCCTAAACCTCTGCTGCCTTGTGAGGTATCTTTGGGAGAAGAAAAGGCTAAGGAGTAAACTCTGCAGAAATCCAGAGTGGAGTCCCTAAGATAGTTGGGTGGCATCTTGAACACCTCCTTCCAGCAACTCCTGCATCCAAGCTGGTGCTAGATGTATTGCTCTGCTTTCCTTTGGACTACTTCAGTGAGGCTGAGAGGGGGTCTTTCTATCTGAGCAGCTCAGGACCTCCACATGCCCTGCCCAGGTTTGCACCATGGAGAGGTCACTCTGTGGTTTGGCTTCATCCACAGAGGCACACTCCATTGTCTCTCGAGACAGGTGCCAACAACAAGAATGTGCAGATTTCATTGCTCACATGTAGCTTGCAAGGAAACTATGGGCTTTTCCCATTAAAAGCCCTCTCCAGAACCATTCATCTTCGACTGAACTCTCCTCTTGGTTGGATGCAATACACATAATTTGCTTGTTGGGTTTTCCTCCCTGGCGCCTGAACTGGGAGTGATCAGTCTCCCTCCTACAACAGAACACATTAGAGAGAACAGCCATCACTTGTGAGACCATTTATTATAGCTCCTCTGTTTTTATTGTCAGTGGCCCTGACAGCATTGTTTATTTTGCTTCTGTGCTCAGCACCCATAAATGCATATAGATAAAGCTGTGGAAATGTGTTTGTTTTCCTCTCCTTTGCTGACAGCCAGTCTGGCTCCTGTCTTTGGCTTTTCAACCACGTGAATAGCAAATGGCTCCTTTTCCAGGACTACTTCACAGAAACTATGCAAATGTTCCAGACCAGAATTTACTTGTTTGAGCTGCTGTTGTCATGGCTGGTGATCAACTAGTGACCCATAGACTTCAAGGGGAGGGGGGAACCAATATAAAGTTTAACATGGGTGTATTAACTGAATGTAAAACAATAGTCCTGCTGCAATGGACAGTGCTCTGTTTCCAACAGTGCTAAGCCTACTGCTTCTGAGAAGCTTTCATGTGAGCCATGGAGTCAACAGTACACATGCAGCCCAGATCTATGTCCTCATAGATTCCAAGGGCTGTTTACTGTGGATTGCAAGTTTTGCACAGTGTCCACATGACACCCTTTATCAGAATTCATTTCCCATTTAATCCAGAGTTTCCATTTTCTGTTGGAAATTTGGTAAGTTTTTGTTTTGAAACCCAGTGGAAACAGTATCTGGATAAATTGGGGAGATTCAGGTTGGCTTTTCAATGAGGATGACAATAGTGTGAACAAGCAGCATTGAATCAACAGTAAAAGCCACATGGAAACACCCCAAGTAGCCTAAAGTGATGTGGCATCATCAGATTTGACTGCATGGCTTATCTATTCACAACAAGGACTGAATTCAGTACTGCTTCATGCAACATTTTTCTCCATTGGAGAACTTGGATTCAAATTTCCCTCCCTTTCCAAATCAGTAATTGGTGCTAACCACGCTACAAACACACACACACCTCTTTTGGTGGCAGAAAATGAGATCAAAAGCATGATTGCCTTTTAGTGGTTCTGTGTAAGATACAAGCGAAACTCCTTTGGAAGTAAATGAATCATTGCAGGACCATTGTAAGGCTGATAGATTGTTAATGTGTGTTCATAATGAGATGATAAACTGATAAACGTGTTCCAGGAATATCTCCTTGATATCAGGGTCATAAACTGAAACCTGCTTATTAGATGAAATGTGCAGCTGGAAGAGTTACCGCACGAGTTTATAATCCTCTAGAGAACCTTCTCCCAATCTAGTGCCTTCCCGATGTTTTTATTCACAACCCTCATCATCCCTGGCTGAGTCTGGCAAGAGTTGTAGTGCAAAACATCTGGAAGGCAGCAGGTTAGAGAAGGTTGGCCTTGAGTCAGTGGTGCATTCTGGGTAGGACCTTGGTCTAGAAATCAGCCCACCACTGTCTAAGGCTGAGTCATAGGTTAGAGTAGCATGGTTTGTGCCCCCCCCCCCATGGCTATATTTCACGCCTGTTCAGAAGGATCAAGTAAAATGGCCAGATCATGGGATAAGTCCATGTCAGTGTTGTCAAACCACGGTGACATATGCAGCTGAAGTGGAAACTTCCAATGTGAGTCACTGATCCTGTTGTTTCAGTGCTCTGGGGGTTGTTGTGAAAATGTGCAAGAGGAACTGTTAACCCTCCATATCCCCATAAGCAGCAGTGATTCTAATGCTGACTCCTGCTGATTTGATGGCTTGCAGGAGGGCTTCTGTTCTCAGAGATAACCCAGCTGTAGGTTAATTACTGTGCTTGCCCTGCTGGCCTTGATCATGAGACACCCAAGCCAGGTGAAGGTAATTGCAGTAAAGCCAGGTGAAGGTAGCTTAAAAAATCACAGGGCCTGAACCAGAGAGAAAGGAGCTTTGATGCAGGCCCAAACTGAAATAAGTGCCTCATAGCCTGGCCAGACAGGTCTTCGCTGCTACCTCCCTGGGGCTCCCAGGAGTTGAAATGAAGATTGAAGTTTGGTTAGTATTCTATTTTTGTATGAAGGAGGGTTTGTTGCTTGCTTGGTATCCTTGTGTAAAGGAAGGCTTGTTGCTTGCCTGGTACCGTTTTGTAAAGGAGGGTCTGGTATGTTTTTTGTGTCTAGGTACGTTAGGCTATTTGATTCTTGTGTCCAGTGTAAAGGAGAGGATCTGTATCATTGCGTGTGATGAAGCCTGCTGCTCAGTGATTCCAGGCTGCCTTCACTACTTGTGTTTTGCGTTTGCTTCAGAGATACCTAATACAGAACCCTTCTGCCTTTGGCAAGATGGGAGTGATGTAGGAAACAAAGAAATTGGTACATTTCTTGTAACACTGAGGTAGGGTGCAAATGTAATCGACTGATGCAGTGTTTTCTGTATTAGCTTCAATCTCTATAGTTGAAAAAAGCATTCCTTCAGAGAGTCTGTAGGATGCTGAACGTTCCGCCTGCTGCAAGGAGGGGGAGAGTCAAAATCCATTTTCTTGGTGTAATTTTTGGTGTAATTTGTGTAGCTTTGCTAAATGTGTTGCTATTTTCTGCCCTGCTCTGACACGGAGACAATAAAGCGAGCCTGCCATGGAAATTAGGAGCAGGCCTCCAGACTTGTAGGAAGTAATGCAGTGCAACACAAAAGAGGCCATAAATCAGCTGGAAACAACCACTTGGTACTAATGGCTCATTTGTTTGGACTTATCTTTTGATGGTGGCCGCCTTCTGCTGAGATGAGGGCCAGGAGAATAATGTCTGCCAAAGGGTATATTTAAAGCAAGCCAATAATGAGAGCCACTGGCTTACCATGGAGATTCCACTCGGGAGCCTGCTTTGTAGTCTGAGGTCGCTGCAGAGAAAAGTCAAGCATTTATGAAAGGCAGCATGTGCCATCTTGCAGTGCCATCTGCCTTCTCAAGGACCTGTTAGCAACCTTGATAAGTCAATAGCTATCATTCATGGAAAGAGATGGGTTAGATCCAAATGCATCTGATAATTACAGGTTCTGTAGCTTTCAGATTGTGAGTCTGAAAGTCGTTCCGATTCTGAGGGTCATTCTGTGAGTCAAAGCATTTGGTCAGACAATAATTTCCTGAGCTTTTTATGCTTCAGGTGAGGGGTTACACCACCGAGAGCCAGTGTGGTGTAGTGGTTAGAATATCAGACTAGGGCTTGGGAGACCAGGGTTCAAATCCATTAAATTTACCAGGTGACCTTGGCCCCATAGGAGTCTCTCAGGCTAACAGAACAACCTCACAGGGTTGTTGTTAGGATAAAATGGGGGTGTGGTATCACCTTGAGCTCCTTGGAAGAAAGGTGGGATAGAAATATGATTAATAAATATTACTTACACACACACACACACACACACACACACACATATATATATATATATATATATATATATATATATATATATATATATATATATATATATATATTTCCTGTGAATGGGTATCAAGAAGACAGAATGAGAACCCTGACATGCTAGTTTTCTTCAATGTGGGCCTTTCGTTTTAAAATGCAAGAGATTATATATAATGTAAGTATTTGTATGCAGTTTTGGCTAATGTACACATCTTTTAAATCAGTTTTCCACAATACACATTTTTATGTTCTTTTCACAAATGTAGGCACACTTTCCCCTAATATACAGAAGAGCTGAGCTGAATCTCATCTATAAGTAGTGGATTCCTCCTATATCATGACTTTTACCAGCTATTATAGGAAAGTAATCCCATTTTCACCTCACTTTTGCTTTGTAATGCTACTTTCATGAGCATGAAAGAACTGGATGAATGCAATCTTGCAGACTGTCGTGCCAAAGACATTATGTGTTTGCCATTTCCAAACGCCATTCTCCTGCCCCAAGGGGTGAAAAGATCACAGAAGTGGGGTAAATTGCACATACCTATTTGGAACAGTGCAAAAAGTTCAGCCTGTTCTCTCTCTCCCTAAAAAGGTTAAAGCTACAGGATCACTTGCAAAATTCCGACCTAGAGGCATTCTTTTCTATTCTGCGAAACATTGATGGGGGCTGTTTAAATATGCTGAAATAAAACAGAATGGTTCATATGCGAACCTTTGGCACATAGCAAAGCAGTTCCTTTAGGCAGTGTTGATCTTCTAGAGTGCAAGCTGGGTCTGAATGTGGTAATTCCATTGGCATTGTGAGAAATGTCTCATTTCTGAAACCTGTCCAATGGCTGTTTATTCACAGTGAGCTGATTTATTTGCAGTGATTTGGAGCTGATTGCTTTCTAGTGACAAATACACCGCTGCTAGCCTCTTTCTACTATGTAAATGTCATTTGTAATTGTAGCAGTCTACCTCGCTCATTCCTATAGTGCTGCGCTTTCTGTTTTCTGGTAACGATGCTGGTGAAGTTAGCAAGAAATAGACACATCATTTGAATTGCCACCGTTCATCAAACTTGTTCTTAATAATTGAGTACCTTTACTTCAGGGTGGGAAACCTGTGGCCCTCCATATCATAGAATCGTAGATTTGGGAGAGACCCTGAGAATCATCTAGTCCAACCCCTTGCAATGCAGGAATATGCAGCCGTCCCATATGGGGATCAAACCTGCAACCTTGCCATTATCAGCACCCTGCTCCTTGTTGGGCGTCAACTCCCATCACCCCCAGCCAGTGTAGCCAAAGATCCCCTATTCCTTTCTTATCTGGAAAGTCTTCATTCTGTTTGCAATTAATGATAAGGCATATTTCAAGCTGGTGTTTTGGGTTTGCATGTGCAGCTGTCATTCATCAAACTGGAATGGCCAAGGTCATATCTGCTATTGGCATTTGGCTCAAAACTTCAACCTAAGGTTACCAGACATCCCCATTTCCCAGGGGCAGTCCCCGGATTTACAAATTAGTCCCCATACAAAATCCATTGAAGTTGAAAAGTGTCCCGGGATTCATTGAAAAAAATCTGGTAACTTTACTTCAACCCCTTCCTTGAGCTTGCTAAGG